>NW_025814824.1:84926145-85653645 GCF_022079265.1 Lynx rufus
TAGCGTGGGCCGTTGGCAGAGAAAATGGATGTGTTTGGATCAATGAGACCAGAAAGAGAAGAGCCAACCCCTCCCAAGGGCTCTTTGGGGGTGGAAACCACGCCTCCCAGTTGGCGTCTTTCGGCGGTGGGGTCATCTGGGTCCTAGGCTGGCATGTTCGCTGTGGTTTCTCCAGACGGGATGTTTGGAAGCCATGCATCGATCCAGGTGGAGATGATCGAGTTACTCTGAGAAATGGGTACATTTTGAGTGTGCATTCTGCCCGGGCATCTCTGGCAAGGAGGGGAGCCACAGGCCTGAAAGAGACCAGGGTACCGTCAAGGGCAGAACACCCACATCCCTGGGGAAACCCCACAGGACTTATTTCATGTCTCAACAACATGTGACACCCATGGCCCTTAGAATTTGCAAAGTGCTTTCTCGTCTGCCCTCCCCTAGCAGCAGGTACTGGTTCAAGGACACCCTTAGCGAAAGAGGGAGCACGGTATGAAAATGCAGCCTGCGGAGGCAGAGAGACCTACTTCGGAATCCCAGCCCCGTGTGGCCTTGGATGAGTCACTTGCCCTCTCTGCTCTCCAGTTTTCTACCCTGTCAAGTGGCAGCAACGGAGGTCCTAAACCCAAGGAATTGTTCTGAAGATTGAATCAGACCGTGCAAGGAAAGGTCCCAGCACGGTCCTTGGTACAGAGAATGGCGTCGCGCATAGTGGCTTCTGTGACAGTAAGAACTGCTGTCCGCTAGCCCATCTGACATTCACAACTCCAGGAGGTGGTGGTGTTATTCTCATTTCGCCAAGGCGGGGACCCAAGCCGAGGGAGGGAACACCACCTTTAGAGGGTCTGTTAAACTCACTCCCACCCCCTTTGAGATCTGTCTCCTCTGCCCCAGTTGTGGCCCCGGCAGCAACGGAGCTGGAGCCAACCGGAGCCTCTCTCCCCACCGGGGAGCTGAGATTTTGATTTGAATCACAGTCTTTGGCCGGCCTCTGTTGGGTGTGTGGAGCTGTGTGGGGTCAAGGCCAGGCCATGCGCAGAGAGAGGACAGTAAGCAGAAGCCCCGAGAGAAGGCAGGCACCGTGTTTGCTGAGGTCCTACTGTGTCCCAGGCACTGCACTAGGCACTGGGATCCAGCAGCGATAAGAAGGACCGGGTCCCTGCCCTCGAGGTGTTTGCCTTCGGACCAGGGAGGAAGAATTTGAGCATGTGTCCAATAACCACTGAGTCCCAGTTGTGCTAAGAGCCATGAGGGATGTGCCGTGAGTCGTGGGAGACTGAAATGGGTCGGACCTGGTCCAGCGGGAGCTGGGCAGGGAAGGCCTCTCAGAAATCGTCAGGAGGGGCGGGGTGGGGGGGGGGAAGGCAGAGTGTTTGACCTGCTCTCGGTCAGCCAGCAAGCAAATGGTCCGGATGACATGGGGACCCAGGATGCCGGCTCCCCCCATCCCTCTAAGTGGCCAACATGCTGGGGCCAGATAACAAAGCACCGTAGAATCAGGGAGGCCTCGGTGAGGCCAAGGCTTGGACCACCAGAGGTCTCGTACGGGTCCTATCTCCATTTCACAGATGAACAAACAGAGGTCCAAGTTCACTCTGACAGGTTAGGTAATTGTTCAGCAAACGTTCAGTCCCACCACTACCGTGGGTGGAAAAGATCTCCCTGCCCCACCGATGTTGAGCTTGGCCACGTAACCTGTTTTGGCCGGTGGGGTATTAGGGGACACAATGTGAACGGTGGCCTTGAATGTGCTTGTTCTTCTTCCATTTCCATGGAAACACGCCCGGTGTAGCCGCTGGTCCCGGAATGAGATCCACGGGGCCAACCTGAACCCGGGTTGTCAGTCTGGAGCAGAGCCTCTTAAGCCGAGCTTTGCTTGGCTAAACAGGGCCAACTTGCAGACTCAGAAGCGTGAGAGTAAACGTCTGTTGCTGCAAAGCTGCTGACTTTCTAGGTACGTTGTCACACGGCGTTGCTGCGGCCGCAGCTGATGAACACAACGCACAACCCGTGGTGGCAGAGCCGAGATCTAAACCGGGGTGGTTCTGACCAGAGAACGAGAACTTCACCCCGATGCCCTACAGTCTATCAGATTAGGAAACGTGGGTGACGTTTTTAGCTGAGCGCGAGGCCCTTCATCCACGTGTGATGTGTTACTGTTATTCATGTTTGTGTATCATTATCGCCTTCTCTAAAGAGCCCGGGGAACCCCAAACGTCGACGAGGTGCCGGAAGGGTGGTAGTTAGCAGAGGTGGAGGAAATGCCCCTGGCAGGGTGCCTGTGCCCGTCGTCTGGAGGCTGCAGCAGGGCCGGAGGTATGTGTTGGTGGCTGCGTGCTTGAGCCGCCTGCGCGCCATCAGCACCCCTGAGGGACCAGGAACAGGAGAGGAACACGGGCTCTGCAGTCAGACCGGTCTCGAGTGGAAGTCCAGCCCACCACCCGCTGGCCAGATGCCTAGACCAGGGGCCTCTCTGGCCTCAGTTTCCTCATCCGTAAAATGGGGGAGGAGGGTCGAGTGCCCTCATGAGGCCGGTGTGAGGATCAAATGTGATTGTTACCGAGGGAGTTTAGCAACCAACCAAATGAAACCACATACGCCCATGTGCACCGACTCTGGGGAGCCAAGGGGCCCGGTCCTCCGAGCCCGTGTGACACTCCCCCAGGGGACACCCTGAGCCCTTGGGGAGAACCCGGGGCTGTGAGCAGTGCAGGGGGCAGCCAGAGACAATGATTCTTCAGTGGCTGAGCTGGTGACCCTTGGGATGGTCTCCTCCAGATCTGGGGGGGGGGGGGGTCAGCCAACGCCGAGTGGCTCCGCATCAGCGCCCTGGTCGCTCTGCTCCTGAGAGCAGCCACCATGGGCTAGGCTGCCTGGGCTACAGAAATCATTCACGTGCCTGGTGCGGCTTGCTACCCGCGCTCCCTGCTCACCCCAACACCCATGCCAGCCCAACCCTTGCGGAAGCCCTCAAGTTTCCCTGGTTGACTTATTGTTTCTTATTTGAGTAATAAAAAGGACATTGTGGACCCTGGCCTTCCTTCAATAGGCCGAGCACCCGCCGGACTAGACACCCCCACAGAGCTGCCTATCTTTTCTGCTATTGGCCTGCACCATCACCCATGCCTCTCCCTCTCCTGCTGCCGATAGTGCTTTTTCTTACTCTAGTGGGAATGACTTACACTTGGCCGGCGGTAGGCACTAAGGAAAAGGAAGGAAGAGAACATTTCTTGGGCTCCTGCTACTGTCAGTCCCCGTACAGGCATTAGGTCCACACCAAAGGTTGGCTGCTAGAATGATCAACCCCGTTTAGCAGATGAGGAAACTGAGGCTCAGAGAGGGGGACCCTGACACTGAAGTCTGGTCCCCCAACCACTCTCCCTCTGGGACCTCGGCACCCTTTGCCCTGAGGCAGGACTCACCCCCTCCCTTAATTGTAATTCAACTGCTTGTGATATTTTGGTACCAATTAATATTGATTTTACAATTGGTTTACGGAGATGTTGTTTTATTACTAATATATTTAATGTGCAAATCAATAAGAACACTTGCTTGGCCCTCTCCCTGGAAAGTAATAAAATCAAATATCTCAGGGGTAAAATGCTATCTGATCCGTGAATGGCAAAGCAGATGTTTAATGTAATAGTTAAAGACTAGGCTAAGGGCTTGGCAAAGCCAACCCACCTCCCCGCGCCTGGCTTTTGAGGTTGCCAGGAGAAGGCTCCCCGAGCTCCAGATCTGCTGGGGAGGCCACAGCGAGGTTCCCACCAGCTTTTGGTGGAGGCGCCGGGGCTGGGGGAGAAGGACATTCTCACCAGTTGGACGGGACAGAGAGACTGTGCTGCCTTTGGGGGGCCGCTCTGTGCAGACCTACCTTCACCCGCCGAGCCCTCCCTTCCTCCTTCCCTCCCCCCTTCCTCTCCCTCTCTTCCTTCCTCTTCTGCTCCGGCATTCATTTTTGTTCATTTGTTCTTTCGTTTATTCATTGGTCCGTCTGCTCGTTTGCTTGTTCCCCTGTGCTCCCATTCCTTCATTCATCCACTTGTTTGTTTATTCAATGACTTGTGTGTTCTTTTGTTCATTTAGCCATGTGCTCGGTCATCTGACTGTCCATTCATTCGCGTATTTTGTCTTCGATTTGTTGATTTGTTCACTCATCATTCAGTCATCCAACAGATAGGGACCGAGCACTCATTCCGAGTCAGACTGGGAGCTGGGGGCTGGGAGTGGAGCTTTGGACCAGGTGCATGGCCCCCGCCTGCCTCCTGGAGTCCCCGGTCACATGCGGGAGCTGGTTCCCCCTGTTGCCTTGTTCCCCACTCCCACCCACCTTCGGTTTTTCCTCTGTTTAGTGGCAAAGGCTCTGTTTAGTGGCAAAGGACACCATGGTACCTGTGTCCCTTGGGGTCTTCCTGTACTCAGCACATCTAGAACTTCCACTCTGTCTGGATGGGTACGTAGGGCTGAGCGTGGCCAGGGATCAGCGTGGGGCTAGGGCGCCAGCCCTGCAGGGGACACGACTGCCCGGGGTACCCTCTAGAACCCACTAGGGGCTATTCAGGCACAGCCAGTGGGGGGCCCCCTGAGACCCCCCTCCCAGCCTCCATCTGCTGCTGTCTTTGCCTGGCCACCCCCCTGCCACCGACCATGAGATACATCCCCCACCCGGTACTCCACTAGGAACACAGCGGGTGCTCATGTGGGATGCAGCCGCTGAGTCTGGTGTTGTCCCAGGCACGTTACTTCTACTGCTCATAGCACTTGGGGAGGGAGATATTACTGTCCCCACCTGATACCTGGGGAGGAGGCCCAGAAGTGTGGAGGCACCTGCTCAAGGTCCTATAGTTAGTAGACATTAGAGCTGAGACTTGAATCCAGGCCCATCTGACCCCAGAACTTGTGCCTCCCTCCTCATTGAGGCAGGGTGGTGGGGACAAAACCCTGCAGCCAGACCGGATTCTAATCCTTGCTCCCCCATTGACAGCCGTAGGACCTCCATAGCCTCCTCTAGGAGTGGATCTAATCACTGCAGTGAGCTCAGGCTAGTGAAGGACCTAGCGCATAGTAGGTGCTCATTTCAACATGCTGAGGCCGAATCTTCTGGACGGGGCTGTTGGCAACGAAGAAGTCTTCTGAAACTCTGGTTGTAGGAGGCTGCAGAGGGTCCATGGTGCAGGGTTTGGGAGCGTAGGGGTCAAAAGAAGTCTTTGCATAGCCATCCAGGACAAGAAGTGTCGCAATGCCTCTCTCTCCTGGGGTCCTGTCGGTGGACAGGGGCTTTGGCCTGGGAGTGGGCGTGGGGGCGGGGAGCTGGAGCTGGCTCCCCCACTGTGATTTATGGGGGAGCCGGTAATGAAGCCGGCTGGCAGTAAATAATCAGACCTGAAAATCTTACCATTTAATTAACCAAAAATAAATGACCAACGGCCCTGGGAAGAAGGCAGTCCTGGCCACCACAGAGTCAGCTGCCACTGTGGGCTTGGAGGGGAGCCTCTCACTTGCTCAGCACTCATTCATTCATTCATTCATTCACTCACTGTGCATCATGCATTCCCATTGGCACAACCATTGTCATTCCAATGGAGTGGTGTCACCCCCGTTTCGCAAAGGGGGAAGCCGAGGGGAAGGGACCAGCTGAGAGTCCCACAGGAGTCAGAAAGCAACCTGGGACTTGATCTTGTGGCCTCTGAGCCCAGACTCGTCCCTTCTTCCTGACCATCTCTGCAGATCTTCCTGTTGTCCTCCTCCTCCAGGAAGGTCTCCTGGACTGCCACTGCCCAAGAAGCCACTGAGTGACCATGGATCTTTGGTAGCTGGGGGCAGAGCTGGGTCCCAAGTCTTCCCTGCCTCTCCTCACTGTGCTTCAGTGGTGAATCTTTTAAGTTCAAAGATGACACCAACCTGCAACACCCAACCAGTTCTCATCTCAACGGATTCCTTTGGTGGGAGCAAGAGGGTCTCAGGGCAGGGAGAGGCCAGGCCCCGGGAGTAGACAGGAAAGTGTCATGATTTTTGTGCTAACATCTCTGCAAAGGGGCCAGTTTCTCCTTTTCTTTTCCTTGATTTTCAGGAATCAGGCCCTGACTTTCAATCGCTGCTCCCTGGCATTCTGTGTAATGGGTACACGCCAGCCAATTAAATGGAGAAGGAGAAGAAAGCAGGAGCAGAGGGGAGGGAGTGTCAGGGTGTGTGCCCCAGTGTCCATTTTTGCTGCTCCCTCCTTCCCTCCCTCCCTCCCTTCCTCTCTCTCTCTCTCTCTCTCTCTTTCTTGCTTTCTTGCTGTTTCTTAAAAATTGTTTGGTGTTTTGTTCTTCATTTGAAAGATAGCAGCATTTCAGTTTTGGAGCCCTTAGCATGCACCAGATACTCTGCCAGATGCCACAAAATGATCCCGTCTGGTTTGCACGAAGCCCTGTGGGGTAACTCTTCTCAGTATCTCCATTTTCCAGCTAAGGACTATAAGGCCCAGAGAGGGACAGTGACTTCCCCAAGGACACACAGCTAGTAAGAGGCTGGGCTGGGACTGAAGCCAGGTCTCTCTGAGCCTAGACTCGCGCTCTTTGCCGGTCTTCTCCGCTGCCTCTGTGTTCGTGAGCTGGCAGGGCAGGGGCAGGGCAACTGTGGAAACCTCAGTCTTAGTCCGCAGGGAATGGACAATTCCTACAGGTTCTAGAAGAATGGCTGGAGTCCGTGGGAGAGAAGACGGGCTAATGGAGAAGCCGAGGGCCTTCCACTGTGATCTGCTGTAGTGGGCGGTGGTGGAGGGTGGGGTCGGGGGGACTGAGATCACACTCCAAGTCAGACGATCGAGTTTGCATTGCGGCTCTATCATTCACCTTCTTTGTGACCTTGGACAAGTTCCCTCCCTGGGGTGAGGGATCACAACGGGCTCCCCGCATGCTGTGCAAGAGATTATCTGAGATCATGCAGCCTTGTTCCCAGCAGTATGTGCCGGGTACACAGTAAGTGCCGAATAAATGTGAGCCAGTATTTTTTTCTCTTAATGATCCAAGTTAGTATTAATATTTAATAGGAACTCTTTTTTTTTCTGCAGGATTATTATAAGACTCAGAGATAATATATTCAAAATGCCTAGAATAGTACCTGGTACATGTTGGGCACTTAATACATGTAGGGATCCTTTCTATTTTGTAAAACATATATTTATTTATGTGCAGATGCACACTGAGGAAAGTCTTGGAGGAGGAATACCAAAATATCAACAGTGATTTTTTTTTCAGGGTGGTAGGATTGCAGGTGGTGTTTTTCTTCTTTGTGATTTTCTGTGTTTTCCACATCCTTAGCCATGAGGAGGTATTGTTTTTGCGCATGGAAGGCTCTGAAAAAGAAAACCAGAGACAATAAAAGCTGCCATTGCCAGGCCAGCAGGGCTCCCCCAAACTCCCACCCCAGCCTCGGTGGAATCCTTCATTTCCCCAGGGGGTAGGGGGCCCAGGGAGCTGGAGCGCAGTGTTCTCCGTGGGTCTCCAGCCCTGGACCTCTGGGTCTCAAAACCTGGGCGCTGGGAATCCCATCTCAGATCTCCTGCCTCGGGGATCCCCGAGGGATGACCAGGGCTGGGTTACGACTGGTGGGCAGGCAGGGGGAGAACACTCTTGACGCTTCTTTAAAGTTGGGGAGGGGGCATCTCCGGGATAGCCATCATGGCTCCAGGGCCCCCCAACCCTAGGCGCGCCCTGGTTTCTCCCTTCCCACCCCAGCTCGGCCCTGCCACTCCTGGCCAATTGGCATATGGAATGTGGAGACAATAGAAGCTGAGTGTAACCACTGTTTACAGAAAAAAATGGTACAAGATTTATTTATTGGAAGGTGACTGAGGAATATGAATTCTACACTCCATTTAAAATGCTTTTTATTTCTCTCAGCCTTGGGGCTCAGAGTACATCTAATTTCACCCATAGCTATAATTCTCTACCAAACAGTTCCTGCTGCTCCTCTGGGGTCCCCAGGAACCGAGTTAGTTTATGTCTGCCACTGATGAGGCTCAGGCAGGGGCAGCGAGGGCTACGTGCCAGCGCGCACTGGCGCCCTCCCACCCGCGCCACCCCCCTGGCTCCGGGGTTTGGGCCTGTGCGTGCACACTGGGCCCGAGCCCCGCCTGGGGTCCGTACGGTGCCCGCGCCTTGGGGTGGCCTGAACTCGCGCGGGCGAGTGGCCCATAGCTCACGCTGGACGTGTTGATTGCTCCAACCTCAGAGCTAACAAACAATTAGTTTGTTAGTATATTTATCCCGTGAACATTGGAGTCTGTGATTACAAATCCAATAGCGGACTGTGGCGGCATTGGGAGATAAATCTGCGCTCCAGTGTCAGCCGTGGGGGCGGGGGCAATGCACGGGGCGGGGGGGACATCTCCCTGCCTACCCGTCCCTGTGGCCGTTTTTCCCGCTGCTTGTTGGCTTGTCTGTCTACTAGCCTGCTTGTCCATGCACCTGCCTGAATCCTTGCTAGCCGGCCTGACACTCCGTCCTTCCCTGGACACTAGGCCCCGGGGCTGCAGAAATGCATGAGAAGGCCTGAGCCCTCGGGTTCTGCATGTTCTCCCTGGAGAGACAGCCACACTCATCCGAGGTGATCGGTGCTGTGATGGAGGAATAGATGGAGGGAGCACCGTGGGGTCTCCAGGAGGAAGGGGCTAACTCAGATCAGAAGGTCGAGGCCTTGGCGGGTGCTGACCAGCAGTCACTCCCCTTTTTCCTCCTATGCCTTTTCAGAGTCCTACCTCAGGGTTCTCCTGTCGTGAAAACAAAAGCCCATCCTACCCCACTCCGACCCCTCCCCGTCTACCCCCCATCGCACTTTCCTTCACCAGGCACGTCTCCACCTGCTCTCCACCACCTGCCCACCACCCTCAACCCCGCTCTGCTGCTCAATAGATCCAGTTGTCCCCGTGATCTGTACTATTATGGACACACATCCTCCCCATCTCTCAGCAAACCAGGCACCCCTGGACTCCCTTCTCTTTGTGATTTCTAGTGCCCTCTGTGATGCTGCGGCCCCTATACGTAGTTCCTGCCTCCCTGACTGCCTTCCAGACTCTTAGGGTTCCTGGTCCTCTGCTGACTTCTTTTTTTTTTTTAATGTTTATTTATTTTTTGAAAGAGCACAAGTCAGGGAGGGGCAGAGAGAGGGGGCCAGAGGATCCGAAGCGCGTTCTGTGCTGATAGCATCGAGCAGTGAGTCTGATGTGGGGCTTGAACTCACGAACCACAAGCAAACTCACAAACCACGAGATCATGACCTGAGCCGAAGTTGGAAGCTCAACCTACTGAGCCACCCAGGTAGCCCCACTCTGTTGACTTCTTAAACTGCGACTGAGCCCAGGGGCCAGTTCTCCAGCCCTCCACCTGGCTCTCCCCCCACTTCCTGTGGCGGCTCCTCCCTCCTGCGTCCCTGCATGTAGCCCTGAACTCTCCCATGAACCTGGGTTTTTCCAGGCTCTTCCTCTTGCTGTGTTCCTGAACTCAGGGTCCCGTCAGCCCTACCACCCATCTGGTCACCAAGCTAGAACCTGGGAGCGGTCAGTCATCCTTGAGTCCTTTTCCTTCACCCCCAGCTGGGGTGGGGGTCACCTAACCTTGCCAAGTTCTCTTCGAAGTGCTTCTCACCTCTGCTCTCCATCCCTCCTACCCTTGCCCTGGCCAAGCCACCAGCCTTTCTCACAGGTTTGTCTGCAACAGCCTCCCACTGGCCCCTCAGCCTCAGGTGTGTCCCCATAGACTCTGTGATTTCTGAACCTGAATCCCAGATCCCTGAACCTCAGAGGCAGGCACGGGCAACATCTGTAATACGGGGATAATGACTCTTGCTCTTTAGGGATGTTGGTAAGACTTACTGAGAGTTCAACGATAGTGGTGACCCACACGTATTTAGCATTATGTGTCTAGTGCCATGCTAGGCAATTTACCTGATGGTTTTACTTAATTTTCACAGCAACTTTGTGAGATGGGTAAATTATTATCTCCCATTTTACAGATGTGGAAACTATGCCTGAGAGAGTTAAACCATAGGTCTGAGGTCAGAAGATTGTAAGTGGTGGAGGTAGGATTTCCTTGCGGGTCTCCTTGACTCTCTGGCTGTGCTCTTGCCTGCCATCTGTGCGCCTTCAGGGATGCTGGTTCCAAGGTGGCCTGCACCCGGCCTTAGCAGTGGTCAGGGCTGTGGCCATCTTTCCTCTAAGGGCCAGGGCTATCTGAGGCCTCTGCAAACTTTCCCTGAGTCTGTGAAAAGGAATTTCAGGGTACTGACTGGTGCTCAGACTCCCATCTTTTTTCTTTAAGGCATCGTTCAAATGCCATAAAATTCACCCTTCGAAAGTATACGTTCAGTGATTTTTAGTATATTCACTAGGTTTTACAATTATTATCACTATCTAATTCCAGAACATATCCATCATCCCCAAAAGAAACTCCCACACTCATTAAGCCGTTAGTCTCCACTCCCCTGTCCTTTCCCCTTGGCAACCACTAATCCACTTGCTGTCTCTACGGATTTGCCTCGTCTGGATATTTCATGGAAGTGGAATCACATAATACCGGGGTTTTTGTGTCTGGGCTCTCTTACTTAGCATCACACTCTTGAGTTTCACCCGTGTCACAGCACATGTTAGTACCCCATTCCTTTTCATTGCGGAATAATATTCCACAGTATGGGTAGGTCGCGTTTTGTTTATCTGTCCATCACTCTCTGGACATTTGGGTTCCTTCCAGTTCTTGGCTACTGTGATAATGTTGCCATGAAGATTTGTGTACGAGCGTTTGCATTTGTACTGTGTACAAGTACACAAGTATTTTTCATCCTCTTGGCACACCTAAGTGTGGAATTTCTGGGTCATTTGATAACTCTATGTTTAAGCTTTTCGGGAAGTGCTTCCCAAAGGGGATCCCACAGGCCATAGTGTTCTGATGGGGCGGGGATCCCTGCTGAGTCATGAGTAGCCTTGCGGGGTAGGACCCTGGTTAAGGCTCTCTGAGCTCACAGCTCTTCTCAGCACTGATGTCCGAGAGCCATGGAGGTCAGACACTTCCCATTTGTGATCTTCTTTAATCCCCAGAGGTGCTCAGGGAGGAAAGTATTGTTCACCCCAATTTATAATTGAGAATATTGGGGCTCAGAATGGTCAGGTAGCTTGCCAGTGAGGGGCAGAGTTTAGTTTTCAACTCAGCTCTACCTGGTTCTGTTTGATAGAACCCAGTTCTATCTGATACCCAAATCCTTGCTTTCAGCCCCCAAACTGCACTGCCTCTTAGTTGGCCTAGTAAAGCCTATGGGAGGAAACACGATGTGAAGAGGGGGTGGTGAAGCAGTGGGTTCCTCTAGTAACCCTTGGGCCTCTTGCTCTTTTGTTCTGCCAGCTACTGAGGCTTTTAGGAGAGTGGGCAACGGGAGTATGACCAGGTTCAGATCTCTCCTGTAGGTCCAACATGCTGGATCAGGATGGTCACTGGGAGATGGAGCTCCCCTCTTCATTTTATAGGTGGGAGAACTGAGGACCCAGAGAGAAAAGTGCCAGGTCCAAATCAGCAGTAGAGCTAGGATTTGATCTAGGTATGTGTTCATCTAAAACCAAGTGTGTGTGTGTGTGTGTGTGTCTGTTGGGTAGCAGTGGTTGGTGTGGCAGAGAAGACCATGGTATGTGCCCAGTTGGTAAAAGTGGATTTAAGTCAGGCCCACCAGAGTGGGTTGGGTACAGGAAGGCTCATCCACTCTTATCTGGGTGACATTGTCACCATCCAGTGAAGGGGGAATAGTTATGGATGGCCAAAACTTGAACATGTCTATTTTTTTTTCAACGTTTATTTATTTTTGGGACAGAGAGAGACAGAGCATGAACGGGGGAGGGGCAGAGAGAGAGGGAGACACAGAATCGGAAACAGGCTCCAGGCTCTGAGCCATCAGCCCAGAGCCTGACGCGGGGCTCGAACTCCCGGACCGCGAGATCGTGACCTGGCTGAAGTCGGACGCTTAACCGACTGCGCCACCCAGGCGCCCCTGAACATGTCTATTTTAAGTGTTGTATGAGACGGTGTCCCTAGGTGATGTCTCTGTGGAACCTCCCAGTGCAGATATCTCTGGAGACAAGAGCATAGTTCTGTTCTTAACTTTTTAATGTTTATTTATTTTTGAGAGAGAGAGAGAGAGAGTGTGAGCAGGGGAGGGGCAGAGAGAGTGGGAGACACAGAATCCAAAGATCTCATGTGAGATCATGACGTGAGCTGAAGTTTGATGCTTAACCAACTGAGCCACCCAGGTGCTCTGAGTATAGTTCTGTTCCAATAATCCCTCCATGGAGGAAGGAGTCACTTTGACTCCTCCCCTTGGAGGAGGGCCTGAAAGAAGAAACTTGGGGTGCTGTCCCCTCAATGACAACAGATAAGAGTAGATATCCAGGGCCTGTCTTGAGAGGGATTTGGGAGCCACGGTCCAGGATACCCAAATTGTCATCCTATCTGGGACCCTAGATGGACCCCATCAGCATCAGCAGCAAATTTTCAAGTAAGCAGGACCATGGGGCAGTCAGAGGGGGACTTAGGATACTGTGTTTCACTTGGCAGCCTGGTGAGGGTTGAGGAAGTTCCAAGGGGTAGAAGGGGGACTAGAAGATATAACAAGGAAGGGCCACCTCACATTCTTTGTGGATGAAGTTGGTATAGCTTAATGGGTCAGAGCTTGGACTCTGGAATCACCTGCCTGCATTTAAACCTCCTTGAACCACAATACCCCTTCTGAAAAGTGGATATCATAATAGTACCCACCTCAGGGCACCTGGGTGACTCAGTCGGTTAAGCGTCTGACTTCAGCTCAGGTCATGATCTCACTGCTCGTGAGTTCAAGCCCTGCATCGGGCTCTGTACAGACAGCTCGGAGCCTGGAGCCTGCTTTGGATTCTGTGTCTCCCTCTCTCTCTGTTCCTCCCATGCTCATGCTCTGTCTCTGTCTCTCTCTCAAATATAAAATAAAACAATAAAAATAACAGTACCCACCTCAAAGGGGTTATTGTGAGGATTTGGAATGGCATAATGTATGCTAAGTGCTTGGCAAAATAAGCATCCAATTAATGGCAGCTAAAATAGTTAATACACAGGAAACTTGGGGAAAGAGGCATAGGGGAGCTGACTGGGCATCTGGAGATGAAGGCAGGGTTCTAATTGGGCTCTGCCTTTGGTGGAATGAGTTCTGCCTTTGGCTCAGGTAGAGATAATAGCTCACAAGCAGAAGCACTGTCAGGCTGAGTCCCATGTGCTTCATCCCCCCACCCCCACACAAGTTGGTGCCAGCCTCTGATTGGCTTGTGTGTTGGGATGACACCATCAACGGCACCTAGTACTTTTCTAGACTTGCTATATGCCAAGCCTGTCCTAAAATCTTTATAATCATTCACTTATTTAATCCTTACAACACCCATTGAGATACGTTAGGTTTTATTATTTCACTTGAAGCTGAGAATATTCGGGCCTAGAGAGATTAATAACTTGTGCAAAGACACACCTATGGTAAGTGGAAGAACTAGGATTTGAATAAAAGCAGTCTGCCTTCTGAATCTTTGTTTTTAAAAGCCACTAGAATTTACTGTTTCTACCTGGTTATTCTGTATGGGGCTGGGACAATTGATGAGTGGATATAACTGGGGTCTGGAGAAGGCTGTCAAGGGGACAAGGGACAGCCAACATGGTCCTGGGAGAACCCTGGTTCTTTTCCACTTCAGTCATCTTTGACAAAGTCCTGCCGGGCATAAATTGCCCACTGACTTGTATTTCTTTTCTGTCATTCATTGAGGTTGTTAAAGGCAAGGACTCTGTCTAGTTAACTTTATATGTCTTGTGCCTAGTATAGTGCTGGCCTCATAGTAGGCAGTCAGTTAACAGAAATTTGTTACTGTTGTTTGTCGTTGATATAAATTTGGACTCGTATTCACTGCACTCTTTGGAATTAGAATTTGACCTTCCACCCTGAAGACTTATGCACATGGTTTTGGAAAGGCTCAACCTATATATAGATGGCTTACACATGAATCTCTCAGTCTTGGGTCTATGAAATAATTTCTGAGCTTATACACTGCAAGGTGGAGACTGGCAGAATCTTTCTTTTACTGTGAGTCAAAAGTACTTTTAATGAGCCATATCCCCCTCCTCCCCAAGACCTGCCTCCACCTTGAAAACTAGCTTAAATTTGCCCCCTGCATGTGCCAATGTGGAGACAACTTGTTGTTTCACAGGAATGATAATGGTCACTGCCATTTATGGAGTACTTACTACTTTCCACAGTAGCTTCAGCTGAAGAGTCAATGTGGGAAGGGCTTCTCCTGGAAGTCTACCCTGTACTAGCTGTTCCAGGATATAGGGAGCCAGATCTCAGGACTATGTATGTATATATGTATGTATATAATCTCTGCACCCCACATGGGCCTCGAACTCACGACCTCAAGATCAAGTGTCGCATGCTCTTCTGACTGAGCCAGCAAAGTGGCTCCAGATCTCAGGAACTTTAGTCTCTGATCGAGAGAGGTTTGAGATGGCCAGATCCTGCTAAGGAGCAATAGAGGCCTGTGCCAGGCTCCACGGGGGCTGTGGGAAGGACAGGTCCTGCCAGCAGAAATATGTGGGAGAATCTATGTCTAAAGAAACAGCCTTAATGCTGGACCAGATCTCCCAATTGAGATGCAGAAACTGAAGAAGGTAGGACACTGACTTTGAAGTTATTCATCCATTAAACAGATATGCATTGAGAATTTCTTCTTTGCCTGGTCTGGGCACATAAATCACCAAGATAGACAAAATTACTGGGGTTTACAATCTAGACATGTCTGTGAATCCTGCCACCCCACCTCTAGCTGTGTGACCTGGGGTGAACCAATAGCTTCTCTTAAATCAGATTTTTTATCTGCAAAATGGTGATGATAGGAGCACCTACATCGGTG
Organism: Lynx rufus; assembly: GCF_022079265.1. Classification (NCBI taxonomy): domain Eukaryota; kingdom Metazoa; phylum Chordata; class Mammalia; order Carnivora; family Felidae; genus Lynx; species Lynx rufus. Next base: position 84,941,078 of record NW_025814824.1, read on the forward strand.
GTTTGTTGGAGAATCAACTGGGATAGTGTATGTAAAGGGCTTAGCACAGACCCCGGCACACAATTCTATGCTCAAGAAATGTGGGATAAAGACTTACTCTTTAAATAATTTCTCAGTGGGTCCTGGACCAGTTCAAGGAAAGGGAGCGTGGAGATGCCCTTAGGGCAAATAAGCAGGGCAGCCTCTGGACCTCAACAGTCTCCTTTAGAAAAGAATTTTTTTTAGATTCAGAATTTTCCATGAAATCAATAACTTCTCCTTGTATATGGCTATATATAGATGGCTTATGACCTACATATGAATCTCCTTGTAGTCTCCGTATCCAGATAAGTGTCCTCCTGGACTTTCTGGTTGAAATATGGAAGGGGCCAGTGTGTGGTATGGAAAACTGAAGAAAAGCTCAAGCCAGCACCCTGGACAGAGAATCGATGCTGTCCATGGTGCTGATAGCTTTCAGGCAGTCTTAGGAAGAGTGACATCAAGGAAGAGTGACATCATGGGATGACTACCCCAGCCTTCAGATTCCCCTCTATGCTAAACAAACAAACAAAAAAAAACAAACAAAAACAAAAACAACATGGGGAAAGCCACCAATTCCCACCCTTTCTAGAAGAAACTTGTAGAAAATAATAATAGTGGGCAACCTTTTCTGAAAGCCAGACTCTTTCACCTAATCTACAATCACCTGTGAGGTAGGAACTTACTATTACAATTCTACAGGTGCAGAAACAGACCATAGGTTAAGCAGTTTTCCCAAGTTCACAAAACTAATGAGTGAGCAGAGGTGAGCTTAATCTCAGGCAGCCTGACTCTAGCGTCTTCCCTTTTAATACCACATGACAGCCCCTCTAAGAGTCAAGCTGAGAGAACGGTATGCTGACAGTTCATCAGCAAGAGGTCCCCATACAGGTTTGTGGGCAGGATGGTACAACGCCTTGCCACAGAAGGCTGTGTATTGGGAGGCGGGAACACTGTTTTATTGTTTCATTCTTCCTCCAGAGGGGGAGCCAAGGAGAGACGGGGCCCTGTCAGCTCTTTTCAGCTTCCTCTAGACCTTGTCTTGGAGCAAGTGAGAGTCAGTAAGGTGTGACAGTGAGGGCTTTCCTCACCTGCCATAGGATTTATGATCTATCCTGTGCCTCTGTGTCTGGGTTAGTGGTTACACAACTATAGGTCTGACGAACTGTAGTTTCTCTTCCCTCTTTCCACTTCTCTCTCCACTGACCACTTGATTTCTAAGCTGGGACCCCATTCTGGTTCAAGGTCATGTTGGTTGGAGCAGTCCCAAGGCCAGCCTGGTTTCCTGTGGTTGGAAATACTCTCATAGAAAAATTCCAGGATCCTCTCCTCCCAGAACCTGAGAATCTGGGCTGGGTTACTTTGATCTGATCTACATCTGGGAGGGCACCTGATGCCTCAAGCAAGGCCCTACCCACCCCACCCCACCCCAGAGCACTTTAGACATCAGTTATATTCAGATATGGTTTCATCCTTACCTATTTCTGTGCCAGCTTGCCCTTGTTTTCTGCCAGGAGCTCCTGGAATGCTGGGACACTGAAACTACACAAAAGAGGACTGTCCTTTCCCCCATCCTCATGGCTACCTCTGGATATTTGCCTTCGGGCACAAGCGTTGCTCTCCCCACCACTTCCTCTAATAGTTAAAAACAATTTTTAGAAAACCCCAAAGGGCTTAATGATGCATTAACAGACTGTAGAATAGACCCAGTAGGATGTGTGTGTCTATTTCAGTGACTGTGAGAGATGTTTTATATGTGGTTACTTTTATGTGTGTGAGATGTAACTCTCTATAGGGTTAAATCTGTATGTTTTCTTTATGTGATTATGTGTGTGTGTGTGTGTGTGTGTGTGTGTGTGTGTGAGAGAGAGAGAGAGAGAGAGAGAGAGAGAGAGAGAGAGAGAGAGAAAGAGAGGGAGCTCCTTGGGTGAGACTCTATGTCATACCAAGGAATGAGCCTCAATCTCTCTCTCTCTCTGCCTGGAAATAAACATGTTTATGTGTGTAATCTGTGCTGCATATGTGTTTTTCTGAAAACTTGGAGCAGGTAGCTCATTGGGTGTGATTGTGTGCCCACTCACAAGATGAGGCACATCTATGCATCTCTCCTTGGCATGATTGTGTGTATGTATGTGGACATTCCTATCACTTAAGTGCCTGTCCCTCTGATTCCTGGTATCATGAGGCATAGATATGCCAGTGTCTGTGGGGTGTGATACTGACATTGTGCCAGAAATCAGCTCCCTTAAACCTGACCAAGTTTCTAACTTTTCCCCTGAATGGCAAAGTTGTTTCTTTGAAATGCTTCTAGCACCTGGCTTAATAGACCTTCCTGTGAGCATATTCCCAGTTCCGCACTGCTCCCCAGTGACTGGGGACCTTTTGTCAAGCACATATGAAATTAAGTGAAATAAAAATCATATTAAAAATTATTACCATCTAACAGCTATTAGTCTGCACACTGCTGTCAGCCTGTGATGGATTCCTCACTTACTTCAATGAATGTTCTAACGACAGTGATAAAATCACTCAGAAAAAAATAGAATAAACTGTTAACCCTCTCCCCATCGACACTTGTTTTTCTTTGAGGAAAATACAATAAGGATGTTGGTGGAAGGGGTTGAGCCATATGTGACTTCTTAGACTAAAAAATTGGCTTGTGTGGGGTGCTCGGCTTCCCCCTCTGAGTTTTGGAGAGCATTTTGCTCCAGGCTCTAGACATCAGTCTAGTTTCTGAGCTCTGGGCTGAGGTTTGAGTTCTGATTTACACTCTGAACTGTTCCTGAGTCTGGTCAGGTAGGGCCTAATTCTTATATTTTAGACTTTAAACTAGGTTAATTTATTTTAAAAGATTTATTGAGCATCTACATCTGATAGGAAAGCCCAGGTAAACAATAATATGCTTTAGAACTGAGGCAGTGGTGAGGGTATGGGGAGATGGGCAGCTTAAAAGGATGCTTGAAAGGTAGAAGAGATGGAACTGGTTAATAGGCTTTATTTGCAGGGCAGAGAGTGAGGCATCATGGCTGTCCATCGCAGAAGTGACTAGAGGCTGGAGGACATTATTCATTGAGATAAGAAATATACGATCCTTCTTTAGTGGGAGAGAAGAGTTTAGAGTCAAGTAGACTGAGTTTAGGGAGCCTCTGGGCACCACAGGTGGCTGTGGAAGAGGCTACTGAACTCCTGTAGCCCCAGAGAGGGTTTGTGCCTGAGACATATCTGGGCATCCTTGGCACTCAGGCTGGGGGAGAAGCCAAGGGAGTTGTTGAGACCATCTAGGGAGTGCATGGAGAAAGGAGAGTCCCAGGGACAGTACCTTGAGGACAACCAGCCATTGAGAAAGCTTCAGGAGACAGAAAAGGAGTGGCGGGGAGGAAGGAGGTATACAGGAAGGTGTGATGTCACAGAACTCAGGAAGAGAGAGTGTTTTGGGAACCAAGAAGTGGCTGCTAGAGTGAAACATTGCAAAAAATCAGGTAGGAGATGAAAAGTGTTAGTGGCCCTATGGAGGTCACTGGTGATTGGATTCAATCACCAATGTGAGAAGAGGTGTGAGAAGAGGGAAGGAGAACTCAGACACAGATAGATATTCACATGCTGACCCCTCTTCCCAAATAGACAGTCCTTGACACAGCCATTTTCTCTGGGTGGGATGGCTGAGACTGAATTTACCCATACACAGCGGGATGGATCTGTGGGCCTCCCAGAGCCTTACCACCATGATCTGGTCTGCAAGAGTCCAAGGGCAGGAAGTACAGCCTGAGGCCGGGTCAGAGAGCCACTGGATCCCAGGCAGCCTCACCTTCCATCTCTCTTCTCTGTCTGGATCCAAGTGGCCTCTGAGTTGAATATCTCTGTGTGCTTCTGTTTCGTTCTCTCTGCATGTGGTTCTCCATGCCTGTGGACAAACAGGGACTTCTGGATTTCCATGTCACTGGGCAAACCTAGACTGCTTTATGCCCATCTGTCCTGGGCATAAATCCCATGTTCTTGGGTCTGAGGACCTGATTTTCCCGGGCTGGGTCAGGTGTTCATCAGCTATGGCTAGAGCCACTGTAATGATATATTGATGACAAGGATGGCAATAATTATGATGATGTAATGATAAGAGCCAACATCTATTGAGTGCTTACTAACTGTTTCAAGTGCTTTACATGTATAATCCCTCTACTTCACACAGTATTCCTGTGACAGACATGCTGCAATTATCAGCCTCACTCTACAGGTGAGACACAGACAGTTTAAGTGACATGCTCAAGGTCACACAAGCAACGTGTGGCTGAGCTGGACTTTGAACCTGGCAGTCCAATCATAATATCTGTGTGTGTGATCACTACATTATACTGTCTCTTGAATGTGACTCCCAGGCCCAACCCTGGAAGGACAACTTGAGAGTAAGGAGGTGTGTGACCTGGAGAGATACCTCTGGACTTGTCTGCTATGTTCAAGTTCATAGATGATCTGCTGCAAAGACCAAAGTGGCCCGGGAAGATGCCAGGAGTAGGGTCGCCTCAGGCATAGATCAGAGGGGTTGGGCTATGGAAAACTGGGCAGATGCCAGCCTGAGACCCCAGAAGGAGGACAGCATAGCAAACTGGGGTATTGGTGAGGGTTAGCCCTGGAGGCTTCAGGTTGAAGCTCATGGGTACACCCAAGAATGGGGAGGGGAGTGAGATTCATGGCTTCCCAACACTGCCCTCAGTATGAAGGCCTAGGTATGCCACTGGGTCACTCACTGGCTTAGGCCTGTGCAGGGTGGAGTCTCAGGGCCAGCTGGGAGGCTGGAGCCCACAGCAGATGGTTGACATGGGCAGGCAGCCCAACTTCTGGTCCATGCCATGCCCTACTAACCTCAGCCCTAAGGTTGACCTCTTCTCCTGAGTTACTGAGTTACTTTTCCTGCGTTACCTCAGTCCATGTGTATTCACGTGGGTCTCCTCTGTTCTTTGGGTGTCCAAGACCGAAGTGTCCTTGGGGTATCCTTCTTATCCCTGAGGAGTCAAGGCAACATGATGGGTTTCAGTCAGAAAGTCCTAGATTTGAATTCTGGTTCTATCACAATCAGCTAGGACACTTGAGCCAACATTTTCTGAGCCGCTGTCTTCCCAGGTATTAAGTGGGGATGATGATACACACCCATGAGAGGAGGAACTCAGATAACACATGCCAAGTACCTGTCACAGAGTAGTTGCTCACTAGGTGTAGCTGATATTTTGACATTTATCCCTTTGTACAAAGGTTAAGTGGTGCCCCTTCTATTCCCAGAAACACCTCTTGCCAATTTCTCTGCTCTGTGTAGCTGGTAGCTTGGCCCAAGGACTGAAGTCTTCTGGGAGATCCTGAGCAAAGAGGCTGGTGATGGGGGGAGGGAGCTAGTGTCCCATCTAGATGGCACGATCTCTGGAGAGACAGGCTCACAGCATGTCACAGCCCACACACATGCTGGCCTCGGGCCATTCCCTCATGCATTGTAAAGAACTGTTTCCCGAGCAGCTCTGCACCCAGACAGCCTACTGCTGCATCATCCTTACATTTCAGACATAACAGCACCCCTGCCATTCTCTGGTTGGCAGGGACTTGCATGCCTGGCCCTGGGCAAAGAACAGGGTCTTTCTCTATGGCAGCTTGTGGCCCGTGACCCACAGGGACAGGAAGTCTTCTGCATTAGTTTCCTGGGGCTGTTTTTTAACAAAGCACCACAAATTGGGTGGTTTAAAACAACAGAAATTTCTATTCCCAGCTCTGGAGTCTGAAATGAAGGGGCCAGCAGGGTCATGCTCCTTTTACAGGCTGTAATGAAGAATCCATCCAGCCTCTTTCAGCTTCTGGTGACTGCTGGCAATCCTTGACTTGGCAACCCTTGGCAACCCTTTGGCTTGACACCCTTGTTGCATCTCTCCCGTCTCTGCCGCTGTCATTAGACAGCATTTGTCTCTCCTCTTCTTGTAAGGACAAAGCTGAAGTTGGATTCAGGGTCTACCCTAATCCAGTATCATTCACTTTAACTTGATCATATCTACAAAAGCTCTATTTCTAAATAATGGCATATTCACAAGCACCAGGTGTTAACACTTCAATATATATCTTTGAGGGACACAATTTGACCCATGGCACCTCCTAAGAGGGTCCCTGAGACCCTGACAATGTCTTGCTGAGGACAAAGGGTAGTAGTCAGGGGGGGGCATAAGGTAAGTACAAGGGGGTAACCTTGACACCTTGGGAGAAAGGGTTGCGTCTACATAGGGCCTGAGTGAGGACTGCAGGGGGATGACCACTACCTCAAGAACCATCACGGCAGTGAGACCATCTCAGGAGAAATGGGTCAGAGCTGTGAGCTCAGGGCTGGGCTAACGCTGCTCCTTCTGGCTTGGAAAAGTTGTCACATAGGTGATGGCCTCACCTAAGACTGTGGCCTAAGTATTTTGGTGGTGTCTCTTGGGATGACTTTGGGGTACAGCTATTCAGAGACTGTTCTTAGGGCTAAGGTCTTATGGGCAGCTCTTCACTCATTCATTCATCCAATATTTCCTATAGGCCCACTACATGCCAGGGATTGCAATTGGTAAGGGGGTAACCTCACAGAGTAAGACATTAATCAAAAAACCACTCCAGGAACCACTGGTAGACAGTGATAGTATATATCTATATATCTATATATAATTCAAAGATAGCATATATATTACACATATAAATTCAAGGAGCTATAAAAACGTATAATAGGGAGGCTAGATTTTGATTGTGAGATCAAGGAGTTTAAGCAGAGGTGTAAGGGATTAAGAAAGCCAGACACATGGGGAAGGAAGATTGGGCCAAGTACTCTAGGTTGAAAGAAGCACAGAGTTCATTTGAGGAGAAAGGATTTCCCATTAATGGCAATTTCCAGGTGGGTGAGATGGTGTGAGAGATCTGTCAGGTGATGTTCAGGTGAGCCCTGAGGGTGTGACCAGGGGCCAATAAACAGGGTTGCTCCAAATGATGGGGACACTGGCTGGCTTTGGGAGGGAGGGGGCACTGAGCCGGGACTGGTGCCTCAATCCTCCTCAGCCCAATTCCCTACCTTTCACTTCAGCAAATGTTTATTGAACACTTGCTGGAGATCAAATAAAGAGCCAGAGCTCCTGGCTTCCCCAGGTATAGGAAAGGGTACCATGCCCAGCAGAAAGCTGGAGTGCTGGGCAGGGAAACAAAGGGGGACTAATCACAGGGAGGCTGACATAGTGGAAATGGGAAGGCATGGGGATGTCCCCTCCCACTGAGACCTCACTGATGATGATAAGGCACTCTGACCCTTTGGGACCCCAGATTTGCTTCCTACCATGGCCAGGGATAGCTCAGAGACTACACGGGGCCCAACTTGTAAAGTCCTCAAAACACAATGGGACAGCAGAGCAAGGATTGCACACTGGGGTTGCGACGTGGGACTGAAGCCCTCTCTGGGGGTCTGGATGGTGTTTGGGTTCCACAAGGGCTGGTTATCCTGACTCAGTTAAGGAGCTGACGACTTGGGCCAGAGGCTAGAATTGAACTGGTGGGGAAATGTAGCGGCAGGTAGAACCTGCTGGGGTGGAAGGAGGAATTGGTGGGGGTGTGCGTGCAGCAAGGAGATTTGGAGAGGAGGTTAACCATTGCACAGAATTCTGGGAGGCCCTGGATTCCACTGGCTTGAAGGGCCTGGGGATTCTCACACTCCTCACAGAGAAGAGCATGGCTTTGCACCACTGAGAAGGCCAACTGATGAAGGGAACCTGGGGGTCAGGATGATTCTGACTCTCCTCGATCACAAATAGTAGAGTGTAGTAGGTTCAGCCCCTGAGCACCACCATTTAGAAACTGTGTGACCCGGGACAAGTTCTTGGGCCTTTCTGATGGGTTTTCTCTGAAAACGGGGATAGTGCCATTTTGTCCCCAGGAGTTGTTGTGCCTAGAATAGAGTCTGAAGCATTTGGTGAATGGTGGGTGAGCGTGTGATGGTGGTTTGAGTACTTCTGAGTGTGTCTGAAGCCTGTAGGCATGTCCTGGGCCTGTATCAGTGGCGTTAAGGGAAGGGAAGAGGTTGGTGTGAATAGTTGAGGCTGAGGGACCAGGATATCTGTCACCTCCTGGCACCATGGACTCACAGCTGAGCTATGGAGAGGTGGCATCTAGGCAGGAGCTGAAGGAACATTTTCATGGGGGCTGCTGGTGACTTGGGCCATTGGCTGAGCCGTGTGGGCCCAGAGGGACACTTTCTCCCGAATGGGCATGAGCCCTGCATGGCTTCGGCTCACTGAGGGTTGTAGGGGGTACAGGGGTCCTTTGGTGTCAGGGGGGCTTGCAGCCTTGTTGACATCAGCAGCAGTCCCTTGGCAGGGACACAAACTTCAGCAGGGTAGAGTAGGAGAGTGTGGAGGGTGATCTCAGGTGTGCTGCCCCAGAGCCACCAGTGTGTCTGTGTGGAGCTATAGGGGTTGTGACAGGGAAACATGGGTCATGCCTGTGAAAGTGACCCACTGGATTCACCCGATGATGCCTGGGGCACAAGAGTGAGGCACCCAGTGTGAGAAATGCAAGGAAGCCCTCACTGTCATGTGCAAAAGCATGGTCAGCACCTGAGGGAGAATGGAGGCTTCCTTACATTTTGCCCCCAAGGTGCCTCACCCCCCTCACTCTGGTCTCAACACTGACACTTTTCATTTTACACTTGCCACTTGGGGACACCAAGTCTCAGAATGAACTCAGGCACAGACTCCACCAAACTGATTCCTCCCAGCCAAGGGAGGAAGGGACCACTACTCTCTTCTTTGCAGGTATAAGAACTTGTAGTCCATTTCTAGAAGATCAAGCATGAATGGGAATTCACTGGCTGGAACGAAGAACAAATCTGGGGAAAGACTGGCTCTGGGCCCAGCTCTATCTAGGGGCTCTGTAATGCGGCCGCTGGACGACTTGAGCCTTGTAGCGCAGTGCTTATGTGCTAAGGACTCTGAAGCCAGACTGCCAGGCTTCAAATCCTGGCTCCGTGCCCTGTGGATTGGTGATAGAGGGTGCAGTTCTTAAGCCCATGTGCTTCAGTTCATTCGCATGTAAAATGGGCACAGTGATAGGAACTACCTGCACGGAGCTGTGAGGAGTCCCAGTGATGGTGCCTGTCACGCCTGGCTCTCCCCTCGCCCCCTGCAGATTGGGCTCAGGAGTGCCGACCACTCCTAGGTCCCACCGGTGGGGAGTACAGAGTCCCAAGTCAGGCCTTGTTCTCATAGGCTGCAAGCCCAGGGGGTGGAGCTTATGGGGGATGACGTGGTATGCACGCCCAGGGCAGTGCTGAGATTGTAAACACCCTTATGATTTTTGACACGTCCAAATACTCCCCATTTGATTATTTTCTTAGTGCATATTACAAAGTGACCTTTCACTTTTATAATAATTTAAGAGGCAAATTTACCTCACTGTGGGAGGCACTATGGTTATGAAAGATTCAAAGTCGCCCCAGGCACTTACTAGCTGTGCAACTTGGGGACAGTACTAACCATCTTGTGCCTCAGTTTCCTTATCTCTTCATCGGGGATAATAATGATCCTACCCCATAAGGCCTTCTGATGATTCGATAAGTGAAAATATACAAAGCTCAAAACAACGCCAGAATATTACCCTTATTGTGATTAAGGGGAAATCCAGCATCACTTGCTATGAATGGAGGCAACCATAAAAATAACTATAATGAAATGCAATAGGGTTATTATGTTCCAGCCGGTTCCTGCAGCCTGCAGAGGGCTCCAACCCTGGGACCTGCGATCTCTATTTATAAGGGCGATTTGTGGATTTGGAGAAGTGTTCCACAAGCCAGCACCAGACACAGACTTTCTTCTTGACCTGGGCAGAAGGTCTGAAGACAGTCGAAAGGGAAACAGCTTCCCTACTAAGAATGCAGGTGGCTTTACTGCCTGCCGTAGCCCACGTTCTGCAACATGGCGGCAGTGAGGGGCTGGGTAGGGAGGACAGACAGATGCTCCAACCTGGGTTAAGCTCCAGGGTTTTGCTATTTGCCAGCTGTGTGGCCTGGGCAGGTCTCTCCACCTCTTGTGAACCTTGAGTTCCTCAGCTGAAAGCGAGGCAAAGCAGGTATCCCTCCTAGGGCTGCTTGAAGAGTAGTTAAGATGAAGGGATCAAGGCTTACCTCAGTCCTGACCATATTCCCAGGCTCTTGTGTTGAGTTCAGTGAATCAGGAAAGACTTCCGGCCCACATCTGGGCTGGAGAAAAGTTAAGAGTGCATGATTTAAGGGTATGATTTGCAGACACTGGTGGGTTGGGCTGTTTCTTCACAAGCAGCTCTGGGTTCACATATGATTTTGCTGTTTTCAGACTGAGAAAGTCCGGGGGGTGGGGGAGGAGGTGACAGGATGCCCCTGATGATGGTGATGGGAGCTTTCGTGGCCTTTGCTTACTGCCATCATCAGGGGCCATGCGGGCACCCGTGGAAGCTGCCTCACAAGTAGCTGAGATGGCAGAGGTGGCTTGGGCATGACCACGCTCACTGAGCAGAGCAGTGAGTTGTGACCGGGTGGAACAAGGGGGCTGCCCAGGCCTCCCAGCACGCTGTCCTTGCCAATTTTCTAGCCACCCTGCACATGGCTCTTAACCTTAATGCCTCAGAGTTTCTGTCTGTAAAGTGAGGGGCAAGCACTGTCACCTTTAGACCTCAGAAGGTTCTAGAAGAGGCAGCTCAGGACATGAGGAGGGAACTTGGGTTCAAGGGCTAGCTCTGCTGGGATTTGTGTATGACCTTGGCCAAGTCCTATGCCACTCTGGGTCTCAGTTTACACATTGGTTCCCAGGGGTTGGTCTGGCCGATCCCCATAATCTCAGCCTTTGGGGGCTGGGATTTTGCGGGCTGCAGAGAAAGAGCTCACCTGAAATGGCAGAGCAAGACTGAGCAGGGGAAGGATTCCTGCCTGCAAGGTGCCTCCAAGCAGCCTCTCTGACATGTTCTCTGCTGGGCAGAGAAGAGGGAATAAGAATCCAAACAGCTGGGCTTTGGTTTCAATCACATCTGGTGTGAATCCTGGCTCCGTGACCACCTCCCCTCCCCCCCCCCCCCCCCCCCCCCCCCCCCCCCCGGCGCCGTGACCCTGGACAAGTGTCTCCTCCATCCTGAGTTCCAGTCCTCTAATCTGTAACCTGGGGGAGACAGCAGTGTGTGTGACAATGACACCATGGGGATAAAGAACTGGGCAGAGTGTCTGACTCCCAGAGGGCTTAGTAAATGATGGATGGTAATAATAATAATAATGGTTATTATTGTGTATTGTTGGTGGTCTTATTGTTGTGCAGATGCAGAACCCAGGAAGTGGCAAGATAATACAAAGGTGGGGAGGCCAGGGCAGGCCAGGGCTCTGGGAGTGGAAGGGTTAAGTCTCCATGGAAACAGGCATGCATTATTTACGCAGCCTAATGAATAAAACATTTATGTGGTAGGCTAATAAATTCCCTCACACAAAGCAAAGTAAGCTATGATTTAAATATCGGCCTCCACTGGCTGGCTGAGTTATGGAGCCTGCTCAGGGGGACCCTCTTGGTTTTACACCTCCATCCGCTGGAGGGAGGGGGCGGGGGAGACCCTCCCTAGGAAGTGGCTTTCTGGGCCCTCCTAACCGGGACCACCCCGCTGCCCCTTGCTGTGGCTCTGTCTCTCCCAGCCCACAGCTGCTGTGCTCCGGGGAACTTTCCCTGAAGCCATGGAGGATGGATTTGGGTGACAGGGGTGTCCCTGCCCTGGGACTGGCCTTTGTGAGGCAGAGATGGCCAGGTGGAAACAATTTGCTAGGAGCTCCTGGAGACAGCAGTTTGTCTTGGGGAGATGCGGTCACACCTCGGGTTTGAGGGGCCTGGAGATGTGTGTTGGGTAATGTTAGTGCATGGTAGGAGGTTTGGGCCTCTCCAGGTCCACCCTGGGGCAGTCTTGCGGGGAGTGCTGAGACAAACTGTGGAGAGGTGAGATGGGACCAAGGTGGGAGGACCTGAACTACTAGCTGTGGGGGCAGAGAGGGGAGGAGGGTGAATCTAGTGTTTGGGGAAATGTCACTCTTGTCCCTTCTACAGTTTATCTCACTGCTTCCATCACATCCTTCACTTAGTTTTCTGCTTCTGCCTATCTCTTGCTGTCTCTTCTCTCTCTCTTTCTCTCTGTTTCCCTTCTTTCTCTATCTCTGTCTCTCTCAGACTCTCTTTTTCCCTTTATTTCCATCCCCCTCTGTATGTCTCTTTTTTTTTGTCTGTCTCTCTTTGTATGTCTGTTTCTCTGTCTCTGTCTCTGCCTCTGCATCTTTGTGGTCAGGTTTTCTCTCCGTCTCTGGATCTTTGAATCTGTGTCTTCTGGGGGAATCTCATATGTCAGGAAGAGGGGTCCCGTGCACCTGGACCAGGGTGTGAGGTCCCCACTGGGTATCTGAGGGAAAATGTGGTTATGAAGGAGGAGGGGGCTTCCTCAGGGTCTGGGCTTGAGTATTTGTCTGAGGGACATTGGGGGTTTCAGTGACCTTGGGAAAGTGGGCTCAGGTACCACCCACAGCAACATTATGGGGTACCATGGGATCCCTTTAGCTGGTAGGCCTTCTCATTTCTGTCCTCAGGAGAGTAGAAGCCACAAAGTGGAGACCTTCACTGAGAAAGCTTGAAAAGGGGCATATATATTTTGAATAAGTTCCTCATACTGGATTAGGTTATCCTGTCTATTATCTGGGGAACTGTCCTTGGCCATTGGTTCTGAAATGAAATGCAATGGCAGTGAAACCACATATTTCATATAGCCGCCCCTTCTCAAACCACTGAGCTTCTGCTTCCTGCTACCCCCAGGGCTCAGGTCTATAGCCCCTTGGGGGGGTACCTCCCAGGGCCCCAGCACCCCAGGTGGTCGTGTTGCTTTCTCATAGTTCTGACCATCTAGCACCGTATAACCAATCACCTCAAAATGTAGTGGTGTAAACAACCATTTAATTATGTTCATGGTTCAGGAACTTAGGAGGACACTAACGGGATATGGCCCTCCTCTGGTCCATATGTCTGAGGCATCAACTGGGGTGGCTTGATCAGCTGGAGGTTGCTGGAATGACTCTACTAGAGCCACATGTCTGAGGTCTCGTTTTGTCTCTGCATGGCAACTACAAGGGCTGAAATGTCCACGGTAGTTGCTTTACTAATGTCGAGCCCCTAAGCTGGGTTGGTGGGGACAGTTAGTTGGGCGGGCATTGCTTTCTGTTTGTCCTGGGCTTCTTCAGAACATGGCAGTCTAAGGTTATATAGTTCAACCTCTTACATGGTGCTGGCTTCCCAAGAGTGAGCATTCCATCTGAAATCGCTAGGCTTCTTAAATACTAGTCCTGGACCTGGCCAAGCATCACCTGTGCCAGGTTCTATGGGTCAAAGCTGTCACAGGCCAACCCAGATTCAAAGTGGGTGGGGATCAACTCCACCTTCTGGTGGGAGAATGGCATGCATGTTCAGGGAGGGAAGGACTTGGTGACAGCATGCTGGAGACAAGAGACATATCACCTAGCATCATGGTGGAAGGGAGAGCCTCTCTTCTTCTCCACAGTCTGGGTTAAGACATGAGCTTATATGCGAGATGCTGAGGGTTCAAATCCCAGTTCTGACCCTCCCTAGCTCTTTTTGGGTATTTCAAAAACAAGAATGTGGCTTCCACTAATGGAGAACCCACCATGTTGGAGGCAGCTTGCCATTCTCCCTGTCCCCCACCAGAGACCCTGGACCAGTGCCTTCCTCCTGAGAATTCTGTGCTCATCCTGGAGGCTGTGGATAGGTAGGCAACAGAGGAGACATGTGGTGAACATCTCTCCTGTGTAGGAGAAGTGAGGAGACTAAAACCCCAAAAGAACTGGCTCTTGCACTTGTGGGGCACCCCTTAGGGGGCTTACTGTCAAAGCAGGGAAGCCTAGTAATTAGGACTTTGCCCCTTGGGGCCAGTCTACCTGGATTCTGTTCCTGATTCTACTGCTTCCCAGCTTTGTGGCCTTGGACCAGTTATTTCACCATTCTGTACCTCATTTCCTTTTCTGTAAAATAGGGGTGTTAATAGTAGCTCCCTCATGGGGCTGCTGTGAGGATTAAATTAGTGAATATTTGTAAAGTGTCCCCAGAGTGGCTGGCACACAGGAAGCACACTGCACGTGTTTTTTGCTATTCAATTTGGCAACCGTGTGTGTGTGTGTGTGTGTGTGTGTGTGTGTGATCCTGCAATGGCAGGTGGGAACTTAGTGCCAATCTAACTGGGAATTCATGTTGAATGGGTCACGTCCATCCTCAGACTAGTGGCACTGAGATGTGTGGGACATCTCTTAACTACCCCCCCAATCCTGCCATGGAGTTCCTTTTATCTCTCTTTCATAGATGAGAAAAGTAAGGTTCTGTGGGCTGAAATGACTTTCCTGAGGGTCCTGGATTGGGACTGGTCTCCCTGGCACTGTTATGTCCATTATAATACACTGCCCAAGTCCTTGGCCAGTGGGCATGGTTTGGAAGAGAGGCAAGATGGCAATGAAGATGGGGCATTTTGTGTGAATTACTAACTTGCTCCAAGTCTGGGGGAGTCCACACAGCCACAGGAGGTTTTGGGCATGTTGGACCTTCACAGGGGCTGGTTTTTTTTAAATCAGTTTTCACCCCCAAAGATAGTGAGAAAAGAGAGAAGAGCCAACCTGCTGGCCATTCCTTCTCTACCCCATATCCCAAGCCTTCCCCATGCTCTCAGAAGGGAGTCCTCATCAGAGAAGCCCAGGGAAAGAGGTCTCTGGGTGATAGATAAAGCAGTGCTTCAAGCAAGACTTTCAAAGACTCTCACACTGAGGCTGGGGCCCCCAAGCACTCAGAGGCCAGCAGCAGAAATTTGGTATCACAAATGTGATTCAAGATCATTCCTGGAAAACCTTATCAAAACAGAAGCTAACAGGGTTCCTGTCCTTCAGCAGGAGGGATGCCCATGACCAAGAGCCACGACCATTATAAGCTTATTTATGGATTAAGTATACCTGGCTTCAAATGCTGACCAGCTTACTACTTGCTCAGTGAACAGTTTTGGACAGGATATACATTGACCAGGGAATGTTCCAGAAAGCCAGTGGGTCCACAGAATGGGAAGTGCAGGTCACCTCATGGCAGCTACAGGATTGCAGACTCAGTAGGCAATAAGCACACAGTAGGGACAAAACACACAGTGTGTGTGATGAAAATCATTACTATTTGGGGTATCTGGGGTATCTGTGGGACAGCCAGATTTTCACCCACCTGTTCAGCTATGAAAGGCAACTAGGCAAGTATAGTTACCTGACCAGCCACAAGAGTTTTCAAAAGTAGAAGCCTCTTACTACAAAAAGTGGTCATAGTGGGACTCTAATTCCATGTCCCTGGAGGAGACACTTCTGTATAGTCACTCTGAAACCACTTTCCAGGTCCAGGTTGAGCCCTGCTGCCTTCCATGAAGTGATGGTGCCAATAAAAGTCATCTCTTCTGACTTTTTCCTATGGGCCCTCAAACCATTTTTGAAACCATTTGAAATATAAAAGTAATCAACCCACCTTTCATTTATTGATTTAACAATTGTTTTCATACTAATAGGTGCTAGAGATGTGATAGAGAATAAGATAGACACAATCTTGTATTCTGGTTTCTGCAAACCCAGGTTTTCACCCTGGCTCTTTCTCCTACCAACTGTGTGACCTTAGCAAGTAACTTAGCCTACCCAAGCCTCATTCTCCTCATCTGAAAAAAAAGATAATAGTACTTGCCTCTTAAAGTTAAGCCTATAGGGGTTGGAAGAGGACAGAACTAGAAGCTAAATGGTTTTGAATATTCCTTTTTTAGTAGACTTTATTTTGAAAACATGTAAATATTTGTATTTGTATAAAACAGCAATCTATAAAACTTGAAAGTGAAATGAGACAATTGAACCTAAATGTGTGTCCAGTTGGTGGCATAATCACAGAAAGAGAAATTATATCTATTCCTTTAAAATACAGGAATTTAACTGTACATATTTTGTATTAAAACCAATTTTAGTAATCACATTGTTGGTGAAATGCTCTTCCTATCATTCTGAGACTATTGGTGGCATATAATAAAATAGAGCAAATGGGCAATTACATTGGTGTCATTGGGTACTAGCAGCTTTTGAATGAGAGAAGGGGGATACAGATATAAGATTTGTGAAGTTAAACAAGAACCCTGTGGTCCTGAATTTGATTTGGAAGTACTGTAAATTCATCATGTATCTTATCTAGAAAATTAAAAAATGACATATTACCTATCTTTGCCCACTGAAAAGCACTAAAAATGGTGAATAACTTAGTAGCCGTGAGCACCCCTAGTACTCAGATTATGGTCTCTAAATACCACTTTCCCCTAAAAGAACCCAGAGGTTCTTGGAGAAATTTTCAATTCCAGGTCTAGGGAAGGAAATGTACAAGATAAACCTGGACTACCTTATCTTTTCAGAAAGCAAAGGAATATCAAGGACTCCTCAGATTGTATCAAAAGGACCCAGAAGCAAACCTGAAGGACTCTCATGGCCTGTAAAGGGGCAGTTTGAACAGAAATAAGGATAATAGCTGCAATGGATTGAAACACATCAAATATGTTTAAATCTGAGTTCATAATGACCCTAAAATGCACACACACACACACACACACACACACACCAGAACAACTGATAGGTCACCTTTGGAAGATATTAGCATTATTTTGAAAACTGGTAAATGAAGGGAAAAAGTTGAGTATTCAATATACCATTAAATATGCCAATAACATATTAGATAATCAATTAATTGGATGAAGAGAAATTTGTCTTTATAGAAGTTATCCAGCTAATAAGTGAAGAAGGAATGATAAATTGGAACATCACTATTTTTCAAACTTTAATGAAATAATGGATCTTCAATGAGCTTCAATAGCTGCAAACATCTTCAAAAGAAAATAAAAGATAACTAGACATTACATATCTTTTAATAGAAATATGTAACACTACTTACGAAGTAGTGCTGCCAAAAAAATAAAACCCAATTAAGCTGCTAGATCAACTACCAACTTCTAGGAAATATAGAGGATGGAGGAACATACTCAATGATACTATGAGGATGCAATCAGCAAAATCCAGACTAATGGGATATTCTACAGGTCAAATGATCTGGTTTCTGCCACAAAACATTGCAAAGGAAATGAAACAATGGAACAGTAGCCATAGATTGAAAGAAACCAAAGAGACATTCATCAGTTGTAATATATGACTTTTGGGTTTTAATTCAAATGGACTGTAAGAAAAATGTATAAGGCAATTTGGTAAATACAAACATTGATTTTTTTTATCATCATAAATAATCATTATTGTTTTTACGTGTGATAATAGTATTTGGTCATCAAAACAATCTTGTATAGAGACAATTGAAATATCAGATGAATTGATTCAAGCTTATCTAGGGTCAGAAATGGGAGTTGTAGATGAAATAAGATTGTCCATGAGTTGAGATTTATTTTATTTTATTTTTTTTTTAATTTTTTTTTTCAACGTTTATTTATTTTTGGGACAGAGAGAGACAGAGCATGAACGGGGGAGGGGCAGAGAGAGAGGGAGACACAGAATCGGAAACAGGCTCCAGGCTCTGAGCCATCAGCCCAGAGCCCGACGCGGGGCTCGAACTCACGGACCACGAGATCGTGACCTGGCTGAAGTCAGACGCTTAACCGACTGCGCCACCCAGGCGCCCCGAGTTGAGATTTATTGAAGTGATGAGTAGATGGGCTGATTATATTGTTTTTTTCTACTTCAGTAAATTTTCATACAGTATCATTATTTACGATAAAAATAGAAATTTGGAATTGTCTATAATAAACTTGAGTTAAAATTAAAAAAAAATTAAGAAACAGAACAAATCTGTAACTCCTGGTTTTCTGTCTCTCAACCTGTCAGGCAGCATTCTGGATGCCTAGGCCATCCCCATCTGCCTTCCAAGTGTTTTGTGAAAGGGCTTTATACATTTCCAAGGATCTTTATTTGTTCTTTCCTTTACTGACCACCCATCTGCTCCAGGTCCTTTGCCAGGTGGACATGGCCCTGCTGAGATAGTTTCTAATAACTTTTCTAGACTTTCAAGCAGTCCTTACTAAATCAGGAGTAAGGGGTTCCTATGAAAATGGCTAACCTTTATTGAGTACTTACTCTATACTAGGCACTTTGCTGTGCACTGGCTATGCATCTGGTGTACAGATCGGGAAACAGAGACTCAGAAAGGTCAGCAATTTACATAGGTACTACAGGAAATTAAAAAGAGGAGCTCAGATTTGAACCCAGTTCTATTTATACCAACAGTCATACTCATAACCCCTAGATCATTCTGCCCCACGCATGGAGTAGGGAGTTTGGTTTCCCACTGGTGTGTGTGTGTGTGTGTGTGTGTGTGTGTGTGTGTGTTGAGAGAGAGAGAGAGAAAGAGACAGAGAGAGAGACAGAGAGAGAGACAGAGAGAAGGAGAAAGAGAGACTGTGTGCTGAGTGGGGACATCTCAGCAAAAGGCAGAAGGTGGCAGGTGGTGAATGTGGTCAACCATGGAGCCACAGGGCCACTGCCCAGGCACCAGGATGGGAAAATCAGGAATCAGGAAATGCAGCTGACTTGGAGTCCAGAGGAGGCAACTGGTAAGAACCAGGAGTCTTCAAGGGTTCTGTGGCTCCAGAAACCATAGCCATTTGGAGAAGAGTGGATGAATATGACCAGGAACCAGGAAGCCCAGGGAGAGGGGCATCCAGGGGCATGTATATATAGTGAGAGGAGGGAGGGCCATCCTCTGTGAAGTATGGAACTCTGCCCAAGGGCTAGGAGCCACAGGCCTAGTGTGAGGTCTTCATCACTTAACCTCTCAGGTCTTAAAGCTTAGAACATGATTTGGACAGATTGCTTCTGGTTTTACTAGGTCCCCTCTTGCATCTTAGTTTCTTCAATCCCAGTCCTCTAATTCTAGAAGTGGACAATTCTGGGCTCAGGAGGCAATTATATTGAGGGATGGAATGAGTTTAAAGGAAATGATTATGTTTAACCACATCTTAACTGGAGAAAACAAAGAACAGGTTAAATATTCATTAAGAATGATTTTCCCTTGAGGGCAAGGAACATAATGATATGCCAATGGTCATGTCCTGGGGTCTACTTCTCAGGCCAAAAACCAGTTTCCAGGCACCCTCAACTTTCTTCCCATGGACCTTAATACTTATCTTGCTTTCTACTTTTTAAACCTATTTTACTCCTTCTCCCATGAATCTCTCTTCCAGAACTGGGTCATCTTATCTCCAGCGGTCCCTTTCTTAGCTGCTCCAAAAAGAAACCTCTACACTTTTTTGATTCTAAAGATTTTATTGCTGATCTTTGTGGAGACCTGAAGCTTCCAGGACCCTCTAGACCTTCTGTTTGTGGCTCCTGTTTCCTTCTCTGAGGTAGTCCCCAGACTCTTACTTGCCTCTGGTATCCCTGAGGGAGGAGCTAAGCAAACCACTCCACCCCCACATCTCCATCCCAACCCTTGCTCAGCATGCTTATGGCTCTGTTCCTTCTTCAGCACAGTGCTCATAGGGTCAGGAGGGGTGAGGCAGGGCCAAGGTGGTCCCAACTCCAGCTGCTATGTCCATGACCCAGACACATACTGTGAGAGCACGTCTGCAGATATGGTCATCAACAGTTCCTCCCATCCCTGCAGGCACACTTCTTCCTCCCTTCAAAAGGTGGACTCTATTTCTCTGTTCCTTGAAGCTGGGATGCCTGACCTGATTTGACCAGTAGAATATGGCAGAAGGGATGTTTTGAGATCAATGAGCTCAGGACTGAAGAGGCCTTGTAGCATCCACATAAGCTCTGAGAAGAGCCAGCTGCCGTGTAAATAAGAGCAGGTCACCCTGCTGGAGGATGAGCCACCACATGGAGTTAAAACTGAGGCCTCAGTCAATACTGTGAGTAAAGAGGCCCCCACCTGTCCCAGCCTGCTTCTAGACGTTTGAGCCATCCCTGCTGGGGCACTAGCTGTGTGATTGAAACCATCTTGGATGTTTTTGTTTCGGTCAAGCCACCCTAGCCAGCACCAGGTGGGGCAGGGCTGAGCTGTCCCTGTTGAACTCCACTCTAATTCCTGACCCACAGAATCATGGGAAATTAAATGGTTAGTGTTTTAAGCCACTAAGTCTTAGGGTGGTTTGGTATGCAGCACTAGATAATCAAAAGACATATTTTGTCTGCCGTCTGTCTAGACTTCTTGAGGGTTAGGATGTCCAAAGCAGTTGAGGTCAGAGGTCAGCTGACCAGCACCTGCAGTCCTGAGGAGGCAGACAAATTTATTTTATTTATTTTGAGAGACAGAGCATGAGCAGGGGAGGGACAGAGTGGGGGGGGGGGAGAAAAATGGAGAGAGAGAGAGAATCCCAAGCAGGCTCTGCGCTGTCAGCACAGAGCTTGATGTGGGACTCGATCTCAAGGACTGAGAGATCATGACCTGAGTGGAAATCAGGAGTTGGGTGCTTAACTGACTGAGCCACACTGACATCCCTAGAACTTTCTTATAATGATGGAAGTGTTCTGTATCTGGACTGTCAAATATAGTAGCCATTAGCAACATGGGGCTATTAAGTACTTGAAACGTGGCAAGTCTATAGTGAGGTGTTCTTTAAGTGTAAAACTACACACATTTATATGAATAAAAGAATGTTGGGGCGCCTGGGTGGCTCAGTCGGTTGAGCGTCCGACTTCGGCTCAGGTCACGATCTCACGGTTCGTGAGTTCGAGCCCCGCGTCAGGCTCTGGGCTGATGGCTCAGAGCCTGGAGCCTGCTTCCGATTCTGTGTCTCCCTCTCTCTCTGCCCCTCCCCCATTCATGCTCTGTCTCTCTCTGTCTCAAAAATAAATAAACATTAAAAAAAATTTAAAAAAAAAAGAATGTTAAATGCTTCATCAATATTTCTAATATTGATTATATATTGAAACAGTATTTTGTATATTGTGTTAAATAAAAAACATTATTAATATAATCTCACCTAGTCTTATTTTTTAAAAATTATGAGGGTCACATTATATTTTATTGGACAGTGCTGATACAGAGCCTTGAGAAGATTAGATGTGTGTAAAGTGCTTAGCACAGCACCTGGCATGTGAAAAACACTCAGTAAATGGTAGCTATTACTTTTGCAAATATTGTCTTGAGTAGGTGGAGGCCAGAGCTCAGATATTAGCATGTTGATGTCTGAGTTCCTGCTAGATGGGCCCCACTTTATAGGGCAGAGGAAGGGAACTCACCTTCATTTATGATCCAACTAATGTGCGGGTGACTGGGAGGGGCTTTAATCAGACTGGGCCATTTAATCCTCACAATGGTCCATGAAGGAGGTTTCCCCATGGGACACATTGGGAAATGGAAGCTCAGAAAGGTGACATAACTTACTCAGCTGGTTTCATGACAGAGCAGGAGTGGTTAACTGTGGGGAAAGGGGTTCTGCCACAGTAGCTCTGTTTGCCCTGGAGGTGTCCAGGCACGGGACACTCTTTCTTTCTCCTCTTCCTCTTATCCTCCCCGCCCCTGCTTCCTCTCCCCTCTGAAGTCCAGGACCCCCAGCCTGTCTCCTCTCTCCTTCCCTCCCTTCCTACCTAGACTTCCAAAGGAACTAATTTATTTCTCCAAGTATAAATGGACTCTTTCCCACGAAGACACTGCATATGCTGTTTCATACGTTATTTGTTAACTTCATCAAACAAAGTACAATTCTCTGGCGCTAATGTCAATCTCCACAGCTCATTGGGTTTTTTAAAATAGTGGAAACACAGCCCTCATCTCCCAGCCACAATGAGGAAGGCAGCCACACTCCAGCCAGTGAGAAGAACCCTTTGCTTCTTACCCCAGAAAGAGCCATAAAACACGCTCAGCACCAGAGCACGCGTCCATTTGACAAAGACAATTTGATTTGTCCGCGGCTTCTAAAATATTCATCCCACTTTGATGGACTATCGTTTTATAAATATAGATTATCATTAACCGACACCGGCGGTGCACTGCTGGCTGACCCAGCGCCACGCCACTGGTTCGGGATGAAGACGTCCAATAAAAAAAATCATTATCTCTGTTTGCGAACCCTGATCTGTATCGTTTGCCTCATTTGCAGTGCAGGGGTCAGTAACTCATGCTAACTGCCTCTGTTTGTGCATTTCACGGCCTGGCCACCCCTGCTGGGGAGATTGGCAGGATGCTTCTCAAGTTTGGACCTGGGGAAGGAAATGAAGTGATTGAGGGGAAGAGGAGAAAAGGAGGCCCAAGGGCTCAAGTGGGATCACTTTGAGAGGGCTGGGGTATTTCTGGAGAGTGATTGGATTGGATGGGACATGAATATGAGATTTGGAGAGTGTCAGACCCAGATCCACTGCTTACTGGCTAAGACTTTAAGCGACTGAGTTAAACTCTCTGAATCTCATTTTTCTCATCAGTAAAATGGGCATTACAATCATACCTATCTCCTATGAGACTGAACCCAAACACATGACCTGACACTTAAGCACATGGTAAATATTATTTATGATGATGATAATGATGATGATGATTGTCATTGTTCTTTGCATTAGCCTTGAGCTAATCACTTGATGTCCCTGAGCTTCAGGTTCTTCACATGTAGAACATTCTCAATAATACCTGCATCCATTGGTTGTAAAGATCCAATAAGCTGATGCACCCAAAGAGCTCAGCACATTATGTGGCACATTCTAAGCATCCATGAGTGCCATTTTGTTTGTTTGGTGGAAACCAGACAGAGAGAAAGGGAAAGAGTTGTCTCAAATAGCCATGGCCCTGGTGTCCTTTCCCCTTGAGAACTCAGAATGCATAGGGTATTAGCCCAGGGCAAAAAGTGGCCCAAGGTATCCTGTTGATATGGATTCAGATCTGTTTTATAAGGGTCTCTTATTCTGCCAAGTCATCCCTTCCTCCTGAGCATACTGGGGCTTGGTAGGACCTGAAAAAGAGATGGGGATGGGATAGGTGAGTTTACTGGACATATTCCTTGGTGCTATGTTGCCAGGGAATGAAATTCAAGATGGAATTAAAGATTTCACTGGCCTTGGGAAAAAAAAAACCTT
Organism: Lynx rufus; assembly: GCF_022079265.1. Taxonomy (NCBI): domain Eukaryota; kingdom Metazoa; phylum Chordata; class Mammalia; order Carnivora; family Felidae; genus Lynx; species Lynx rufus. The sequence goes on from NW_025814824.1 coordinate 84,964,233, forward strand.
GTCTGCAACATTTCCTCTTACCTTTAGCTGTTTGAAAGAAATATACAGCCATGTGTGGGGCGAAAAAGCAATTGCAGAGGAATCTCCAATAGCAGATAGCCTGAGGGAGAAGAGAAATAGCAGGGAAAGTGTGGAGTTGAGAGCAGAGAGAAAACCTCTCTTCATCCTGAACAGGAGTGGAATGAGAAAGAATGGCATAAACTCTTGAATTCAAGCTCCAGCCAGGGTCATAGATGAAGCAGGTGGCCTAGAAGGTTCCAGAGGATCCCAGTGTTGAATCCCTTGCTCCTCCTGGAAGCAGGAGGACACTGTGTGCCAAGGCCTCATCTTGGTGGGAAGACAGCCCGGGGCACTCAGCCCCAAAGTTTATTTAAGTGAAAAAACCCACCCAGAGACAAGAAGGAGTGTTACACCACTGTCAAGTTTTAGACGTCGCCATCAAGCAAAAAAAATTACATCCCGTCCTGACGAGCGACTAATCAAGGCATGGCAAACGGTCCTGCAATAAATTACTCCGGCGCGAAATAAACCACACAAACAGACCGATGATAATAAATGTAAATTATTTCTCTGAAGAAATTTTCTTGGTATATGAGTAATACGAACCATCAGGAAGGCGTCTTCCTTAACATTAATTACAGAAAATGACAAGTGAGCTGATGACTGGGAAGGCTCATTATCTGAGAACATATTCACAACTTTGCAATTTGCGCGAGATGTACTCCGGCTAAATTAATCTCCCTTCTTTGCATGAGCCTCTTCTAATTTTCATGTTATTAACAGGTTTGCAGTATCAGTCAGTGCTTGTCACTCTAATCAGGTTTCAGCATGTTCGCAAAAGCGAAGCGTCATTTATAAGGATAAGCCCTCATAATGGTGCTTGCTTTCATGTGGAGAATTCTACAAGGCTGCTTTTAATAAGGTACTTTAATCATCTCCTTTGCTCAACTTTTGGCCCCACTGTTCCTTTATGAAGAGTCATTAAAAGACTTTGAAGTTCATCAAGGAGGAAAAATTCATGACATTGTTCTGGTGAGGTTGGGTATGGTTCTGAGGGGGAAGCCTGGAAGGAGTCATGGAAGATAGGGTCCTGTTGGCCTAGAGCCTGGTCGTGGGTGGCTAGGGGAAACCTGTGTCCATTGTATTCACCATTCAACACCCTGTAGGGTTATTGCTGAACAGAGACCCGTGGGACAAATTTCAGGGCAGATGCCAAGAGAGACTGGGGCTTGGTTATAGAAAGGACGAGTTTGGTCAGCACTCTGGACAGCTCCCAGAACGTTGCTATCTCTTTGAAGAAGGCTGGCAGCCTTTTGTGGGTTTTATATCTATTTTGATGGTCAGTGCTTTGCTTTGAAAATTACTGACTCTTTGGGGCCAGATTCTGAATCCAGAGAATCATCCTCACTTTTACATGGGTTTTTATTTCAGAGGAGAAATATAAGTTTTCTATCCCAACTGGAGTATTCGTAGGGTGCCTTCAGCTTATAATGGGTTTATAGACTAGATTAACTGGAATACACTGGTGTGTGTGTGTGTGTGTGTGTGTGTGTGTGTGGTCCCTCTTTTTCCTGCATGGCTCACAGGGTAAGACAGGGCTTATCCTTGAATCAAGGCTCTGGTACACCCCCTTTCCATGCTCAGTTCCCTCTAATACTCCAGAGTTGAAAATGTCCTCACATTTCCACCAACAGAGATGCACAGTCATTAGTTTGCCTCCAGCGATTGTTGCAGGTCTCTGACAAGACTTCCAAGCTCACTGTTGTCACAGAGAATCCTTCGTGCTGGGGCAGCTTATCTATCATTGAACAGAATAACAGACCGAGAGGCAAAGACAAGTGCTAGTACTTCTTTAGCTGCTTGCTTATTCTGTGACCTTGGACAAGTCACACTTCTTTGGCATATGCATTTGACTTTGTTAGGTTTCTTCCAGCTTGAACCTTGGTGATGATATTCCTGACACTTATTGAAGCTCCAACCTACCACCCCCCAATGAATAGTAGAGAGGGTGGCCGTACTTCCCAAGATGGCAACATGATCAGAGCTTACAAGGAAATAGTCTTCCTGTTCCCATAAAGGTGTTTTTCTCCCTGAAGGTGTGGGATAGTCATGGAGTAGTAACAGTGCAGTGGCCTTGGCTGTGTCCTGACTTTGCTAACGTCAGCAGAAACTTTTGCTCAGATTAAAGTGGCTACTCTTCTCTGAGAACTACTCCCTAAGGCACAGGGGTAGATCCCCAGAGCCATATTGATGCTACTTGGTCCCACCTTCTGGCCATAGCTGATGGGCCACAGCTCAGCAAGTCAGAGTCTCCCCTCTGTGAACCTGGAATTAGACTATAGGAATATCAGATAGTATTGGTGGATAACTGGATTATAATATGGACACTCAAGAGAAGTGGGGCAACTGTCTTCTCCCCTGTGATCTGGAGAAGCAGGAAGGCTGGTGTGTAGGGAAAGGGTATAAAGAAGCAGACACAGGAGGCAGAGAAAGCCCAGTTCCTGGTTCTAAGTCCTCCTGGAAAACCTTAGGTTTTATGAGATATCCCTGGATCCTAAAACTATATTTCCTTTTCCTACTTAATCTCATTTGAGTGTGTTTCTATTACTTTCAACCAAAAAGACCTAACCAGTGCAGCTTCCTTGAATGTAGGAGAGGCATATGCCTGAACAAAACCTCAAGCCAGGGGTGGAGTTGGTGACTTGATGAGGGGGACCTGATGGCTGTCCAGGTCCTCAGGCTGGAACAGAGGACAAAGACCCCACTGGGTCTGAGAGATTGTGTCCTCAGTGCATAGGGGCTCGTCCTGGAGGAAGTGATATGCAGCAGATGGACCTGGCTCTAGGGGACAGGGAGTGGGAGGGTTTAGCTTAGAAACAGAAAGCTAATCTTCAGAGGCTTGGTTCTTTTCAGGCTCTTTGCAACCTCTGTTTCTCAGTCATTATGTCTCCAAGTCTCTTTGGAGATACCAGCCCGGCTCATCTCTGCTGTGGAACTGAGGGGAGCTCTGCTCTGGGAAGGCCAGAGCATTAAAGGACGGACACTCTCAATGATGGTGGTAATAAACCTAGACAGAGGACCCTGACAACATAGCTGAGGCATTTGGTTCAATGCCCCTCCAACTAGGTGAGTCCTATTGATTCATCCCCATCTATGCCTGAGAAGGCTCTGTGCTTTAATGAATCCCCCTCCCCCAACTCACCCAACAGACTCAAGGCCATTAGGGTTCATTCAAACAAACAGAAGGATGAGGTGTCTGGGTTCAACCTCGTAAGTAATGATGGGTCAGCTCCAAGGTCAGGCGGCAAAATTGCATCTCAGTGTAATAAATCCATTTGTACTCTATTCAGAGGTGGCAGCTGCGCCTTCAGAGCGGGTGACCACTGTGGAGAGAAGGACCCTGGGAGCATCGCATGAGCCCATTCTGCAGAAAGAGTTGCTCCTAAGCTGAGCTGGAGCAGTGTGGCATGTGAGGATAGAAAAGGCAGCAGGCTGGGGACTCAAAGTGGGGTGAGACATTGTCCCCCTTTACCCAGACCTGATTAGGACATATAGAGTCCTGGGCACTAAAAAGGGTGGAGAGAAGGTGAATATTAGATTCAAAATAAAAACAATCCTAAACTATGAGATGACTGAAACAATTCCACCAAGCTCTAATTTTTCCCATGATAGCGAAATTACTACTTTTATTTAAAATTCTTTCATCCCCCTCCTCGCCCACTTTATTTTAAAGTATCTCTGCTTTGATTGACCACTAAGCTCGAGCTTACTTTGCCCATGAAGTGATCCAGTGCTTCTCATCCACCTTGAGGCTGCTTAGTGCATGGGGTCCCGTGTGTCTGGGGGTGAGTGTGTAGGAGTGTGCCATGCGTGTGTGACTGTGTACACATGTGCTCTTGGACTTGTGCATTTGCATGTACAGGGCACCAACTGGGGTTGCCAGAGCCTGTGGAAACCTGATGGACTCTCCTTAAGGTGAAACTCTTTGAGGGGCGCCTGGGTGGCTCAGTCAGTTAGGTGTCTGACTTTGGCTCAGGTCATGATCTCACAGTTTGTGAGTTCAGGCCCTGTGTCGGGCTCTGTGCTGACAGCTCAGAGCCTGGAGCCTGCTTTGGCTTCTATGTCTCCCTCTCTCTCTGCCCCTTCCCTGCTTGTGCTCTCTCTCTCTCTCTCTCTCTCTCTCTCTCTCTCTTAAAAATAAAGTAAACATTAAAAAATTTTTTTAATGTTTATTTATTTTTGAGACAGAGAGGGACAGAGCATGAATGGGGGAGGGTCAGAGAGAGAGGGAGACACAGAATCTGAAGCAGGCTCCAGGCTCTGAGCTGTCAGCACAGAGCCCGTAAAATAAACATTTTAAAAAATGGGGGGGGGGGGAAAGGTGGAACTCTTTGCCTCTGTCTCTCTCTATCTCTTCTGGGAACTGAAGAGGGTCCTCACAGGGCAGTGTTGGGGTGCAGCCAAGCAGCTGCAGTTGGGCAACCAAGGCAGAAATGGCAGCATGTACGATCTGACCCAACAGACAAGCAGGCAATGGTCCCTGATGGCAAAGCTTTTTCCAGTCCTTGTTCTGGGGACCCCTGCCCTAATCAGACTAGAGTTCAGCGTTCAGAGAGGCAGACCCTTCGGGGAGGACTTGGCAAACCTGACTGGAAGGAGTCTTGGCAGATAATATAATTTTCTGCTCTCCTCCCCAGCTGTCACCTCTCTGGCCTCCACACCATAGGTCACATGTGGGGAAGAGATTTGAAAGCTGAAACAAAGTGATGGAGGCTCCAAAACAAAGTGATGGAGGGTGACCACAGGGCTAGACTGGGCAGTGCCAGTCCCTGTGAAGTGGTCCCCTGGCGGAGAGAACTTCTTCTAAGATGTTGCCATCACCCAGAGCACCTTCAAGGCCTTGGGCAGCACCATCCTAGAGCTGAGACCTATGGGCCTGAGCATCTCAGAGGTCTCAGTATTATCTACTTCACCCCATCATCCAAATGGTGCCACTGAGGCCTGGTAGGGCCGAGACCTGCCCTGGGCTATACAATGACTAGAGGCATTCTCATATGGCGTACCTGGATATCTGGCCTCCCTGCTCTGAGGGCTTCTCCCTCCTATGGTCTTATTTTCCAAATGGTACAAAAGCTTTCCTTCTGAGGCTGTATTTATCTGGATTTTGCAAATCCTCAAGCGCCACTTGGAAGCTATGGGGATCAGCTGGATATGGTGACCCGCTGCCAAGTCCCCCCGCCCCCCATGATCTCCAACTCCTGGTATGCCCTCCCCTGTGTAGTGCCTTCTCAGATTGTACCAGTCTGTGTGAAAAATGGAATATGGGGGGCGCCTGGGTGGCGCAGTCGGTTAAGCGTCCGACTTCAGCCAGGTCACGATCTCGCGGTCCGGGAGTTCGAGCCCCGCGTCAGGCTCTGGGCTGATGGCTCAGAGCCTGGAGCCTGTTTCCGATTCTGTGTCTCCCTCTCTCTCTGCCCCTCCCCCGTTCATGCTCTGTCTCTCTCTGTCCCAAAAATAAATAAACGTTGAAAAAAAAAAAAAAAGAAAAATGGAATATGGTAGGATGATGGTATGTCACTTCCAAGATTAAGTTATAAAAGACTGGCTTCTATCTTGGTTTTGGTCCATCTCATCACTCACTCTGAGGGAAGCCAGCTGCCATGTCACAAGGACCCTTAGGCACCCTATGGAGAGACCCACGGGTAAGGAACTGAGACCAACAACCACATGGGTGAGCCTCAGAAGCAGATCCCAACCCCAGTGGAGCCTCCAACTGACTGTGGCCTTAGCTGGCAGTCTGAGCCTGAGCCAAACCACCCACTAAGCCTGATCCTCAGAAACCGTCAGACGAAAAATTGTTCATTGTTTTCAGTTTCTAAGTTTTGGAGTCTCCAGTTACACAGTAATAGATAACTAATGTGTTTGTTGTTGTTTTTAATGTTTATTATTTTTGACAGAGAGAGAGCACAAGCAGAGGAGGGGCAAAGAGAGAGAGAGGGAGACACAGAATCCAAAGCAGGCTCCAGGCTCCAAGCTGTCAGCACAGAACACGATTCAGGGCCTGAACTCATGAACTGTGATGTCATGACCTGAGCCAAAGTTGGACATTCAACCGAATGAGCCATCTGGGCACCCTTTGTTGTTGTTGTTTTTAATAAAGTGAGGCTGGGGGGGTTGGATTAGCCTCAGATTCCCTAGAGTGAAACACAAGGTTTACCGAGTTCTGTTCAAGAAGATATGTGGCGTCAGATCCTGAGTCTCATCCTAGGCTGGGCCAGGACACACAGGGGTGACAACTTACCACCTATTGACAAGATAGATGGGGGAAAAATGCATTCTCTTTAGCATGGGAAAAAAAGTCCTTCTGGGTGGTCAAAGAGGGAAACTGGAGACTGTCCAGTACCCTCCATGTGCTTGCTATATACCCATCACTTCATTTACTTCCTCCCAGTCCTATGAGATGGCTATTACTGTCCCACTGTTTAGATGGGGCACAGAGGCTCAAGAGTTTGAACTCTATCCTATAGATACTAGGGAGCCCTAGGAGGGTATTGAGCTGGGTTTTGGAAAGATGACTCCAGTTATCTGAGTAGAGGAGGGACCAGAGGGAAGTGGCAGGAGACAGGGGCTCTAGCAGCCCAGGGGAAAAGCTCTGAGTCCCCAGAGGAAGCAGGGCCAGGACTATGGTGAGGGGTGAGGATAGGAGGGCAACAGGGAGTGGAGCAATGGTCAGTCTGGACATGGGGGTGGGGGGACGGGGAGACTCCAGAATGATTCAGTTTCATGACGTGGGAGTTGGAGACACAGCAGTGGTACTTTTCACCAAGCTGGGAAGCCCCCCAAAAGAGTTCTGTTGAGGGATGAGGGTAAAAATTCCCTTTGGGACAAATTGAGTTTTAGGTGTCTGTGAGACATCCAGGAGGAGGTGTCTGGGTGATATGGCATTTATGGACCTGGATGGAGTTCAGAGGAGAAATCTGGGCAGTGTCCTCAACTCATTGATGTTAAAAAGAGAAAGAGAGAGAGAGAGAGAGAGAGAGAGAGAGAGATCATGGAGATACAATTGTCCAGACTGTGAGTGACGTCAGCAGAGAAGTGAACCAGGTTGTGAAGAACCCTGACATGAAAGAGGTGAGTAGGGATGGAGACTGAGAAGAAGCAGCCAGGGATGGGGGAGGGGAATGAGGAGCTCATGGCATTGTGGATGCCAGGTGCGGAAGAAGCTTCGGGATGGACCCAGTGATAGGCACTGCCAGATGGGGTGGAGAGGACCGCTGGGGGCTGGCAGGATGGAGCCCTGCTGAGTGGGCGTGTCCAGCAGGCTGACTCTGCAGCCGCTTCATGCCCAGGGGTTACCTCTGAAGCCCATTACAGGACAGCAAGTCAGCTCATCCGGGGGACAAGAGCACTGTCCACACATGTTCCCTGCTCCAAGTGGGGGAGGAAGTTACAGACAGACGTTAACAACCAGAACTGGGTAACAGTGGACTGGACTACCCAACGTGACAATGAGTGTCCCTTTGCTGGGAATTTGCAAGGAGTTGCATGGCAAAATATCAGAATTGTAGGTGACGGGTAGACACCCACCACTGTCCCTTCAGGCTCTGAGCTCTAGAGCATGACGGAAGGGAAGACACGAGCCTGGTAAGCCCAAATAGCGGGAAACCCTCAGACTTCCGGCTACTGAGCTCACAGGGGGTCCCAAGCAGGGCTTAAGGAGGATAGGGGCAAGGTCACATAGGCAAGCTAGAAGGTGCCTCACATACCATCCCCTTTTCCCTTCCCGCTTCCTTTTATATTCTGTAGAAATTGTGGTCCCTAGCGCGTCATGGGAAACGTGGCAAAAAGGAAAAGCAAACCGGAGCTCCAGTCATTTCTTGTTCATGCTGGAGCGCCGTGATCCAGTCCGGGCCTGGGCACTGGAGTTTGCGGCTCCCCGCGGGGGGGGGGGGGGAGGGGAATATACACGTACCCCGTGGGTAGGTGTGTATGAGGAGCTCTCGCTTAGCTGTCTTCCTCCCACTACTTGTCCCCCCCTGATGGGAACCGGCACCATCTCTCCTAATATCCAGGTGTGCTTGTGCAGTAGAGGGTTCCCCTGCCCCAGACCCGAAGCCTCCCTCTCTCCCCAGGCCGGTGCAGCCCCCCTTGGGCTTCCCGGGGGTTGGGGACACCTTGTCTGGCAGGGCAGGGCAGGGTACCCTAGCCCCGGGAGCCCTGACAGCCGCCTTTCCCCCTTTCCACGGTGAAGTTCGCCTGCAATAATGTCAGTGCACTGTTCAGGCTGACAGAAATCCCACCGATAATTGGGAAGAACGGAAAATGAAAACATTAAAATTTGCCGTGTCATATGTTCACTTTTTCTGATTGCCTGATACCCACCGTCCACTGACAGATGCTGTATTATTAACACTTGATTAAAAATCACTTCAGGTTTGAACCAGCCCGTCGAGAAGGGAGCGCCTTGACAAGACTTGTGGTTTGTGATTGACAATTAGTAATATTCGGGGTGTCACAACATAGATAGTGTGACTTATTGGTGCCGGTGTAATGCAACACATTTCATCTGAGCTCCTCAAATTGGTACATAGGAATAAGAGGGAAAAGACGGAGTCTCATTCAGCCGACTTTGATTACCAACACAGGAGAGATTGTACATACCTGTTTCGGCATGCCCTACCCGGATTTCCGTCAATCAGCCAGACGGCTGAGATCCCCTCTTCTCTTTGGGAATGGGAACCTCAGCAGAGTTGGATCTCATTATGCAACCCTCCACTTCTCTATCAGCAGCCAAATCCTTTCTGTCTGGAAATATGAAAGCCCTTCGCTCTGACGCTGCCTCCGCGCCTCCAAATTACCAGCCTCCTCCTCTTAAAACAAAAGGCTCCTCATTTAAAAAAAAAAAAAAATAAAACGATCATATCTTGATTGACATGCTACATCCTTTTCCTTCAACTATTTTTCTAACTTGGTGTCAGCGGGAGTTGGATTCAGGGGCTAATTTTTTTTTTTTTTTTTTTTTGTCTCCGTTCTAATTCAATTCCTTTTAAGTGCTTTTAAGAACAGTGCAATTCGAGGTCTTTCCTTTTTTGGGTCTGACCTGGATATCATTTTTGGTTTCCTTCTCCACTAAGATTATCCAGGCTAAGAATGGTCGTTTGCCTTACTGAAAGGTGATGGATTTAATGCAGTTAATCTCTGCAAACTTTGGGATGTTTGGGCTCGGGTGTGATTTAAATGTTTTGCAAAACTGTGTACCTTGTAACAGAGAAGGGAATGGTAGTGCGGGGATCATGCTATCTCATCACCCTGAGTGAATTGGCTTCTCAGAACTTACCACCATCTAAAGAGCTCTTTTCTCCATTCATTTGTTCACTTGTCTTTTGACTGTCTACTCTCACCTTGTCTCCCGGACCCCCTAAATCCCACGAGAATGAAGACCACGTCTTTTTTGTTCACTGCTATCTCCCTAGTGCTTGAACACCCTCTGACATGTAGTAAGCTCTTAACAAGTTTTGTGGAATGAATGGATGGATTAACGGATGAATGAATGAATGAATGAACGAACGAACAAACGGATAATGACAGTTGTAGGGCAGTCTGGAGCCCAGACACTGAGGACTGGCTCCCACAGAAGTAATGTTATGTTGTAGGGGGTAAGTAGTCAGCTCTTGGGATGCAAGGGCGCTCACGTTTTTTTCTCACCTTTGCCACCCTGACCTGAGGGGCTTGGCTCCCCTAACTCTGGCTTTCTGTTCCACTAGGGGAAAGTTCCCAGCAGTCAGGCTTTCTGAGTGAGAGAAACAGCTTATCTGCTGGAGAGAAGACAGGGGAGAGCTGGGCCAGGCCCTGGTGGTATGACAAAGATGTAATGACTGGCTGGGAAGGGCATTGCTCTGCTCCCATGGAACACCCCTGGCCAGTCCAGCCTTTGATTGGTTCAGACCGAACCTACTTATTTATTCATCCATTCAGTGAGTCAGTCAGTCAGTCAATCAAAAAACATCTGCTGAATCTCTAACAGCCGTGTGAAACAGCCTGCAAACCTAAATGCTAGATTTGTCCCACCCATTCTCTCCCTGGCCCCTCAGGCCTTAGGCCTGGACAAAACCTTCTCTTTTTTGGCTGGACTCTTGGGACCCTCTCTTGAGCTTGCCTTCAGGGACTCACCCCCAGTTCCACCTGCTGTTACCCACAGAAGTCACCACACCCCAAGTGAGCCTTCAGGCCCACTGGACCGCAGCCTTGACTTACTCTCTTACAACCTTCTTACTCTTGACTTACTCCCCCATTTCCCAAAGAGGAATCAGGCTAGCGCACCTGCTGCAGCCTGTAGGGAAAAAGATTTATGACCCTGTGTTTGGGTTGTAGAAGGATCTGCCTCCCCATTGCTCTGGGCCCTTTTGGGGCACAGGGGCTATGGCAGAGCCACATCTGCATTCTCAGTCCCCCAGAATAAGGCTGCAGGAGAAGCAGGTGGTGCGCTGGCGAGGCACTGGTTTCAGGGAATGCCAAGATCAAACTGGCACTCCATTATTCATTAGTTGGGTGCTCTTGGACAAGTGGCTTGACCTCTCTAAGCTTTAATTTTCTCATTGCAAAATGGGGGAGATGATGGAACCTGCTGCAGAGGTCCTAAGACAGGGGCTCTTAACTCTTTCTAGGCCCTTTGGCAGTCTGAGGAAGCCTGTGGGTCCCTTTCCCGAGCAATGGGTTTTAAATGCATAAAATATTATACATAGGATTAGAAAGGAAACTGATTTATTAAAATACAATTATTAAAATAAAAAAATTTGTGATATGGCACTGTGTGTGCTTTTTTATTACTGCATTAACTAGCAGGATTTGGTGGCGGGTCTAATAACTGTCATGATTTCAAGGCAGCGATAAGCGTAAAGGATATTCTGAGAAATCTGTAGCAACTGTAATGTGATATGAAAACATCTGTGATTTCTCCTGGTGACAAAGTCATGGGTATTGCTAATACTACATTCACAATGGGAGGAAATGCTATGCTTCAGCTAGAAGGGAGTCAATTTTCCTATCTGGGTTTAGGAGCCCTTTCCGAAGGATGTGCCTAGGGCCAGCAATGGGGACCAGAGAGAAGCAGCAGTAGGGACAAAAGTTGCAATGGTAGTGGGAGGCCCAATATAAAATTGTAGGGAGCCTGGGCCCTGGGTTCTGGGTGTGGGTCCTTCATCTGGTTGCGACACAGTTTTTAGCAAAAGGCAGGCTGTGTAGGCACTTTACAATTTTGCCACAACTTAGCGGCACAGGATAGGGGTTAACCACAGCTCATGTTAACCAGTGCCTGCTGTGGGCCATCGCCTGTGCTAAGCATGTCTCATCTGCAGTCTCAGTTAATACAACAGCTCTGCAAGGTCACTACCACTATGATCCTCATCTTTTATTTTTATTTTTTTTTTTAAAGTAGGCTTCATGCCCAGCACGGGAGCTCAACATGGGGCTTGAACTCATGACCCCGAGATCAAGACCGGAGCTGAGATCAAGAGTTAGACACTTAACTGACTGAGCCACTCAGGCACCCCTATGATCTTCATCTTTTAGATGAGGAAGTTGAGACTCAGAGGGATCATGTCACTTGCCTAAGGCCACACAGCTGGGGGGAGGGCGAAGCTGGTATCTACCCTAGGTAGGGCTAATTCCAAAGCCCATGCTTTTTACTTCGTGGCAATGTTTAAAATGTCGATTTTATAATTCAGCAGGCTGTAGAAGGCATCTTATTATTTTGTTTTTTGAAAAAATTATTTATGAAGTTGAATATTTTCCCATTCTCTGATTCATTAATGTTTTTGTCTTCTGGGTGGGTAACCTCTTCAGGTTTTTGGCATGAGTGCATGTCCTTTGGCAAATTTATCAGGATTTGATGTTTTTCTTGTCAGTCTGTACTGACTCTTTATATAATACAGATATTCACTGATTTCTGAACAGCGAACATGATGTTGGCATCTTTGTTTCGAAATTCCTCCTCATTTGCCAAGCATATAAAAATATTTCAGTGACTAACGCTGAGTCACTGGCTTCTTTTGTACCAATACTTATTAGTAGTAGGACTCATTACACAAGAAACAAACGTCCATGCCATTAAATGGCAAAGGAGCCCTCCTTCGGAACAGTTATACTCAAACTTGGCTCATCAGCAGACTCAGCGAGGGCCTCGTTCTGAACAAAGGCTCTGGGCTGCCTGATTCCTTAGGATACTGAAGTCTGGGCCTCTGCATCTTATAAAGCCCCTCTGCTCATGCTAGAGGAACACCTGTTTGTGGAGCTGTTTGGGGAGACCACCGCTTTATGACATTTGTCTGAACAATATAGGAAGTCCCAGGTGCAGAAAGATAGCATTCAAACAAAGTTAACAGACTTCTGAGCAAGGTTTCAAGCATCAAATTCTGGCTCTGCCCCTTTTAAGCTGAATATCCTTGGACAATTAACTCTGCCTTCCTGAGCCTCAGTTATCTCACCTGTAAAATGGATACCATAGTTTCTGACTCACAGGATTGTGGCAAAGGTAAATGAGAAAAAAAAAAAAAGACATTATGTAAGGCATGAATAAGGGGCCAGAGGCATCCTGGATATTTGGTAACTATGGCTTTGATTAACGTGGCGGCGGCACCTTGGCTCCATGGGGAGTACATTAGGGTTGAGGGGAGACCTCTGCCAGTGGCTGGGAGACCCAGGGCAGGATGCTGCTAGACGGAGGGGAGGGGCAATTGGGAGGGTGTTTGGGCCTTCAGCAAGGGCTGGGGGGTAAGGGCAGGTTCTAGTCCTAGTCAGGGTTCTAGTCACAGGCAGGCTGTGACTGGCTCCCCCAGGCCTATCAGATGTTGCATTTGAAGTCCCATCTAACGCCAACATGACAAACAGTATTCACTGTCAATGTGATTTGGGACCAAAAATCTAAAGGAAGCAACTGAAATTGTATAAACAAATGATCATTTAGTAAAGTGTCCAGAGACAAGACCTATTTACCCCAATCAATGCTCTCCTTTATCCTAGCCATAGTCCGCCAGAAACTGTAATGAAAAAAGAGATGCCATTCCCAGAAGCAATGGAAAAATACTTAGGAATAAACTTAATGAGAAATGCGTGTGACCTATATAAAGACAACTACAAAATTTTATTGGCGAAATAAAAGAAGACCAGAATAAATGGAGAGGCATACTATGTTTCTGCATGGGAAGACCGAATATTGTAAAAATGTCAAACCACCTTATGTTAATTTGCAGATTTAATGCAATACCAAACAATCTTGCAAAAAGAACTTGATAAAATGATTCTAAAATTCATCTAAAAAAAAAAAAGAAAAACAAAACATTGGTCAGAATATCAAGGAATATTCTGAAAACAGAAAGCATTGATATATAGCCTTGCTGACTATTAAAACATATAAAGTAGTAATAATTAGAACAGTGAGAATATTGATGGAGGAAAAAGAAATAGATTTTAATGGATTAGAATAGAATGCCTAGAAATAGATGAGATCATGTGTAAAAATTAAATATGATAAAGAAACCACCCCAAAACAATGAGTGGGTGATGAATTATTTAGTAAATGCTGTTGAAAAAACTGATTAGCAACTTGAAAAAATAATTTGTAATTTAGATACACCTTATACTTCATCTCAAAATGATTCCAGCTGCATATAAAATTAAATTCAGAAAAGGACCAAATACTGAACAGCAGAGAATGGATATGAGTATTTATTAGATCTCTGAAACACTGATTTTAAAGAGACAATATAATAAATTATATAAAATGTAAAATATACATAAAAATCATTTCATATAGACATGATGACTGAGTAAAATGATTGGGGGCAAAACCGTTGAGGTAATAATGTGTTTAGGGAGATATTTTTCCTTTTTGTTTTAATAATACTTTTTCAGTAAATAAAAAGAGTAAAATGTCCATAAATTGTTTTTAGACGTTAAATATTATAAAAACTTAAATAAGTATTAACACATAATCCCATTATCTATTATTGTTCCTCTGTTTTAAATAGAGTTAGAAAACCTTACTACAATATAATCTAAATATAATCTCTTATGAGGAACTGCTGATAAATGTTCTCTTACCAACTCTTTAAGTTCTATGAATTCTCATTTTACTTAGATTTCCTCAGGCTGGAGTCAAATGATTTTTTCAATTTACCCTAAATTAGGAAAAATTTTTATTGAGGTGAAACTTCCAGAAAATTCACAATCTTCAGCGTACAGCCAGCTCAGTGAACACTCATGTTACCATCCATAAAGATGTCAAACATCTCCAGCTACCAGAAGCTTCCCTCTTGCCAGTCTGCCACCTCTTCCCTGGTTTCCACCCAAATCAGGTTTGTCTTGCCTGTTCTTGACCTTTGTATATATGGAGACTTACAGCCTCTACTCTTTTCTATCTGACTTCTATGACATTACATTATGTTTGTGAGCTTGATCCATATTGCAGTGTGTATTATAGTTCATTTTTCATGGTCATGTACTATTCCAGGGTATGAATATACCGTATTTGATCCATTCTACTTGTCCAGAGCATGGGGTAATGGAGAGAGGTTTGTATTATAATCTGAAGGCCTCAAACCTGCAATGACTTTCCACTCCTCCTGGACAAAGGAAGAGGGAGAGAGGAGGGCCAGCGGGAAAACTTTGGACCTCTAGACTCTGCCCTTTGTTGTGGGGAGGCCTCTTGTCATATGGCATTTAATGATCTTCAGAATCCAGGCCTGACTGGATATCTGGCGCTCGCCAGGCCAAAAGTCAGAACTCCAAAATGCCCACATTCTTCTCCCTTGGCCCCGAGGCCTGATTTTGGGGAGACTGTACCTATTGGAGTCTGAGAGTACATTTGACTCACTGGAGAGGAAAGGGACACCACAATGCAGGTGTGTGTTGGGTAAAGCCCTCCGCCCTTACAGTAAAGAGGGAGAGAAAGGTGGCAGATGTGAACCTTTCCAACCCTCCCAGGGATTATGAATGTCATGATCCAGCACAGTGTGGCTGGGTAATTACAAGTGTCACAAAGTTTGTGCCGTGAGGTCGACATCTGGGGAGTGATGCTTTGAGCTGAGACCTGGAGGAGAGGTGGGGAGCCAGCTAGGTGAAGGAGCAGTTGGGCAAGAGGGGATGGAGGGAAGAAGCTTCTGGAATTAGTGCTTGGCAGGCTCTGGGCACCGGAAGAAGGGAGGGCAGTGGGAGATGGGGCAGGGAGACCGTGGGAAGAGCCAGACCCTGTGGGACAGAGGAAGGATGTTGTGAGATCACACTTCAGAAAGGCTGTTCCAGTAGGGACTGAGTGGGTTGACCAGTCAAGGTTAAGTGCAGGGAGACCGCTTTTCTGATCTGTAAAATGGGGTAATATGCCAATCTCAACAGAGGTGGAACAGAGGTGGAAGGCGAGAGCAGAAGCGGACACACTTTACAGTTTCCAGGTGTCTGTCGTTCATTCCAACCCAGGGGGGCTGGCGGGCTGGAGGCGGGGCCCGCGGTAGCCCCGGATGTGCGCAGGCGCAGTTCGGCTTTCTCCACCTGCCCGCCTCTGATCCTGGGTGAGCGGTAGCCGTTTCCTGCTCGACGCGGTCTTCTGGCAGGACTGGCAGCGCCAGGTAAGTCCCACGAGGCGTGATGCTACTTCCCTGGTGGTGTCGTCGGTCATTTTGAGACAGACCAGTTGGTGAGGGAGGTATCCGTGTGCAAATCCTCAGTGAAGCGTGGCTGCGGGAAACGGCAGGGGAGGTGGCGAGACCTCGAATCTGTTTTTCCCGGCGCTGGGCAGCCCCGTATCCGGCCCGGTGACAAGAGTAGGACCCACCTCAAGCACACCCCGAAACCCCCCTCTGCGGTCTCCGTGTCCCCACCCTGGCCTGTTCCCCACCTCCGTGCAGCTGGAGGCATCACAGCTGCATCGGCCTTTCGAGATCCGGTTCTCCACTCCGCGGCCAGAGAGAACTTTCCAGAGCCAACCAGAGCCCATCACTGCTTTGTCAGGGCTCCTTGACGCTCCCCGTTGAGATTAGAATAAAATCCCAGCTCCTACTGTCCCCAGGCTGTTGGGCGCCTCCTCCCTGCTGATATCCTCTCCTCTCCCTCCTCTCCTCTGCTGCTCCGGGCCACGCTTGTTGGTTCCCCTGACTCCACATCCCTTCGTGTCTCAGTGCCTTTGCATTTCCTGTTCATGCCCCTGAAAAGTGCTGTCCCCATATCTTTATGTGGCTGGCTCGTCTGTCATTCAGCTAAAATACCATTTTCCTTCTAACAAGGACCAACCCCGACCAACCGATCCAAAGTAACTATTCCTTATTGCTTCTCCAGATTTATTTTCTTGATAGCACGTGGCACCCTGTGAAATTTTCTTGTCTATTTATTTTCTTGCTGACTGGGGGGTCAGAATCCAGTGTGAGCTTCATGAGCAAGGGACTTATTTCCTCAGCAGCAGAGTAAGGTTTAGCACGTAGTATGTATTCAGTATATAAAATGTAATGAATGAGTGAATCAATGGTAAAGGAGAAGCTGGTGATGGAGGTGGAGGAGGGAGGGAGAGGAGATGGTGGAGGTGATGATGATGCACAGGAAGAGGAAGTAGGGAGGATGAGCCTGGTCACTCACATGTCCCTGTCTGTGGCTAAATCGTGCCCTTCGCATCTCAAGAGCTGCATATTCTGAGAAGAGATTTGGGGGGGTGCTGCTTTCTGCACTACCTCTGAGCATCTCCCAGCCTACAGAACACCCCAGAGCCAGCCACGAAGCCCAGCCTTCCTCCCTGTTTAATATTCAGCTTAAACTTTACATACCTTGTTTAAACACTTCAGCACCTTCTCCTCGATTCTGCCCCTCACCAAAAATAAAAATATTTTGGTACTGCAAATAAAAGCAAATATTTGACACCACTTGGCATTTTTCAGTGCATTAATTAGCAATTTGCTGGATAAATATGGCTGTGTAAATCAACAGTCACTTCCTAATAATTAAAAGCTAAGTCAGATGTTATCAGAAAACCCTCAGGTGTATGCTCCACGTCTGGGAAATGCTGCTGCTCCTTGCAGTTTTGGCTGAAACACAAGTAGCTGGGAGAGGGTGCTGTTGGTCCTGGGCTGGCCACGCCCTGAGTTCCAGCTTTAGCTTTGGAGGGAGGGAAGCTGGAGATGCTGACAGTGGGCTGGAGGGTGATGGGTCCCTATGCCTCTCCCAAGGGTCCCACACATGGTTGGGACCGTTGTGAGAAACAGATTTGGTCAGGGTTTGCTGATTGGAATAGGAGTCAGTCTAGACTAGGGAATCTGACATACATAGAGCCCCAGATAAGCCACTTGCTGGCTGTGTGACCCTGGACAAGGCATTGGTCCTCTCTGAGTCTTAGGTCCTTTGTTTGTAAAATGGGTACAATAAAAGTCCTGCCTCACAGGATCGTTCTGAGGGTAAATAGATAGAATGCATGTGCTTAGCCTGCAATGTGTGCCCCGCAAATGTTAGTGATTAGTGGAAGTGGTTTTCTCTGGGTGACTTGCTCTGGGTCTTATCTCTGCCCCTGTATCTCTTACCTTCTCCTCCTTCCCGTTGCTGCCTAAATGGTCTTGTAGCAAATCTTTGCCTATCACTTCTTTTGTTCAGCTCTCTTTAAAATACCTTCCTGGTCTGTGAAGCAAAATCCTAATCATGGCATGAATCATGGTGTGTGAATCCTCCCCAGTCCCTGGCTTGGCTAGGATGGGAAGGAAGTAGGACAGGGACGGCCCAGTTGCTTGGCTCCTACAGGGCCAGGGCTGCAAGAGGGGGACCCTCTCCTCTAAGCTGTGTAGTCTCAAACCTGAGGAGGCTGTGGCACAGAAAGATAGGAAGCCAAGTTTGGTGGCTCAGGAAGACCGGGCTGAGCCAGCTGAAAGGGGCGTGGACTGTTAGGCTTGTGGAACAAGATAGTGAACCAAGACTTTCTGTGTAACCGCTTCCTCCCCTCTCCCCATCCCCCTGAAATTACTACAAGGATGTAAAGTAGGGGAGCAGAGAGGACACATACTACCAGAAACACAGGGGAAAGTGACACTGATGCATTAGAAGCTGGAAGAATTTCTACTAATACCAGAAGGACCTGTCTGGGGAGAGGGCTAGCCGTTTGTGGGATTCCCCACGTGAGAAGGAAGAGCCATCCTGGAAGTCATTAGAGCTTCTTGCGATTGTGTGGCTTCCATGTGCCAGACCTTGGGCCAAGGGAGTCACATGCACCACCTCACAGTGAACCCCCATCACAGCTGAGGGCTAACATGCTATTATGGACCCCATTTTGCACAAGAGGTAGGGTCGCAGCATCCCAGCCAGCTTGTTGTAACCCGAACTTCAAAGACAAGGTTCACTGGCATAGCACGGATGTTCCCATGACATGTGTGCCATGGTATCTCACCTTATTACTCCCCTGAGGCAACGAAACCCAGAAAATAGCACTGAACCTTCAGCAAACCCCAATGTTTCCCTCGTCTGGGCCTGGATGATTAACACAGTGTTCTCATCTCACCCCCCACGGGGGGACAAAGGTGAGGATGCGTGGACAGAGGAAGACCACTGGGCCTGTGAAAAGACTCAGAAGTTCACAGTAAAGACATTGATGCAAATATCCCCCCTTGAGACAAACTTCCTGCCTGAGTCAGCAGAAATCTTTAGAAAATCTCCAATTTGTATGCCCAGTGAGATTCAAGGGGACACTGTATATCTGAAAAAGTATACTCTGATACTGGAAAACATTGTTTTCAGCTAAAAGGCACAATTAACTGCATTAAAAAAGGCAATGAAGACAGGAAATTGATTGAATACTGTATTAAAACAGAATCCATGATTTGAAAATGGGTTTCAAATTTTTTTCCTTTAATTCAGAAGAAAGGAATAAAGGGATGAGTGAGCTTAGTGGAAAGATTACATTGAAAAAAGACTTAATAGAATAAAACAAACAATAGTCAAAGAAATAATAAAATAAATCTGCCCTTGAACATTAGGTGAAGTTACTGAAATGAGACCTCTAGCCAGGTGAAATATTTGAATTTCAAGGGTTAAAGGAAAATCCTGTAAATATCCAGGCAGAAAAAGAATATTGCCAATTGTAGTAGTTATTGAATAGATTTGGCTATGTGTACAGAGGGCCGAGACAACAATGGCTACAACAGTAATATAAAAATACTTCTCTTTCATGTGATAGTACAAAAGTATGTGATTCAAGGTTTGCATGGGGACTCTGCTCCATGAGGTTTCCCAGAGTTCTGAAGAATTTATTGAGAGCACAGACTTATTTTATCTTGTTGCGCTGCCATTTTTAGGGTGTTAATTTCATCTGCAAGGGTCCTTGTTAACAAGCAGCAGATTGGAGAAATAATAAAAGCAGGGCGTGCCCCTCACACCCCTTTTAATCACCTACCTCCAGCTGAAAGGGAGGCTGGGATATGTAGTTTTAATTCTAGTAAACTGTGTGCTTAGCTAAATGTTAGGGTTCTGTAACTATAGAGAGAAGACAATGGTTATCGGAGAACTTTTACCTCTATGCACTACAACTGGAAATTAAAGAGAAAATAAAAAGGAAAACACCCAAATCAATCGTTCTCTACCACATAAAAATTTTTGAAACACTCTATTGCAGCCCTTGGATCAAAGCGGAAATATAAGCAGAAACTGCAGAAAATCTAGAAAATAAAGACAGTGAACTACATATCAGAATCTGTAGGAAATGGTTCAAGTAATACTCAGAGGAAAGGCCTTAAATATTGATATCAATAAACAAGAAAGATGAAAACAAGAAAATTAAATCTCTTATAAGTTAGAAAAAGTACAACAAAATAAAAATAAACCAAAGGAGAGCAAATCAAGAAATTTGTAAAGTATAAAAGAAGAAATTGAGTTAATAAGAAATACAGAACTAATTACAGGAGGAAACCATTAAGATAGATCAACCACAAAATAATCTAATTGAGAAAAAGGGCAAGAAAGTGTAAATACACAAAATCAAAAATGATAAAAATAACCACAGACAGGACAGTCAAGAATCAGTAAAGTGCTTTGCTTAACTTCATGTAAATATTTAAAAATCTAGATGAATTTGGCAATTTTTTTCCTAAAGTATAAATGATCAAACTCCATCCAAGAAGAGAGAGAAAATCTAAACAGTTTCATTTGTTAAAGTAGCTAAAGTGATCTCCTCAAAAAGCACCAGACCCAGATGGCCTCACAGGGAAATTCTACCAACCCTCTAATGAACTGATAATTAATTCCAATATTATCTAGACTGTTTCAGAGTTTTTAAGAGGAACTTCTTCCTATTTATGTTAATAAAGCAAGTAGAATATTAATACCCAAATTCAAGAAAGATTTCACACAAAAGAGAACATAGTCACTTAGGAAAAGCAGTGCAAATAATCCTAAATAAAACTTAAATAAACTGAACCTAACAGTACATTAGAAGAAAAATACATCATGACCAAGTGGAGTTTATTTCATGAATCTACAAATTGTACAGTGTTAGGAAACATACATTCATTGTAGTAATCTAAGATCTAGATCTAAGGAGAAAACTTAATATTATCTTCTTTATAGACACTAAACAGGCATTTGGAAAAGTTCAGCATTCATCTTTTTTTTTTTTTTTCAACGTTTATTTATTTTTGGGACAGAGAGAGACAGAGCATGAACGGGGGAGGGGCAGAGAGAGAGGGAGACACAGAATCGGAAACAGGCTCCAGGCTCTGAGCCATCAGCCCAGAGCCCGACGCGGGGCTCGAACTCCCGGACCGCGAGATCGTGACCTGGCTGAAGTCGGACACTTAACCGACTGCGCCACCCAGGCGCCCCTCAGCATTCATCTTTGATAGAAATACTTTATAACATAGGTATCGGTGGATTCTTCCTTAACATAATAAAGCACATATGTCTTGGCACAAAAGTCAGCATCATGCTTAATGAGGGAACACTAAAAGTATCCCTACTAAAATCAGGAGCAAGGTAAAATTATCTATCACACTGTTATTAAACATTGAGCTGAAGGTACTAGCCAAAAGAAAAGAAAGAAAATGGAAATAGAAGTCAAACAATGTTATTTGCAGACAATATGTTCATATATTTAGAAGTCACAAGGGAATCGAATTTAAAACTACTATAAACAATTCTTTTTTTTTAAATATATGAAATTTATTGTCAAATTGGTTTCCGTACAACACCCAGTGCTCGTCCCAAAAGATGCCCTCTTCAATACCCACCACCCACCCTCCCCTCCCTCCCACCCCCCATCAGCCCTCAGTTTTACTATAAACAGAATTCAACAAGGTGGTGGGGTACAGCTTATGTGGAAGTCAACCATATTTTTGTTGTTGTTGTTGTTGTTGTTGTTGTTTGTACATAAGACCAACCAGTTAGAAGAAATAATAGAAGAAAAAAGACCTCACTTCTAATAGCAGAAAAAAAATTCCAGGAATAAATTTGTCAGGATATTTGTATAACCTATGAGGAAAAAACTTAAAATACTTCTGAAAAATCTAAAGAAGACTTGAATTAATGGAAACATGCAGTATTCTTGGATAGGAAGATTAGCATGATAAAGAGGTGTTTTCTCCCCAAGTTAATTTATAAATTTAAGATAATCTAAGTTAAAATATTAGTATGCTTTAAAAAAAACTGGACAAGTTGATTTTTTAAATTTGTTTTAACATTTATTTATTTATTTAGGGGGAGGGAGAGAGAGAGAGAGTGCATGCACAAGCAGCGTGGGTCAGAGAAAGAGGGAGAGAGAGAATCCCAAGCAGACTCTGTGCTGTCAGCACAGAGCCCAGCATGGGGCTCTGTCTCTCAAACCATGAGATCATGACCTGAACCAAAATCAAGAGTCAGATGCTTAACCAACTGAGCCACCCAGACACCCCATGGACAAGTTGATTTTAAAATTCACATGAAAAAAATATAAATAAGAATAACTACAAGAACTTAGAAACAAGTATCATGAGGGGTGCTAATCCAATAGCCATTAAAGTCCTCCATAACTAAAACAATGCTATTGTGGTACATGAAGAGAGAGGCCAGTAGATGAGAAAGCAAAGTTAGAGTCAAATATGTACAGGATTTTAGTAGAAGTTAAAGATGCCATCTCTAGTAGAAATGTGTGATATGAAATCGATTAAGCATAGCCCTAGTCCACAAAACACTTAAAAAAAAATTGATCATTAAGCCAGAAAGAAGACTCCGTACTTCCCCAAATGGAGAAATTGTATAGGTCACATTTTTCTGACCTCAGTACGATAAAAGTAGAAATTAATTACAAGGAGAAAAAGACAAACATCTTGGAGATGAAAAATCACTCTGCTAAATAATTGTGGTTTTTTTTTTTTTTTTTTGTGAGATAGGAAACCAGACTACAGTTTCAGAATACTTGGAAAATGAGACAGTGACAGAACTATACATTAACACTTATGGGATGCAGCTATTCCTGTACTTGCAGGATGATTCACAGCCTTAACTGCTTTTACTGAGCAAGAATAAAAATAAATGGGTTAAGCACCCAACTCAAGAATATTACATGAATAAATCTGAAAATGCCAAAACAGACTATATTCTAGGAAAATATAAACTAAAGCAAAAACATAAAATATAAGTAATATTCAAGGAAGAAATTTAGAATATAGTTAAAATCACTTTGCCCAATGGGTTTTATAAGGTGTTTTTTTTTTTTTGTTTTGTTTTGTTTTTGTTTTTTTTTTTGTTCTTGGTTGTTTGTTTTTTTTTTTCAGAACCAAGCAGAGATACTTTCTGGGTCATTTAATTTATACCAGAGTATAAAAGGGAAGGAAAACTTCTTATGGGTTTGTGACTTCCTTGAATATTCTGGATACTAATCAGTGTACAAACTCCATGGAAATTCTGTTGGGATTTTGATTGGATTGTAGTGAATCTACATATCAGTTTAGGAGACTGTATAATACTGAGCCTCCCCATGTATGAGATGATACATTTATTCAGGAAGGTCTTTTTTGACTCTTTCAATAATCTTTGAAACTTTCTCTATAAAATTCTGACACATCTCTTAATAGATGTATTTTTAGGTACCTTGTAGGTTTTGTACAATAGTGGTTATTTTAAGATAAAAAAAATTGATGACCAACAGCATATGAAAAAGATGCTCTGCATCACTAATCATTAGAGACATGCAAATCAGAACGACAGTGGGATACCACCTCACAACCGTTTAGAAAGATACTGTCAAACCACCCCCCCCTCCAAAAACAAAATAACAAGCATTGGCAAGGATATGGAGAAATTGGAACCCTGTGCCCTGTTGGCGACAGTGTAAAATGGTGTAGCCATTATGGAAAACAGTATGGCAGTTCTTCAAAAAGTTGAATTACCATTTGAATCCAGCAGTCCCACTTCTGGGTATATACCCAAAAGAATTGAAAATAGATCTCAAAGAGATATGTAGCAGCATTATTGACAATAGCCAAGGGGTGGAAGCAACCCAGATGTTCATTGACAGATGAGTGATGAACAAAATGTGGCAAATACATACATGTTCGACCTTAAGAAGGAAGGAGATTCTGACAACACGGCTGAACCTTGAGGACATTATGCTAAGTGAAATAAGCCAGTCCCAAAAAATGGCAAGTACCGTCTGATTCCACTTACATGAGATACCTAGAGTAGTCAAATTCAGAGAGACAGGAAGTGGAATGGTGGTTGCCGATGGGCTGAGGGAAAAGGTAAAATAGGAGTTGTTTAATGGGTATAGGATTTCAGTTTTGCAAGATGAAATGTTCTGGAGATCTGTTGCACAACAGTATGAATATGCTTAACGTCCTCAACTTTAAAAAGGGCTAAGATGGTTAATTTTATATGTTTTTTACCATGATAAAACATTTTTAACTATTAAAAATTTGAATTGTTAACAGAGCATGAAATTGAAATATGGGTAAGATCACTTTAGTATATTGGTCTTGTCTTAAGCAACTTTTCTCACCCTTTCTACATACTCCAATTATTTGTGTATAGATTCTGTTGGACAGACTGGACAATCATATCGCCAGCAATTAAGTTTTGTTTCTTTCTTTCAGTTCTTATTGTTGTCTGATTGTGTGATCCTTAAATTCCAATACACTGTTAAATAAATTGTAATAAAAGGTATTTTTGTCTTATTCCTGATTTTGAAAGGAATGGCTTTAACATTTCACCACTAAGTAGCATGTTTGCTGTAGGTTTTTGGTAGTTTCTCTAGGTCTTCTGTATTCCTTTCTTGCTAAGGGTGTTGCCCCCATGAATGGGTATTGAGCTTTATCAAATACTTTTTTTCTATATATGTTGAAATAGTTTTATGGTTTTTCTCTGTTAATATATTAATGTAATGAGTTACATAGATTCCCTCATAATAAATTAAACCCAGCTTTGTCTTTTTTATATATAATGCTGGATTTTGTCTATTAATATTTCATTCAGGATTTGTGTTTCTGTGTTTATGAGATACAGTCCTATTTTCCTTTATCATACTGTCATTGTCTCTTGTTTTTGAATTAAGATATTACCAGCCTCCTAGAAAAAGTTGGGAAACAGTAACTCTTCTGTTTTTTGAGATAGTTTAAGACTAATGTGATGGTTAATTTTATGTGTCAACCTGACTGGTCCATGGGTTACCCAAATATTTCACCAGACATATTCCCTCTCTCCCTCTTCCCTTCCTCCCTCCCTCCCCCCACTCCCTTTCTCTCTCCCTTGCTCTCTCTCTCTCCCTCTCTCTCTTTCACATATATACATGTGTTTGTGTGTGTGTGTGTGTGTGTGTGTGTGTGTGTGTGTGTGTGTGTATATGATTTGCTGGCTCTGTTTTTCTGGTGAGTCCGTAATACAGTTGACCTTTGACTAAACAACATGAGTTTGAACTGCATAGGTCCACCTATACATAGATTTTTTAAAAAATACATAC
This sequence comes from Lynx rufus, assembly GCF_022079265.1. NCBI lineage: Eukaryota > Metazoa > Chordata > Mammalia > Carnivora > Felidae > Lynx > Lynx rufus. The sequence continues at coordinate 84,989,167 of NW_025814824.1, forward strand.
AGTACTCTAAATGTATTTTCTCTTCCTTATGATTTTCTTAACATTTTCTCCTTTCTGGCTTACTTTATTGTAAGTATACATTATATAATATGTATAACACAAAAAATACATATTAATCAGCTGTTTATATTATCAGTAAGGCTTCTCGTCAACAGTAGGCTATTAGCAGTTAAGTTTTGGTGGGAGAGGTCAGAAGTTATGTGGATTTTCCACGGAATGGAGGGTTGATGCCCCAACCCTTGATTATTTGTTTGTTGAATGTTTGGTAGAAGTTGACTGTTACCATCTGGGCCTGGTGGGGTTTTTTGGGTAGAGGTGCAGTTAGATTTTATATTAAGGATTCAATTCTTTAACGAATATGAGTCTCTTCAGAGTTTCTAATTCTCCTTGAGACAATTTTGGTAAGTTAGATTTTCTCTGAAGTTAGCCATTTTGGACTAGGTTTTCAATTTTATTGGCGTAAAGTTGTTCAAAAGATCCTTTTGTGATATTTTTTGAAATTTTTTTATGTTTATTTTTTAGAGAGAGAGAGAGAGAGAGAGAGAGAGACAGACAGAGTGTGAGCAAGGGAGGGGCAGACAGAGAGAGAGACACAGATCTGAAGCAGACTCCAGGCTCTGAGCTGTCAGCATAGAGCCCTGCGGGGCTCAAACTCATGAACTGTGAGATCGTGACCTGAGCTGAAGTCGGACGCTTAATCGACTGAGCCACCCAGGCACCCCTGTGATTTTTAAAATCACCATTTTCTCTGTATTTTTTTCTTTGTTAATTCCTATTGCATGTTAGTGTCTTTTCTTTTTCTTATTAATAGCTTTTGGTTTTGTTGATTTTATCATTATTTGTTTTTAAATTTGATTATTTTCAGCTCCTATCCTTATTATTTTATTTATTTTTCTTTCTTTGGGTTGCTCTATTCTTTTTATAATTTTGTGATTTGGGTGCTTAGCTTATTAATTTTCATTCTCCTGGTCTAATATAAATCTAACCTTCAGGTACTACTTTAGCAGGACCCCACAAGCTTTGATATATACTATTTGAATCATCGATAATTATTCTTTTTTGATCCATAAGTTATTTACAGCTGTACTGTAACACAGAATGTCATTCTTTATCTTTTTATTCTAATTTAATTGCATTGTGGTCAGAAAAGATGGTATGTATGCTAGTAAGACTTTGGAACTTGTGGAGAGTTACTTCATGGCCTGGTATCTGTCATTTTTGCAAAACTTATGTGGTCAAAAAGAATAGGTTTTCTATAATTGTTTGTTCATTATATTGTCAAGTGTGTTAATTGTCTTATTCAAATGTTCTGTAGTCTTAAAAATGTTTTGTCTGCTTCATCTGTAAATTATTGTTTGAGTTTGTGTAAAATTTTCCACTATGATATTGGATTTATCAGTTTTAAAAATAATCTATTACATTTTTATGTATTTTATGAGAGTATGATGTTAAGTGTATACATGATAATGACATAACTATTATATATTACAGGTGAGGTGTTCTTTTCATCATCGTATACTGTTGATACTCTTTTGAGTTAATCATGATTTTTGTCTTAGAGTCTGTCTTTCCCCCCTGATATTAAGAGAGCCACCTCAGCTGTTAGTTGGTATAATTTTTCTGTCCCTTTATTTTCAATTTTTTTTATTCACAAATAACTAGATTTTGATTTTTTTTTTTTTTTTTTTTTTTTTGGGACAGAGAGAGACAGAGCATGAACGGGGGAGGGGCAGAGAGAGAGGGAGACACAGAATCGGAAACAGGCTCCAGGCTCTGAGCCATCAGCCCAGAGCCCGACGCGGGGCTCGAACTCACGGACCGCGAGATCGTGACCTGGCTGAAGTCGGACGCTTAACCGACTGCGCCACCCAGGCGCCCCTAGATTTTGATTTTTAAAACTCAATCTGAAAAATATAATTTTTAACTGAATAGTTTTAGTCCACTTACAATTATTACAAGCCGCAAAAGGTCCATATTTAGTTTTTTAGTAACTGTTTTGTACCTTTTGTAAGCCATACTTTTAATTTGCTTATTTTTGGATTGATTGAATTTTATACTCCCTTTTTCCCCTTCTACATTCTAATTTTAGTCTTAGGGTGTGACCTTTCACTTTTTGAAAATAAACTTTTAATTTTAGAATAGTCTCAAACTTACAGAAAAATTGTAAAGATAGAACAGAGGTTCTGGTATGCCCCACAATCAATTCTTTTTATTGTTAATATGGCTTGTTACAGTCAATGAAGTAGTATCGACCCTAACATACATATTTACTCATATTGCCTTGGATTTTACCTAAAGTTTTTTTTGTTTGTTTTTTTTTACAAATTGTAGCAGTTTTTATTGTTCACATTTTTATGAGGAAGAAGTAAGATAATGGTACTTAACCAGTAGAATTGATTGTGTTTTCCAGGGATTCAATAAGTATTTTTATTTCTTAATTTTTTATTGAGATATGATTGACATATAACATTGTATTAGTTTGGATATACAGCATAATGATTTAATTTTTTTTAAATTTTTTTTAACATTTATTTATTATTGAGAGATAGAGAGACACAGAGCGTGAGCAGGGGAGGGCCAGAGAGGGGGAGACACAGAATCAGAAGCAGGCTCCAGGCTCCGAGTTGTCACCACAGAGCCCGATGCGCGGCTTGAACTCACAAACTGTGAGATCATGACCTGAGCCGAAGTCGGTCGCCCAACCAACTGAGCCACCCAGGAGCCCTAATATTTGTACACATTTCAAAACGATCTTCACAGTAAGCCCAGTTACCATCCATCACCATACATAATTACAAAACACATTTTTTCTTGTGATGAGAACTTGTTTTTCTCAAGTTTATTTATTTTGCTTTCGTGACCTCTGCACCCAACGTGGAGCTTGAACTAATGACCCCAAGATAAGAGTTGCATGCTCTTCTGACTGGGCCAGACAAGCACCCCTTCTTGTGATGAGGACTTTTAAGATTTACTCTCTTAGCAACTTTCAAATATGCAATACAGTATTATTAACTATAGTCACCGTGCCATACATTGCGTCCCCATGACTTACTGTATAACTGGAAGTTTGTACCTTTCGACCTCCCTTTCCCATTTCACCCACCTGTACCACTCATTCCCCTCTGGCAACAGCCAGTCTGTTCTCTGCATCTGTAAGTTTGATTTTTTTTTAGGGGGGTTGTTTGTTTTGTTTTTTAGATTTTATATGTAAGTGAGATCATATGGTAGCTTTGTCTTTCTGTATCTGACTTATTTCCCTTAGCATAATGCCCTCAGGGGTAATCCATGTTGTTGCTAATGGCAAGATTCCATTCTTTTTTATGGCTACTATTCCATTGTATATATACATGCCAAACGTTCATCCACTCATCCATCAATGGACACTTAGGCTGTTTCCGATGGGCACTTAAGCTGTTTCCGTGTCTTGGCTGTTGTAAATAATGCCGCAGTGGCATAGAGGTGCGTGTATCTTTTGGAGTTAGCGCTTTTGTTTTCTTCAGATAATACCCAAAGGTGGAATTGCTAGATCGTGTGGTAGTTTTATTTCTTATTTTCTGAGGAAACTCCATACCATCTTCCATAGGCGGTGTGCCAGTTTACATTCCCGTCCACGGCGCACAAGGGTTCCCTTTTCTCCACATCCTCACCAACACTTGTTACTTCTTGTCTTTTTGATACTGGCCACTCTAACAAGTGTGAAATGATATCTCACTGTGGTTTTATTTGCATTTCGCTGGTAATGAGTGATGCTGAACATGTTTCCGTGTGTCACTTGGCCATCTGTGTGACTTCTTTGGAAAAATATCTGTTCAAATTCTCTGCTGAAGTTCTTTTTCTATTCCAGAATCATATTCAGGTTACCACATTACGTTTACGTGTCCTTAGGTTCCTCTTCGCTGTGACAGGTTCTCAGATTTTCTTTGCTGTTGGTGACAGTTTTAAGGATTACTGGTCAGGGGCGCCTGGGTGGCTCAGTCAGTTGAGTGTCCGACTTCGGCTCGGGTCATGAGCTCGCAGATTTGTGAGTTCGGGCCCTGTGTTGTGCTCTGTGCTGACAGCTCGGAGCCTGGAGCCTGCTTCACATTCTGTGTGTCTCTTTCTCCCTGCCCCTCCCCCGCTTGCATGCACACTCTCTTGCTCTCTCTCAAAAATAAATAAACATTAAAAATGTTTTTTAGGGGCGCCTGGGTGGCGCAGTCGGTTAAGCGTCCGACTTCAGCCAGGTCACGATCTCGCGGTCCGGGAGTTCGAGCCCCGCGTCGGGCTCTGGGCTGATGGCTCAGAGCCTGGAGCCTGTTTCCGATTCTGTGTCTCCCTCTCTCTCTGCCCCTCCCCCGTTCATGCTCTGTCTCTCTCTGTCCCAAAAATAAATAAACGTTGAAAAAAAAAAATTAAAAAAAAAAAGTTTTTTAAAAGGATTACTCGTCAGTTATTTTATAGAATATCCCTCCAGTGGGATGTGTCTGGTGAGTTTTTTTCCCTCACTAGACTGGAGTTAGGGATTTTGGAGAGGAAAATCACAGACGGTGTGCCATTTCTGCATCTCGTCGTGTCAAGGATATCAACATGTCTTATTCCTGTTGATGTTAACCTTGATCATCTGCCTGAGGTAGTGTTTGTCAGGTTTCTCCTCTGTAAAGTTACTCTTTTCCCCCCATTTCCACACTTCACTCTTTGGAAGAGATTCCCTATGTGAAGGAAATCATTTTGTGCAGCCCACATTTAAGGAGTGGGTAGTTACACTCTACCTTTCTGAGGGCGGAATATCTGCATAAATTATTTGGAATTCTCCTGCATGCATCTCTTCTCTCCCGTTGTCTATTAATTCAATAACTTACTTATGTAAGTATGGCTTAATTGGTATTTATTTTATGTTTTGTGTATGATCCAAAACTCCTTTATTTATTTTGTTACTCATGTTGTTTCAACTGTGGCTGTTGCAAGTTTATTCATTAGTTCCTGTGTACCTTTCATACATATATCCATATCTCTGCCTGTGTGTGTGTGTGTGTGTGTGTGTGCACGTGTGCACGTGTGTGTGTCAGCACTTTTTTTACTCTCTGGCCCTACAAGGTACTCCAAGCCCATTTTATATATTTTCTCCCCTAGTCCTACAATCAGCCATTACTCCAAGGAGCCCTCACTCTTTTTTTTTTATTGGAGAACAGTATGCATTAGAAACTTCCCTTTAACTTGTTCACATTAATACTTGACTTAACAAATATTAAGGCTAATCAATAATAATGACCCTCCTCTCTCAAGACCTTAAACATTTTAACTCTTAACAGATACGTCTCTTGGATTACATGTGATACTTGTCTAGTATTTTAGTCCTGCCTTATTTTTCTACCTCCCAAATTCATTATTATTGTTGGTCTATACAACCCAAATCCTGTTTCGAACTCAGACCCGAAGCTTTGTCTCCTGTCCCCACGTGAGCATCAGCTTCCTCTCTCGCCTTTCTCTGGTCAACTGCCATGACAGCTTACATGTTTACCTTTCTGGCTTTTTAGTTCCCACTTTATGTCTTGCTCCTGGGAATTGCCTCTATGTTTCTGTAAGTTCCAGTATTTGTTATATTGTATTGAGCATTTCTAGGTATTTATGGTGGGGAGGTTTTTGGGCTATCTGGTCCACAGTATTTCCAGAACCAGAAGCTCTTTCAACTCATTTACAAAGCTAAATAAACCTGACAAAAGATAGCACAAAGAAGAAGGCTGCAGGCAAATCTCATTTACAAATATAGATGCAAACATCTTAAATAAAATATTAGCAAATTGAATCTAGCAATATATTAAATGACTATTCCACAATGACCAGGTAGGGTATATTATTGGAAAGCAAGGACAGTTCTATTTTAGGAACTCTATTAATATAATTCATCATATTAATAGGCCAAAAGGGAAAAACCAGGGATGATAAAAAGGCATTTGATAACATTCAGCATCCATTTCATAGAAAAACCTCTCTTAGCAAAATAAAAATAGAAGGATTCTTCTCTAGCGTGATAAGAAAGGCACACAGAAACATCCCATCCTTAAGGGGGAAGGCAGCAGAGCCTGGGGACCTTCTGAAGCCAGAGGGTCCCCTCCAGTTGCTCAGAGTTGAGAGTTAAATCCCCATGTCCCCACTTCTCTGACTCATTTGAGACCAAATATTCCAGTCACCCTGATGTTTTGCTTTGTAAGCACACACTTTTACCCAGATAGACTAGAATGACTGTGACATGTTGGATAAGCTGCTACTACTTGCTGAGATTCTCTGAGCCTCCGTTTTCTCGTTTGTGAAATGGGGCTTTGCTTCTCTATTATATGTGGCAGTGAACTCGAAGTTCCTGGAGTACAGTAAAGGCACGAAGAATATCACTTGGCCCCTCCGTCTTCTCCCAGCTCTCCTTTTGCTCTTTCTCCTCATCTTCCCATCTTGGCATCTCCTCTCCTGTTTCATGGCTCCAGGCCTGGCCTGCTCCTTGGCCTTACCCCAGCTAAGCCCACTGGGTAGGATATGTGGGGAGACCCTAGAGTTAGCACCCAATGACAGGAAGGTAGCTGTATAGAGCCTGATTGGGGGCTGGCCTGGGTACCTCCCCCAGTCCTTTCTGCCCCACGTCCTGCCTGGGGAACAGGTCGGTGAGTTATGGAACTCCAGGGGAGCTCTGAAGGTTAGGGGGTCCATCTGGACAACTGGACCCATTGTGGGAGTTTCTGCACTCTGGCCTGATGAGGGAGGTTCCAGAGTGAGCAGACACCAGTTTAGAGAACTCTGGGGAGCCAGCTTCCTGCTAATTACTTCTTTCTGGGTTCCTCCCTTGGGGCCAGAGTCTTGGGTCACTGCCCCACAGCTTCTCAGAGGAAGACCAAAACCAGACCTTGACCTCCAGGCTACCACAGCAGGTCCCTGCTGACTGTGCGCTGCCTTTCTTCCACTGGCCCCCTAAGCTCCACCATTCTGCTCCCCTTACCACCCCCAAATTTTCTTTTTGCTCCCTTCACCTCCACATCTCCACCCACAGTGTGCCCCCTTCTGTTTTCTTACCCAGTCAGTATTCCTTGGCCCATCAGCGTTAGCATTTAGTCCTTTCTCTGTTAGAACATTACAATAATCCCCCTTTTTTCGTCAGTATTAACCGTGCCTTTTACTTTCTGTATTCTGATGCTTTGACATCTTGAAGCCTAGTTGGTGCTGGAGGTTCAGGTAATTCCTAGAGATAGTGGACACCTCTCCTGGGAGCCACCTTTCAGATGAAGACCACACAGTCCAGAGCCCACACCCCTAACCACCTCCTTTATGGGGCTCTGACAGTCGGGGGGGCCACTATCCATTCACCCTGATCACCCCAGAACAGGTACCAGGTGACTAGGGACATGTGCTGTGCCCCAGAGTCTGCTGAATTTATTCATACTAGCCAATCCTAAGTCTGTTTACCTTGCCCTGCCCATTTCTTCTCATGGAAACCACCATAAAGACTAGTCCACATTTCCCTTGCTCCCTCTACCTCCTGTCTTACCCAGGTGCTTCCCTGTGTGGCCCCTTGTGGTGTGGCATGCCTCCTCCTGTTGGGATCTCTGCGTATGACATACCATGTTCAGTGGCAGTCAGCTCCTGATCTTTTGGCCTCGCTTACCTAAATAATAATCAAGCCCACATTTTAAAACAGGATTCGTTGGGTTGTACTGAGGTCACCATGGACCTCCAAATCTCGGTGGCTTCATTTACAGAGCTCGTTGTTGGTCTGGGTGACTCTCCACGGCGGCGTCCTCCATGCAGTGACTAAGGGATCCAGCGTGCTGGACGCTTCCCCCTCCCTAGCTGCGCATGTGGGGACATCCATCCACAGTCACTGTGCAGAGTTAGAAAATGCTCGAGGATTTGAAACCGGCACTTAAATGCTTCGGCCCAGCGGTGGTACACACCATGTGTGCTCGCAGCCCATTGGGTAGAGCAGCGAGGTAGACCAGCCTAACTGCCGGGAGGAGTAATCCTCCAGCGTGCGCAGGAGGGAACGAGGGGTGACTGTGTGCCAGAGGCGTCTACTACGTCCTCTCTCCCAGTGTGGGGTGTTTCCTTCTTTAACTCATCCCCAAACTGCACAGATCGGGGTGAGTCATGTCATGGGCTGAGATTAGGATTTGGTGGGGGCTGGCTGGAACAGGAAATTTGGGCTTATGGAGGGAAGCCCTTATATTATCACCTCCCTCAGACAGAGCCACCCAGCTTGAGTTTGGCATCATCTAGAACTTAAAAAAAATTTTTAATTTTAAAAAGGAGGACGAGGGAGAAAGAGAGACAAACAAACAACTTCAATCCCAACCGAGCAGGGACACAAATAGCGACTTTTAATTATATAATCTGCTTTTGATGAATTTATTTCTGACAGTTTTATAGGTTGACGAGAGAGTGCATTTTAGATGCAAAAAAACCCCCCATTATTCATTCTGGGCTCTTTGAGCATAAAAATTGTCAAATGATTTTAATACAGTTTTAAGTTTTATGTTTATTGTCAAGGGAAAAAAAAGTCCACAGCAATTACCGAGTCACATGGCCCTTAAATCTTTATGTTTCTGACAGCAAGAACAATAAAATATGTTTTTGCCCAAACCTTTTACCACTCAGATTGACGTGGCTTCAGCGACAGCTGCTTTTCTTCCATCTGAGAACCGTTTATGAGAAAAAGCTAACTTAGAACTACCTCCTCCTCAGTGGGGGGCGGGGAGGGAAGCATCTCAGCTGTTCTGCACAACAGATGTTCCTTTGCAGAAAGGTCCAGACCCCAAGATCTGGGCCCAGAGAAGGAAATGGGGTGACAGCAGATCGGGAAAATCTGTCCTTTGGGGCCACCTGTATGGTGCCTTGTTGGTTGACAGAGGACCTGGAAAGCCACATCTTGACTGGTGTTGACCACGAGCCATAGATAATCCTCCAGCCAGAGAACCATCGTGAAGATTATACCAGTCGTATAATCTGCTAAGGAGTAGACTTGTCTTGGTGTGGGTTCCTCCACAAGTAGAACCTGAGAAGGATTTCAGAACAAGGATTTCCCAGTCTGTCTGGGAACTGATTCCAGGAAACACCCATAAGAGAGTAGGGGAGGGAAAGGGAACACAGCCAAAAGCTGACAAAGTGAGTTGTCCAACAGGTTACCATGATGGGCAACTAGAGAAGGTTCTGCCAGGGAGCCTCAGGGACATTATAGAATGTGCCTCAGAGTTGCCCCAACCAAAAGATGGGACAGCTTGGGTATTTGTGCATCGAAGCCTCCTTCATCATTGGTCCAGAACTGCTTCCAGGGGCAAGAACCCTCTAGATCCTCCGGCTTGCCCTGCGTTTGGGCCAAGTGTGCTTACACAGGCAGAAGAGCCCCCAGGCAGAAGTTGCAGGTGCAGTGAGCAACCTTCGGCACCTAATGGTGAATGCTTTGGGCATGTGGGCAAGGCACCGACATAACCTGCTGCACGTGCCAGCCTAAACCCACTGAAAAGATAGTCTGCCATTTTATGTAACTGGAGCCAATCAGGTACTGCATCGAAAGAACAACCCATCAAGCAGGTAACTGAGGTGTGGTCGTCCCTTCATTCTCCAGCACCTGCTTCTCTTCTTTGTGCCCCATGCCAGCCTGATTGCAGAATTCAGCTCCATGAGGGCCCTGAAACAAAAGCATTCATGAAGAATGTTATGAGTATTTTTAGGCACTGTGGGAGAGGATGATGTACCACCCAGCCCGTGGTGAGCCCCAAACACCTCTTGGGCTATTCCTTTCATGGGGGTTATTTCCCTGTTCCTCTCCTGGTGGCCAGTCTGCTGAGGTTCTCTCCCTCAGCCCCACCCCATCGCAAACTTCTGCTTTCTGTGGCCCCTTGGGTATAGATGATTCAGCTCTGCCCCCGTTTCTCTCTCCAGCCTTGTTATTCCTTCACTCACCATGTGCTCAGAGAAGCCAAGGGCCCTCTGGTTAACAGGGCCCAGATTTCCTAAAAGGCAAGTGAGCAAGACCATGCCCTTTGGAGTGTCACCCCCCACTCCAAATGGCTCATCAAAGTGGTTCTGCTCAATATAGAGCATTCTAGGGAGATGGAATTATTTCCATCTAGTGGTATAGACAGCTCCTGGGATGCACTTTGGAAGATGGCTGGGTCTCAAAGACCATGCTGGTGTGATATGGGGTGAGGAACACTAAGCCAGGAGGTGCTGTGGCCAGCACCTGGCCCAAGGCAAGTTAGAAGGGCCCAGTGTCTTAGGAAGGGTATTTAAATCTTCTTGGTTGAAGACTGTGGCTTATCTGAGGTCTGTCTGCTAAGAGTATCTCTCGATAGACACAGATCTGAATCCATAGGCTCCAGAGACCTGCAGTCTGGATGGAGTCAAGGCTAAAGCTGGTCCAGTGTAGTGTCCTGTCCTGTGGAGAACTCAACTGGGCAAGCTGGTCAAGTGGGAGCAGTACACAGGATGAGTAAAACATGGAAGCTGTAGAGAGAACCCCAGCCATCCCAAGAGCCCTCCCTGGGGGTCTGGGGAGGAGCCTCTTATAGAGTCACATATAGGTAGGTCTGAGAAGGCAGTGACCCCACCATGAGCAGGTGCAGAGCATCTCTGGGCCTTTGCACATGCCATTTCCTCTGCCTGGAAAACTCTAATCCTAATCCAACCTACTCAACTAAGTCCCCTACTCATCCTTCAGGACTCACTATGAAAGTCACTTCTTTGGGGGAAGAGGGGAGGAGTCACTTCTTCAGGGAAGCTTTCCTGGACTCCTCGGTCTTGCTCAGGCCACAGTGCCATTTCCTTCCACGGCCTCCTGTGGTGCTTAGTAGCACTTAACTACAATTTTAGTAAGCGTAAGTGTATGGCGTTGCCGTGAGTTTATGTTTCTCTTTCCCTCTGGGCTCTAAACTCTACGGGGACAAGCTTATAGTGTGTTTCACTCATTGCTCCATCCAAGACTGCACAGTGCCCCGCAGACTGCAGAGCTCATTAAATGTTGAATGGATAAATGGATGGATGGATGGGTGCGTGGATAGACAGGTTTCGTTTCTTGTAGTACTTCAGTATCGTTTCCGTTTCCTCCTGTCTTTCCGGAAGATGTGGTTGGAAGTAAGGTACACCTGGAGTGAGGTTCACCTGGACATGAGGTACTCTCAGGGCTGATCTGTGAAGGTCTCTGGGTTCCTCCTCCATGTGCCACCAGATGATGCAGAGGATCCCGCAGAGAACCTTAAGGCCCTAGGCAGTAGCATAGCCACAGATGCAAGGTGCCTGGGTTACTGAATGACTGTGGAGCAGAACTCAGCTCTCCCCTTGCCAGTGGACTTTATCTCTTTACCCAAGAGGGAAATAAAATTTTATTGTGTGAAGCTGCTGAGGTTTGGGCGTTTGTCACAGCAGCGAGCAGAACCTACCCTGGCTGATACGTCTCCTACAACGGAGGCCCCGGGAGGAGCCTGGTCTGATTGTTTTTTTTTTGCTTTCAGCATCCCTGTCTGGTTGCCACCTGCCATCATAGCAGGGGAGATGAGTGTGGAGGGAAACGGGAGGGGGTTGTTTGCAAACGGTGGTTCCCCAGACCCCCCTCTCCCGGGAAGGTGTGTGTGACTTGAGGACATGGTAGTTCTAGAGCAGTGACCAGGCAGTAGACAGGGGGTAGGAGCTGTGTGTGTCCATGACCTCTGGATAGTCACTTGTCTCTGATAATAAAGCCCGCCTCGCGGAGCTGTGTGAGCACTAAAAGAGCTCGAATATGGAGCGCTTAGCAGAGCGCTTGGCCCTCCGTAAGCACTCCATAAAAGGGAGTTATCGTAATTATTATTATTTTTCTCAGGTCTCAGTTGAAGGAAGCCTGAATTGAAAACCTTTTGTCTCGTTCCATTTCCAAGCCAGACGGCCCCATTTTTCTCCCAGTTTCTGCAGTTCTTGAGCAGCCCCGGTGCCTATTACACAAACCCCAATGCATCTTTGAAGTTAGCAGCTAATTATGTTCCAGGAAGTTATAGATCTGGAGTTTTCCGTGAGCCAGAGGCAATTGCCTGCTCTGGCTCTCATTTCCCAGCACAGCCTTCCAAGGCCTGATAGAGGCTGTAATTGGGAGCCCCCTCCCCTGGCCCCAGGGGCCTTCTGGGGCCATCCTCTCTGTGTCTGGGAGTCAGGCTGCCCCTTCCCATTCTCACTTCCCAGCCTTTGCCCGCCCTGGGCTGCTTCCTGCAGCTGCTGACAGGATGAAGGAAGTGTTTGGCTGTGTGTAGTTGGGTTGGGAGGCAGGGTGAGGATCTCGTGCCCCAGTGCCAGGGAGCCCATGAGAAATCACCCGCTCCTGGTAAGGTGCATTTGGTCCTTTGTTGTTATGAGCAATAGTAGTTTTTGTAGTTTTTGCTGCTGAATGAGTAAGTGACTCATGCCCGTTTAATGTATAAGTGATTGCCCCCTCCCACCTCACTGCCTTTCTGAACTGCCTCTCCATTCCTGTCCTGCTCATCTCCACCTCTCCCTGCAGCCAGATGAGCACCCTTGCCAAGGCTTAGTCCCTCTCCCCCCATACTGGCCTGTCCTCAGGGGAGGGTGCCTCCCTCCGTGAATAGCACTCCCCAACCCAGGGCCGGGGCTAGGATGAGGCCGGTGAGGTGCCGAAGGTACAGAGTTTAAGGAAGTGTGTGCTTGTACTCCCCTGAGATCTTTAACTTGGGCACCTCGCTTGCTCCACCCTAATTGGGGCCCTGCTCCAGAGGCCCCCCCTCCCCATCTCTTTGGGAGATGAGCTCCCCCAGCCACAGCCAGCAAAGGCATACATCTATTTCCCCTGACAACTTTAGCGAGCTACGGCCTTTGTGAGGGCAGGAACCAAGGCTGTCCTGCTCACTGCTATCTCCTCATTCTTAGCACGTGGCCTAGCACACAGTAGGCCTAGCACACAGTAAGCACTAATGAATAAAAGGAATGAATTGCTCCCAACCACCAAGATAAAATTTAGCAAGAGATAATGTCAGTAAGGCACTCAGCTAGAGCCTGAACACACAGTAGGTGCTCTGTAAATATGAAGGCCATTTGAATCTGAAGTCCTCTATTAACAATGTCAGGAGGGCAGCAGGAGGGGGAGTCTATGAGCCAGTCCATGGGACAAAGATCTGGGAGTTGAAGTGGAACCCAAATCCAGTATGTGCCTGAAATATGACACCCCAAGAAGAGCCACCCCACCCCTAATGTGTGCCAAACACTGTGCTGGGTGTTCCTGTGGCATCACTCCATTTGTATTAACAGTCATTTCTGCAGCATGAATATCCCAGGCTTGTTTTGACTTTGAGTCTTGTTTGGCTGTGAATATGTCTGAAGAGTTCTTGAAACTCCTAGACAATTTTGCATAATCCTGTGCCAGACATAGTACTGAGCATCTCTACATATATTAGAGCATTTGACCTCTGATATCAGACCATATTAATAGATACATAGAGTCTGGAACAAAAGAGGTGATAGGCCCTATCATTTCTGAGTTAGTGGGAATTTATCCAGAGTGGTACCCAGAGTGTTCCTTCCTCAGGAAGTCCCACTTTAAGAAATACCGTGGTAACAAGGGATACAGGAGTACTGATGCATAGGGGCACTTGTACCCCAATGTTTATAGCAGCACTCTCAACAATAGCCAAATTATGGAAAGAGCCTAAATGTCCAACAACTGACGAATGGATAAAGAAATTGTGGTTTATAAACACAATGGAGTACTATGTGGCAATGAGAAAGAATGAAATATGGCCCTTTGTAGCAACATGGATGGAACTGCAGAGTGTTATGCTAAGTGAAATAAGTCATACAGAGAAGGACAGATTCCATATGTTTTCACTCCTGTGTGGATCCTGAGAAACTTAACAGAAGACCATGGGGGAGGAGAAGGAAAAAAAAAAGAGGTTAGAGTGGAAGAGAGCCAAAGCATAAGAGACTCTTAAAAACTGAGAACAAACTGAGGGTTGATGGGGGGTGGGAGGGAGGGGAGGGTGGGTGATGGGTATTGAGGAGGGCACCTTTTGGGATGAGCACTGGGTGTTGTATGGAAACCAATTTGACAATAAACTTCATGTATTGAAAAAAAAAATACCGTGGTAATTCCAAGTGAGTTCAGAACCCCTCAGATGCAAAAGGATTCCATGTAATAAGAAGAGATGAAGTCTGTTGGGACACTTTGTCCATGGATGAGAAGAATCCTTTCAATTATATGATTTAACTTCTTTCATAAAGGATGAAACTTAATAGTGGGAGGCAGCTCCCTGGTCCTGGCTTGGCCCAGGCCGGGACTCCCCAGTGAGAGCCAGCCAGCCGTGGAGTGGCTTGTCTAGCTAGGTAGTAAGCTCCCTTCACCAGAGGTGAGCAAATCAGAAAGTGATGTCCATGCTGCAGAAACAACTATACGCAAAGGATAAGCTTCTAAACTCTTAGATATGATCCTGGGAGCCTCTCTGAGCTTCACACACTTCAGTCATCCATTCACCCATCCATCCATCCATGCATCCATCCATCCATCCATCCATCCATCCAGTAAATAGTTCTTGAGTCCCAGCCATGTATAAGGTACTGTATCAAGTGCAGGAGGAAGAGTAGTGAGAGATACAGCCATGACCCCTGCCCTGTCATGCCTGCATTCTGAGGGAGGAGAGATAATAAAGGCTTGTAAGCCTTCCGACAGGAGAAAGACCAACTTCTAGGAGGGTTTTAAATCTAGATTACTTTGTGGCCTGGGGCTTATCAGCTCAGAGCGTCACTCCCTGGCAAGTCATCCAGTTTAGGGCTAAAAAGGTAGAACAGGATATGTCACACCCTGTCCCCCCCACTTCCTCAACTGGACTGTAGGCGTGCTGAAGGCCTCTTGTGATCTTTGGCATCTTGCATGGTGCTTGCCACAGAGAAGGAACTTCTAAAAGTCTAGATGACTAAAGAATTGGAAGGATGCATGGAAGAATGGACAGACAGCGGGCTGACAGATAAACTACATGGCCGAGGCCGGAGAGCATGTGGCCCGTCATGACCAGTCAGCTGCAGAGCCCGTCTTCATCCTTAGCCGGGCCTAGGGTACCTCTGTGGTGCTATGCTGCTGTCTGTTAGTCAAGGGCCTTGGCCACTCTTGTCTGGGTCAGGTGACCCAAGCTCAAGGCAGCATTCGCTGTACTGCCAACCACCTCACTGAGCTCGTCCCCCAGTTCCCTCTGATGCCGTCTCCTCTCTCCTTTCTAATGGGAAGATCGATCTCGTTGGAGAGGTTGGAATGAATAGAGGAGGTGATTAGTGCTGCCTTCTCTCTGCCATCTGTAACCAGCAAGATGGTGTGGAAAGAGCACAGGCCATGAGTTGGGCAGGCTAGAGTGAATCCTGCCTCACCCCTGACGCACATGGAGCACATGTGTTCTCCCTCCAGGCCTCAGCTTTCTTTCTCAAAAATGGAGGTAATACTATGGCCTCGTGGGTTTGCTGTAAGAGTTCATAGGGATTGAAAGAGCCAGGAAAGTGGGTACAGCAAAGGCAAGGCGGTCCTGGCCGAGGCTTGTCTGTGTTGGCAGGGAGCTTCCAGTCTTACGGGAGGGCAGAGAAGGGTGTTGACACTCCGCTCCATGTTGGTTATCAGGTACCTAGAAAGGGGCTCACACTGGGCTTTGGAGGCTCTGTGAGCTTGCTTGGTAGGAACGTGAGCTTGAATGGGTGGACCTAATCTGCACGTGTGCCTGGGGACCCTCCCCTATCTCACTGGAGGAAGTAGGGTCAGGGACTTTGGGCCCTACATGTATACTTGAACACCCAAACTTAAGGACAGCCCTGAGCCCCCAGGACACAGGCTCAGTCTAGGCTGGAGAGGATAGGTGCACGTGTCCCCAGGCCCAGTGGCCACACACCCGGCCTTTCTGAGAACTTTATGGTGCCAGATGCTTGCTTCTTTTAAAGTAAATGTGTTATTTTTTTCTGATTATAAAGCCAAATCAGACTTGACAAATACATAAAGAAACAAAAAATAAAAATAAAAATCTTCCTTAATCCTATCACCTAGAGGTAGCCACCCATGACATACATCCTTCTTTCCTTTTTTCCTTCTTGTTGAAAATAACAAAAATAGCCACTCTCGCTTCTTGCTTGTTCATCACATGACTGCGCATGTCTTATCGCACACAGGCCTCACAGTGGTCCATGAAGCAGGAACCCTTTTGCTAATGACAAAAGCGAAGGATCAGAGAGGTGAAGTACCTTACCTAAGGTCACTCAGCTTGAAAGTAGCAAATCACCAAATACTTATTTGAGTGAACAAAAATCTCTGCTCTCAGGGAGTTTACATTCAGGTGCATGCTACCCAGACCTGTCAGACCCAGACCCAGTACTCTCTGCCCTGCACTCTACCTCTCGGATCTTCCTGTCTGTCTTTTTAGGGGTGTGTGTGTGTGTGTGTGGAGTGGAGTCTTGTATGTGTCACCCATTTGACAGGTGCACAGATCTAAGGTCTTTAAGTACAGGCACCTGACGCATAGGAAGAAGCAGAGGGGTCCGTCTTGGGGCTGCTGTAAACTGGCCACCCTGCGCCCAAGGCCTCTGAGGTTGGCTGGAGCTCTGGGCCGCTGTGATGGGCTCATTCTTCCAGGTGCAGTGCCCATACAGACTCTCAGCTCTCTCTACAACTCTGGGAGCCCATCTGCCAGATGAGGAAGGAGCCTCACAGACATGCCATTACCTGCTCAAGGTCACACAGCAGTGCGGGCTAGGGTCTCCTGGGTTTTCCTGAGTCATCGATCTGTGTCCCTGCCCTTCTACCGGCTACTGAGAAGTCTGCCCTTCATTCTGCTCGCAGCTGTAGGTGGCCTGTGATCTGGGGCTTTCGGCAAATGAGTGGGCCATGCCAACCATGAAGCCATAAGTGGGGGCAATTCTGCTGCCTCACTGCCCTGTGTGCTAATGAAGGATGGACCCATGGGAACCACCAAAAGCAGAAAAGGTGATTTCTACCTGTTTCTGCATATGCCTGGACTGGAGGCCAGGAGGCCGAGTCCTTGGTGTGGTCCTCCCCTGCCAGCAGCTGTGGGCACTCACACACACTTACGCCCTGAATGCACCTGCCCCAGGGTGAACGCCATTGCTCACACCTGGTTTCTGTTGATTTTGTGATTCCCACTCTCTGTCTTTGTCTTCCCTTCTTATTTCTTGCCCTCTTTCCCTTTCACTCTCTGTGTCTCTTTCTCCCCCTTCTCTCTCTCTGTTCCCCTCTACATGTCATTCTTCCTCCCCACCCCTCCTACCCAGCCTGAGCTCTCTCCTTCCTTGAACCCAGTGCTGGCCCTCTGGGACTCTGGGCCTGGAACAGCAGCCAAGGGCCAGGTGGGGCCGGGCCGGGTGGGGACTCCCACAGAACCCCCTCCCCAAACTCAGAGAGGTGGTTCCCTCTGCTCTGCCTGGCGTGGGTGCCAGTGATTTCATCTGCCTTTGGATATGAAGCTCAAATTGCACATCAAAAAGGATAATGCATCTTTAAGCTGTTACAACGACTTCTCAATTTTTCATTTCCTGTCAGGGTGGGAGCTGCAGGAGGCAGGGGCGGCCGCAGAGCCTGTCTCCTGCCAGCGAAGTGTCTGCCTGGATTTGAGCAGTAAGAAACCCAGGGGTGATAAATCGCTATTTCTAAGTAAATTTCATGCATTTGCCCTTTGGTTAAAGTCTCCCCTCTCAGCACTTTCCCTGTGCACACAGCCCGACTAATAACGCGCCGTGCAAGCTCTCTCCGCTGTGACAACTGATTGCACTTTGAAGTAATAATGGCTGATTTAATAATTGGTATAATTTTTCACTAGTACCTGAATGTCATCGACGCACAAAATAAGCTACCTGGACCCATGGCTGCAGCACTTTCCCTTCTTGGGGAAATCAATAATGCATTAAACCCCCAACCCAGGACCCCGAGAGGCCAGGTCCCGGTGGAAAGTGTTAATGGGGAGGGTTGGAGTTGCCCCGCGGAACCTCCAGGGCAGGAAGGCTGGACAGAGACCTTCGGTTGGGCTTGGGTCTCTGAGGAGCAGTGACAGAGGGTCATGAGCCCCCCCCCCCCCAAGGCCCGGCCCAGCTTCCACCTGCAAAGGTCCAACCCTCTTGGCGGCTGCGGAGACTTAACCACCCCTCTCCCAGCATCAGCTGCCATGCACACAAATTGTGTACATGTGTGTGCATATGTGTTGGGATTGAGTTCAACTTCATCTTTGTTTATAGGGGCCTACTAGGAGCCAGGAATTGTGCTGGGTACGGTGGTATGCAAGACTCACCCGGTCCCTGCCCCTAAGGAGTTTTTAGTCTCAGACCACGTGTGAGCATGGGTGCATGCAGATAACATCTAGTGCACTAGCGTGGGGTGGGGCCGGTATGTGCTGCGTGTATGTGTTTATGAATGCGTGCGTCTGTCTAGGTCTGCATGTTCGGGTGGTGTGTGAGTGTGTCTGTGTGATCATCAGGGTATATGTAGGTACTTCCTCTCCGTGCCTCCCTTGGCTTTGAGAATGTATCCAGGACTAAGGCCAGAGCTACTTCTCCACAGTGAGCTGGACCAGGGGCAGTAAGCGGGTCCTCCCTGCTGCTCAGAATCTGCCTTCCCGGGGTCCAAGCTGCCCGCTTCCCTGAATTCCACCTTTCGCACCCTTCTGTGCCACCCCTGCCCACGTCACTTGCTTGGGCAGAATATTCTCCCATCCAGAAGGCACGGACTCTGCAGTCTCGTCGGATCCCGTCCTTGGAAGAGTCAGATGCTCATCCCTGAGCCCATTTTCCCACAGGTTCTGTGAGGATGTAGGAGGTTTGTGAATGCAGCCTCTTTAGACCAGGCCTGCACTAGGAGGCTCTCCATAAACATTAGCTCCTCCCTCTCCATCCTGGTCCCACGCAACTCTCATGAGTGCCTTGAGGGTAGGGAGTCGGTTCTACTCAAGGCTGAGGTCCAGTGACTGGGACAGGCCACAACACATAGGTGCACAGCAAACATCTGTTAAACAGATGCATGGCCAGGTCTGTCAGCCATTAACAAAAGAAATGGGTATGTGGAGAAACCGAAGGGCTTTGGTCAGTGCCTACTTTGGTGGGGCTGTTTCCCACCAACTCTGTAGTTTGCCAGAGTTTTGCAGGGACCAGGAGGAGTTCTCTGGGCCAAGTGGGCAGGAGGGCTCTTGTTCCTGCCAGATCTGGGACCCAGTCAGGCCCCCTGCCCCCAGCCCTCTCCCCTCCCACTCACCGCTGTCTGGCTGTGAACCGGGAAATCGATTTCAACTTCATCTCATCTCAAGATCAAACATCTTAAGTGAGATTATTCACGTTCCTCCATTGTTTCTAACTCATTTCCTATTTTCCAGTTGAAAAACCCTGCCAGAAGCATTCTGTGGCAGAGATTAAAACAATTTCGGAAGCAGGCACCCAATTCTTCTCTTTGGATGTAAGCAAATTGGATGTCTGTGAGAAGCAGGCAAATTTTATTATGAACACATAGTTTGCTACTTAACTATCCTTAAGACCCCGAGTGCTGCAAGTTCTCAGCAGGAGGGCTCCAGAGGGGGCAAGATGAAGGGTGGGGAGGGGTGGGGGTGGCAGACCCCCAGCTGGGTCCCCAGCCTTTTCCTGCACAGTGGGAAGCATTCCCCGGTCTCCTGGGGTAAAGGGAGGGAGCCACATTCGCTGGCACCCCCTAGGTCCCAGGCACCATGCCAGGCACTTCCAATGCATGATTTCTCTGAATTGCCCCAAAGGTCTTGTGGAAGGAGAAATTTGCTTTGACTATATTTTAGGTGAGGAAACGGGAGACTCAGAGAAGGAAAGTAACTTGCTCGGGATCACCTAGCAAGTGGTTTGTGAATTAAAATTTGAGTCCAACCCATGTTGTTAACCACGACTGTGGTAGATTGCAAAAACGGGCCACAGTTCTTCATGTTTCCCTGTATCTGAGTGGAGGGGTTTAGTTCCCTACCCTCTGAATCTGGAATGGCCTGTGACTTGCTTTGGGCAATAGAATGTGATGAAAGAGACCCTGTGCTAGTTCCAGTCCTAGGCCCCAAAGAATCCTTGCACACTTTTGCGGTGCCCCCCCCCACCCCATTTAATTGAAGTGTTCATTCCAATTTAATTGAAACCCCTTTATGAGTCACTTTAATCCTCATGTGGAATCACAGAAGTCCTCTTGTTAGGGATATGACCTGGGATTCTGGACCTCCATTGGCACCAGAGGATCCTTGGACAGACTGGCATTACTGTCTCCCTCGAAGTTCTTTTGCTCCAGAGACCCTTTATCCAAGGGACATTTCTTCAGTTGCTGCTGTTTGTAACAGTCATCAACATGGCCCTGTCCTGCTAATGAGTAGCCCAATCGGGACCACAATCGGAGGAGGCAGGGTCTCTGCCCTCCAGGGACCAAAGCCTGGCTGGGGAGACAGCAAAGCAGACCTGGATGAAGCACTGGGCCCCCTCCCAAACCTCACAGCCGCCAGGAGGTGGGGTGACTTCATCTTCACACAAGGCTCTTCCCAGGCGGTTCCCTTAGCAACAGCGCCTTGCTTTGACAGCCGCCTTCACAGACAGTCGGCTTTCCGGGAGGCTCCTTCCCCAGCCCCATCCATTCTTCAAGTGGAGATCTTCACAGAGCTTTTAAGCTGAGATTCAGGCAGTCTCTTCCTGACCCTCGGGGAGTCAGGAGGCCCCCAGACCTTGTGGCGTTCCTGAACTGGTCACGAATGTCCTGTTGATTGGTCTTCCCATTCCTCTGGCTTCCTCTTTCCTTCTGCTGCAAATCCTAATTAACTTAATCTTGCTTTTCTAACTGTCCCCCCCCCCATTTTCTCTCTCTGCCTCCTCCTTGTTTTTTTCTACCTCCTGACTTCTCTTTTCCCTCCAACACACCTGCGTTCCACCTGCCTTTCACCCGCACATTAGCAGTTAAAGCGTCTGCATTGACATTTAATGTTCTTAATATAGGCCTCAGTGACAGAGAAAAGGGGGCACAGAGTTCCCACACTGCCGGGGAGAGAGCTCTTTATCTCCCATCCGTGAGTATGGGAGACTCTCCCTTCCCAGTCAGGGGGCAGCTTTAATCAGGTCCGTAAACCTTAGGCACTTGCTGGCTTTTCTGTCTGTTTCTTCCATGACCCCTTTTCTTTAAGCTTGTTGGGGCAGCCAGTAATGATGATAAGAGCCCAGCCAGTAATGATGATAAGAGCCCAGCCGGCCACTGTGCAGGGAGCCTCTATCTCCATGATGTCACCGACTCCTAGTAACCACCTATAAGCTACTAATACTAGTCTTCCCATTTCACAGGTTAGAAAATCTTCCAAGAGGTTAGCTAACTTGCTCAAGGCCATCAGTTAATAACCAGGGGTGTCAGTAGCAACAGAAAATATGAAATTCTTTTTGCCTCTGAGTCCCCACCCAGCAGAAGTGCTGGGACCCCCACACCCTTGGACAGGACCCTTACCAAAGCTCGTGCAGGAGGGAGTTTGAGCCCAATGTGCACCTGCACCCATAGCAGTGTCCTCAGGGAGCCAGTCCCAGGGTATGAGAGCACAGCGGCTTTTGTGTGGTTTACTAATGGCCAGCTGCTGCCGTCAGTGCTGACCCTGCAGTTCTGCCTCCATATTGTTCCTCTTTTGGCTGCTGTCACTGATGTGGTGAGGAAGAAGATTCCTCCACTCAGACCCTAAAATATGGCCTACATGCAAGAATGAGGCTGGGTCCATTCCCTGGGACCAGGGTGAGTCAGAGAACAGTTGAATGTTTGTCCTTGTTTCACACCCAAAAGAACCTCTTTCCACCAACCCACAGTCATAGGGTGGAGGCCAGGCAACATGTTATGGGAGGCAGGGGGCCCTGCTCTTGTTCCAGAACCATAATCCCATTGCTCTGGACTGTGGCTAACTGTCCCAGTGCCCCTGTCATCATTATTATTACAATTGTTTCTCCCCAGAGGCTCACTGAGTGCCATTTTCCAAATAGCTGGCCTGGGCTTGAGGAGACATAGGAGCCCAGAGCATAGAGGTGAAGATTGATAGTAAGGAAGAAAGAATATAGGTCAAAGGGAAAGGGAGACCAGGTGGAATCCTGAGGGTAGAAGGGGAACCAGTGAAGGATCCCAAGTCATGTGAGAGTTTGGAGGAAATCCAGAGTGCAGAATCACCACAGCCAGGTGAGGAGGCATTGGGAGTGGAGTCAAAAACTGCTGCGAAGTCAGAAAAAGGGGGGCTAAGAAGCATCAGCTGGGTCTACCAGCAGCAGGGTCACTGGTGATCTTGATGCGAGTTGTTTCCATAAAGAGGTGGGAGAAGAAGCCAGACTGCAGTAGGTCAGGAAATCAGTGGGAGAAAAGAGCAGAACAGACAGTTCTTTGGGGAATATTGTCCACAAAATCCAGTAAAGAGATACAGAGGGGCTGAACGTGATAAAAGATGTTTTTGTTTGCTTGAATTTTAGGATTGGAGAGACTTGGGCACTTTTAAATGTTGATGAGAAGGCTTTAGTAAGAGGAAGGGAATGGGGTTAATGGGTGGGCTGAACCCCTCCCCCCTCAGAGGTGGAAGGGGCCAGGCTAGAGCTCTGGTACTGATTTGGGGCTGGTTTCAGTAGGAGGAAGCCACAGTCCCTTCCATCACCCAGGAGGGAGGGAGGCAGTGACAGATGTGGATAGAGATAAGTGTGTAGGTTCAACAGGAAGAGACTGTGACACTGCCAGCTAAGGGGGAAGAGAAGGCCTTGAGGTGGGCGGTTTGAGGGGGAATGGGGAAAGTTGGCAGGAGTGGAGAACGGAAGAGAATGCTGGCCAGGAAAACACAGAATTGATGTGAAATCATCTGTGGCTGGGACCACGAATCATGTAATCAAGGGAGCGTACACCTCTTCCCATTGTGTCTAGCAACATCATGTTGGAAGCCTGAAATTGGCTATAGTGGGGGTATTTATACCATGGAAATTGGAAAATGCAACAAATCAGGATTATTTTCCCTGGGGACTGGTTAAACATTTGCCAACACACCTTGGAAATATTTTACCAGTGAATACAACAAGAAAATAAGAACAAACAAGTGGTAAAACTATAAGAAAGAAGGGGGCAAAATGATTTTTCACATATTATATGCTTATTTACCTAGGAAATCCAAAAGATCAACTAGAAACTATTACAATTAATCAGGGAATTCAGTAAGATGCTGACTTAAAAGAAATATTCAAAAATCAATACCTTTCCTATGTACCAGCATTAATCATCTAGAATATATGATGGAAAAAAGATGACATTCACAATGGCAACAAAAATATAAAATACTTAGCAATAAACTTGGCAATAAATGTGTGAGACTAAACTTAACATAAAAATAAGAATTGACTGTATGGAAACGCCTGCTGTGTTCATGGAAAAGAAGATTAAAAATTGTCAATTCCATTAAGATTAATCCATACATTTAATTCAGTGCCAATTAAATCCCAAATGTATTTTCTTACTTGCCAACATCAGTTCATTGGGAGTTATAAATAGGCAAGAACACCTAAGAAATCTTAATAAATAAAATTGATCGGGGTGGGAGCTACTTTCAAGGTCAGATATTAAAATGCAAGTACAGAAGGGGTGATGTTGCCTACTGCTTCATTGTCCACTGTTGATTCAAAGTTTCTAGAATAGCACCTGATCCACAGAACTACTCAATACATACTCATTAAATGAGCGAGTGAATGAATGAGTGAAAATGCATTGTAAATGTACAGCCACTCAAAACAGTATGAATTGGTACAATTAAACAAATGAGCCAACATAAGAAAATAACTCAAGCATTTATCACTATTTATTATATGATAAAGGTGGCATTGCAGAGCAGTGGGAGAAAACATGAATTATTTAATAAATAGTGCTAGCATAATTGGTTAACTATTTGAAAAAATAAAGTCATACAATTGGACACATACTAATAACAAGATCAGTTAAGCAAATTATGTGTATCAATATGATGGAATGCTCTGGACCTATAAATGTTATGGATGATATCTCTTGGCATGGGTCACTAAACTGTTAGGTGGAAAAGGGAACAGGAAACAAAATAATAATGCAGTTCAAAGGACAAGTGATGGAGTCAGACCTTTGGCTTCCATTTCACCTACATGACTTCAGCTGTGTGACCTTAAGAAAGTTGTCTGTGCATCAGTTTCCTCTTAGGTAAAAGAGAAATAATAATTTAAGAAGTGCCTACCCTCATTTGTTATTATGAGGGATAAATATGAGGAAAAACATGTAAGGTGCTTGGCATTGTGTTTGGCATATAGTAGGTGCTCAATACATGTTTGCTGTGTTGGGCATCTCCAGTGAGCCCTGGGGGGACAGTGACACATGGGATGCAGTCTTCACCTTGGAGGTGCTCACAGGTTGGGAGGGAACAAGAGGAGGGGTGGATGCTGGCTGTAGGCAGATGATACCTACCTTAAGCGTTAGGTTCCTTGGGGTGGGGGGAGATACATGGTGTTCTGGGGACAGAGGAGGTGCCTGGCCAGACAGCAAGTAAGAGAAGATTCCCAGAAGAGCTGCCCTCTCTCTTGAGCTCTGAAGGACCCTCAGGTATTAGAAAACAAGGGAGAGAAGAGCATTTGAGACTGAGGACATGGGCAAGTGGCAGGTGGGTCGGTTTTGTGGAGTGGAGATGGTATTAAAGTAGAGGCAGCAGGTGAGGATGCAGAGAGAGGAGAGAGGGGAGGGTCATGGGAGCCAAATCAAGGCATTTGAGATCCACTAGCATTGCAGGCAGATAGCCAGGGGGTCAGACGGGCAGTTTACAATCACCAGCCTGGCTGCTGTGGAGAGAACAGATTGAATGGAGGAAGCTGGAGTGGACATTCAGGCAGGGAATGAAAGTGGTAACAGCGAGGTGGTGATATAGGGGTGGATAAAGTGCCTGAAGCCAGCATTAAGGAAGTAGCTTCCAAGGATCCAGGAGCAGATAATATGTGGCTGATGAGGGGCAGAAAGAGTCCAGGACCATATACAAGATTCAGCCTCAGGCCCCCAGGCAAATGGAGATGCCACTTACTGAGCCAGAAGGCAGAGGGGGAAGAAAATGGGCTTAGGGGAAGATGAACATGGAGGTTTGAGACAGTTGATGAGATATACAGCTGACTTCCATGTGGAAATTCCCACAACAAGGGGATGAGCACACAGCTTTGAGTCACCACAAAGCCATCTGTGCTGGAGAGGAGCCCCTAGGATCCCAGCCACCATGTGAGGTCTGACTCCGTAGGGAGAATGGAGGAGAAGAGGGGCCAGGAGGTAGCCCTGGGAGGTCTGTGGGGCAGGCACAGTATGGAAGCCAGAAGAGGATGCATTGGAGCAGCGGCCAGAAAAGTAACAGGAGAACCGGGAGTGATCAATCCATGGCTCCATCTAGGGAAGAGGTGAGTCAGGAAGGCATGAGCTGGGAGCAGAGTCAAATGCTGAAGGTCACTAATGAGTAGAGGGACTCCACAGACTGGCAAGGAGGGTGTTGGAGAGTTAATATGAGCACTTTCAATGGAGCTGGGGGGATAGGGTGGTATGTGGTGGGGGAGAGAGAGGAGCCAGCTCACACAGGACCTGGAAACCAATCATTTTTAAATATTTTATTTTAGAAAAGTCTGAGATTCACGGGGGAAAAAAATGAGAGTATACAGAGAATTCCTGTATAGCCCATACTCAGTTTTCATTATCAGTGGCATCTTACATGAATACGATATGTCTGTCACCATTAGTGAACCAATATTGATCCGTAATTATTAACTAATGTCCATGCTTTATTCAGATTTCCTTGGTTTGTACATGATATCCTCTTTCTGTTCCAAGATCCTACCTAGGATATCATGTTACACTTACTTGTCATGTTTCCTCAGGCTCCTCTTGGTTAGGACAGTTGCTCAGACTTTCCTTGGTTTTGATGACCTTGACAGTTTGGGAGTACCGCTTGGGGATTTTGTAGAATGTCCCTCTGTTGGGATTTGTCAAGAGTTTTCCTCATGATTAGATTGAGGTTATGCATTTTGGGGGAGGAAGACCACAGCGGACCATTTCCTCACGTCATAGCATGGGTACCTGCTATCCACATGACTGGTCACTGTTGATGTTGAGCTTGATCACCTGGCTGAAGTGTGTTTGTCGGGATTCATCAGTGTAAGGTTACTCTTTTCCCCCTTCTTCATACTGTCCTCTTTCAAAGGAAGTTGCTCTGCACAGCCTACACCCAAAGAGTGGGGAGTTTACCTCCTTGAAGACAAGTTGTCTACATAAATTATTTGGAATTATTCTTGTGGGAGATTTACCTCTTCTCCCCCATTTATTTATTAATTCAATTATTTATTTCTATTGAAATGGGCTCATGGATAGTTATTTTATACTTTGTGTTATAATCCAATACTTCTTTATTTCGCTGCACAAGTCGTTGCACCCTTGGCCAGTTGAGAGCCATTTTGCTTGGCTGGCCCAGGAAGCCATTTTGGGTAGGCTTTTGTGAAACTAGACCACCAGGTAAATGTGATGTCCAGTTCCTTGGTTCTGAAGTCTTTCTGGGAGAGGACATGGATGGATTTTTGGCTGCTGATTCAGAACCAGTGAGTAGTGGATGGAGGCTCCTTGGAAGAGGAAAGGTAAAAATACTGGAAATCAGATTTCCAGCCCTAGGTTCCTTGCCTGGACTGTGTTTGAAGGAAGAGAAAGCCGTGGCTGGAGCTGCTGTCCTTGGAGGTGAGAGTTGGTGAGCGTGACCCTACACACAGATGTTTTACAGGCAAGTACCAAGCCTGAGAATGGCCAGTAACTAGTTGGAAGTGGTGCCTGGGGCTGTCCAGCACTCTGCAGGCTGAGTGCTCCATTCAAAGCAAGTTGACTCACTATTGGGGGCATGAAGGCCCTTGGCCTTGGCCTTGGCTGTTATGACTGGTAGGGGCTTTAGGGGCTGTATCTGAAACAGGTCAGCAAAGACAGGGGGCAGCTAGGAGAGGGGAGTTGGGTGGGAAGGACACCAATTCCTGCAGAGGCACTGTAGCAGGCGGAAGCTTAGACACGGGAAAGAGGGAGGCTTGGCGGGGCAGGGTGGGCCCAGGCTAGCTGGGTGCTGAGTGTCCTCCCTGTGCCTTCAGGTTCGCTCCCAGGGCTGCTGGCCTCTTTTGTCTGCGTAAGTGGTATTTCTGAAAACATAATAAGCCCCTGTGTGTTCCAAGCACACACTTGCTCCCTTGAACCATGCAGCTAAAATGAGTGCTTAATGGGGCTAATGAGGTGCCTGTTTGTTCTGAGCCAGAGGACATGAGGAGCCGCCAAGGGCAGGCTCGGAGGCAGCTGATTAGGGGCAGGGCCTGGCCAGCCCCAAGGCTGTTAACTTGGTGAGCACCTGAGCAGAACTCCCACCCTCTACCAGGGGGGTGAAGAAGCCTCGCCCCACTATCCTGCCAGCCATGCTGGAAAGAAGGGCGTTTCTGTGGGCTCCCCTGACTTTTGTGTTGCCCTGAGGCTTCTCCAGCCTCCACAGGGACTTTAAGGGGAGAGCCCTGGGCTGAGGCCCTGAGTGTATTCCCATCAAACACTCGCATAAGCTCGTGGTTAGTGGCTCAACCAGCCATGTGTTGGCACTGTACTGGACCAGGCAGAGGAGCAGGGAGGAGTCAGGAACCTTTGGGTCCCACTTAAACTTTTGTATAGTGGGTGACCCTAGGCAAACCAGGTACCCAACCCGAGCTTCAGTTTCCTCAGTTGTAAAATGGGTACAGTAACGCTCTTAAAGATTTTTGAGATTAGTTTAACTCAGTGATGTGGTTTTGCCCTGGATTTGGAGCTGGACACTGAGTAAATGCTCAGAAAATGGTACCTGTTGTTTTCTATAAGCATTGGTGTTCATGCTATGTGAGTTGTTGACCTCCTAGCCCACCAGCCTAGCCAGTCAAGCTCAATTTGGGTTAGCCCACTGTTTCTATTTGGACTGTCAGAGCAGAGTATTGTAGACTGGGTAGCTCTTAAACAGCAGAAATTTATTTACTTATTTATTTTTTTAAGTTTATTTTGAGAAGGGGAGGGGCAGAGAGAAAGGGAGAGAGAGATTCCCAAGCCTACTGTGCATTGTGCATTGTCAGCTCAGAGCTTGACACGGGGCTTGAACTCACAGAGTGAGATCATGACCTGAGCCGAAATCAAGAGTCGGACGCTTCACCGACTGAATCACCCAGGTGCCCCTAAACAACAGAAGTGTGTTGCTTAAAGTTCTGGAGGCTGGAAATCCCAGATCAGGGTGCCAATATGGCTGAGTTCTGGTGGGGGCCCTCTTCTGGACTGCAGGCACTGACTTGTAGCCTCACAAGGTAGAAGAGAAAAAGGAGCTTTCCTGGTGTGTTTATGGGTTTATATGGGTGCTGATCTCCTTCCTTAGGGCTATGCCCTACTGATCTAATCACCTCCCAAAGGCCCCACCTGCTAGCTGCCATCACCTTGGGGGTTAAGCTATAACATGAATTTGGGTGGGGGCACACATTTAGACCATGGCACCTATTTAGCCCTAACATTGCCCCACCCTCCCCCACCCCTTATACTCCCTTAATCCTCCACCACCCCCCCAGGTACATCTGGTGGGAGGCACTGGCCTGCACATTCCCAGCCAGCCTCCTCTCCCCCACCATGGGCTCCATCCCTGTAGAGGCGCTATGCTTTGGTTCCCTGCTCAGTACTCTTGTCCCCTCTGAAAAGAGAAGTGAGAGCTCAGGGACTACAGCGAGGGATTCTGAAATTGAAGATTGGAGGAGTTCGGGAGGCTGGCTGAATTAATTCTGACTGTAGCTATAGTATCAAAATTGTACTTGCTTTCTCTAAAAACGATATAAACCATTTTTAGAAGTGTACAATTCAAAGTTTTTTAGTATATCCACAGTGTTTTACAATCATCATCACTAATTCCAGAACATTTTCAACAGCCCTAAAAGAAACCCTGTATTCAGGAAGCAGTGACTCCCCATTCTCCCTCTCCCCAGACCCTGGCAACCACTGTTCCATTTTCTGTATCTATGGATTTGCCTATTCTGGACATTTTATGTGAATGGAATTCTACCACATGTGGCCTTTTGGTTTTGGGTTCTTGTACTTAGCATCATGTTGTCAAGGTTCATCCATGTTGTGGCACATATCAGAACTTCAGTACTTTTTATGGCTGAGTAACGTTCTGTTGTATGGATATACCACATTTTATTTATCCATTCACCAGTTGATGGATATTTTGCCTGTTTCTACTCATCAGCCATTTTGAATATTGTTAATATGAACGTGTGTCTATAAGTTTGCGTGTGAGCGTGTATTTTCAGTTCTCTTATAGAACTGCCGGGTCATATGGTGACTCTATGTGTAACTTTTTGAGGAACTGCCAAACTGTTTTCCACAGCAGTGCTACCATTTTACATTCCCACTGGCAAATGTGTTAGAGTTCTAATTACTCCATATCCTTGCCAACTCGTGTTATTTTCCATTAGAAAAATTACTGTTATAGCCAGCCCAGTGAGTATGAAGTGGTATCTCATTGTGGTTTTGATGTTCATTTCCCTAATGACTAATGATGTTGAGCACCTTTTCCTGGGCTTACTGGCTATTCGTTTATCTTCTTTGGAGAAATGTCTCCTGAAGTCCTTTGTCTGTTTTTTCATTGGATTATTTATCTTTTTGATGTTGAGTTACAAGAGTTCTTTGTATATTCTGGAGATATGATTTGTAAATATTTTCCTGCATCCTGTGGGTTTCCTTTTCACTTTCTTGGTAACGTCCTCTGATACACACAAGCTTTTAATTTTGATGAGGTCCAAATTACCGGTTTTTTCTTTTGTTTGTGCTTTTCATACTTAAGGACCCCCTGCCTGATCCACAAGGTCATGAACATTTACTTACATCTTCTTCTAAGAGTTTTATGGTTTTAGCTCTTACATTTAGGTCTTTAACTTATTTTGAGTTAATTATGTAGATAGCATGATCTAAAGGTCTGATTTCATTCTTTTGCTGTTGCCCATTATCGTTTGTTAAGGGATTCTTCTTTCTCCTATTAAATGGCCTGGGAATTCTTAACTTCTTAATTTTTGGAGCATCATTTTGCTTGATATAGCGTCCTTGGTTGATAGATTTTTTTTTCCTTTCACAACTTGAAATATTTCATCACATAGCCTTCAGACTCCCATGGTTGCTGCTGAGAAATTGGCTGTTCATGTGATTGAGGATGCCTTGTGCATAGTCGCTTGTCTCTTGCCGTTCTCAGGATTCTCTTTCCTTGCTGTGATTATAATGTTTCTGTGCGGGTCTCTTCAGATTTCTCTAAACTGAACTTTTCTGAGCTTCTTGGATGTGTAGATTCGTGGTTTTCATCACGTTAGGAAAGTTTGTAGCTGGTTTTTCTTCAGATATTCTTTCTGCTGTTTTATCTCTTCTTGCCTCTCCTTCCGAATTCCCATTATGCACATGCTGGTGTGCCCGACAGCCCCCTACAGGCCTCTGAGGCTCTGATCACTTATCTGCAGTCCTTGTTCCTTAAAAAAATTTTTTTTAATATTTCTTTATTTTTGACACACACACACACACACACACACACACACACACACACACACAGAGTGAGTGGGGGAGGGGCAGAGAGAAAGGGAGTCGCAGAATCCAAAGCAGGCTCCAGGCTGCAAGCTGTCAGCACAGAGCCGAACGCGGGGCTCAAACTCACAAACCGCGAGATCATGACCTGAGCTGAAGTTGGATGCCCAACCGACTGATAATAACCTCCTGCCGCCCAGCAGGCGCCCCTTCATTCTTTGTTTCTTTTGTTCCACAGACTGAATAATCTCGGTGGACATATCTGCAGATTTGCTGATCGTTTCTTTTGCCGACTCAAATCTGCTATTGATCCCCTCTAGTGAATTTTTCATTTCTCTTATTGTACTTTTCCACTCCGGCATCTCTATTTGTTTTTTTTTTTTAAACACTTATGTCTTTATTTGTATTCTTTATTTGGCAAGAGATCATTCTCATGGTTTCCTTTGGTTCTTTGGACATGGTTTCTGTGAGCTCTTTGGCCATATTTAAAATAGCCGATTGAGAGCCTTTGTCTAGTACGTCCAGTGTCTAGGTTCCCACAGAACCTAACAGTTCCTAGTAACAGCTTTTCCTCCTGTGTAGGGGCTGTACTTTCTTGGTTTTTGCATGCCTCTCCTCTCGCTTTCTGTGCTCCGTGTGCTTCACCTTCCTACCTTGGGGTCTTCAGCAAGCTGCACTTCTTCCTCCTCAGAACCTTCGCACAGGCTGAGCCCTCTCCTGGAATGAGTGCATTCACCGCCATCCCACTTAGTTAATGCCTTCTCATCCCTTAGAGCCTCTGTCACATTAAACACTTACCTGTTTGTTGTGGGTATGAATAACGGTTCTAAAACTGGTTTGCACCAAACAAAACTGTCATTCTTTTTCTGTATCTCAGCATCATTCCTGATCCTGAGCTCTCCATCTGTGGACTGAGAGGGGATAGATGTCATCTTTCTGTGGCTCCAACCCCCACCCTTGCCACCTCCTTACCTCTGCTTCCCCGACATGGCTGCCTCTATCTAGGTTCCCTTTGTCTCTGCGCTATTGGTGAGGCTCATTCCCTGTCTCTTCTCTTTTCTTTTCCCTCTAGCTAGTAAATCTCTTCTCCATGTGAGAAAACCGGTTCTCCCCTCATATCTCTGGCCGAGGCCCTTTGTCTATGCTTATGTCTACACCTGGAAACCAGTGCCAGCTGGGGTTAGACAGTTGGTGAGTGGGGCGAAGCCATTGCCCCTCCAAGTGACAAAACTGACATCGTGTGCATGGATGCTCACAGGAAAGAAGAATCCGGGACCTCCCCCCCCAACCCTGGCCTCCTTTGGGAGTCTGGAGGCTCTTAAACTGTGTCTGGTGGACTGGGGTGGACTGAAGAGGTCCAGATGGCAAACAGTTCCAGCAGGGCCTGGGGAGGGGGCGAGAGGCTTGTCCTGGGCGCTGGGGCCCAGCGCACCTGTCTGGTGCCCTAGACTTCCCCTCAGGCTGAGCAGTGGGAGGGGAGAGAGGTTCTTGGCAGGGGTCCTTGCTGTCAGCACCTTCAAGCACAGCATCTCCACATCATTTGATTTAGAGAGCGAAGGAAGGAATGAACCAACGGAAGAACGCTTGGGGCCCAGGCCGCATTGGGATACAGCAGTGACGGAGGAGGACTCTTTGTGGGGCGTCACGGGCATCATGGTGGCTGCGGAAGCTTGCGGAGAGGTGAGAGTAATTAGCAGTGACTCCGGTTTTGGGGGGTCCAGGACATCTGGGATGTGGGGCTGGGCGGGTGGTAACCTGGAGAACAGTGGAGAAACAGGATCTCTTGAGGAACTGGCAGCGGAGCTCGCTGCCATTATTCCCGGGATGATCACGGAAGCTTGACTTCGTTCTCGGCCCCGGGCCGATGAGGATTGAGGACATTTGGGTTCCACTTAGAAAAGGAATAAAGGGGAACGAGAAAAGGAGAGGTTAAGAGAGAGACTGGGTGAGGCCGAAGAGGAGACCTGGGGGGAAGGATAGAGGTGGACAAAGCCTGAGAGGAAGCGAGGGGTGGAGAGGGAAAGGGGACAACCAGTTAGCAGTGGGTACAAGTTGGAAGTGAAAGGCATCTGGCAACGTTGCATTGCCTATGAAATGATATTAACATTTTATTATTGTAAGGTGAGCTTTTTAAAACGGAATTTTAAATGTTACCCTGCTGTTCGGGAACACAAAAACCTTTAATTTTATGCAAATGAACAGCGAGGAGCTGAGCGCTTAATGTAAACGAACACTTTCTTTGTAGGAGAGGTTGGAAAAGAGAAAAAAAAATTCCCCAGGATTCTTTAATTGCTGTCTGAAATTATGTAAATCCCAGCACCAGGCAGAACACAATTACCCCGCGGCCCTCCCTGCCAGCGCCGCTAATGTCTAACAAAATATCGGTGGGTGACATTTAGACGAGGTAATGCAAATGAGAATTAATTTTTTTCCAAGACAAAGGGCAGCTGAAAGATCACCTCATTCATATACAGGAGCGAGGAAAGCTTGTGGATGCTGGGGGTGGGGTGGGGTGGGGCGGACTGGGAGCCCTGGGGGTCCCCCGTCCTTGGGCCCAGGTCCCTGAATTTCTGGATTCTGGCAGCCTTAGATCACGAACTCTCTGGCTGCAGTTCCCAAGTAGTTCTTCATAGAAATCGGGTTAACAAATGTAAATAGCCATAAAAAAAATACTCCTACACGCGGAGGTGATCCATCCTCAGCTACGAGGCACTTGCATAAACTTGGTATTATTCCATATTCATGGCAGCCTGGCAGGGTGCTAACATGAACCTCTTATACGGAGGAGGAATTGGAGGCTCAGAGAAGTCTGGTCACCCAGCTAAAGGCACACAGTTAAACGTGATGGCAAGAGTTGGGTCCTGTTCTTAGATAGATGTTACTGGTTTTGTTCTTTTCTCTGTCTCTTTTTCTCTTTCTCTTTCTTTCTTTTCCTTCCTTCCTTCCTTCCTTCCTGGTCTTTCCACTTAGGATGTTTTTCATTTAAAAAGTGTTTTTAATAAAGAGGGCTTGCGGAGAGAAAACCATGGTTCCAGTTTAGCATCTTCTGCCCTAAATTCTTTTTCTCCTTGAGATAACCTCCACACACATGACCCCCTCTGCTCAGCTCCTGCTCATCCTTGAGTCTAAGCATAAATGTCACCTACTTGAGGAAGCCTCCTTTGACCCACCCTCAACCCCACCATCCAGGACTTTGACTTCCAAGCATTTACCAAAAATTACAGTAACGCGGTCAATTCTCTTTTCCCTGTGAGATCGTAAATTCCACAAGGGCAGAGGCAGGGTCTGTGGTGGTTGTCACCACAGCCCCAGTGTCTAGGACATTGCCTGGCACTGCCTTTGCTCAGTAAATGTTTAATGAATTCATGAATAAATTAATGATATAAACGGAGTTTGTGTACCGGTGAAAGTGATCATGATGGTTTATGTATATAAAAATGTATGGCAGAAGTTAGTAATGATTCTTTTAACAGTGGCTCCTGGAATTCTAGAAATACATTTTGCAGTTGGAGGTGTGAGAGGAAATATTTTGGAGAGAATAGGTCAGGAACTCGCAGGTTAAGAGAGCTCTCTCCTATTAACTTAGTCTTAATGCCAACACAACTGACATCATAAATTCCAACAGCTGTTGTGACTAGGTTTAGTCAACTCATGGTTGTATGGTCTTTAATGCCGGCTTTGAATCCTGAGACAATCCCTTTAATCACCCCAAAAGATACTTTGGGCTTGAGCCAAACCTGGAGGCAGGCCAATCTGCTATTAAAAATAAGACAAAAAAAAACATTTTACATGTATTTTTATAGAAAAGATAGTATCCACATCTATAGTTTTTAGGGGGTGATCTGATATTTAATGTTTTTCTTCTTTAAAAATAACCTATAACCTACATAGATCAACAACCTTAGGAAAACCTGAGAAGTCTTTCTAGTATCCCACTTTAAAAAGCTCAAGGTCCAGGCAAATTTATTCATTTGGGCTTAAAAGCAGATAACATCAGTGCTTTAAGATTCTTCTAGAGCATAAAGAACTTTCTCTTTTTTTTTCTTTTTAAAAACCAAACCAATATAGTACTTCTTGAGGTTCAGAAAGGAAAAAGAAATCGCTCTGGGTGTCAGGAAATTTACCAGGGGAATTGGTTGCCCATGTGATGGAAGAGCTGAGAAACCAAACAGAAACCAGATGTCGACAGTAGCAAGCAGCTGCCACCATGGGAGGGACAAAGGGAAGAGGTATATTGCTAGAGACTGAAGGCAGAGGTCGCTAAGAGGAGGCTAGGACCCACGGGGCACTGTGGTCCAGAGAGAGGCAGCAAAAATATGCAGGCGATGATGGAGACAGATCTGAAGGAGAGAGCGAGAGCAGCCTCCCAGTCTCCTGCCGGTGCCTCCCGTTGGGCTTATCCAGCTGGAGTGCTGCTGACACAGGAGGCTGGGAAATGACACAGGAGGTCGGACCTGTGTGGGTCAGCCCCTACTTCCTGCCCCGATTCAGAGAAGCACTGAGGGTTGGAGGAAAGAGCAAAGAGGCAGAACATTCCACCTGCTGAGATAGACGCTCTGAAACCGAAGCAACCAGTGATCGAAGTCAAGCTAATGGCGCACTCTTTAATGTGTGATCAGGCTGACGACACCGGAACTCTGATTGGTCTTAACATCACAATTTAAATCTAAAATCACATTGATTCAAAGTACAAAGAAGGAGATGATAAGAGAATGGAGGGAGAGGTAATATTTGAAGAGATAGTATCAAAGGCATTTTAAAACAAATAGAAACCCAGAGACTGTATTAACAGTCTTTCCTTATAGGATCTTCTAAAAAGTGTACCTCAAAAAAGAAGAAAAAAGATCCAGAAAGGAAAGTTTGAGATGTAGATAGGAATGATGAGCAAAGAAAATGGTGAACATATGGTTCACTAAGTAAATATTTGTTATATAAAACAACAAAAGAATATCAAATTTGTGAGGATTACAAAAGGAAAGAAGAAAATATGGGAGAAAAGTAGCTTACGAGTTTGTCCGAGTTAAAGTGTTGTAAGGCCCCTGCATTGTTCAGGGGTAGGGTAAAGATGCTAATTTCAGGCTCTAAGCAGCAGCATATCCCTGTTCATTTTAATAGTTAATTTTAATAGGAAGTTGGCGTTTGAAGCCATTAGGTTTTGGCTTGTTTATTACACCCCAACATACAACTGATACATTTGCCCTCCCAGATATTAGGAAAGCATTTTAAAGCTACACTATTAAAGCAGTTTGGTACTGGTGCATAAATAGACACAAAAAAACAATGGAACAGACTAGAATCTAAAAATGGACCCAAATAGTTAAAAATTATTCAGTAAGCGATGTTGGGACAATAGCTTGTCATTTGGGGGGGGGAGGGGGTTGAAATTGTTCACTTTGCAGTGCCATTAGGTGGTTGATTTTGTATTTTGTACAAAATTTATAATTATTACCCATATGTGGATAAGTACAGCATGAACAGAATCCTCAAGGGCTTTACTTTTACCGTTTGCACCGACCGAAGATGACAGAAGCGAAACCGTACGGTGCTGGGGGTCAGCATAGTTGTGTGGCAGTGGTGTAAGTGCATGTCGGGTGGCTAATGCTCCCCCCTCGGAGAGCCTCCTTTGCAGTTGCGTTAGAGCCACATGGTCCTTCCTGTGGAAAACTCGGCTCACTGCTTACCTGGTAGGCACTCTTCCCCTTGCTTTTCCTGGTGGAAGGATAATGTGCCCTGCTAGGGGAAGGGCTGACGAAAGTACACAGAAGTGTGGGGCAATCCAAAAAAGAAAGACACAAAAGGAACCACGATAGAGAAAAATGAACTAATGCGAAAAACGAGTGGAATGACACATCCCCCAAAAATCCCATCGTCTTTCAGTTGCTGAAGCATACTGGTTTTTGTTCTCTTCGTGCTAGTCTGCATTTCCAAGTTTTCTGCAAGTGTGGTTTATATTTTTGCGAGAAAAAAAAAACCCCAACGATTGGCGTATTTCTGAATTGTTAACCAATTTATTCAAAACAGCATGTTGTTTTATATGTTTTTATGAACTGTGTCTCCTCTTTCATGAGTTGTTGGCTCAGGTCCTTTGTTAACATTTCTATTTTATGGGGGCCTTAATTTTCCCTCTTATTGATCCATATTGTAATATGTAATAAGGGTAGTAACCTTTTCTGATTCTCCAGTTCGTTGGTTGCCTTTTAATTTCATCAGTGGAATTTTTAACTTACAGAATTAAATTGTCTCTAAGTGAAATTTATCAATATGTTCCTTTGATACTTATTTCTTGGCTAATAGGCCTAGAAAGTCCTTCTCCTTTCAGTGAAGTTAAATATGCTCTTTATTTGCATATGTATTCTTCTAATTTTCCTATTTTACTTTAATTCCATAAATCCGGGGGTGCCTGGCCGGCTCAGTCATTAGAGCATGGATGGGACTCTTGATCTGGGGGTTGTGAGTTCAAGCCCCACATTGGGTGTAGAGCTTACTTAAAATGTATAATTCTATAAATCCTGTGGAAATTGTGTTTGGTATAAAATAAAAGTTTTTTAATGTTTATTTTTTTTTGAGAGAGAGAGAGACAGAGCACGAGCAGGGGAGGAGCAGAAAGAGAGGGAGACACAGAATCTGAAGCAGGCTCCAGGCTCCAAGCTGTCAGCGCAGAGCCTGATGTGGGGCTCAAACCCACGAATTGTGAGTTTATGAGCTGAGCCCAAATCGGAGACTTAACTGACTGAGCCACTTAGGTGCCCCAATTTGGTATAAGATAAAAATTTAACCTGAGGGTTTTGTTTTGTTTTGTTTTTTGTTTTTTACCAAACATATCAGGCAGTTTCTCTAACATCGTTAAATAGTTACTCTTTCCTACCCTTCCATCTCACAATGATTTAGATATTTTCTATGGCAGAGATTGCTGCTTATCTATAACACTTAACACTTCTTCTTATCAACAGAATCTTAATTTTGTTTGGAAAAGTGTTTCTCCCAGATTCCCTTACAGTTTGGGGCGGCTGTGTGACTCACTTTTGGTCAATGAGATAAAGTGGGTGTCTGTTGGAGATTTCTAGGGGAGTTCTCCTTCTCAGTATAGATACTGCTACTTCGTCCTTTCCTCTCCTTCCTTTCTTCCCTTCCCCTTCTTAAAAAAAATTTTTTTTAATGTTTATTTATTTATTTTTTTTGAGAGAGAGAGAGAGAGTGCAAGCATGGGAGGGGCAGAGAGAGAGGGAGACAGAGAATCTGAAGCAGCCTCCAGGCTCTGAGCTGTCAGCACAGAGTCCGACGCGGGGCTCGAACCCACAAACTGTGAGATCATGACCTGGGCTGAAGTCAGTCGCTTAACCGACTGAGCCACCCAGGCGCCCCTGTTAGCATCTATGATAAAGGTGGAGTGGCCATTTTTGCCAGCTCAGGATGAAAGGCACACTCTAGGCATGATGGAGGAAGAATGAAACTCTACTCCTGAAATAACTGCATCATCTTTGAATTGTCCTCTCTTGGCCGGCTTGTTTTAATGAGAGAAACCATGCCCTCGTGCAGTGAGTGGTTAAACCCTAAGAGTCAGGTTTCTGTTGCATTCAACCAAATGCAACTTCTATGTTAATGGAACTTAGATCTTAATGTATCCTCTTACATGTAAGTTCTTATTAGTAAAGCCTGTTTCCAACTTGTTTATCATGTTCTGACGAGGTGTCTTGTCAAATACAGTAACAATAAATTCTTAAAATCATTGCACTGTGCAATAAGTTTTGTTATTGGATGGGGCTAGTGACCGCTTTACCTCACTTTTTTCAAAATATGTATACTCAAAAGTGTATTCTTCCTGATGAGCTCTAGAATTACTTCTCAAGTCGGTCCAACCCATTTTCTCTTTTGAATGGAACACTATTAAACCTATACGGTAATTTGGGAAGAAGTCATATCTTGGCAACATTTCATCTTTTAACTCTTGGGCGTGGTATACCTTTCTGTTTTTTCTAATCCTCTGTATCTCTGAAGAAAGGTTTGGAGCATTTTTCACATATAATTTCTGCACAATTCTTTTTATGGTTACTGCTAAATATTTTATGTGTTTATTGCTATTGTAAATAGAATCTATTTTCTATTATACCGTATAACTGGTTATGGCTAGCATATAGAAAAATCATTGATTTTCAAATATTTATCTTGTATTTGACTGCTCATTTATCCTAAGAGTTTTTCAGTTGATACTTTTATGTTTTCTAGGTATGTAATTGTATCATCTGTAAATAATGATGATCTCATCTTCTCCTTTTAAATAGTTAGACCACTTATCTCTGTTTACATATTTTATTTCATTGAGCAGAAAAAATGTGGAATAAAAATGAAAGTAGTCATGCTCGTTTTGCTCTTGATTTTACAGGACGTCTCTTATGTCCCCATATACACATTCCATTGTTGTTTTAACATAAGTATTCTTTACTGTGTTCAACAAATATTTTCCTATTCCTGGTTTTTAAAGAGTTTATAAAAATTAGTAATGAGTGTCAGGTTTTATTCTATGTATTTTCTGCGTTCAGTGAGGTTATATCTTTTTTTTATTGGTCCTTCTGATAGCATATATTATGTGAATGGATTTCTTACATATAAATAATGCTTAAAATTATGGGATAAATCATACTTCGTTGTAAAAGATCGTTTTAGGAATATCATCGCTTATTTTATTTTTATTTTTTATTTTTTTTAGAGAGAGAAAGTGCACACACGCGCATGCAAGTGAGGGAGGGGTAGAGGGAGAGAATCCCGAGTGGGCTCCATGCTCAGCCCCAGAGCCTGACATGGGGCTTGATCTCATGACCCTGAGATCATGACCTGAGCCAAAATCAAGAGTCGGATGCTTAATCAACAGAGACACCCAGATACACCTAATTGACAAAATTTTAAAACATTTTCACATCTAAATTCATAAGTTAGGCTCATCCACACCATTATTTTTGTATTATCTCCCTTCAGCATTGTCTTCAGATTCCGCTAGCTCCATAAAATGAAATAGGCAAGGTAAAGTGAATTAGATTGAATTCTGGGCCCAAATCTTTACTCTTGCATTGTATAGTTGACATCTACACCTTCATCACGTCCTCATAGGGAGAGAGTGTATGTCTTGCCCCTTGGCATTGCATTCAGCCATATGACTTGCTTTGGCCAGTGGAATGTGAGTCGATGTATTAAGAGCAGATGTTTGAAATGAGTTGTACAGTTTGCTTGCCTTCATATGATACTGCCATCACCATGAGAAAAACATACCCCAGTTAGTCTACTAGTCCAGGAGATGAGAGACACTTGGAACACACCTGGACCTACCTGCAGCTTGGACCCAAGACCTGCCAAGCCAACATGAGATCAGCCAGTGCCCAGATGACATACAGACATGTAAACAAGAATGGATGATTGTTGGGGTTTTTTTTAAGTTTCTTTTAATTCCAGTGTAGTTAACATACAGTCTTATATTAGTTTCAGGTGTGTGATAGAGTGATTCAGCAGTTCTGTATATTAGCCAGTGCTCATCAACATAAGTGTACTCTTAATCCCCTTGACCTATTTCATCCTTCCTCCCACCTGCCTCTCCTCAGGTAACCATCTGTAGTTAAGAGTCTGTTTCTTGGTTTGTCTCTCTCTTTTTTCCATTTACTCATTTGTTTTGTTTTGTAAATTACAGATAAGTGAAATCCTGTGGTATTTGTCTTTCTTTGACTTATTTCGCTTAGCATTATACTCTCTAGATCCATCCATATTGTTGCAAATGGCGAGGTTTCGTTTTTATGGCTTAATAGTATTCCATTGTGTGCACATGTGTGTGTATACATACACACACACACACACACACACACACACACACACACCTCACATCTTTATTCATCACCTGGTGGAGACTTGGGCTATTTCCATAGTTTGGCTATTGAAAATGCTGCAGTAAACATAGGGGTGCATGTTGTATCCCTTTGGATATGTGTTTTTATATTCTTTGGGTAAATACCCAGTGGTATAATAACTGTATTGTAGGATAGTTCTATTTTTAATTTTTTTGAGGAAGCCCCATGGTGTTTTTCACGATGGCTGCACCAATTTGCTTTCTTACCAATGGTGCAAGAGGGTTCCTTTTTCTCCATATCCTTGCCAACACTTGTTGTTTCTTGACTTTTTTCTTTTAGCTATTTTGACAGGTGTGGTGATATCTCATTGTAGTTTTGCATTTCCTTTATTTATTTTTTTTTTTAAATTTTTTTTTCAACGTTTATTTATTTTTGGGACAGAGAGAGACAGAGCATGAACAGGGGAGGGCCAGAGAGAGAGGGAGACACAGAATGGGAAACAGGCTCCAGGCTCTGAGCCATCAGCCCAGAGCCCGACGCGGGGCTCAAACTCACGGACTGCAAGATCGTGACCTGGCTGAAGTCGGACGCTTAACCGACTGCGCCACCCAGGCGCCCCTGCATTTCCTTTATGATGGGCGATGTTGAGCATCTTTTCATGTGTTTGTTGGCCATCTGTATGTCTTCTTTGGAGAAATGTCTGTTCATATCTTCTGTCCATTTTTATTCATTTTTTAGTTTTAATTAATTAATTAATTTATAGAGCATGAGCAGGGGAGAGGCAGAGAGAGGGAGAGACAGAATCCCAGGCAGGCTTTGCACTGTTAGCGCAGAGCCCGACATGGGGCTCATACCGTGAGAGCGTGACTTGAGCCAGGATCAAGAGTTGTATGCTTAACTGACTGAATCACCCCTTCTGTCCATTTTTACATTGGATTATTTGTTTTTTGGGTATTGAATTGTAGCAGTTCTTTATATGTTTTAGATACTAACCCTTTACCAGATATGTCATTTGCAAATATCTTCTCCCATCCAGTAGGTTGTCTTAGTTTTGTTGGTTATTTCCTTTGATGTGCAGTTTTTTATTTTGATGTTGTCCCCTAGTTTATTTTTTATTTTGTTTCCCTTGCCTCAGGAGACTTACCTAGAAAGATGTTTCTATGGCCAGTGTCAGAGAAATTACTGTCTGTGCTCTCTTCTAGGATTTTTATGGTTTGGGATCTCAAACCCAAAATGGATTTAGGCTCTTAATCCATTTTGAGTTTATTTTTTGTGTATGGTGAAACAAAGTGATCCAGTTTCATTCTTTTGCATGTAGCTGTCCAGTTTTTCCAACATCATTTGTTGAAGAGTCTGTCTTTTTCCTATTGCATATTCTTGCCTCCTTTATCGAAAATTAATTGTCCATATAATTGTGGGTTTATTATGGGCTTTCTCTTCTGTTCCATGGATCTGTGTGTCTGTTTTTGTGCCAGTATCATACTGTTTTGATAACTACTACAGCTTTGTACTATAACTTGAAGTCTGGAATTGTGATACTTCCAGTTTTGTTTTTCTTTTTCAAGGTTGCTTTGGTTATTTGGGGTCTTTTGTGATTCCAAAGAAATTTTAGGATTGTTCCAGTTCTCTGCAAAAAACTGTTGGTATTTTGATAGGGATTGCACTTAATCTCTAGATTGCTTTGGGTAGTATAGACGTTTTAACAATATTTGTTCTTCCAGCCCATGAGCATCGAATGTCTTTCCATTTCTTTTTGTGCTTCATTATTACTGTATAGAAATAGAACAGATTTCTATACATTGATTTTGGATCCCACAGCCTTACTGAATTCATTTATCAGTTCTAACAGTTTTTTGGTGGAGTCTTTTGGGTTTTCTATAGTGTCATGTCATCTGAAAATAGGAAAGTTTTACTTCTTCCTTACCAATTGGGATGACTTTTATTTTTGTTGTCTGATTGCTGTGGCTAGGACTTCGATCTTTTTGAGTTTGTTGAGACTCCTTTTTTGGCCTAATATGTGATCTCTTCTGGAGAATGTTCCATGTGCACTGGAAAATGATGTATTTTGCTGTTTTACAACTGCATGTTTTGAATATCTGTTAAATCCACCTGGTCTAGGGTGTCAAAAGTCACTTTCATTTTTGATTCCCTATTTGGATGATCTATGCATTGATGCAAGTGGGCATTTAAAGTCCCCTACTGTTATTGTATTACTGTCAATTAATTACTTGTGTTTGTTATTAACTGTTTAATATATCTGGGTGTTTCATGTTAGGTGCATAAATATTTACAATTGTTATATCTCCTTGTTGGATTGTCCCCTTTATTATTTTATAGTGTCTTTCTTTGTCTCTTGTTACAGTCTTTGTTTTAAAATCTATTTTGTCTGATATAAGTATTGCTACTTTGGCTTTCTTTTGATATCCATTTGCATTATAGATATTTCTCTATCCCCTCACTTTCAGTTTGCATGTGTTTTTAGGTCTGAAATGAGTCTCTTGTAGGCAGCATATGGATGGGACTTGTTTTTTTGTTTTTTATCCATTCTGTCACCCTAGGTCTTTTGATTAGAACCTTTAGTCCATTTACATTCAAAAGAATTGTTGATAAGTATGCATTTATTGCTGTTTTTGATTGTTTTTGTAGTTCTTCTCTGATCCTTTCTTCTCTTGCTCTTTTTGGGAGTTTGCTGGCTTTCTTTAGTGATGTTTGGATTCCTTCTCTTTATTCTTTGCATATCTATTACTGTTTTTTGATTTGTGGTTACCATTAAGTTTGTATATAACATCTTCTGCATATAGCAGTCTATTAACTTGAAAGTTGCTTATGTTTAAGCTCATTCTTTACAAAAATTTAACATTTATTTATTATTGTGAGACAGAGAGAGACAGACTGTTAGCAGGGAAGGGGCAGAGAGAGGGAGACACAGAATCCGAAGCAGGCTCCAGGCTCTGAGCTGTCAGCACAGAGCCTGACACGGGGCTTGAACTCACAAACCTAGAAATCATGACCTCAGCCGAAGTCGGACGCTTAACCGACTGAGCCACCCAGATGCCCCACGTTTAAGCTCATTCTTTACTTCTCTCCCTGACCCCATGTTTTTGGTATATGGTGTCATACTTTACATCCTTTTATTTTGTGAGTTTCTTGGCCAGTTTTTACAGATATACTTATTTTTACTGCTTTTCTGGTGCTTACTTTTCTTACAGTCTCTCCTTTCCACTCAAAGAGTCCCCTTTACATTTCTTGTAGGGCTGGTTTAGTGGTCATGAACTCCTTTAGCTTTTGTTTGTCTGGAAAACTCTTTATTTCTCCTTCTATTCTGAATGATAGCCTTTCTGGATAGAGTATTCTTGGTTGCAGAGTTTTTTCCTTTCAGCACTTTGAATATATCATGCCACTCCTTTCTGGCCTGTAGAGTTTCTACTGAAAAATCCACTGGTAGCCTAATGGGGTTTCCCTTGTATGTAACTGTCTTTTCTCTGGCTTCTTTTATAATTCTCTCTTTATCACTACTTTTTGCCATTTTAATTACTGTGTGTCTTGGTGTGGACCTTGGGTTGATTTTGTTGGCTTCCTGTGCCTCCTGGATCTGGATATCTGTTTCCTTCTCCAGATTAGGGGAGTTCTCAGCTATTATTTTTTCAAATACGTTTTCTGGGATCCCTGTAATGCGAATGTTATTATGCTTGATGGAATTTCTGACTTCTCTAAGTCTGTTCTCATTTTGTGTGATTTTTTTTCTCTTATCTGCTTAGCTTATTTTCCATTACTCTGTCCTCCAGCTCATTAATTCATTCCTCTACTTCCTCTAGCCTGCTATTTATTCCATCTAGTGTGTTTTAAATTCTATTTCTTGTTTTCTATATCTATGAATGATTCATTTTTGTTTTGTATCTCATTGTCAAGAGTCTCACTGATGTCCCCCAGTCTTTTCTCAAGTCCAGTGAGTATATTTAATGATCATTACTTGAAATTCTCTATCAGGCATATTATTTATATCCACTTTGCTTAGGTCTCTTGCTGTGATCTTATCCTATTCCTTCATTTGGGACACAGTTCTTTGTCTCCTCATTGTGTCTAACTATGTTTCTCTGTGTTAGAAAAGTCAGTTATGTCTCCTGCTTTTGAAAGTTATAGACTTAGGAAGAAGAGGTCCTGAAGTAGTACCCTGCAGTGCAGTATCCTCTGTTCAACAGAACCTGATACTTCAGGGGTGTCTCCTGTATGTGTTGCATGTGCAGCATATGTGTGTGTTGCATAATGTTGTGTCCTGGCTGCTTTTTCCTTCAGTATGGTAGTCTGCAGAGTCTCTCTTTGCCTCTTTTGGGCTGTGTTTGACTGAGGTGGGGTGTGCAGTTTTAATGAGTGTCTAGGGATTCCACAGGGCCCACAGCTGCCTCTGCTGCCAGGACTGAGGTCCTAAAGAACATACGGGCCACAGTGTTGGCAAGAAATGTACCAATCTTTGGGGGGAGGGAGACCCATAGCACCAGGATTGAGGCAGATGTGACTGGGAAAGGTGAATTTGCTGAATTTGCTAAACCGCAGGGGACTTGGCTTGGTGTAAGGAAGTTATGCTAGGGGG
The DNA here is from genome assembly GCF_022079265.1 of Lynx rufus. Lineage (NCBI taxonomy): Eukaryota > Metazoa > Chordata > Mammalia > Carnivora > Felidae > Lynx > Lynx rufus. Next base: position 85,034,132 of record NW_025814824.1, read on the forward strand.
CAGGAGAAGGTGTTGGCACCTACCAACTTCTTTGTTCCTGGAGAAGCCCCTCCACAAACCCTGCCCCTCTGGCACATGCTCAGAGGTGCATAAATAATTCTCCCTCCTGTGTGCCCTAGGCATTCTACAAACTGCTGTTTCTACCTGTATGTGGACTGTTGTGCCGTCTCTTTAAGGATAGAGACTCAGGTTCCTATTACCCTCTGGACTCTTCCAGAGCTGAGCCCACTGATTTTTAAAATTGTAGGCTTTAAGTCTTTCCGGTTGTGAGAACTCTCAAAATTCGGCCCCTCTAGTTTTCAGTCAAATGTTTTGGGGATTTATCTTCCCTGCACAGAGCTCCCTGGTATGATAATCTGTCTCTCTCACTTCTCTGGGTTCTTGGCTCCCTCCCACCCACAAGTGGCCAAGGTCCTTTTAGTTCCCCACCATGTCTTCGCCCTTTCCACCTTCTCCATCCTCTTTGATGTGACCCCTTCTCTACCTTGGGTTATAGAGTTTGTTCTACCTGTCTTTGGGTCATTTTCTGGGTTATTTACACTGATGTATTACCTGGTTGTATCTGTGGGACAAGGTGAGCTTAGGGACCTCTTACTCCATCTTGGCCCCCAGAATTAGTCTGGATAATTGTTGTTTTCATCCATATAGTTTAGAAGTGGTTTGTTCCATAGCATTATTGTGGCAATAGCTGACTGATGCACAAGGTAACTCCCCCCCTTTTCTGGCCTATATCATTTTCCTTCTCTCTAAAGAACTTCTTTTAACATTTCTTACAAGAAAAGTCACTAGCAACAGATTGCCTCAATTTTGGGTTGTCCAAGAAAGTCTTTATTTCTCCTTCACTTTTAAAGGATAATTTCGCAGGGTATGTAATTCTATGTTGGTGTTTTTTTAATTCTCTTAACACTTTAAATATTGACTGCAGTCTCTTTCTGGCATGGTTTCTGAAGAGAAGTCAGATGTAATTCTTAACTTTGTTCTTCCAAAGGAAGCTGTTTCCCTGTCTTCACTCAGTGTCTTTTGGGATTTCTTTTTTGTTGTTGTTGTTAATATTTATTTATTTTTGAGAGAGAGTGAGTGAGGAGGGGCAGAGAGAGAGGGAGACAGAGAATCTGAAGCAGGCCCCAGGCTCTGAGCTGTCAGCACAGAGCCTGACGCAGGGCTCAAACTCACGAGCCGTGAGATTGTGACCTGAGCTGAAGTCAGATGCTTAACCAACTGAGCCATCCAGGCACCCCATGTCTCAAGTTTTAAAGAGCCTGTTCCTTTGGACTCTGAACTCCACAAGTATTTCTCAGGGTTTTTTTTTTTTTCCTGTTTAGGTGAGACAGGATGGGTAAAGAATTGGGTATTTCCCTTCCCCAGCTCATTTGGGCTCTGGTTAACTCATTTCTCTTAAGGTCAGAGTACTTGGCATATTTCAAAATGGTTCATTTTTCTCCTTTCCTTGCCAGAAGCAGGAGGGATTTTTCTCCAATATTTACTCTGAGAACCTGGTTGACCTCCTAGAGTTGATAAAAGTATTGGGGTCCCCTATGACTGGGTTTTCATGGAGTCTTTAACTCACAGATGTTCACACTGAGCCTCCAACAATTGGTTAATTATAGCTCATGTTTTCCTACCTTGACACTCATTCCTGCTGCTGTTTCAACTCATGAGTCTCTGCTCTGATAAAACTACTACTCCCTACATTCTCATCTCTCCCTCTCCCTCCCTTATGAGAATTTAGCATATGAATAAGGCAGCATTTCTTAAGGGAGGAAAATGATGGGCTATTTAGTAAATGGTATTGGGATAACTGGGCAACCATCTGAAAAAAGTTAGCTTAGATCCCTACCTCACTCTTTACATCAAAATGAACTCCATGAAGCTCATATATAACTTTTTAAATATAAAAAGTTGAAAAACATGAACAATATTATAAACATAGAGATTTAAAAAATCTTATGAGAGAGCTTTCTAAATACATAAAATCTAGAAATCATTAAAAAAGTTGTTGAATTGAAATAAAATAATTTTTAATGTGCAAGACAAATACAGCATGAGAAGACAATACACTGGGATAAGAATTTGCAGCATGTAGATCAATAAACAACTAATTTCATTAGCATAAAGAATGTCTACACATGAGCTTTAAAAACCTGACGACTGACTAGAAGAGCTAAGGGCAAAGAGATTGTAGAGGCAGTGACCTAGGAAGACAAATTCAAGTCGTTCTTGAACAAATGAAAAGATGCCCAATCCTGCTCATAACAGAAGTAAACATCTGAGGCAACATACCCCTTTTCATCTATCAGAATGTCAAACATCAAAATCTTGATAACACAAGATGGGTGTGAGAAAACAATAAGTACATAAAATATCTGTAGGAAGTAATTTGGCGAAAATCTTCTTAAGTTAAAAATGTACATACTGGTTCCACAGCCTGTATCATCAGGGAAGCACAAATAAAACAACAGTGAGATGCCACTAAACACCGACTAGAATGGCCAAAATCTGGAGCACTGACACCACCATCAAATGCTGGTGAGGGTGTGGAGCAGCAGGAAGTCTCTTTCACTGCTGGTGGGGATGCAAAGTGTTGCAACCACTTTGAAAGTTGGTTTGGCTTTTTTTGTTTGTTTGTTTTGTTTTTTTAATTTTAATGAAACAAAACACACTCTTACTCTAGGATCCAGCAATCACACTTCTTGGTATTTACCCAAAAGAGTTGAATATTTATGTCCACGCAAAAACCTGCACGTGGATGTTTCCAGCGCCTTTATTCATAAGTTCTAAAACCTGGAAGCCACGAAGATGTCCTTCAGTAGATAAATGGATAAATAAATGTAGTGTTATATCCAGACAATGAAGTATTTTTCAGCGATAAAAATAAATGAGATATAAGCCATGAAAAGACTTGGAGGAACCTTAAGTGTATACACTACTACAGGAAAGAAGTCTATCTGAAAAGGCTACATATTGTATGATTCCAACTGTATGACATTCTGGAAAAGGCAAAAGTTATGGAGACAGTAAAAAGGTCAGTGGTTGCCGGGGGTTGGAGTTGAGGGGATGGCTAAATAGAACACAGAGGATTTTTAGAGAAGTGAAAATACTGTGTGATACTATAATGATAGATTCATGTCATTCTATAGGTATTCAGAAGCATAGAATGTACAACACCAGGAGTGAACCCTAATGTAAACTATGGAATTGGGATGATTATCATGTGTCAGTACAGGTTCACCAATGGTCACAGATGTGTCACTCTGGTGGAAAATGTTGTTGATGGGGAAGACTGTGCATGTGTGAGGGCGGGGCATATGTGGGTAATCTCTGTACCTTCCCTTCAATCTTGCTGTAAACCCAAAACTACTCCAAAGTAAAAATAAAATACTTTTTAAAAAGTACATATCTTTTAGCCTAGAAACTTTACTTTCAGAAATTTATTCTTCAGAGATACTAGCCAGATTGGAACTTAATTTTATTCCGCAGTTACTGATTGAGCATCTGTGGTGTGCCAGGCACTGTAATAGGCACAAAGGATACAAGGATGAGTGAAACACAGCCCCGTTGTAAAGTCACTTTATTATCTTATGATTGGAATTAAAGTTGAATTGAAGTACTTCATTTCAAAGATGAAAACAGTAAGTTTCAGGGAGGAGGTGAACAGGAGCTTGAACCAAGGTCTGTATGACTCTAGTAAAACACTAGGTGGGTGGGGGCACCTGGGTGGCTCAGTGGGTTAAGTATCGACTTCAGCTCAGGTCACGATCTCACGGTTTGTGAGTTTGAGTTCGAGCCCCGTGTGGGGCTCTGCGCTGACAGCTCAGAGCCTGGAGCCTGCTTCAGATTCTGTCTCCCTCTGTCTCTCTCTGTCCCCTCCCCCACTTTGCGTGTTCTCTCTCTCTCAAAAGTAAACAGACATTAAAAACAAAACCCACTAGGTGGGTGGGTTAAACCTTTTCATCCAAGTGACCCTTAAGCACAAGAGAATATAAAATATTCCCAAAGATCAGGGGGCATAGCCTAGAGTGGCCTCTTGCAAGCAAGGGAATATTTATTGTTTCTAAAATGTCATGCACATTTTGCATTGTTTCATCTGTCTCTATATTTAAAAACACACATACATGTTTAGTATAAAGTAATGTTTCAAAAATTAGTTCATTACTTACCAGTTAAATTAATGACCTTTTCCCTCAAAACCTATATGTGTATAATGGGTACATGAGGAAAAAGATCCATGTTTAATTGTGGTTTCTCTCCCTTTCTCCACCCCAAAAATACTCCAAAAGAGAGAGACATCAGCAAAGCCAAGCTGCTTCTTGAATCTGTGGCTAAAGAGACACTGCTCTGTGTTGCTGTCTTGAAATTCTTCATCATTTTATCTTTGTGTTTTGTACGTGGAGTCTGAAAGGATAATAGAGCACTCACCAGGGTCTTGGCATCTGGGCTCCCACAATCTGGCCTCCTTGCTTCCCAAGGACAGGTTCTGGGCTGCCGCCTTCTCAACTTCTGGCACACTGGAAGGGGTAGGGGTCAGGCGCACACCCCACAGTGTCTCTGGGGAGGGGGGGTGGCAGTGGCTGTGCCTATCCTGGCTGACCGCACCAGGTACATTCAGCAGGTGACTTGGCAGGGATCTCTTACCCACCGCTGATCCAAATACCAAGTGCATCTGGCACAGAGGTTGCAGTCCTCCGGGAGGTTGCCCGAAGCAGTAGGTTGGGGCTGCAGGAAGGAGGCATTGACTTCCTTGTCCTAGCCAGTCCCAGAACTGGACCTTGACACATATCTGCCAACCCCCTTCCCTTGCCCGTGGTCCACATGGCAGCTCAGAAGAGTCCCTGAAGGTGGAACAGCAATGGGGAATGAGCAGTGGGGGTGGGGCTGGAAGGAAGAGGGACTGGATTGTGGGAGCCTCTCCTACAGTGATGTGGGAAAGGTGACAGGCCAAATATTGGGGGCTTGGTCACTCTTTGTCGAAATGACACCTGGTGGTCTGGCCACAGTGGGGTTTGGAGAGTCTGGAGGTTTAGAGGGTGAGATTGGAAACATGCCCACCCACCCCCCCAGTTCTGTTCTTCACCCATCACTGTATTCATGCCCGTTGCCATGTGGCTCTGCAGCTCCTCCCATCAGGAGGTGGCTCTGTTTCCTTCTCTTTGACTCCAGGTTGTCTTGAAACTTGCTTTGGCCAATAGAATGTAGGAGAATCCATGTGTGTGGAGAAGCCGGATGTGGTGTATTGAGTTAGGAATACATGAGTTAGAGAGGGTGCCGGCCACTCATAATGGGTTGGCAGGTAGCTAGCTCCCTCAGCATCCGAGCTCCCCCTTTGGAGAGGTGAACCACTACCCTCGGTTCCACTCCCAGCCCCCCCCCCCCTGAGCCTGGGACGCTGCCCTTGGTCCCCCAGACACTCCCACACCATCACTCACTGTCACCCCCGTGCCTCCCCTCAGGCCGGAGCTGACTCAGCCATAAGACAGGGAAGGGCAAGACTGGCTGCGGGGGGCCCTGCACCCAAATCCAGCCTGACTGGAGGCAAGAAGGGGCTGGCTCCCTTTCCTGGGCCTCCTCGCGGTTCAGGTGGTCCAAGTGGCCAGGTGCTTGGCAGGGGACTTCACCCACCATCTGCCCGTGGTGTGTGTGTGTGTGTGTGTGTGTGTGTGTGTGTGTGTGTAGGGGCAGCTGATGCCCTCCTCACCTCCAGCCCCATCCTCGGCTCCCCCGCCCCAGCTGGCTAGGGGATGCTGCAGGAGCTGGCTGCTGACTGCCCTCATTAATATTTATGACAAGGAGAGGAAGTTGCATAAATCTTTCCTGATACTTAATTAAACCAAACTTCTTTTGATTTCCCCTCTTTCTGCCTCACTGAGTGTGGCCAGCATGCCTATTAGATGTTCTTCCTCCCCGAGTGGCCTGGAGTGGACAGAAACCCTCAGCTATTCTGTGCACCCAGCTTACTTCAGCCATTAGCTGGGAGCTTGGGGAAGCCTGGGGACCCCAATGTGCCTTCATAAGACTGTGCATGTGGCTTTAGGAAGAGGCTCCTTTCCACTTCTCTGGAGTAGCAGAGAGCTAGGAAGACACTGGCTGCACCCCTCAAAACAGGGGTGCAGACTCTGTTCTAGACCCGAAAGATGAAGGTTTTAAAGAGTGGCCGGGGAAGCTGCGGTCTCCCTCCTTCCTGCTGCTCTGACAGGGAAGACGGGGTTAGTCCCAAAGCCACTGAGGAATAACCGAGTCCCTAGAAAAGCTGGGTCTGGCAGTGTCCCTGCCCCCCCCCCACCACTTACTACATGGCACCCCAGCCAGAGGACCCCAGTGTCAACCTGGTCAGAGCCCAGAGTCTCCCTGCGCTCCGGAAGCTGGTTAGCACCCGGCTGACATATCTTTGATATGGAATCATATACAGGAAGCAGCTTGACCCCTGAAGGCCCCTCTTAGCGTGGGATTGACACCGAGCATTGACTTTGCTTCAGGCTTATCCACAAATCTCAGCCAATTTTATTAAAGAGCCGCGTGTGGTGTGGAACATGCCAGGGAGACAACTTTATTTATAGATCTTGATCGGCAGAGAGGAGCCCACACTTGATTTTGTTGGCGCTGGGCCTCAGGTGGGAGGGGGTGATTGGCAGGTGCACTCCCCACTGCCCCCCAGCTGCGTGAAGACACTCACAAACACACGAGCGGGCAGGCACATGGGCATTAAGCCAAAACAGACGTGTATACATTCACGTGAGCAAACACACACGTACACACTAATATCCCACAGTGCCATGGACTCAAATGTGCCCTGCCCCCCAGACTCATACGTTAAGGTCCTAATCCCCAATGTGGCTATATTTGGACCTTGTGGGAAGTAAGTACGGTTAAATGAAGTCCTAAGGGTGGGGCCCTAAACTAATAGGACTGGTGCCCTTATAGAAGAAAAGGAAAAGACACCAGAGATTGGTCTGTTTCTCTCTCATTTTCTATCTGCATGTGAGGAGGAAAGGCCATGTGAAGACACGGTGAGAAGGCAGCCATTCCCCAAGCCAGGAGGAGAATCCTCACCAGAAACCAAATTTGCTGGCACCTTGATTGTGGACTTCTAGCCTCTAGAATTGTGAGAAAATAACTGTCTGTTGTTTCTGCCACTCAGTCTGTGGAGTTTTTTTTTAATTAAACATTTTTTAATGTTTATTTATTTTTGAGAGCGAGAGAGACAGCACAAGCAGAGGAGGGGCAGAGAGAGACACACACACACACAGAGAATCTGAAGCAGGTTCCCGGCTGTGAGCTGTCTACACAGAGCCTGATGTGGTTCTTGAACTCAGGAACCATGAGATCATGACCTGAGCCAAAGTGGGATGCTTCACCGACTGAGCCACCCAGGTGCCCCTGTGGGATCTTGTTAGGGCAGCCCAAGCAGTGGGTCCACACGTGGACCCGTGGAGATATGTACCCATAGCCCTGCACCAGTTTGCATGCAAATCAAGGCAGCGTCTCCCTTGATACACCTAGAGCCCTAAAGGAGATGCTCAGTGCTGGGCTGGTGACTCAGTGCGGGAGGGAAGGCGTGTGAATGTAGACACAAGCATGGGAACATCACCCTGTAGATCCGCATATATAGACACTTGTACCCTGTAACCTTACAGTGTATACAGAACTTTGTAATAGTAATCATAAATAATGCCCACAGGGCTGGCTTACCCTAATAAATGCAGCTGGCATTCATTGTGTTTTCTAAGCCAGGCATCTCACACGTACCATCTCGTTTTTGCCTTCACAACTCGGAAGAGCACGGACACTCTATGGAGGGAACCAAGAGACGTCAGGAAAAGGTGTGCAAGGTGACACAGCCGAAGACAAGCAGCGTGACCCCCCTGTGGGCCAGTTGACAGGGATTATAGCTGATCCTAGTGCAGGCAGGGCTCCGGACCTGGCTGACTCAGCTGTGGAGGGAAGGGCAAGAGACGCCTGTTGGCCATGCTGCCATCAAGGCTGGCTAATGGGAGAGGTCTTCGGGTCTCCTCATCATTAATTTCCGGCCGCGGTGTGGCCATTAATGTGGACTAAATCCAGACACGGGCAGGTGACCTGTCTGTGAGGTTGTCAGACAGGGTTTCTCTCTGGCTGCAGCAAGGTCAGACTGAAGATGTTTTGGCTCCAGAAACCTCTCTCTGTGTGGAGACGAGGGGTTCCAAAGGGACATGTGGACGGCTGCCAAGTGTGCATGTTCAAGGAAGATGGACTTCAACCAGATTCCTCCGGCTCCTTGTGTTGAGCCTGGGCATAAGGCTGTGTGAGCGCTCACAGCCGCTGGCCCCGAGGAGCTCTGGGTAACAGGACAGGATGGGGCTGAGAGCCGTCCCCACAGACAGTGAAATCCCCAAGGGGGATGGGCACGACTGCGGGGCCACAGGTCAGGAAGGGAGGGGAGATACTGAGCTGCGGTGGGGTGGAGGGCCAGGACTGCCCCAAGCTCCCCAATCGGGAGCCTCCCATTCCTCATCCTAACCCTGGAGGTAGTAAGGGCAGAAGGCCTGGGCTGCTCACAATCAGAACTCCAGGCCTTGTGTGAAAGGCAATGCTGAGCCTGATGCAGGCATCTTGCAGTTGGGATGGTAGAGAAGGGCTCCAGGCTGTGGGGCTCAGGCAGGGAGCAGGGCGGACCCGGGGGCAGGGCTCGTTCCATCCTGCTGGTGAGGTGAGTGGCCTGGGCCAGGACTGCTGGGGAATGTCGGGAAGGGCCTGAGGCAGGCAGGGGTGACAGTGCTCGCCTCCCCCTCCCCCTCACAGCAACAGGGCTGCTAGCAAAGATGCAGTTTCCAGCATAACTGAGAGGGACAGATTAAGAGCATGGGCACAGGGAACTCAAGAGTGACTGCTCGGGGTGGTGAAAATGGAAACTAGATAGAGTTGGCGATTGAAGAATACTGTAAGTGTACTAAATGCCACTAAATTGTCCATTCGTAAATGGTGTACGTACATGGGGTACATTCGTTATGTAGATTTCACTTAGAAACTGAGAGGGGGGAAACATGGGCATTGAGCTCTATACACCTGCCCTTGAATCCCCGCTCTGTCACTCACTAGCTGGGTAACCTTGGAAATGTGTTTATAGCCTCTTAAGTTTCACTGTCCTCATCCATAAAATGGGATAATAGTACCTGCCTAACGTATTGTTCTGGATGACATGATGAGATGGATTTGAGAACTTAGAACATAACAGGAACTGTGCCAGTTTATAAAATGAAGCCAAAGGACATTGTAGATGTGCCTCACAGTCTCCTACCTTCCCAAGTCTGGCAAAAAAAGGATAAGTTCATCTCAGTAGTGCTTGGGACCAGCGCTCGTGTTCAAATATCTGCCAGCCCAAGGGCAAGATCTCCAGTAGCCAGTCCAGGGAGCCCCCCCTCCACCCAGCATTAGTCTTCCATTTCCAAGTTAGGGCTTCTCTGAAGTGCTGCTGGGTGCCACCCGTGTGAGCTTGAAGAGCTTGAGGAAACTGAATCAGAAAGAACAGTGGGAGAGGGAGGAGAGGTGCATTCTGGGAATTACAGTTCATTCATTGTTTCCTGCCAGGAAAGAACCACAGAGCGTTCAGAGTATCCAGGAATATGTTGTATTCCTCATAATCTGGCAGCTCCTCCAGGGCATTCCTCGTCAAGTCACAACACCCACACTAGATGATCAAATTAAGACAAAAGAACCCATCGGAATGATGCCCGGGGCCTGTTTATAGGCAACAGCCTTCTGGTGTGAGGTTGGAGAGGAGGCAAAGGGAGCCTCCAGTATGTTCACTGGTAAAGAGTAAAGATGAGTAAGCAGAGAAAGTGGGGGCAGCATGGGTTATAAAGAGACTGCCTGTGAAATGCACAGTCTGGGAAGAGCAAATATTTAGAGAAATTTTGCCATAGGAAGCAAAAGTAAATTTTAGAAAGTATTTGCTGTCTCAACAAAAGGAAAACAGGAGCATTATAAAAACATAACATAGTAAGACCAAGGATGGAGTTGCAAAGGAATCTAGCAATGAGGTTAGCAGAAACCAAAACAGAGTGGCATCAGATCTTGAAATATTATAAACAGAAGTAAAAATAAAAACACATAGTTAAAATCAACATTAGAAACAATGATTTTGAAAAATCAACACTGCAGAAAACGGAACCTGTCTTGTAGAAGAAAGTTTGACAAGCTCTTCTGAAAACCAAGGGAAGGAAAACAGTTTTTAAAAAAATGATTGAGAGGTGCCTGGGTGGCTCAGTCAGTTAAGCTTCCGACTGTTGATTTCGTATCAAACCCCACATGGGCTTGGGATTCTCTCTTCCCCTCTCTCCCTCTCTCTTTGCCCCTCCCCTGCCCACTCTCTCTTTCAAAATAAATAAGCTTTTAAAAAATAAATAAAAATGATTGATAGAAATGACAGAGACCCAATTAATTGGTAATCTAATTATTTAATAGGTATTGCTGAATTAATATTCTGTACTTTTATGTTTTATTTAATTTTTTGAGAGAGAGAGTGTGTGAGCAGGGGAGAGGCAGAGAGAGAGAGGGGGACAGAGGATCCCAACTGGGTTCTGCGCTGACAGGCTGACAGCAGCAAGCCCGATGTAGGGCTTGAACTCACGAACCGTGAGATCATAACCTGAGCCAAAGTCAGATGCTCAACTGACTAAGCCACCCAGGCGCCCCTGAATTAATAATATTCTTAAATAAGAAAAAAAGAAAATGAACCAGAAGTAATAAAGATATAATGGAAGACTGCTTTTCAAAAATGAAGAAATTAGTAAACTCACAGATTAAAAGGTACAAATTAGTTTTAAGAGATATACACGTAGACATGTTCCATTGGATTCTTTTAATTATAAGAATAAAGCCACAAAGAGATACAGGAAGACAAAAAAAGTTACCCCTGAAGAACCAAAATTAGGCTTGTCCAAACCAGTAAGTGTAAGACAACAGTGAGGCAACATTGTAGAGTTAGGAAGGAAAGATTCTGTACTCTAAACATTTTATGCCTGTGTTGTCCAGCATGAAAACATCTGAGGTAAGTCTACACCCCTAGGCTCATCCTGAAAAAGCCCTTTAAGAAATTTTCAGCTCAGTTCTTACTAACCTTTTTCATGTGATGGCACAATAATTTCTAGTGGGGTGCCTGGGTGGCTCAGCTGGTTAGGAGTCCAACTTTTGAGTTTGGCTCAGGTCATGCTCTCACAGTTTGTGAAACGGAGCCCCAAATTGGGCTCTATGCTGACAACGTGGAGCCTGTTTGGATTCTCTCTCTCTCTTTCTCAAAATAAACCTTAAAAAAAATAATTTGTAGCCTACCCTGGTTTAAGAAAGTCTACTCTCATGGGATCTGTGAGGATGAGAGTTGAGATTTGGGAAGATTGTTTTGGATGCAAGAGGAGCACACGTTGTGGAACAAGACAGGAAGCAGAGAGCAGTTAGGAGGATGGCTCAGTAAAAGAGGTGAGCAGCTGTGAGGCAGAGGAAAACCAGGAGATTGTGTGGTTCTGGAAGCCAAGAGAAGAAAGTGTTTCCAAGAGGCTGAGCCACTGGGCTGAAGGCTGCTGGGAGGCCAAGAAAAGTGAGGGCCAAGAAGTGACCCCCAGAATTAGCAGCATGGAGGTCACTGATGGGTTGGATTTGAGTGGCCTCCAAGGAATGGGGGGTTTAGGAGAGAATGGAGGGAAGAAAAATGGAGAAAATTTGTATAAAAGATAATATTTTTGAGAATTTTTCTGCAAAAGGGCATTGAGAAAGAAGACCATTGTTGAGGGGCAGATGGAATCCAAAGTTGGTTTTTGTGAGGTGGGGGGAATATCAGCATGTTCACAGGACAATGGGAGTGATCCACTGGAAGGGAACTTTGGTGAAAGAGAAGAGAGGGAGAGAATTACTGGGCAGTGCCCTTGTGTGGCAAGAAAGGTAGAATCTCATGGTCAAGTGGAGGGTTGGTTGAGTGACGGGAGAGTGGATGGGTCCACATGCTGGTGGGTGGATGGGTGGTGGGGTGGGGATTCTGAGAGAGAGGATGGCAAGTGAAGTGCAAGAGGGACGAGGAAAGAGGAGAAGGTTTGAAAGAGTCTAGGAGGTGGGAGAAGGCATGCCCTGGGGAAATGCTGTATGGTTGCTGGGCCACATTAAGGCCCATTGAGACTCCTGGTCATAATTGGAAAGGGAGAGCAGTGATCATGGTTGCACGTTTTTCTCCAGTTACATTGAGCTGATTAGAAAGAGCAGGTAAGGACAGTGAAAAGGAGGCATCAGTGTTTCTAAGTCTCTCTGGGGTCAAAGGATAGTTGAGGATGAGGCACTGGAAGGAGTGGGCTGGAGAGACAGTTCGGAGAGAAAGGTGGAAATCTTGGGGGGGCGGCTATTAGTAATGAAAATGTCTTAGAGTATGATTATAGGGTAGAGTGAAGTAGGGTGGATAAGATCTCAGGAGGAAAAGAATTTGGACATTGAGAGCCCAAGATGTTAGAATATCTTTGGGGATATTGAAGCCGTCAAAAATGAGACTAAAATCAGTGAGGAATGAAGCATGGCATCTGTGGATTGCCTCAACAATCTGGGGACAGGGGGTAGATTAGTGTGATGCCTTGAGATTCAAAGCAGGGATTTTTTAGGGATGAGGCAGTGAGGAAGAATGACTGTGACCCCAGTTTTTTCCACCTTCCTGTACCCACACCCACTGCAACATGACTTTTCAAGAAACTTCTGTCAAGAGGACGAGTCTGTTTTTCACCCCTTGAAACTGGGCTGGCCTTTTGACTTGCTGTAGCCAACAGAATGCAGCAGGAACAATGGTGTGCCCGCAGCTCAAGAGACCCAGCAGCTCCCACTTGGTCTCAGAACCCTGTCCAGCGGTCCTATGAGCAAACATTCTAGCCTCCTGGAGGCTGAGAGAGCCCATTAGGTGTAACCTTAGCATCCCAGCTGAGGCCATCCAAGATGGGCCTCCAGCCGGCAGACCCCAAAACTTAGAAGAGAGCCCAGCCCAGATCTGCAGAGATGCCCACCCATCCCACAGCTAACCAGAGACAGCTGAGTGAGCCCAGCTCACTCAGAACCATCCATTGGACCTGAATACCCATGAACCAAACAAATGCTTATCATTGTAAGCTGATTGCTTTCCTGCTTCCGTGTGACATATCACCACAAACTTAGTTACTTAAAACATCACCCATTTATTGGCTCACAGTTCTTTAGGTTAGAAGTCTGGGTGGATCCAATTGGTTTCTTGGCTTAAGGTCTGCCAGTCAGTGTTTACTATCGTTGCTGAGTCGGATAGTGTACTATATGTATTTATTTAGATTTTTTTCTCATGCAACTGGGAGTAGATCGCTGCTGTTTTTTTTTTTTCTTAATTCACTTAAAGTTTTATGTCACTGTCACTATTCAAAAAAAATCGTAAGACTTGTTAACATTCCTTTTTTGTTCTTTTAAAGTTTATTTCTTGAGAGAGAGAGAGAGAGAGAGAGAGAGAGAGAGAGAGAGAGAGGAAGGGACAGACTGAGAGAGAGAGAATACCAGGCAGAACCGTGAGCTCATGACCTGAGCCGAAGTCAGATGCTCAACTGACTGAGCCACCCAGGCACCCCTTAACGTTCTTTTTCACATGGCTGAACACATGAGGTATTTTGCCAGTTCTTTGTGCTGGAATGCCTGCTTTGGGGCCTGCTGTTCAACTCTGTTCCTTCACCTCTCTGTGTCTTAGACCCTGAAGCTTCCTCCTTTCTTTTCCACTCCTGTTTCATAGAGTCCACCCATCAGTAACCTCATCATACCCTGGAAATGGTGGATGGAGGAGATTGTACCTTTCTGAATATGTGTTGTTCCTCTCACATTTGGTTACTATTTGGGCTGCAAATAGACTTACAGATTAAATATCACCTTCCCGAGGTGCCTGGGTGGCTCAGTCAATTTAGTGTCCGACTTCGGCTCAGGTCATGATCTTGCGGTTTGTGGGTTCAAGCCCTGCATCGGGCTCTGTGCTGACAGCTCAGAGCCTGGAGCCTGCTTTGGATCTGTGTCTCCCTCTCTCTCTGCCCCTCCCCCACTAGTGCTCTGTCTCTCTCTGTCTCTCAAAAATGAATGTTAAAAAAAAAATCATCTTCCCTCAGAACGATGACGATGTTTGTTTGCTCCACTGTCTTCCAGTTTCACGGTTACTGTTGAGAACTTCGATGCCATTCTTTGTGTGTGACCTGTTTCTTTCCCCTTATGGAAGTCTGGGTTGATTTTCTGGGGCCTGATGCTCTGAAATTTCACAGTGATGGGGTGGGGATTTTTCATTCACTGCTCGGGATCCTCAGTGGATCTTTCAGTTTGGGAACTTGTGTTCTTAATTCCAGCAACTTGTTTCTGTCGTTTCTTCGATAATTTCCTCCCTGCTGTGTGCTCTATTTTCCCTTTTTGGAACTCCTGTTAGTGAGATGGTGAAATTCCTCAACTAATCCTCAAAGTTTTAAATCTTTTTTTCCCCTCTGCCTCTTAGAGGGAGAGGAGCACCTATCTGAGACATTTCTCCAATTTTATCTTTGAATTCTTCTATTTAATTTTTAAGTTTCTATTGTCATGTTTTAAATTCCAGCCTATGGCAGGGCTTTGCCTTTTCCTTCTTTTCTCGTATAAGCATATAGCTCGTAGCTGCAATATCTTCTCTCATCTGAGGAGTTTAGAGTATTGTTTTTTTTTTAAGTTTCCTTGTATTTGCTGCATTGCCTCTGATCCCTCTGTTTCTGTTGTTTTTATGTTTCTTTGGTTTTTATTTTTATTTTTTAGAGAGACAGAGCATGAGCGGGGGAGAGGGACAGAGGCAGAGAGAGCGAGCAAGAGGGAGAGAATCTTAAGCAGCCTCCACACTCAGCGTGGAGCCCAAGGCAGGGCTTGATCCCACAACCCTGGGATCGTGACCTGAGCCAAAATTAAGAGTTGGATGCTCAACCAACCGAGCCACCCAGGCGCCCCTGTTTTGGTTGTTCTGGGCCTCTCTTTCACGATGAGGACTGTCCACCATATTAAATACCAGGAGGTGATGTTTGGAGCCTTTTATTTTCCCTTCATATTTAAGAGTAGGGCTTTAAAAAGCAGTTTAGAAGCCCTGTGTGCATAGATGGAGCCTGTCTCCTGGTAGATGTCACCAGACACTGACCAGATGGGGCTTGTGGCCATTTCACTGGGGTCTCCCAAATGTTAGTATCCATAAATCTTTTCTTTAGGACCTAACATTTCTCACAAACAGAAATAAAAACAAACCCAAAACAAAACAAGCTAAAAATATCCTCCCAACTCCTTCTGGGGACAGACTCCTGGCTGTTGGAGCTTTTGGAGATAAGTGGCAGAAGGAACTGGATGGGCATGGGGGCTCACCATTTAGCACGCAAGCTTTGATTTTACCTGTTTGCAACATGCGGCCTCTCTCACCCTCCTCTCACCCTGGGCCCTTGCGATGTGGCCAGCCAAACTGAGACGTGTTGTAAAGGCAAAATACACAACAGATTGCAAAGACTCAATATGAAAAAGGATACAAAATATCTCATTAATAATTTTTATATCGGGGTACCTGGGTGGTTCAGTTGGTTAAGCATCGACTTTGGCTCCGGCCATGATCTCGTGGTTCGTGAGTTCAAGCCCCGCGTTGGGCTCTGTGCTGACAGCTCAGAGCCTGGAGCCTGCTTCGGATTCCGTGTCTCCCTGTCTCTCTGCCCCTTCTCCACTTGTGCTCTGTGTCTGTCTCTCAAAAGTAAATAAATAAATTGATTACCTGTGGAAGTGATAATATTTTCTACCTGTTGCGTTAGGTAAAAATCTATTAATGAAATGAATCTCTCCCATGTCTTTTTCCTTTTTCACTCGTGGCTACTAAGAAGTTTTAAATTACCTACGTAGCTTGCATTCTGCTTGTAGTGGGCAGGGCTGGTTTGAATGCATGCTCCAATTCCTCGCCTCTTGTTCTCCCTTGAGCTCACTCTCCTCTGGCCTCCACTTCGGCTGCTCCCCTGAAATGACTCTCTTCAGGTTCACGGACAAGTGCCATGTGGCCAACCCTGAATTCTCAGACCTCCTCTTACTTAGCATCTCAGCAGCATATGCCCAAACTGGTTACTTTCTGCTCCTTGAGACACTGCCTTTGCCTTGAACTCTCCTGGTCCTCCTCCTTCCTCACTGACTGCCTCTCCCCAGTCCCCTCTGCTGGTCCCTCCTTCTCTGCCCCACCTCTGAGTGGTGCCACACTCCAGAGCTCAGACCTGGGTTTCCTCATCTATCCATCTTCATTCCCTTGATGATCACATCCGTTCTCATTGTTTTAGATACTTGTACGTAATCGGGGCGTTGCTCCCTCCCTGACCTCATCTCCCACCAGCCTTACCCACTTGGGCTTCCTTATTGTTTCTCAACCGCTCCTGACACAGTCTAGCCTCAGGGCCTTTGCACTTGCTGTTCCCTCTGACAGAAACATTTTTCCCCCCAGCTTTTGGAATGGCTCCCTCTCTTTCTTCTCCTATAACATGCCCAGGGAGCCCCCCCTGGCCACTCTCTCTCAAACTGCTGCCCTCCCATGCAATACTTCCCCTCCTTTTCTCACCCGTCATTTTCCCCCTGAGCTCTGACCACCATCTAATATCCTTTTTGTTTCCTCTACTCAAGTCTGTCTCCCCATCTAGAATGCGGGCTCCATGAAAGCAAAAGTATAGCATAGCAGACACCCTATGTTTGTTGCACAAGTGCCTGAACAAATCCTCCTGCTTCTGCCCCACACCCGAGGCCTGGTCTTCCTTGATGGCTGATGCTGCAGCCCCTCTACCCTTCCGGGTGCTGTGCTGAGCCTCGGGTTGGGGGTGGGCATTGTCGGCATCCACCCTGCTGGCTCCCAACATTCATCCTTCCCAGCTTGTCCAAACTCCACATCCTCCTCCCCCTTCCCACAAACACATTTGTCTCTCGTCTCCTCTCATGTTCACTTGGCCCTCATGGGTTTATGTCATTTTTATTCCTTTCCTATTAGCGGCGTTTCAGGAGGAAGCAGAAATAAAAACGTTTTCTCAACCTGCCACGTTTAGCCAGAAGTCCCAACCTCACACTTCGGGAACACCTTTTTACCCTTGATTGTATAGGGTATTTGTGTGTGTGTGTGTGTGTGTGTGTGTGTGTGTGTGTGTGTGTGTTTGTGTGTTCATTATAATTGGCTGCATGGGATTTTGCTATGTAGATAGACCATAACTTATTACACTAATTCCCAATGCTGGACTATTAAAGTTGTCCTAATTTTTTGTTATGATAAAACACTACAATTCACGTTGTTATATCTTCTCCTATCTGTGTGATTATTTAAATTCTAAGGAATGGATTTTCAGAGGCCAAACGCATGCATTTTTCCAAGCCTTCTGGTACATACTGCTCAATTACCCTTCCAAAAAGGGTTTCAATTTACACTCCTGCCAGCAACAATTGTTCGAGAGGGCTTGTTCCCACATGCACACACCAGCAGTGGGTATTATTATTTGAAATATTTACCAATGTGATAGGTGAAAAATTATATCTCACTGTTATTATAATTTGTATTTTCCTTAATTACCAGTGGGGTTGAACATCTTTTCCTATTTGTTAGCCTTTTATATTTCTTCATCTGTCCATGACATATCGTAAGAGATAAAAGCAGGTTACAAAACATTATGTATGATATGATCCTGAGTTTGTAAAATTAAAGTTTATCTAGGCATCGAAAAAGGAGACTGGCAGGAAATAAGGCAAATACGGGCTGTACTTATGTCTGGGCAGCAAGATATTGAACGAGTTTTCCTTTCTCAAACTTCTGCTTAGTTTTCTAAATTTTATACAAGGAACGTGCTGTTATTTTTGTTACGAAAAAGTGACAGTGTTACATTGTTTCACACTGTTAAAAGCAACAATGATAATAGTATTAAAATAGCCCAAAGTTTTAAGAACAGAGTTGAGGAGCTGCCACAACCGAGGGGTCATAAAAAAAAAAAAAAGCACACTCCAACCAAAGCCCCAAGGACATCAAAGATTGGCTTCCTTACAACTGCAGAAAACCCACACGTGATGTATTCTGCCTCTAGAAAGGGCAAAGGTGGGCTCCGGGGGGCGGGGCAGTGGACCCGGGATGTGGCCGGTGGGTACCAGGCGCTCACAGGCATCAGTGGGTAATTACATCTCCTTTTAACGCATGCAAATTGTATCAGTATTATTTATATATTCAAAGCCACGGATGAATAATATATGCATTTATGCAGAGGTAATTGCCTTAGCCAGGTTCTTCCTGGGATTTTTATTGTCTCCCCAGATACTGAATATTCAGCTCCCCTCTCCGGATGTGGAGCTGGGGGTGCAGTGACAATGTCTGCAGCCTGGGCCTCTTCCATGGAAGGGAAAGAACAGGGGAAGGACGCCTGACTACGTGTGTGTGGGCAATGGGGGCTGGGCCACGGCACTGGACTTCCAACTCCAGCTGATGCCTCCGTGGCCCATTTTGGAATAGGGACTCTGGGGCTCTGGGACAAGGCTCGGTTCTGAATCCTTGAGCCTGGCCCAGGGATGACACTCAGCTGTTTCCTTTGGTGCAGACGGTCAGTCCTGCATGGGTCTCAGTTAAACCTGGATGTCTAGCCCCGTCCATGCAGCCAGCACCATAGAAAAGGCCCCCACCTCCTTTGTCTACTGACAGCCTTATTTCTGAACCTTCGACCTTGACTCATGCCTTTTTCCAACATCCGCCAGCTAGACCCAGCCAGGTTTGGGCTATGACCGTGAGACCGTGGTGGGCTTCTGGTCTCTGTCGGGGCATTCTGGGTAGACGCCCGTCCCGTCTCGTCCAGCCTTCTGGATTCGGTGCAGTGTGCCTCTCCATCTCTGGCCATTTCTTGACGGGGTATAAGAGGGAGCAAGAGGCATCGTTCTAGCTGTTTTCAGTGAAGAGGTGGAAATCAAGGATTGCAGTAGGTGAAAGACACAGCAGAGTGCCAGGATGTGCAACGGAGAGAGCAGACCCATAAGCCGGACGTCACCGTTTGGCACCTTTGTAAGCACCTCCTGTCTGAAAAGGTGCCCCTCTGTGCACCTGCACCCCCAGCTGCCCTCCCCCACGTGCTCCTCACCAGGCAGTGAGCCCACAGGGGTATCACACGAAGACTATTTTAAGAAAACTGGCAGAAAAAGGAAATGGAGAGCTTTGATGGAAAGAAAAATATGCACCAGGGAAAATTTTTCAAGACGGTACAGACTTCAGCATGATGTTTAATGATGGGACATGCCAGTGAGTGGGGGACGGTGGGCGGGGACACCAGAGAGGGAGGGTTGTTGGCTGAGTGGGGCCTCCGCTTAAGCGAGATGGAATAGGGTCGACTGGGTCACAGGTGGAGGTGCCACCCTGGCAGGAGAGGGAGGAGGGAGCCAGGGCAGTGGGCGAGCAGCGCAAGAGATGCTGTGGGCTCGGGAGATGGGGCTGGGGACCGTGGGAAACAACTGGAGTAGCTGATGAGGGGGTGGGAGAGGAGCCGGACATCCTCTCTCGCACCCACTGTTACCGCCATGTCCCCACAGCAGCTCTGACAAGGTCACCTGTGACCTCGGCATTGCCCAGTCCAAGGTCAGTTCTCAGTCCCTTCAAAACACTGTCTTCGTGTGGCTTCCGGTGTGCTCAGTTCTCCTTAGCCTCCTTTGCTGACTCCTTCTCTTCTCATCGTAAGACATTTGCATGCTTACCACTTGGGCCTCAGACATCTTCTCTAGGGACGCTTGCTCCTCAAGTGACCCCCTCCAGTCTTACAAATTTAAAAGTTTTTTTTTAATGTTTATTTATTTTTGACAGAGACAGAGACAGAGACCGAATGTGAGTGGGTTAGGGGCAGAGAGCCAGGGAGACCCAGAATCCGAAGCAGGCTCCAGGCCCTGAGCTGTCAGCACAGAGCCCGACGCGGGGCTCGAACTCACAGACCGCGAGATCATGACCTGAGCTGAAGTCGGACGCTCAACCGACTGAGCCACGCAGGCGCGCCATAGTCTTACAGCTTTAAACCCCCATCGTACAGATGACTCCCAGAACCCAGTCTCCAGCACCGACCTCTCCCGGCCCTCCAGGCTCATGTGTGCAACAGCTCCACACGGTTGCCTGTGAGGCACCCCTAACCTCACACACCCACAGTTACGGTCCTGAGTTGCCTCCGTGAACCCACTTCTCCCAGTCCTCCCCATGTACGAGTTGCTCAGGCTAAAACCCGTGGCGTCTGTCTTGACACCTGCCTTTCTCTCCCACCCACATCCAATCCATAAACCTGTCAACAATACTTTTGGAATCTATCGGGGACCGGACCACTTTGGACCCCCTTCGCCACCACCCCCTGGTGGTGCAAGCTGACCCGAATACCTAATTTGGATTCCTGTGGGGGGCCTCCTAACCTGCCCCTTCCATCCAGGCTCCTTCCTCTTCCATCCAGGCTCCTGCAGGCACTCTGCGGCCAGAGGCATCTTCGGCAGGTAGATCAGATCATGTCACTGCTCCAGGCCGTCCTCCAGGGGGCTCCACCTCACTTGAGTAAGAGGCAAAGTCGCGCCCTGGCCTCGCTGCTCTCCATGGCCCTCTCTGCCCACTTCCCCGACATCGTCTCTGACAGCCCGCTCCCAGTTCCTTGTGCCCAGCCACCCTGGCTGTCACTGCGTAGGGCTGGCCTGGGGCCCCGCTCTGGCTGGGGGGTGGCAGCTGTTGTAGTTCAATCATCTTAAAACTCATTTGAGGTGATGTGGAAACCCACCTGCCAACACCACGTCCCGAGGTGCCTGGATACAGCCAACTGCGCAGCCAGGTCATGCTCCCACCAGGTCAGCGTCTGCTCCATGATGCACAGGCCACAGGGGAGTGGAGCAGCCACTGGGGACGCTGCAGATGGCATAGGGGTTGTCATTAGCCAGAAGGCAGCAGGGGCCAGGCCCTGGTTTGGGGAAGATGATGGAGGAAGGGGTTGCCTCACTGGAGAGGGTGAATTTTTTCAAATTTTTTATCATAGAAAATTGCAGACATTCAAAATTACAAAGTATAATGGACACTCTGTACCCATTCACCCAGTTTCAACAATTATCAACTCAGGTTTCAGTTTTGTTTCCTCTATATTACCATTCACTCACCTTCAATTATTCTGAAGCAATTCCCATACTTCATTATATTTTAGCTTTAAATATCTTAACTACACACGAGGTTTAAATTTCAACCAGAGCTGCCTCCATGGGCTAGGCAATGACTCTTGCTTCTTTACTCCCAGGACCAGACTAGGCTCTGAGTCTAGGCTCCAGGCTGGGTGTGGGGTTCTGAGCCTTTGGACACCACAACCTTCACCCTGTGGGCTGCGTTTCCAGTAAAAGACAATGTCTTGGTTGGAATGCTGATCTTTCAGTAAATGATGTTGGTGGAGAGGGCAGGGCAGTTGAGAGTGGCTTGTCAGGACTTTCAGAGTGCCATGCTTGTGGCTTGGGCCAAACTGGCAGGGTAGGGCACAGAAGCCAGGAGAAGACGGCCAGGGAACCTCCCGAGACCCTTCTCAAAGTGACCTGCAGAAAAACTCAGATCCCAATGAAATTCCCAACAGGCTTTCCAGTAGAGATTGGCAAACGAATTCTAAAATATTGATGGAAAAGCAAAGAACCTACAATAGCTGAAACAATCTTGTAAAAGGAAAATAAAGTTGGAGGATTTAATGTATTTTAAAACTTAATGTATTTTAAAACTGATTTTAAAACTTACTATAAAGGTACGGTGATCAAGACAGTGAGATCTGGCATAAGAGGAAATAAAATGGATTAACAAATCAGAGTCTAGAAACAGACCCACACATACAGAGTCAGTTGATGTTGTTGTTGTTGTTGTTGTTTAACAAAGGCAACAAGGGTATTCAACGTGACTAGGAAAAATCTTTTCACCAAATTGTGATGGGACAACTGGATAAATGTATGGGGGAGGGGAACCCTCAACCCCTACCTCACACCACACAGAAATATTAATTCAAGATAGAGCATAAAAGTTACAACTATAAAGAAAATATGGGGGAAATACATTGATGACTTTAGGGTGAACAAAGATTTATTAGAGAGGACACAAAAAGCATGAAAAGGTTGATAGACTGGAAATTATGAAAATTTTAAATTTCTTGTCAAGAGATACTATTTTAAAAAAAAATTTTTTTAAAGGTTTATTTATTATTTTTGAAAGAGAGAGAGACAGAGCGTGAGAGGCAGGGGAGGGGCAGAGAGAGAGGGAGACACAGAATCTGAAGCAGGCTCCAGGCTCTGAGCTGTCAGCACAGACCCCGATGTTGCGGGGCTGGAACTCATGAACCATGAGATCATGACCAGAGCAGAAATCGGACGCTTAACTGACTGAGCCACCCAGGTGCCCCAGGACTTGTGTTCTTAATATATAAATATCCTACAGGTCAATAATAAGAAGGCAAACAACCTAAATGAAATTGAACAAAATACGTAAACACCTCACAAAAGAAAATACATAAATGACCCATAATCACATGAAAAGGTGATCAATAGCATTTGTCATAAGGAAATGAAAATTGAAACAATAATCCTACACCGCACAGAATGGTGAAAATTAAGAAGACTGACTGTATCAAATATTGATAAGCCGCCAGACCTCTCTAGCTCTGCTGGAGAGAGTGAACAATAGTGTAACCTTTTGGAGAACAATTTGAAAGTTTATTTAAAATGGTAAACAGACACCTATCCTTCTACTTAGCAATTTCACTATGAAGTATTTACTGCAGAGAAATAAAAACCTTTCTATAATTTGTATTTCTGCAAAAAGATTTCTGTATCTTGGTTGGGGTGGTGATTTCATGGGTATATTACATTTATCAATATTTAAAGACTCTGCACTTAAGATGTGTGCACACTGCATTGTATGTGGTGGCTTCCTCCCCCCACAATCCGGGGAAGTTTTGGGTCATTCACTCCAACCTCTCGTTTTAGAGGGATTCCTGTGACCCAGAGAAAGCAAGGGATCGAACTAAGGTCACACAGCAAGTTGGGACAGGAGTAAGAGCTGGAAGCCACACCTCCCCCAGTCTGTCCAATGGATCTACCCTCGGAGGCCCTAGGCTTGGCAAAGAGAAGAGGGAAGGAAGACAGAGGGGATGGAATGAGGGAAGGACCCCCGCCCCTACAGCTGTCCACAAAGCTGCGGAGAGCCCTCTGCCCGCAGGACTTGGGCAGCTTGGGGCCTTCCTCTAGCATTAAAGAGAGGCAGGAGGAGAATCGGAGGTTACCAGGGTCCAGGGAGAACCTGAGGACGGTGGCCGCAGCCTCCCCTCCCCGCTTTCCCAGGGCTGGAGAATGCGCCTGCGCAGTGCAGGCAGGAGGGAGCGCAGGAAGGCGAGAAGGGGCACCTGGGAGGGGACGTTGGGGGAGGGGAAGCCGTGGTGGGGAGAGGCGGCAGAGAGCTGGAGCCTCCGCGGACCTGCTTGCCCCTAAATCATGCGGCCGCATGAATAATAAATAAGGACTGCTCGGATCCTTAATAGTAGTCGCATGTCTTATTAAACTAATATTTCACAAACTTTTATTCTCCCTGTGGTTGGAGGTCGGGGACAAAGTCCCCCCCCCCCACCCGCTTCTCACCCCCTTTTGCGGCGGGACGGGCCTGGGGGCTGGTCCTGGGCGCAGGAGGAGCTGAGCTCGCCCCCTCCCAAAGGGCCTGGAGGGGGACGAGCCCATGGGTCCATCCCGTTTGCTCGTCCTTTTAAGCCAGGTCTACGGGCTCTTGCAATGCACCAGGGCCTGCAGGCGGGGACGGGAGATGCTTGGGACCCCGTTCCTGCCACCCCCTCCCCCGGTCTCGGAAAAGGGAAGACAGAGCCCTAAACAAATCGTTTGTCCTTGGGGGTGACAAAGGGCTGAACTGTTAGGACGAGGGGGCAAGCGCATTCATCCGGCGGGAAGGCAGGAAGGCAGGAAGGCAGGAAGGCTGCACGGAAGGCGAGACCTTGTCTCTGAACCTTTGCTGCATCCCTCCAGATGAGCAAGGCAAAGCCCTTCCAGGTAGAACTGCAGGCCCAGGGAAGCCCCAGGGTCATAGGCACCCAGGGTAAACCCTCTCTCTGCCACCAGCCGCATGACCTTGGTGCTGTCTTCTCACTGGCCCCGGCCAGAGAGGACAAGGGACAAGCTCTGAGAGTAACCCACACTTGCTGTGCAGGAAACCAAGAGGGGCTCCTCCAGGAGCAGAAAGGGCAGGGACCCTGCAGAGCCAGAGGCCCAGGGTAAGGGTCCAGCTGTGTGCATGCTTTTCTCTCATCCAGGGATTCGTTTTCCTCAAAGATGTGGGTTCAAATCCCATCTCCACCACTCATCTTTAAAAGCAGAGTCGGATGGTGTCCACATCGTCTCCAACAACTTGTAGGGCTGTCCGGGGAAGAGTGTGAGATCGAAGCACATAGTGGGTGCCTGATCGATGTCTGTTGCCATCACTTCCCCTTGGAGCCACGGCCTGCCACTCCTCCAGACACTCCAGTGGATGGCCTCTGGGGACCAAATTCAGATGTGCCACCCCCACTGCCCTGCTGGCACAGCTCTCCCTCCGCTGCCCCCCTGTGCCTTCCTCAGCTCCACTGCTGCGTCCCCCTTCCTCCTCGGGACCGGCACCCATCCGGTGCGGGGCTCTGTGCTGAGCCCCGGGGCTCCGGGCCGGGTGGAGACGGGGGACTCTGCCCTGAGGAGCCCCCAGTCTTCCTAGTCTTGTGGTAGAGGCAGCCATGAAGCCCGGCATGACCTTGCAGGGAACACAGGCAATGCTCGGGAGGCCCCAGCCTGGCTGGCCAGCATCTAATTCCCTCCAGCAGCTCCGACTACCAGTCCTATGCTGCCAGCCCCGACTCTATTCCCAGCTCAGACCACTGTCCTGAGCCTCAGACCCTGTCTCCAGGGATCCCTGGATATGACACCTCCCTGGCTCCTCGGAATCTACACGGTCAACACTGAATTCCCTACCTGCCCCTCGGCCTTTACTCTTGGCCGGTTGCTTTCTCCTGAAAGGCAGCAGTCACCCCTCCACTGATGAGGTCAGGGTGTGTGACTTCTCTTTGTCCCATCCCCAGCATCCCCAACCCCATCCAGTCAGCTGATATTCAGCCAGTCCTGTCTCTGAGCTGGCCCTCAAACTTCTCTCCCCGACCTATACCCACTGCCCTGGCATGTGCCTCTCCTCCCTGTCACCTGGCCTGTTTCCTGGACCCGTCCCAGGTCTTCCTGTTTCTACTGCCCCGCCCCCAACCCCGTTCATCTCTCATCCGCTATCAGGTTATTCCGCCGGCCGCTCAGGTATAACCTCAGAAGCCTCCTATGACTCTTCACTGGCCACAAAACGAAACTCAGGCTCGGTTCTCTGACATTTTATACCCTCCCCGCCTAACAGCTGGTCCTGACCCATTCTTCTAGACCTAGTTCTCTCTACGGCCCCCAACACACACGTACATGTGCGCACACACGCTGGCCCAGTCGCCCATCCTCTGCTCTGTCCCTTGGCTATTACTGTTCTAAGGCAGACGAAGGGGAAAGAGTATACACCAATAAACCACATTTCTTGGAGCGAGCTATTTAACCATTCTGAGCTTCCTCATCTCTAAAGTGGGAAAATGAAAAAACATTTAATTACCTGCTATTTTCAGTAACCGTAGTATTGTAGGAGTTTCCGTATCTCAGTTGAGATTCTAGAATGGAGTATAAAGGGATGATCGATGAGCCTCTAACAAGAGGAAGTGTGTAAACCCAGGAGAGGGATAGGTTTGCCAAGGAAAGGTAAGATCCAGCTGTCCCATGTTCCTGTCTACAGGGTGGCTGGTCTGGTAGGTCAGAGAAGTGAGCCTAAGAGAAGGCATCTGGATAGAAGATAGGCAATAAGGTCTCGTGGGACACACTTGCGGGGGGTTGGGGGAAACATGGGACGGACCAAGAGCCAAGTGAATATCAGTATGGCAGCCCATGCCCACAGGGGGTCTCTAGCGGAGTGCCCTAAGGCTCAGTGCTATTGGCCTGTGGTCTCAGCCCCTGTGCATGTAGGTAGAGGTTAGTTTTGTAGGGCTGGGGGAACAGCACCATGATGGCTGCTGAACCAGGATAAGGAGAGACAGGCTGAATCGCGACCAGACATCTGTCCCAGGAACCCACAGAAGCTCTTCTATTTGGAAATGACTTAAAGGAGAGAGTTCTAGGCTACCCTGTGTGTAGATGGGGGCGGGGAGGAAGGGGTTAGGAGACAAGAGGGATGATAATACCAAACAGCAGGGACCACTAGAGGGGTTTTCCCTCTGTGTAAGAGCCCCTCACGCAGAGGCTCTGTTACACTGGAGGAAACTGAGGCTCCAGCAGGTCAAAGGACCTGTGCCAGGTCACCAGATCAATGGGTGGCAAAGCCAGGACACCAACCCTGGACACACAGCCATCAGCACTCGCTGCCTGAAGCTGCTTCCCATTGGGGTGGCCACCTGTAGACTGGGGGTTTTCACGCTTTTTACTATGCAGAACGAATCACAAAGGAGATGGAGGGAGAGAGGAGTCATCCCTTCAACTCTAGGGCAGCCCCTGCTGTCTCTCTAAGAAACCTCAGGGCTCTGGGCATCAAAGTCTGAACACTGTGCATCTAGGGTAAAGGGAACAGTCCAGCCCTGCTTAGCACACAGCAAGTCCTCGGCTCTGCCCCTGGAGGCTCACTTGGCTGGAACTGCCCAGAAGAACAGCCAGTGCCAGGAGGGGACTCGCCAGCCAGCCTAGGAGGAATATTTGGAGCAGCTGAGAATGGTCGTACCTGATGATTAGAAAGTGGGGTGGGGGGTGGGGTGCTGTGAATAGCTTCCAGTTGCTGACTACAAACTTCTGCAGGGCTGAACTGGGGTGGGCGAGGGGGTGGGGGGCCTGGGGGCAGCATGTAAAGGCTGAGTTTGAGGAAGGACCTTCTCAGAGTCGGTTTCCCAAGAATGGTAGTGAGTTCCCTGTCCCTGGAGGTAACCAAGTCAAAGCTGAGTGATGCTGGCCGGAGCTAGTATAGGGGAAATCCAGGCATTAGCGATGCACTAGGCTTTCAAGGGTCCTTCCAGCCTCGAAATTTGTGATGCTTTTGCATTAACTGTGACTGCCTTCTGGAACGCCCTTCCTTCTAATTCCACCTCAAGGCCCAAAACCCACTCCTGCTTCTTGCAGGGCGTCTCCCCAAAGCTGTCCAATCAGACCACATCTCCTTTTTCTTGATTCGTGGGTTGTAAACTAGACACTCTATCAAATGGCAGAGAATCAAATCAAATGGAATTGTATGAAATCAACTCGAGCCAGGACAAACACGCTTTTAGAGTCCCCACTGGTGCCAGGCGCCGGTCCCCAAGGGCACAGATGTTGACTTGTTTAATCCTCTTAGCCACCGTCGGCATAGGTATGTTGGCTCCACGTTCCAGACGGGGGCACTGGGCGCTGGGAGCGTGGTGGCCTGCCCAAGGTCATGCCGCTGGGGCCAAGGGGTGGTGCTGGGATTTGAACCTAGACAGGCCGGCTGTGGAGTCCGTGCTCTCAATCACTGCTCGGGGCAGCCAGGACGACGAAGTAAGAACCCATAGCGCACAGTGGGCACTCGGCACCGCTGGCCTTTTGTACCACAGCCTCGCCTCTCTTTGTCTTTGTCCCTCATCTCCCCGTCGCTGTCCCTGCCCTACTCAGTTCTGTTGCTCCTCGTTTCTCAGTCTCTCTGGCTTTGTCTGTCTTTCCCCCTCTCTCCCTGCCCCATCTCTCTGTCCTCACATCTGCCTTCTCCCTCCTCTGCCCTGCCTCTCGCTCTGTGTCCCTGTCCTTGTCTGTCATTCTGTCCTTCTCTCTGCGAAGTCCTGCCCCATCCCCACCAGCCCCCTGCCTGGCCCCCACTGCCGCGTGTTTCCGCTTTCCCTGTCTTCCCCGGTGCCTCTTACCACCAACCGCATCCTTTGTCTTGATGGCCAGCCTGGGGTCTCTCTTCCTCTCTCCCTCCATTTATGAGCTTGTGTGTTAGTGGACAGGGCAGCGGGCTGGAGGCCACTCACTAGTGACCTGTCTCTGCGATCACCTCATTATTTATCACCGGGGACGCCAGTGTTTCCATAAATTACCCCGACCCAGAGCCGCCTGCGCCAGAATCAATAGTCGCCTCTCGCCTAATACCCAATTATTAATAACCACGGGGGAAGGGTGGCCAGATGTGGCCAGATGTGGCACTCTGGGCCCTCGCCTGGGGGGGGGAGAGGCGAGAGCCGGGAGGGAGCTGGCACCCGTGCTGTGAAATGCCTGCTCAGGGCCAGAGTTGGGGCCTGGAGAAGGAACCAGGGTGCCCACATTCTCTCCAGGACTGGGTGATAGAATCAGAGACATGGCTCCACTCCGAGGTCAGAGGGGAGAGGCAGAGCCCCGTCTCTAGGCGCCTCCAGTCTGAGGACGGAGACGTGCCATGCTCTGAAGTCGGCTCCTTCAGGACCCGCTTGGGACCCTAGATACGAGGTGCAGCTTCCCAGGGAGGGAGCTGTGGCAGTGGCAGGACCTTATCCCGCCAGGCTGCGGGCAGGCCTGAGGCTGCCGGAAGCAGGCGCTAGGCAGGGGAATTTGTTCCATTTGTTCCATCCTAGGCAGGGGAACGGGGTCAGGAGGTGACTTGAGCTCGGTAGGTACCTCTGGATGAATATCTGAGGCTGCGGGAGCTGGTGTTTGGTGGAGAAGGCATCAGAGAGGAAGGTGTAAGGGCAGGGAGCGGGACAGGGCACTTCCGGGGGGCTTGCCCACCTGGGGGAGCCAGTGGTGGGGAGCTGCGGGTCAGAACCAGAGCATCTGTCCATGCGCGTCTTGGGGGGGGCAGGGGCCAGCGGAGGGGGAGGCTGAGTCCCAGAAGTCCCTGACCTTGATGTGTCCTGCTATCCAGGCACACATCCCACAACTACTGGCTCTCCTCAGAGAGAGGCCCAGACGCCCAGTCAGAAACACACACACACACACACACACACACACACACACATTCCACCACCATCACATCAACACAGTCACAAAGCAAAGACAGATATGCTAAGAAACAGAAGTGCATGGAGGCAGAAAGAGACCATACGCAGTCAGACACGCATTCTATTAGTCACGAAGATGCACACACACACACACACACACACAGGGACACCTATACACAGCCAGAGACACAAAGACACGCCGATAAACACGGATGCGTGGGGGCACACGAACACACCCACATACAGAAATCCTAATACGTGTTCGTACCTACGCATGCAGACCCCTCCAGACATTCCCCCCGCAGGCAAGCACCCACACAGGTTGACACGGTGCACACCCGTGGCCCGGCCCGCGCAGGCACCCTTTGTGCACACAGTGTGCGCTCACTGGCCGCGCAGCCTCTAAGGGCATCTTGCAGGAGCCACCAGGCTGAGGCTTCCGTTCCTCTGGAGCCCAGTTGGTGCCAACACTGCCACCGTGTGGCTGCAGGGGCTCGGCGCCATGCAGCTGCGAGGCTGGAATGCCAGGCCGGTGGTGAGGACTGGGGAGGGACAGCACTGAAGTCGCGTCCCCAAACTTGGGCTCTTTTTCCTAGATGAGCCTGAGTACCATTCTGGCCGCTTCCTAGTGAAACCAGACATGGTCCTGGGGAGCTGGGGTCGGATCACGTAGCAGCTGGAGCCACCGTGGACCAGTGCCGTCCCCCCGGCAGGGCCTGGGCTGCCTCCCTTGGCCTCTGTCTTTGCAACCTGTAGCTGGTGCCGAGTGGTAGGCAGGCAGCCCCATGTTAGTGTAGACTGGATGCCAGGCTGCTTCCACTCTCCCAGAGAGAAAAACAAACAAACAAAAACAAAAAAATTCTCCCAGAGAGACTGGGGTTCAATCCCAGCCTGCAACTTTATTATTTATTCATTCACCAGAATTCATTGGGGTTCTGTATTGTGTCCACGTACAATGGTGGGCATTTAATATTATCACTGGTGAGCATTTAATAAATGTCAGGGGGCCTGCCATTGAAAAGATAACACGATAAATATTTATCAGGTTGAACCATAGGAAATTGCCATTAATGTAGGTCCAAAATGGTCAACCATTGTCAATTTCCTGTGATCTACCCTAATGATGATAAGAATGTCAGTGTTACAAAATAGAACAGAGGGGCTTAACCTGCGTAAGGAAAATGTCATCGAAGGTTTCCTTGAGAAGCTAAATCTAAGCTGAACTTGCAAGAATGAGTAGGGATTAAGTAGCTAAAGGCAGTGGAAGCCCTGTGCAAAGGCCCTGAGGCAGGAGAGAGCTTGAATTGTGTGGAAACCGGGTGATTAGAGCCAGAGGAGCAGGAGGTGAGGGGTGCAAATAAAGCTGGAGCGGTTTGGGGAAGCAGGCTTTCCACGCGGGACCCTGATCGTGCCATGTTTAGGACTTTGGACCCTGGGGAGACCTTTCCTTTAAGAAGGTGGTAAGCAGAGGAATGTCACCAGTAGCTCAGTGTTTTGGAGAGCTCGCTCTGGCTGCAGAGGGGCTGGGAGAAGAGGAGAAGGATGGTGGTGGGAGCAGGGCACAGTCTCTGAGCCCAGGTTTTGCCCTCTGTAAACTGGGAGTGCCATTTCCTCCTTGCCAGAAGGATGAAATCAGAAAATGAACGTCAAGCACTTGGTAGTTGCTTGGTCAGAAAATGGCATCTTCTTCGAAACCTGAAGGACCCGCCCCCACCCCCCGCCACTGCAGTGGCGGACGGAGCTGACCGAAGGAGCCCAGAGCCCACTGAGGCACGGATGCCCTTGCTCTGGTTGTCGCAGGTCCTGGAGCTCCCAGGTGCGCCCCCCAGCCCCAGTTTATGCTCTAGACCTCCCCGGGGGGTGGGCTCCCTGAGAGCCGTGTCTGGGAGGACATGCCCTGCCTTTATACCCTCTTGCGTGCTGCACGGAGCCAGGGCAGACCCTCGGCCACGTAAGCTTGCCAAAGAGATGTCATTATCTCCCTTGTACAGATAACGGACACTGAGGTTCTGGGAGATTAAGTCACACACCGAGTAGCCACACTGGGACTGAAACCACAGCTGACCCCCAAAACTAGGCTTTTAATTTTGGCAATCTCAGGCGCAGAAAGTTGAGTTAATCACGCGGCTCAGTTCCAGGCAGGGTATTTATGCGAGGTCCGACTTACCACTAAGAAATTAGTATGTGCCAAGTATTCTCGGAACACCATGGTGCACCAGGCTTGGTGACGGGACCCTGTGCCAGAGGACCCACAGGTGGTTCAGGGACAGTTCTTGTGCTCGGGGAGCACACGGGCTCGTGGCCGCCGACTCGCGGGCGAAGAGCTTCCACTCTCCTGCCCCACCGCGCTGATTGGAGGAATTTATCTCCAGGAAAATAAGGTCAAAGGTCTATAAATGTGTTTGTAGCGGAAGGATAATAAAAAACTTCGTGCCTTTCAGTGAGGACTAAATGTATTATCATACATCAATTTAATGAAATACTATGCAGCCATTAGAATCGATGGTGTGGGTATTAATTTGTTGATGCGGAAAGATGGCAAGGCTTTGGTGTTCAGATTTTTTTAAGAAGACCATAAAATAGTTTTTATGGAGATTCCCATTTTGAAAAACAGATATATGCTTATATCGTATTTTCTTGATGCTAAGATGTACATATTTTTTACTTTTACACATTTCTGAAATCAGGGTGTGCATTTGCAATTAATATATATGCCTCATACAGTAGTTATTTCCCCCCCTAAAAGCTGTGTAATTAAATCAATGATGCATTCTACGATCAGCGTTGTCCTGGAATCAAGAAACATCCGTGTGCACATGCGCACACACATGCACGAAGACCTCCAGAAAGATACAAACCAAAATGTTAAATAGTCCTTAATTCTAGCTGATTTTCACATTCTTTTTAAACCTTTCTGTACTGTCTGAATTTTATAAACTGAGCACAACTTATTTTCAGAGGAAAAAACATTCTATGTTAGAAAACAAAGCAAAGGCACAGTTCAAAAAAGCAAAGCTTCTCAAACGCTGAAGACCAGAATGATTGCTAACCAGAGCCCCCAGCACGAGCTCAGAGGAAGGAGAGAGAGGGGTCGGGGAAGCCTTATGGCAGAGGTGGTGAACGAGCTAGGTCTCCTAAGACAGGAGGGATTTGGGTAGGTGGAGAACAGGTTTGGGCACAGTAGGCCCAAGAGACAGTCCCAGAGGAGGCCTGGGGATCTGGAGCTGTCCCCATGGCTGGAAGGAGCTGTCCCCGTGGCAGTGGTTAGAATAACAACACAGCCAGAATTTACTGAGTGTTTACTTTGCTACAGGTACTGTTCTAAGTTTTTCATATGTTAGGGACTGAATTATTACTTATTGTTAGGGGCTGAATTGTATCCCCCGCCTCCCCAAGCTTCATAAGCTGAAATCCTAGCCCTCTGCACCAAATCCAGTGTGACTGGATTTGGAGATAGGGTCTTTTTTTTTTTTTTCCTTCCAGTTTTATTGAGATAGAATAGACATAAGAGATAGGGGCTTTAGAGGGGCAATTAAGTTAAAATGAGGTCACGAGGATGGGCCCTTATCCGGTATGACTGGTGTCCTTAGGAGAAAAGGGGATTAGGACACAGATGGATAGAGGGAAGTCCACGTGAAGACACGGGGAGAAGGCGACCATCTACAAGCCAAGGAGAAAGCTCTCACCAGAACCCAGTCATGCTGGCAACTTGATCTTGGACTTTGAGCCTCCGCGATCGTGAGAGAATAAATTTCTGTTGTTCAAGCCTGCCAACCTGTGGTGTTTTGTTACGGCGACCTCGGGCACGAACACACTCATGTACCCTACCACAACCCTTGGGGGCGGGTGTTTCTGTTACCTTTTGCTGTGTGACAGGCTGCCCTAAAACAGTGGCTTAGCATAACCATTATCATTTATTTTGCTCCAGGGCTTGGCAGGGTCAGCTCCTCTCAGCTCCGCGTGGCATTGGTTGGGGCAGATGGCTTTCAGGATGGCTCACACACATGGCTGGCCAGTTGGTGCCCACTGTCAACCAGACCCTATAACGGCCTCTCCACGTGGCTGCCCAGCTTCTCTGCAGCACAACAGCCAGGGTCCAAGAGTGAGCATCCCAGGAGAACAACAGAGAAGTCCGTGGCGTTTTCATGACCTGGCCTCAGGAGTCAGATGGCGTCACTTTTGCCATATCTGTTAACGGCAGTCGGAAAGGTGCACCCAAGTTCAAGGGGAGGGAGCACCATCGTCACCATCCCCTGGAAAGAGTCATGGTTCTTACAAGAGGAGCTTTGTGGGATGCGATCTATATTGCAGTGGACATCTTTGGAAAATGCAGGTGGTCATAGTAGGTACTATTTTTATTCCTCCTTTACAGCTGAGGAAATTCATGTAGAGAAAGAGTATCAGTGAGGCTAAAATCGAGCTCATGAACGATGGCATTGGGTAGGTTGGTGCTGGATCGTGGAAGGCCTTGAATGCCCAATTCAAGGTTTAGGTTTAGAGTAGGTGGGCAATGGGGAACCACTGAGGTTTTTGAAGCAGAGGGTGACATCAATAGATCTGTGTTTAAGGGCAATCACTCAGGCTGCAGGACAGAAAGAGGCAGGGAGGAGGAAAGTATGAATGCCATTAGGTGGCTGGGGCCACAGGCCTGCGGAGAGTGGATGCGGACCAACTCAGGGCAGCACTTGGGGGATGGAGGGAAGGACCCAGCCACCGCTGCTCCTCAGCCCGAGGGCCTCTGGGTGGTGAATAGTGCCGGTCCCACCCCTCCACCACCGGCGGAGCCCCGTGCGCCCTTGGTTCTGCCCACAGCCATTGCCACACAAGGCACCGTGCAGGTGGCTCGGCCAGCCCTTCCACTCGGGAGCGTCCGGCTGGGGCTACCAGCCCCTCGCGCTGGCTCTCACCACCTGCTGGTTTGATCTCACCGCTCGTCATGGGTCCTCAGTGTCTGCTGAATGAAGGAATGAATGAACGAATGGAAGACAAGCCACAAAATACAACATCCCGATAAACTAGGGGAGAAAAAAGGAAACTAGACCCTAAACACAACACTGCACAGAAGCGCGGATTTGGGGTTCCTAACTGGAACCCTAGCAGGAATTGGGTACCAGGAATTTGGAAGTGGGAGGAGTAGAAAAACAAACAAACAAACAAACAAACAAACCCTGAGCTAGGACGGGTCTGGGTTCTGATTGGACGCAGTGCGTGTCAATCGCCGCTGCTCGGTCGGTGAGCCTATCTGCTGGCTGGCAACCGGGAAATTAAGACGCCGGAAGCCTCGCGGGTTCGAATCCCTCCCTGCGAGATCTCCAGCGCGTTACTTCGCGGACTCAGTTTGCTCAGCTGCGAAGTGGGGGGTGAGAGCACGCCGTGGCACGGACACAGAGAGGCGCGGTCGGAGAAGCACCAGCACCGGGTCCGGCCGAAGTCGGGGCTTGGTAAGTGAATACCCATCACCGGGGACTTTTGGCCTCACACCTGCACCGGCAGAGGGCCCGGAGGCAGTTGGAGTAATGATCTGCTCACCCTCCCCCCCACTCCCATTTTGTCATCTCCTCCCAGCTCCTGAAGGGCAGGGACTGTGTCCGGGGGCTCAGCCAGGGCGTAGAGGAGGGCTGGGGAAGGGGAGGGGAGGTAGCTGCTGTGAACTGTTAAGATTCCCTAGAAGCTGTTGCCAGAGGGCGGACGGGCGGGGGAGTGCACGGGGCAGAAAGGCAGCCCCCCTTCTTACGATGTCGCCTCCCTCATCTGCACGCACTTTGGATGCCAGCCAGGAAGCCCAGAGTGCGGACACCACACAGCAGGGCCAGCCTGGCCCAGGGGGAACAGGTCAGGAGGAATGAGGGTCTCCTAGCAGCCAGGAACCAGAGAGAGGGAGGCGGGGCGGGGGGGGGGTGCGGTGGAGGGACATCTGAGTTGCCAGAACACTTACACGTGCCAGGATCCATGGCAAGACCTTCCGAGAGGGAAGTCCTCTCGTTGTCCCCATTTCACAGATGGGGAAACCAAGTCTCAAAAACATTACAGCTAGTTGGTGCTTTGAACCCACGCGAGGACGATTCTCCAACCGTGCTCTTTGTCCTACATCACGCGGCCTCTGGAGAGACTCGAGGAGGGAGAGACATCTGCACATTAGCAAGGGGGACTCCCGCAGTGCTGTCTTGGGGCCAGAGAAAGATGGGCGCCCTCACGTACCCTGTGCCCCGGGTCCCTCTGCCTGGGCTCTTCCTGAGCTGGTCCTTGCGTTTCCTCTGAACTTCTGAAGAGCGTTTCTTCTGGATTCACCAGTCAGGCCAGAGGTGGGGCCGGGGGCGGGAAGCAAAGGCAAAGTAGGTTTCACCCCTGTGTGCTGGAGAGGCTGAGGCAGCTGAACATCATTGGCCCAGCCAGCAGTCGTGGCAGTGGGAAGCGGGTACCCTGGAGGATGGGGCCCGTGGAGAGACCCTTGCAAAGCACACACAAGATGGGCTGGTGGCCCCCCGGATCCCCTACCTTCTCCCTGGGGCCAGATTCACCCTCAGATTCCAGGGCCCTCCCCTCTGTGTCCCAGCACTGCCTGGAATGAAGTTCCCACATTCCCCAGAGTTCCCTGGGCTCTGGGCTAGACTCTGGGCTTCAAGCTGAACTCATCCTCATCTGTAGCCTCACATCTTCACCCACCTGGCCTCCCTGCTGGGCACGTCGTGGCCCCTCAGCCATCCTGATCAGGGCAGGAAGCTTTGCTGGTGCCAGCAGTGGGTACCAGAGTTGGCCACACTGACTTAAGGCCATCAGCAGCCCCGCACGGCCCCAGCCTTGCCCATACCCTCTCCAGCTGGCTCAGCTCAAGGCCAGGCTCTTCCAGCCCTTTGGACACTAGTTCAAACAGCTCCCTGTCCCGCGGGCTGGCCTCCAGCCAGGCCAGATCCTGAAGGATGCCCCGTTAACTCCCCCAGCGCGGCATATCTAAAGCCCCCGTGCCCCACCTTCTCCTGAAGCCTGCCTCCCCCCATTTCTGTTGGATTTGACATTCGCCCTGTGGCCCAGACTCCCAGGACTGCCTCCCCCCAGCCTTGCCTGGGGACCCTGCCCAGGTTCCAGCTGGCTGGCAAGCCCAGCCAAGCATCACGGCTCCCGAGACATCCCTGAGTGACAGGAAACAACTCGCTCCTTCCAAGAGGCGAAGCTCTGACAAACACTCACTAGGAAATAATAAAGTGGCAAAATAATTCTGCATCGGACACACTTACCAGAGCAGAAAGCGTCTGTGGAGGAGACAACATCTTGTACCATCTATCTTCCTTAAATCCCCACGCTGTGACAAAGTGGAGGGCAAAATCATGATGAATGATCGGACACATTTAGCCAGTACCTGTGCTCTGTAACGAGCGTGGCCCGGGAAAGGGGCTCTAATGAAGATCTGTGCCCCCCGCCCCAAACTGGGCCTCGTCGGAAACAAGTCTTTATTACAAAATTGGCGCCTGGTTTTCATACCACGAAGGCTGGAGGCGCGAGGTGTGACATGAATTAACGCCGGCACCTGCAGGGTCAGCCCAAGCCTTGCTGGCGGTACAGAGACAAACGGGTTCGGCTCCCGCCACCACCCTGCGTCTGGTTGACAAGGCGCCAGTCGCCTTCCGATTGTGCGGGAACACGCCTAGGTTTTGTTCCTACCCGGCCCGCCATCATTTATTCTGCTGCCTCATTTGAATATGATGAATACTGTAGTCCTTTATTTGTTCACAACAACCAAATAATTGTAGATCCGTGGGCTTCGGGGCAATTAATCACATTTTTCCCTCCACCAATCCACTATAAACATGACATTGAACAATAAAGTACATTAACCTCTGCTTTGCACAAAACTTTGCTTATTTAAACACTGCAAGGTTATTTGTTTTCCTTCTTGCCCAGGCCCCTGCTGCAGGGGAAGGGTGGTGAGGGGAGAAGCCCCACCCCATAACCAGCAGGGGCTCTCTGCCCCGTCCTGGCCCCCAGCTCAGCCACGCGTGGGGCAGGGAGCAGGCAAGTGTGGGCTGCAGGTATTGGGGTGCACATCTCCAGGGCAGTGCCTGGGATCTGCCAACACGTGTGCAGATGTGTGTGAGTGTGCATAGGTGTTCCTGGATAGGACTGTGGGTGTATATTTGTGTGAATGTGTTTGCTTTACATGTGTATTCAAATGCATGTATATGTTTGCCTGAGTTCTCAGAACAGAGGTTCTGAGAACAAAAGCTACGAGTTACTGTGTGTGTGTGTTTATATATAGGTGTGTATTGTGTGTGTGTGTGTGTGCATGTATGTGTCTCTGTGTGTGTAGAAGCATTCCAGTGTGTATGCATGTGTGGCAATTTTAAAAAGTGGTCACAAATTCCTTCACATGTCTCCCATCAAGAGGTGGGATTGGGGAGCTTGGGTGGTTCAGTTGGTTAAGCGTCAGACTCTTGATTTCGGCTCAGGTCGTGATCTCATGGTTCATGGTTTCGAGCCCCACATCGGGCTCTGTGCTGATGGCATGAAGCCTGATTGGGATTCCCTCTCTCTCTCTCTCTCTCTCCCCTTCTCCCTCCCTTCCTCCCCTCCTCACGTACTCTCTCTCTCTCTTAAAATAAATAAACATTTTTTAAAAAGAGATGGGGTCTGTGTCCTCCCCCTCCTGAATCTGAGTGGGCTTGTGACTACTTCAAGTGAGTGAAAATGACAGGGGTGACACTGTGATTTCCAAAGCTGGGTCATAAAAGGCCACGCGGCATCCACCTTGCTCACAGGAGCATTCACTCTCGGAGTCCTGAGCTGCCATTTCAGAGGCCAACTACTCCCAGGCCACCAGGCCAGAGAGGCCACATAGAGAGGCCACATGGAGAGGGCCTGAGACTTGAGGAGGGAGAGGGACACCCGTGGAGCACCAGCCGTGTAAGTCATTTCAGCCCAGGTGCCAGACACGTGAGTGCACATGCCTCCAGCCACTTAATTCTTCCCAGCTGAGGCCCTTGTCATGGGGGCGCAGAGACAAGCCGTCCCCACAGAATCCAGGAATGTAGGAAAATGGTTGTCGCTCAATGCCACCGCGTTTGGGGTAGCCTGCTGTGTAGCCATAGATAACTGCAATAGCATGTATTATATATGTGCGTTCAATGCATCTTGTGAGTGCGTGTGTACCTACAGCTGTGCATATACTGGATGTGTGCACGTCTCAGGGTGTCTCAGAATAGGGGTTCCCAGGGCGCCTGAGAGTCTAAGCACGTGTGTTTGACATGTATGCGTGCCGGTGGTATACATGAGCAGGTACACATGTGTGCACAGTGCATTAATTCCTTCACTCAGCAAATATTTACTAAGCACCTGCCGTGCCACTCTCTCTTTGTTCTTCAGGGAAGAAAACAAAGGTCGCATCTTCCTGGAGCTTTCCTTCTAACAGAGACAGACAGTAAACGATAAACCTAAACAATTTTTAAAAAATTATGTAGTATGTTTACATGATCCGGGCAAGGGGATCAGCCAGGATAAGGGCCCCAAGGTGGGAGCACAGGGCCAAGTTCAAGGATTAGCAAAGAGATGGAGTAAGAGAGAGTTGTAAGGGACTCAGTGTGAGCCAGGTGACAGGGGCCACTTCACAGAGTTCTTGGTTCTCTCACAGGGACTTGGCTTTTAATTCTGCGTGAAACGTGGAGCCGTTGCAGGGTTCTGAGCCTGCTGTTTTCTAACCAGCTTTTAAAAAGGAGGATCACACTGGGGCCTTTCCGAATAGACTCTGGGGTAAGGGCAGAGTAGGGAGACCAGTTAGGAGCCCAGCCCTATAGACCAGTGGTCCGTGATAGTGGCCTGGACCCGGGTGGTAGTGGTGAGAAGTGGTTTATTGTGGATATTTGGGGAAAGTCCAGGAAACAAGATTTCCTGATGGACTGGAATGTGAGTGAGAGAGTGGGGTCAGGGATGACTCCAAGATTACTGGCTTGAGAAACTGGAAGGAGAAAATCACCATTAGCCAGGAGGGAGAAGGTTGTGGGAGTAGCATGTTTGTGGCAGGGGTAGATCAGGATATATGTGTACCTCTGTGTCATCGTATGCATTTATGTGTATGTGAGTGTGTGCAAGTGTTCGTATGTGTATTTTGATGCCCATGGGCTTAGATGAGTTTGTGTGCTTTTGTATTGTCTGTGAATAAACATTGTGTATTTAAGAAGAGCCTGGGTTGGGTATTTGCATTATGTGTGTGCATGCATGTGTGTGTGTGTATGAATATATAGTGACTTTTTGTGTCTTAGGAGTGACTGTATGTGCACAGCCATGGAGGGATGGTGCTGGGGAGGCCAGCCCCCTGCCAAAGGGCTTGTCTTGGGTGAGTGGGGTGGAGGTGGGGTTCACATAGACAGAGCTGTGCCCAACGAGCTCCCACAAGAGGACCCTAGAGCAGGGAGAGCCACGATTTCATGGAGAAGAGGTACTGAAAGCATTAGGCCACTCATGGATGGGGCTGAGCACTCCCTGTGCCAGCTGGTGCCCACATGCCAACAACAGGGGAATGGCCAAATGGGCTATGCTTCGCTGCAGGATGGAATATGGTGCTGCCTTCTAAAATGGCATCTTTGACCTTGGCTGCAGCAACTTCTTACTCAACACGTCTCTGGAGGCAAGGGAAACAAAAGCAAAAATGAACTACTGGGACCTCATCAAAATAAAAAGCTTCTACACAGCGAAGGAAACAATCAGGCAGCCGACAGGAAACTAAAAGGCAACCGACAGAATGGGAGAAGATATTTGCAAATGACATATCAGATAAAGGGTTAGTATCCAAAATGTATAAAGAGCTTATCAAACCCAACACCCAAAAAACAAATAATCCAGTGAAGAAATGGGCGAAAGACATGAATAGACACTTCTCCAAAGAAGACATCCAGATGGCCGACTGACACATGAAAACATGCTCAACATCACTCATCATCAGGGAAATAGAAATCAAAACCACAATGAGATACCACCTCACCCCTGTCAGAATGGCTAATATTAACAATTCAGGCAACAACAGATGTTGGTGAGGTTGCGGAGAAAGAGGATCTCTTCTGCACTGCTGGTGGGAATGCAAACTGGTGCAGCCACTCTGGAAAACGGTATGGAGGTTCCTCAAAAAATTAAAAATAGAACTATCCTACAACCCAGCAATTGTACCACTAGGTATTTGTCCAAGGGATACTGGTGTGCTGTTTCAAAGGGGCACATGCACCCCAATGTTTATAGCAGCACTGTCAACAATAGCCAAAGCATGGAAAGAGCCCAAATGTCCATCGACGGATGAATG
Organism: Lynx rufus; assembly: GCF_022079265.1. Taxonomy (NCBI): domain Eukaryota; kingdom Metazoa; phylum Chordata; class Mammalia; order Carnivora; family Felidae; genus Lynx; species Lynx rufus. The sequence goes on from NW_025814824.1 coordinate 85,074,404, forward strand.
GGTAAAGAAGGTGTGGTATGTATATATACACTCATATGTATATATACACTCATATACACTTCACTCATATGAGGAATTTAAGATACAAAACAGATGAATGAACTTAAGGGAAGGAGGCAAAAATAACGTAAAAACAGGGAGGGGGACAAAACATGAGACTTAGAGAACAGAGGGTTACTGGAGGGGGGATGGGCTAAACAGGCAAGGGGCATTAAGGAATCTACTCCTGAAATCATTGTTGCACTATATGCTAACTAACTTGGATGTAAATTAAGAAAATAAAGAATAATGAAAAAGAAACCATCATCATCAGAACTTGCACAGTAGTAAACTTCCATTCTTTCTTTTTTTCAGTAAAATAAAATAAAATGGCATCTTTAAGGAACAGTTATTTATTTGGGAAAATTGTCCCCAAATAATGGCAAATGTAAAAGGCAGTGTTTCACCAGTGAGAGAAGCCAGCAGGTGCATACTCTCTCTGCTCCCAGCCACCGGACTGGCTACAGGATCTGTGCCTGCATTGTGCTGTCTTCCTTCCCACCAGGTTGAACAGCGGAGCAGCGCTTCCTCCTCAAGGAAGCATCCATCCCCTCCTCCCCAAAGGAACCTCATTCCACCTTTCCTTCACTGTGGCCCTGACTGCAGCTGCCAGGTCAGGTGTGGTATCATTCCTAGAGAAGGTTCATTCCCAGAGCCTCAGGTACGTAGTGTGTGGCCACTGATTTGGTGAACTCATTCTTTTCTATTCCAATCAGAAAAGAGTATCTAGGGGTGCCTGGGTGGCTCAGTTGGTTGAGCGCCCGACTTCCGCTCAGGTCATGATCTCCCGGTACCAGGGTTCAAGCCTCGCGTTGGGTTCTGTGCTGACAGCTTGGAGCCTGGATCCTGCTTCGGGTTCTGTGTCTCCTTCTCTCTCTGCCCCTCTCCCACTGGCGGTCTTGCTGTCTGTCAGAATAATAAACATTTAAAAAAAAAAACACTGAAAAACTTTTAAAAAAAGAAAGAAAAAGCATCTAAAACAGAACAACCCTAGTTGTTGGTAGTTTTGTAGTTTTTTTCCAAGGTTATATTAACTCTCCCGTGCTCTGTCATAAAATAGTCGAAGTTGATGTGGATTGCCTCCAGATTATACAAAACATTACATTAGATCAACGTAACAATAGATCATGACATCAGTGACTTCCTTCCTGGCAGACAGACAAAAAGTGGCTAGTTCACTGGAGGTTTTGGGAAGACACATGCACACCAGAGGGCGTGTATATATTTACCGTTTATGTAAACAGTATTGTGTAACATTGACATTCTCTTATTTTTTTTTTCCAACTGGCACTATGTTTTTAAGATCTGTCCGTGGTGCTGCGTGTACTTGTGATCCTTTGCTTCATAATAATAGTGAAGGCCAACCCAGAGCGCTCTTACGTCTTCTGACAAATCTGCAGCAAGCATCCTTATGGATTTCCCATTGTGCACATATGTTAGAATGTCTGTGGATCCGAGTGTGTGTGCGCTTAATTTGCATAAGTACTTTGGGCCCGCTCTCCAAAGAGGCTTTACCAATTTACACTCCCATTGGCCATGTGTGAGGGATCCTATCTTCCTCATTTCTGCCATTAATTGGTATGACCCAGCTTTCCAGTTTTTGCCAGTCTAAAGGTGTAAAGTGCTATCTTGTTTTAATTTGCATTTCTTTGACTGCTAATGAGTTTGAGCATCACTTCATGCGCTTATTAGCTTTGGGGGTTTCTTTTTCTGTAAATTGCCTGTCATATCATTTGCCCATTTTTCTATTGGAGTTGATGTCCTCTTCTTGTTGCTTTACTGAGTTCCTCGTATATTTTAGATGTTAATCCCTTGTCAGTTTTAGACTTTGGAAAAAAAAAATCTCAGTCCTATCATCTGACTCTTAATTGGTCCGTGTTATTTATTTATTTATTTATTTATTTATTTATTTTATTAAACACAACTTCTTAATTTTGATATAATCAGATTCAGCAAATTTGTGCGTGATGGTTTGTGCTTTTCAAGCTTGATTAAATAAGCCTCCTTGCCTTTCCCTAAGCCTGAAGATACCCTCCCACGTTTGTTTCTACAAGCACTATGATTTTTAGCTCTCAGTTTTAGATCTTTAATTTACGTAGAGCTCCCCTCCTTGTACGTGAGGCTAAAAAGGGACTCAGTTATGATTTTCTTAGTAGATTGAGCCATTTTTCACCAGTCTGTGTCAAATCATCCATTCTCTCCCCAGTGATTTGCAGTGGCTCCTCCTTTATCCGTGTTAAATTCTCGTGCTTACGTGGATAGGTCTTGGTGTTCTGTTTTGTTCCGTTGATACACTTATCTATTCTTTTTTTTTAAAAAAATTTTTTTTTCAACGTTTATTTATTTTTGGGACAGAGAGAGACAGAGCATGAACGGGGGAGGGGCAGAGAGAGAGGGAGACACAGAATCGGAAACAGGCTCCAGGCTCTGAGCCATCAGCCCAGAGCCTGATGCGGGGCTCGAACTCCCGGACCGCGAGATCGTGACCTGGCTGAAGTCGGACGCTTAACCGACTGCGCCACCCAGGCGCCCCTATACACTTATCTATTCTTGTGCTAACACTACAGTATTTTTTTTTAATTATGGCTTTATAGTAGGTCTTACCATTTGGTAGGGAAAGAGCATCATTGCTCCTTTTTATTTTATTTTGTTTTTTTGAAGTTGACTTAGTTCTTCACGTACTTTTCATGACTCCATGTAATTTTTGGAGTAGACTTTACCAAGTTTACTTTTTAAAGAAAATAACCCATGAGGCGCTGGGTGGCTCAGTCGGTTAAGCGTCCGACTTTGGCTCAGGTCATGATCTCACGGTTCATAGTTCAAGCACTGCATTGGGCTCTGTGCTGACATGACAGCTCAGAGCCTAGAACCTGTTTTGGATTCTGTGTCCTCTTCTCTCTCTGCCCTTTGCCGGCTCTCTCTCTCTCTCTCTCTCAAAAATAAATAAACATTAAAAAAAAAAGGAAAAAAAGAAAATACCCCTATACACCTGCTTATACATGTAATTGTACTTATGACTGGGTTTGTAGTGAATTTCTTAATTAGTCTGGGGAGAGTGGACTTGGTTATAATAAGATTTAAGCCATCCTATCCAAGGGTTGTCCATTATTCAAATTTTCAAGTTCAGTTCATTAGAGATCCTTATAAGTTCTTGGCTTAGTTCTCACATAACGATCTAATTTTTGTTGTGATTGTGATGCATTGCATTTTTATGGCATTTTCTTCTGTTTATGATTTCTTTTATTACCTATTATATTCATTTCACTTTTTGGTTTTTCATTTTTTATTATACTTTCTAGTTAGCGATTGCTGGTGTAGAAGAGTATTGATTTTTGTAGGTAAATTTTGTATCTGAGCAATCTTAGCTGAATTCTCTTATTCTGATAATTTGTCTGTTAATTCTATTGGTTCCCGTTGGGATAGTGAGTCACATCTATAACTAATGACAGTTTAAAAAAAAATTTTTTTAATGTTTATTTATTTTTGAGACAGAGAGAGACAGAGCATGAGCAGGGGAGGGGTAGAGAGAGAGAGAGAGGGAGACACAGAATCTGAAGCAGGCTCCAGGCTCCAAGCTGTCAGCACAGAGCCCGATGTGGGGCTTGAACTCACAAACCATGAGATCATGACCTGAGCCGAAGTTGGATGCTTAACTGACTGAGCCACCCAGGCACCCCATAACCAATGACAGTTTTAGGTCTTTCCTCCCAAACTTCACAATCCTATTTCCTCATAGTATTATTTCAAACTTCTAATACTTCAATAAACAGTGTGAGTTAAGTTATTAGGGTCATCCGTGTTAAGTTATTAGGGTCATATGCCCAGGATGTAAAGATATATGCCTAAAATTTTTCTCTTTTGTATATTACTTATTTGGGGATGTATAGACCTTATCAAATTCAGTAAATTTTTTTCTACTCCAAGTTTTATAAGAATTTTTTTTAATTTTTTTAATGTTTATTTATTTATTTTGAGAGAGAGAGAACGACAAGCAGGGGAGGGGCAGAGAGAGAGGGAGCGAGAGAAACCCAAGCAGGCTCTGTGCTGGCAGCACAGAGCCTGATGTGGGACTCAAACCCACGAACTACTAGTTCATGACCTGAGCTGAAATCAAGAGTCAAACACTTAACTGACTGAGCCACCCAGGCATCCCTAAGAGTTTTTCTTGTTTTGTTTTTAATCATAAAAAGGTACTGTACCAGGGCATCTAGGTGACTCAGTCAGTTAAGTGTCTTACTCTTGATTTTGGCTCGGGTCATGATTCCAGGGTCATGGGATTGAGTCCTGTGTCAGACTCCATGCTGAGCATGGAGCCTGCTTAAGATTCTCTGTGTCTCCCTCTGCCCCCTCCCCTGCTTGGGCTCACTCTCTCTCTAAAATAAAAAAGATAAAATTAAATTTAAAAAAAGGTACTGGACCTTATAAAATGCGTTTTCTGCATCAACTGAAATTACCATATATTATTTTTCTCTCTCTGTTAACATTGAATTAAACGGAAAAGTTTTCTGATGCTGAACTATCCTTGAATTCCTTGAATACTATGTATTATTTTTAAATACATTTTTAATGTATCTTTAATACATGGGAGTCAGCAATGTTTTGTTTAGGATTTTTGCATCTGCTTAAAAGTTAAATAGTCCTATAGTTTCTCTTTTTGCTTAGTTCTTGTCTGATTTTAGAAGTAGGATTATATTAGTCCTACAAAATTAGCTGGGCAGAGTTTACTCTTTCTCTGTTTTCTTTTTCTTTTTTTTTTTTAATGCCCCTTACCCATTTAGCCCATCCCCCCACCCATAACCCCTCCAGTAACCCTCTGTTTGTTGTCTATATTTAAGTCTCTTATGTTTTGTCCTCCCCCCTGTTTTTATGTTATTTTTGCCTCCCTTCCCTTATGTTCATTCATCTGTTTTGTATCTTAAATTCTTCATTTGAGTGAAGTCAGATGACAGTTGCCTTTCTCTGACTAATTTCACTTATCATTATACCCTCTAGTTCTAGCCACATAGTTGCAAATGGCATGATTTCATTCTTTTTGATTGCCAAGTAATACTCCATTGTATATATATACCACACCTTCTTTACCCATTCATCCGTCAATGGCCATTTGGGCTCTTTCCATGCTTTGGCTATTGTCGACAGTGCTGCTATAAACATTGGGGTGCATGTGCCCCTTTGAAACAGCACACCAGTATCCCTTGGATAAATACCTAGTCGTACAATTGCTGGGTTGTAGGATAGTTCTATTTTTAATTTTTTGAGGAACCTCCATACCGTTTTCCAGAGTGGCTGCACCAGTTTGCATTCCCACCAGCAGTGCAAAAGAGATTTCTCTTTCTCTGCATCCTCGCCAACATCTGTTGTTGCCTGAATTGTTAATGTTAGCCATTCTGACAGGGGTGAGGTGGTATCTCATTGTGGTTTTGATTTCTATTTCCCTGCTGATGAGTGATGTTGAGCATGTTTTCATGTGTCAGTCGGCCATCTGGATGTCTTCTTTGGAGAAGTGTCTATTCATGTCTTTCGCCCATTTCTTCACTGGATTATTTGTTTTTTGGGTGTTGGGTTTGATAAGCTCTTTATACATTTTGGATACTAACCCTTCATCTGATATGTCATTTGCAAATATCTTCTCCCATTCTGTCAGTTGCCTTTTAGTTTTGCTGATTGTTTCCTTCGCTGTGCAGAAGCTTTTTATTTTGATGAGGTCCCAGTAGTTCATTTTTGCTTTTGTTTCCCTTGCCTCCAGAGACGTGTTGAGTAAGAAATTGCTGTGGCCAAGGTCAAAGAGGGTTTCTCCTGCTTTCTTCTCGAGGGTTTTGATGGCTTCCTGTCTTTCATCCATTTTGAGTTTATTTTTGTGTATGGTATAACAAAGTGGTCCGGGTTAATTTTTCTGCATGTCACTGTCCAGTTTTCCCAGTGCCATTTGCTCAAGAAACTGTCTTTATTCCATGGGATATTCTTTCCTGCTTTGTCAAAGATTAGTTGGCCATACGTTTGTGTGTCTATTTCTGGGTTCTCTGTTCCATTGATCTGAGTGTCTGTTTTTGTGTCATCTTTGTTTTCTGGAACAACTTGAAAAGAGTAAAAAATAGCTCCTCCTTAGAAGTTCCATGGAATTTGTACACAGCACCGTGCAAAACCCTCTGGGCCTCAGATTATTTTTGGTTGGGGTGGAGAAAGAGAAGATCTCTGACTACCAGTTTGATCTTCTTAATATTTATTTGTTTGAGTCCATTTATAAATCTGTTCAAGTGTGCTTTCTCTTGCACAAATTTTGGCATTTTGTATTTTCTTGTCTGTTCGTGTCTCTTATATAGGTTATTCAATTTGTTGGAAGGGATTTATAATATTCTTTTATTATATTAGATAGATAGTACTTCCGTTTTGCTTTTTAATTCTTTTTTTTCTTCAAGAACAAACTTTTGTCTTGGTTAATTTCTGCTTCGTTTTCTTCACTGTTTCTTTGATGAGTGTCTTTATCTTATTCTTTCTGTATCCAGTTTGTGGATACAGTTCCTTTTCATTTACCCTTTTCTTTAGAAATATATCTATTTGATGCCATAATTTTCTCACTAACTGTTGTTCTTAGCTGTGACTGTAGTTTTGACAAGTAACATTTTTGTTAACATCTACTTCTAAACATTTCTTTGATCCCTTTAGTACTGTGGTAAAATCCAGGGACCCTGGAGCCTGTCTGCCTGGGTTTGAATCCCTGCTAAACTATTACTCACTAGCTGTTTGACCTTGTGCAAGTCACTTAACCTTTCTGTGCCTCACTTTTTTCACTTCTGTAACTAACATTTAAATGAATATCAGCTCATGTAAAGACTACCACAGAACATGACTGCATACAGCAAGTGCTATGTAAATGTAAGCTATTAAAGTTCCCAATCATGGGACCCCTTACCTCCTTTGATTGTTAATTTCTAGTAAGATAGTAATCTTAGGGGTAAGATTCCCTGCTTCCTCTGGAAAGACAGAAGGGAGACACTGTGGGCCCATATGAGGTTGGAGACCTTGATTTATTAGAGGTACCAGTCTTTGTGACTGTGGCTTTCTCCCCCAAAGGCTTCCATGCTAGGCATGAGCAAGGAGAATATCAGTTGCTTCCGGGATGGACTACTGGCAAGGCAGATGAAAATGTCAAGAATGTCAAGGGCACTGACATGAAAAGGTTCAGGAGATGATTCATGAAAGGCAGAGCAGATTAAATGTGGGGTTTGAAGGAGGAGAAGGGTCAAGGATGACCCCAGGGTTTCTACAGATAGATAGAAGTGTTGGTTCCTAAGATGAGGAAGACGGGAAAAGGAACAATCTGGGAGGTAGAGTGCAGAACTGGGATTCAGTTTCGGATATGTGATGCTGGGTTTGGTTTGGCCAGGGCCTGGAGTGTGGGTGAGGGACAGGAGAGGAAGGGGTGAGAAGAGAAAAGTGGGCAGGTCCAGGTAACCAGCTTAGAGGGTATGAACATATGAGTATAAAGAGAGCAATGGGAGGGGCGTTTAACGTTAAACAGGAGCTGGACATAGTAAATTCCGTTTTAGGAATACCACTGACTCCAGTATGGAGAATGGTTGTAGGAAGAGAGAGCATAGAAGGGAGACAAGTTGGAAGGGATCTAGCCTTACCAGACACTGGGCATCACCCAGAGATGGTTTCATGGGTGTCTAACCTGCGCAGTCCCACGGGGCTTTCCTTAATGCTCTGCTTTTCCTATCTTGAGATTCTTAATAATTTTATCCTTGTTTTGGGAGTCAAGTCTGATAGGCAAGGGATCATGTGCATGGGCAGAAGAGATGTACACAATGTGCACGTCTACCATGGTCCCTTGCTGCCCCATTCGAGTACAGCATTTGTGATGCCCCATTCATGAGCACAGAATTCAGATGGACCCACAGCCCATGGGGTCTTGTATGTTATAACTGGTTGGTGACCTTTACATTTGAAGGAAATTTGCCTGGATGTAAAAATATTTGGCCCCTTTTCTCCCCTTAAATATCTTTAAAACGTTGCTCCATTTTTTAAAACATAAAAAATTTATTAAAAACCTGTAGAATCTTGGGGCACCTGGGTAGCTCGGTCAGTTAAGCGTCTGACTTTGGCTCAGGCAATGACCTCATGATTCATGAGTTCAAGCCCCATGTCTGGCTCTGTGTTGGCAGCTCAGAGCTTGGAGCCTGCTTTGGATTCTGTGTCTCCCTCTCTCTCTCTCTCTCTCTCTCTCTCTCTCTCTCTCTGCCCCTCCCCCACTCATGCTCTCTCTCTCTCTCTCAAAAATAAATAAACATTAAAGAAAATTTAAAAAACCTATAGAATATTTTTTGAAAAAATTCATTAAAAAAAACCTGTAGCATCTTAATGCCATCCCAATTTTCTTTTGCACAGAAGTAACTTGGACTTTTTAGCTGAATGCCTAAAGGGATTTTATTTCATCCTTAAGGAACAGTAATATCACTAAGCTAACTGTCAGTATTAACCATTCTAGATAATTCTCATGGGACGAGTATGTGCTTTCAATTTTTAGATTCAAATCTTATATTTCAGAAAATATTTTTTTAATTCAGTTTTTAAGTACTTATTCTGTTTAATCGTTTAGGCTTTTATTCTTTAGGGCCTTCAATTACACATATGTTGGGTCCCCTTTGTCTGACCTCTGTATCAATCACTTTCTCTCAAATCCCTTTTATCTCTTTCTTTATTTCTGTTTGATTTTTTTCACTTCTCTATTTCATATCCTCCGTTTATCTCACTGTGCCCTGGTGTGTACTCATGCATGTGTTTCTTCTAATTTAATCTTCATTTTGGAATTGATTTTCTTTTCTGTGTCCTCCAGTTCCAACAGATTTTTAAAAATCTCCCTGTTGTCTGGCCATCTTGTATCTGAGCGCTTCTGTTTCTGGCCTGTGCTGTTCTTTCAGAGCTTCTCCCATTTTCTTAATTAATTGCTTTCAACCCATTTAGCTTTGTGTCCACATGTGTTCTCTTAGTCTACCAGAGGAGTATCTTGTTTATTTCTATCTTTTTTTTCCTTCCCTTGTAAGAGCCATTGTTTGAAGTTATATTGTATTTCTCTTTTCTCCCTTTCTCTTTCTTTCTTTCTTTCTTTTTCTTTCTTTCTCTCTCTCTCTCTCTCTCTCTCTCTCTCTTTCTTTCTCTCTCTTTTATTTGAATTCAAGTTTGTTAACATGCAGTGTAGTGTAGGCTTCAGGAGTAGAACCCAGTGATTCATCTCTTACATATGACACCCAGTGCTCATCCCAAAAAGTACCCTCCTTAATGTCCATCACCCATTTAACACATCCTCCCACCCACCTCTCCTCCAGCAGCCCTCCCTTTTGTTTCTTAAGTGAAAAAGATGTCATTTCCTAGATTCATAGGAGAAGGTTTTTGTAGAAGGGGCAAGCAGCTTTCCCTACATTTTTAGTTGTTACTATGAAAGGCTTAAATGGCAGTCTTTCTGAGTAAGTTTTTCTTCACTTCTCAGAACTAAGCCTGTGTCAGAAAGGCTTACTGCCTTTCTTAGAGTTTCTTAGAACTCTGTGGGCCTTGCTCTTTAAGATAACTCTCTAATCTTCAGACTTTCACTGTCCAGTGTGGTAGTCACTAGCCACATGTGGCTGTGGAACATTCGAAGCATGTCTGATCCAAATGAAGTAAACACAGAGAAGTACACACAGAGTTCAAAGATTTAGCAGGAACAAAAAGTAAAATAGCTCATTAATAACTTTTATATTGATTATACATCAAAACAATAATATTTTGAGTTTATTGGATTCATTGAAATATATATATTTTAAGTTTATTTATTTTGAGAAGGACAGAGAGAGTGAGCAAGAGAGGGGCAGAGGGAGAGGGGGAGAGAGAACCCCAAGCAGGATCTGTGCTGTCAGCACAGAGCCCCATGCGGGGCTGGAACTCACGAATCATGAGATTGTGACCTGAGCTAAAACCAAGAGCCAGATGCCTAACTGACTGAGCCCCCCAGGTACCCTGTAAAATACATTATTAAAATCAATTTAACTTGTTTTCATCCCATTAAGATTTTTTTTAATGTTTATTTATTTTTGAGAGAGCAAGAGACAGAGTGCTAGCAGGAGAGGGGCAGAGACAGGGAGACACAGAATCTGAAACAGGCTCCAGGCTCTGAGCTGTCAGCACAGAGCCCGATGCGGGGCTTGAACTCACAAACTGTGAGATCGTGACCTGAGCTGAAGTCCATCACCTAACCAGCTGAGCCACCCAGACACCCCTGTTTTCATTCAATTTTGAAAGGTGGCTAGTAGAAAATATACAGTCACACATTGTGGCTTCCATTTGTGGCTCCCATTGTATTTGTCTTAGACAGGACCACTTCAGACTTTATATTCTTCTGTCACCATATGGCACCCATATGCTTCCTCTCACACTTCTGCCATGTCATCTGAACCTTTCACTCACCCTACAGTTCCTTCCTTGTTCCATTTGTTCTCTCTTCGAGCAGTTTTCTTTCCAGGTTTTACTTCTGCAAGTGAGTCTTTTCTGGATATCTGCTAAATCCTTGAGGACTTAGACCTCCCACTAGAATTAATCCCCCTCAACACCCTTTCTTTTCTTTTCTTTTTTTTTTAATTTTTTTCAACGTTTTTTTATTTATTTTTGGGACAGAGAGAGACAGAGCATGAACGGGGGAGGGGCAGAGAGAGAGGGAGACACAGAATCGGAAGCAGGCTCCAGGCTCCGAGCCATCAGCCCAGAGCCTGACGCGGGGCTCGAACTCACGGACCGCGAGATCGTGACCTGGCTGAAGTCGGACGCTTAACCGACTGCGCCACCCAGGCGCCCCTCAACACCCTTTCTGTACTCACTCACAGCATGCCAGCTTTGTCCCTGACTCTCAGACCTGCTTGCCCAGGACCTGCTTAGGATGCAGGTTGTTCTCCTTTGGGGTATGCACGTGTTCTAGAGAGTTGGGGGCTGTGTCCATCAGCAGTCTGTTTTCAATTCCTGGTGCTCCTGATCCACAGCCACCCTCCTGTCCATGCTGCCTGTATCCTCGGTAGTTCAGACATGTCTGCCCACACACTGGGTTATGGAGAATCTTGCTCACCTAGTTTTGTAAAGAGATTGTCTGCGGATGTTCTTTCTTTCGCTGCTCTATTGATTTTTAGGGAATGTTTAGGAGTATTTCAAAAACTACACTGCTGCCATAATCCCAGTATGATTAGAATTGTCTCGTGTTCTGTTTTTAATTCTTTTTTTTTTTCAACGTTTTATTTATTTATTTTGGGACAGAGAGAGACAGAGCATGAACAGGGGAGGGGCACAGAGAGAGGGAGACACAGAATCAGAAACAGGCTCCAGGCTCTGAGCCATCAGCCCAGAGCCCGACGCGGGGCTCGAACTCCCGGACCGCGAGATCGTGACCTGGCTGAAGTCAGACGCTTAACCGACTGCGCCACCCAGGCGCCCCACTCTTTTTAATTCTCTAACCTATCTGTTACTTATTTTGATGAACAACATGAACTCAGTATCTAACGTTATTTTTCCCATTTTTATTTTTAGCAATTCCACTTTTTCTTATTATAAAAGTTAAATGTATATGTTGAAGAAATAATAAAATATGGGTGAGCAAAAAGAAAAAAATATAATTTTCCCATGCAGAGAGAATATTTTAATATTTTGATATTTTGACCTATATGCTTCCAGGCATTTTTAAGTTGGCTGACCTTGGGCAAAAATTACTTAATGTCTTTGAGATTCAGTACCATCATCTGTGAAACAGGGGAAATAACATATCTTATTGAACCTAATATACCATCAAGTGTGAGAATCACCTTTTTTTTAATCACTGAGAAAGACAGCAAGACTCTGCCAGTTAAATTATGACACATAAGCAATCAGTTTTAGGTGTGTTGATACATAAAAATTTATTAGTCTTAGGGTCAATTGGATATAATGTATATTAAGTACAATATCTGACAACTATTATTCTATTATGAATCTACTGAAATTTATCTAACCTCCTATTGTTGGGCATCTAGGTTATCTCTAGTTGTAAGCTATTATAAACATTAATAATTCATTAACAGATAAAAAGAAATGGTCAGAAAGTATTAAATCTTTTTTAAAAAATTTTTTAAGGTTTATTTTTGACAGAGACAGAGTGCGAGCATGAGCTGGGGAGGGGCAGAGAGAGAGGGAGACACAGAATCCGAAGCAGGCTCCAGGCTCTGAGCTGTCAGCACAGAGCCTGATGTGGGGCTCAAACTCACGAACTGTGAGATCATGACCTGGGCCGAAGTCAGATGCTTAACCGACTGAGCCACCCAGGTGCCCCAGAAAGTATTGAATCTTAAACCTTAACACAAACCAAGAAATGCAAATCAAAACAACAATGAAATGCCATTTGTACTTTTCAAAATAGGGTTCTTTCGTGTTACAGAAAAATTAGGAAAACCTCAGTCTCTGACAGAATAGTGTAACCAAATAAATCATTATTCATTGGTACTATCAGTCATATAAAAAGATGATATGCAAAGGTGAGCCATTTATAATGCCAAAAGCTACAATTCATAGCAAAAAGTTATGCGTATCTGTGCACCTCACAACAGGAGATTCAAGAAGAAACAGAGATAAATTGGTAGTTAGAGGCTTTAATCCACCTCTCGAAGTTTGATGTGTACATAAAAAGTAATAACATAAAAACCCTAAAAATGTAATTAATGAGGTAAATCTCATATATAATCACACTAACCATTAAAATCTGTTATTGCACATTCCCTTCAAGTGTTCCTGTAGGTTCACAAAATTGGCTATTTGTTAATTCAAAAAGGACACAAAGGTAGGAACAGTGAGATAACATTCTCTGATCAGAATGCAGTAAAACTAAAAATTAATCACAATATCCAATGCAATTTTTTTTTCTGCCTATAAAATTTAGAACTTGCAAACAATTCTTGGGTCTAGAAGAAATCAAACCCCAAACTTCAAAGTGTTAAGAATATAGTGATAGTGAAAATCCTACCTAAGGCCTATGAGAGATAAAACAGCACTCAGAGGAAAAATCGTAGCTTTTGAATATGTATATTAGAAATTAAGAAAGAATGAACAAAAACATCAGGTTTAGCTCAAGAAATTAGAAAACATAAACCTTACAAAATCAGAAGGAAGGAATCCAAAAGAGAAAAGGGAACACCCATGATTTAGGTAAGAGAAAAAAAAAAATAGCATTTCTAAATCCAGGTCCTAGTCATTTGGGAGAAAAACAAGAACATATCTGTGGTTTGGTAACCAAGAGACTACACAGTATAATCGTGACAATTGGGAAATAAATACAAATAGTTACAAGCATTGTAAGAGATACTTTGCCCAAGTTTATGCAAATAAGGTTAAAAACCAGAAAAAAGTGATACTTAGGAAAAAATAATTTATCAAAATTGACTCCAGAGGAGAAAGAAATAATAAATCCACAAGTTACCATAGAAGAAATAGAAAATGCTGCTGAAGATTTACCCACCTTCTTGAAAAATAAACCATCCTGGGCAGTTTTACAGGGGAATTCTACCAATTTCTTTAAGTGCCAGATAATTCCAGTGCCATTTAAACTGTTCCAGGGCCTAAAATTGTTTTTAATGTCCAGATTGGTTTTGTGAAGCAACAGACACACAGATGCACATGCACATCACATATACATACTTTTATGAATATTGATATAAAAATCCAAATTAAAATAATAGCAAACAAAATATAACAGTGCTTAAAAACAAAACTAATACACTGTGACCAAGGGTTTACTACACATACAAAAATGGTTCAATATTTTTAGTTCTAATAGAATTAATTAAAATCTATTAAAATCAATATTTTAAAATATATTATCTATTATGTGATAAAACAAGAATTAATGGTAGGATGTGGGAAGTAGATACATGCTTGTTCAGTGAAACATTCTTTTAACTTTGGTGTATGTTTGAAAAATTTCATAATAAAATGTTGAGAAAATATCTATTAATAGAATTTATCATATTAATAGGTCTAAGGAGGAAGATCATAAGATCATCTTCATAAGCACTGAAAAGGCATTTGACAAAATTCAATATCTATTCTTAATTTTAATGCATTTAATAAAATAGGAAGAGATAGTTACTTCTTCTAAGATATAAAATAGATTCATCTCAAGCCAGCATTATGCTTAATGGGGAAAATACTAAAAGCATTCACATTAAAGTCAGGGTAAAACAAAAATGTCCAATATTATGTTGGACTATTATTTAGCATTGTTCTGGAAGAAATAACCAGTATAATTAAAGAAAGATATTAGAAGTATGAAAATAAAGTGAGACATTAAATTATCTTTATTTGTAGATGATAAGATGGAATGATATGATTATATAGCTCTAACCCAAGAGGCTCAGTTGAAAAACTATTATAAAAATAAGATAGTTCAATAATGGGGTTGAGTACAAAATTAAAAGAAGAATCAAGAGTATAATATATACACACACACATATATATATACTACTCTCTTGATACTTACATACTCAGTATTTTATCATAATGAGAAATGTGTGATATATGTGTGAATAAACCTTTGAAATACAGAGGGTCACAAATGAGGACTTTAAAAACGGAAAGCTATGTCATGTTCTTGCGTAGGAAGATTCAAAGATGACAGTTCTTTTAAAATTAATTTACAGTGTAAAGGGATCCCGCTAAAATGCCAACAGTATTATTTAATGAGACCAGCTGGTTCTAAAGTTCACATAAAAATGAACAAACCAAAATAGGAAACCAATCTTTTAAATGTCAAAAAATTAAGGAGAAATAGGACACCAGATACTAGAACAGTGTACTTGCATGGTACTTGCGTGTATAGACAGATCATTGGTACAGACTAAAAGTTCAGAATTATTCCCCAATATGCAGAGTAGCTTAGTATATGATAGAGGTGACATTTCAGATCAGTGGGGGAAAGATTCAATGATATTTTTTGAGATAATTCGATAGTCATCTGGGGGAAAAAGTTGGATCCCTAGTTTGTGCCTTTATAAAAAAAGGTTTATTTTGAGAGAGAGAGAGGGAGGGATGAGGGAGGGTGTGCATGAGTGAGGGAGGGGCAGAAAGAGAGGGAGAGAGAGAGAGTCCCAAGCCGATATGGAGCTGTCAGCGCAGAGCCCGATGCGGGGCTTGGTCTCAAGAACTATGAGATCATGACCTGAGCCAAAATCAAGAGTTGGATGCTTAACTGACTGAGCCACCCAGGCACCCTAGATCCCTAGTTTGTACCTTACACCACAATAAATTTCAGGTGGATCAGAGGTTTAAACAGAAAATGAGACCATAAACCATAGGAGAATGTTTTTATGATCTGGGCAGAATTGATCTTGAAATGGCAAAGGCCTTTCTAGAAACTGCAAAATGATTGGTAAATTCACCTACATTAAAAAAGAAAAAAGTCTACAAGGCAAAACCATCAGAAGCTAAATCCCGCAAACTGCAGATTGGGGGGGATAATTTGCAACGCGTCGTAAAGAGCCAGGTTCTCTAACATACAAAGCATTCCTAAAAAGTGAGAAGAACAGAATGACAGCCCCATATGGGAAAAATGTGCAAAGGCTCTAAAGCATGCATTCTCAATATGTGTCAGATGGTCCCCAAGAGGGCAAAAATTGTTTCTTAGGGAGCAGAGTATCTCAGATATTACAATGGTTCATGGCCATCCAAAGCTCCGCTCTGAGGAATAAATCTTATTCCTTATTATTCAATTTCTATTGATAGGAAGAAATTATATTAAATTTTTAATTGGTTGGTTAAACAGATATATTTATTATAATATAAATGATAAGAGAATAGTTGTAATAATTAAAGCAAAATTTTCTGTTTTTAGGGTTGATTGATGAGGTGTTGAGAAGATACAAATCTCAAAAAATGGTTGACAGAAAAGAACATACAGATGGTCGTTGATCATATAAAAATAAGCTCACGTAAAAACCTTAACAGGAATGTTCAAAGCAGCACTCCTCATAATAGCCAAATGATGGAAACAGCCCAAATGCCCATCAACTGATGAATGGATGAATGGATAAAATTTTTATCCATGGATAAAATGGATCCCTGCAATGAAATGAGACTCTGCCTTAAGTAAGGAACAAGGGGCAGGCATCTGCTACAACACGGATGAACTCTGACACCGCACTAAGTGAAAGAAACCAGTCACAATAGAGCACATATCGTGTGGTTCTGTTTATATGAAATGTCTAGAAAAGGCAAGTCTATAGAGGAAGTGGTTGCTTAGGGCTGGGGGGGATGGGGTATTTGGTAGAGTGATTTGCAGAGGGTACAGGGTTTCCTTTGGGGTGATGAAATGTTCTAAAACTGATTGTGGGGTCACACAACTCTGACTATACTAAAAGTACAGTGGGAAACTCAGTAGGCCGGGAGTCTGACTTTGGCTCAGGTTGTGATCTTGTGGTTCCTGGCTTTGGCCGCACGTCGGGCTCTGCACTGACAGCTTGGAGCCTGGAGCCTGCTTCAGATTCTGTGTCTCCCTCTCTCGCCTTCTCCCGCTTGTGCAGTCTCTCTCTCTCCCCCCCCTCCAAAAAAAAAAAAAAAAAAACACCAAGTAAAAAATAAACATTAAACACATTTTTTTAAGGCACTGGATTGTACACTTTAAATGGCTGAGTTGTTTGAACATGAATTACAGCCAATAAAGCAGTTACCAGAAAAATAAGCAATAGTTCTCAGTCTTAATGGTTCTTAGTCTTTCTTTGGGATGGCCTACTTTAGTATCTCTCAAAAGCTGTCTCCAGATGTGGATACTGTCCACAGAAAAATTCGTACGTGCAGAAAAGTTTGCATTTAATTTCAATGAGTTTAAGGACCCCTAGACTCCCTAGGAGTAGCTCAGCTTAAGAACTTCTGCAAAATATTTAGTACCATGGAAATAGTTTCATTAATTGCCATTAAGTGGAAAATGCAGTCTTTTAAAGATAGAATGATTAGAGTGAATTCATTTCCGTCGTGCGTATCAACTCTTCTCTTTCTGGAACATTCCTCATTTATTCTTGTACTTTTCTCCTTTTATGTCAGGTTGTATGGTTCTCTTCATAAAGCTGCACTTCTTTTTTTGTTATTTAATAATTTGTGTTACCCTCTTCAATCGTATTTTTATCCCAGTATTACTTTACATTTTTATTGCCATGTTTGCTTCATAAACGGCCATCTTACCAAATGGTCTTCATGTTTTGTTTTTTTCACCTCTCCATTTTATTTAATTTTCAAAAGGGAAACATCATTACTGTTTTTTGAATATAAAGGTCCTACATGTTCATCATTTTAAAATTCAAACCATTTAAAAGATTAGAAAGTGAAAGTACCTCGATAATTCTGCCCCTAGAGATAGCCACTGTTTCTTATTAGTTGTATTTTTCAGTTAATTATCTAAGGCTTCCAAGATAGAAAAATCATATCATCTTTAATTAATGTGCGACAAGGATAATGTTTTGAGGCTATTAAGCCAATGCATTTTTCTTTTAAAAAGAATCTTAATTATGAAATATCTTAAACATACAAAAAGGTACAGAAAAGGATATAACAGATACTCATTTTACCATTATCAGTTTGGAAGTCCTCCCACCTGCCCATCCCTATCTTGCCCTCTTCCCCCCCGCCCCCCGCAAAGCACACAACCCGTATGTTTACAACATAGACATATCCACAAACTATACACAGAATTATTTTGTGTGTTCTTAAGTGTACATGAATAGTATCCTACCATCTTTAACTTTTGAAAAGAGTTTGAGATTTACTCATGTTAATACACATACTCAACTCATGTTTATCTGTTTGCAGTATTTCATCGTATTAATATTTTCCCATTTCCTTTCTAAGGTCTAGTTGTTTCCATTTTTAAATAATCACATAGAGTACCTGATAAGCATTCTTATCCATGTCTTCCTAGGCACACGGAGGAGAATTTGTCTAGGGAACATATGTGGCTGTGGGCTTGTTAAATCACAAGGTAAGTGCACCTTCCACTGGAATAGGTCCAGTATTATCAAAATATCTCCAGTGTGATTGCACCAGTGTGCATTCCCACCAGCACCAGGCTCTGTAAGAGTGCTTCCTCCCCATCATTGCTATCATCTGATTTGTAAGTTTTGCCAGTGGGTGGATATGGAATGTATCTCATTGTTGCTTTTAAGTTTATTTATTCTTATTTTGAAGGAGAGAGAGGGCAAGCACAAGCGGCGGGTGGGCAAAGAGAGAGGGAGAGAGAGAAAGACAGGGGGAGAATTCCAAGCAGGCTCTGCACTGTCAGCACAGAGTCAGATGCAGGGCTTGATCTCACGGTTCGTGAGATCGTGGTCTGAACTGAGATCAAGAGTCAGATGCTTAACTGACTGAGCCACCCAAGTGCGCCTGCCTTTAGTTGCATTGTCTTGATTACCTATGAGTTGGACAGCTTTTCACCTATATATTTACTATTGAGGTTTTCTCTTCAGAGTCCCTGTTCATAAGCCTTTTTCCATCCCCCCCCCCCATCGATTTGTTAAAGTTCATTATATGTTGTAGACACTAATATTTTGTTGCAGATCATTTCTCCCAAACTGTGCTCTGTTTTCACTTTGTTTGGTTTGTGTTTCTTTCACTTTGTTTATATTGTCATTTGTTGTATACACATATTTTATTTTTAGGTGCTCAAGTTTTTCAATGGTTGCCTTTATGGTTTAGCGCTTTTTCTGTCTTGCATAGGAAATCCTTCCCACCCCAGTGTCATAAACACATGTCCCTGTATTTCCTTACAAAATTGTCAAGATTTTTGCCATTTACAATTAGTCTTTTTTAATCCACCCGGAATTAATTTCTTATATGATGTATACTTTGTTATACAATGTTAGGGATTTTATTTTGTGTTTTCTTCATATGGATAACCATTCCAGCGTTATTTTTCCCCTTTTTTGACTTTTGACTTTAAAAATTTTCCAACACATACAGAAGTACAGAAAATAAGATAATAAACTTCATGATAGTGCCAATCATTCCCTATTCTGCATTATTTTGAAGCAAAGTCAGACATCATATAATTTATTCTGTAAATATTTGAGCATGAATCTTTAAAAGATTGATCTCTTTTGACCCACAGTAACATTGTTATATCTAAAAAACATTAATTCCTTAATACCAATAAACAAATTTCTACAAATTGTATAATTTTCTTTTTGCAGTGGGTTTGAATCAGAACCCAAGTAAAGTCCATGTATTGCTACTGATAGAATTGTCCTCAGTGTATTTTAACATATCAGTATCCCTCCTTTTTTCCTCTTGAAATTTATTTATTAAGGAAATTAGACTGTTGGTTCTATAGGTTCCCACATTCTAGGTTTTTCTGATGCTATATTTGTGGTATCATTTAACATGTTCCTCTGTCCTGCCGTTTCCTATAAATAGTTAGTTTAGAGACCTGACGGCATTCAGGTTTGACATTTGGCAAGAATATTTCATACAGGATTTTGTGTATTTCTGTCAGCAGGTACATAATGTCTAACGGCACATTTTTGGGATATTAACAACCATTGATGTGCCTAGATCCATCACTTCATTAGAGCTTGGAAAATGGCAGTATTCTAATTCCACCATCCCATTATCCTTTATTATAGTATCATTGATTGAATGGTCCATTCTTTTGTGACTCTTTTATGCTGATCCCTTATATGTGTGGCTGTTTCCAGGCTCTCTTTTCTGTTCTTTTGATCTATTTGTCTGTCCTGGCGCTAATGCCATGATACTTAAATTACTCTAGCTTCATATTAAGTCTTCATATCTAGCAAAAGAATACATCACAGTGGGGCACCTGAGTGGCTCAGTCGGTTAAGCGTCCAACTTCGGCTCAGGTCATGATCTCATGATCTGTGAATTCACGCCCCGCATCGGGCTCTGTGCTGATGGCTCAGAGCCTGGAGCCTGCTTCAGATTCTGTGTCTCCCTCTCTCTCTGCTGCTCCCCTGCTCGCACTTTGTCTTTTTCTCCCTTTCTCAAAAATAAACATTTTTAAAAATTAAAAAAAAAAAAGAATACGTCATAGAATACATGAGCTTACACACACACTGAGAGAAAAAAAAAAAAAGCTCTTCTTGACCTTCTATGATTCCATACATATTTTGGGAGCCGTTTATCAAGTTCCATGAAAAACTCCCTTGATATTTTGGAATGGCACTGTGTCAAATCTATACGCCAATTTAGAGAGAATTGCCATCTTTGTGATATTGAGGCTTCACATCCACTAACATGAGTTATCCATTCATTCAGTCCTTTTATATCCTTCAGTGAAGTTTTATAATTTTCTCTTTAAAGTTCGTATACATCTTATGGATATTGTCATTGTGAGTGGTATCTTCTTTTTGAATTACATCTTTTAACTGTTCCTAGTGTATGGGAATGTAGTCCATTTTTATATATGGAATTTGTATTTAGCAGGCTTCGGGAACTCTACTACCCTGATGGCGTGTT
Organism: Lynx rufus; assembly: GCF_022079265.1. NCBI lineage: Eukaryota > Metazoa > Chordata > Mammalia > Carnivora > Felidae > Lynx > Lynx rufus. The sequence goes on from NW_025814824.1 coordinate 85,094,936, forward strand.
GGTAGATTTTCCTGGAGTTTTTTCCAGTGTAAGCAGTGATTTTTAAATCTGGGAATAATGACAATTCTGTCATTTCTAATCCACATATCTTTTATTTTTGTCTCATCAGTTGTATTTGCCTACTATTGAATACAAGTGGTGATAGTAATCTTTTTTTTTTTTTTTTGCTTCTGTCTGAATTTCACAGAAATGCTTTTTGCTCTTCAGCACTAACCACCATGAGTATTGTAACTTCTCTCTCTCTCTCTCTCTCTCTTTTTTTTTTTTTTTGGTTTTCTTTTTTCCAGCTTTATTGCAATATGGTTGCCATATAATATTGTGCAAGTTTAAGGTGTACAGTGTGATGATTTGATACATATATATATTACAAAATGATTCTCATAATAAGGTTAGTTAGTACACCCTCACCTCACATAATTACCATTTTTGTTGTGATGGTGGTCGTAGTTGTAAGAACACTGAAGGTTTACTCTCTTAGCAGCTCTCATCTGTACAATGCAGAATTATTAGCTATAGTCACCATGCCGTGCATTACAGCCCCAGAACTTAGTCATCTTATAGCAGGAGGTTTGTACCCTTCGACCAATACATACCCCTTATAAGACCAGGTAAGCTCTTTTCTGTTCCCTAGATAGCTTTTCACAAATAAGCATTCAGTTTTATCACATGCTTTCCCCCACATTTGTTGAGAGGGTACTATGTTGTTTGTTTATTAATATATCACCGGGCTGTGAAGCACCTGGCTGGCTCAGTCAGTGGAGTGTGCAACTCTTGATCTCAGGGTCATGGGTTTGAGCCCCATGTTGAGTGTAGGGATTACCCAAGTAAATAAATAAAAACTTAATATATATATATATTAATATATATAACTTAATATATATATCTAGGCTAATGACATTAATATTATATATATAAATAAAACTAGGCTAATTACATTAATATTTTTAGATGCTAATATTTAAAATATTTTAAATTTTTATCTGTGTATTCCTCAAATAATCTCTACCTGTTTATTATGTCTTGCTCCATTTTTCGTTCATTGCTCAACTTGTTTAATACAGTAAAACCTTGGTTTGTGAGCATAATTCATTCTGGAAACATGCTTGTAACCCCCAGTACTCATATATCAAAGCGAATTTCAAGAACCATTGGCTCATTTGTGATCATGTGACATCCGGCATCATGTACTACTCGTATTGCAAGACATAGCTTGTTTATCAAGTTAAAATTTGTTAGAAACGTTTGCTTGTCTTGCATAATACAGACCAAGTTACTCGCTATGCACAGTTTTACTGTATTTTATTTAGATTTTTACATCTATGCTCACAAGATTGTGTTATAACATGCGGTCCTTGTGGCTTCCTTGTCTGTTTTGGTATTAATGTTGCCCAGCTTCATAAAATGTGTTAAGGAGCTTCCCTCCCCCCCCCTTTTATTCTGTTCATTAAAACATGTTGTAAAGAATAAGGATTTTGTATTCCTTTAAGTATTGATAACTCTCACCTACAGAATCATCGGTGCCTGATAATTTTGTTTTGTTTCTGTGGGTAGAGTCTAAAATATGGATGCCATTTTATTAGTGATTAGACATCTATGCAGGTTTCTTCTTTCTTCCTGGGTCACTTTTATATACTACACTTATCTATGAAATTGTTCAAAATTTTAATTTATTGTTATAAACTTCTTTGCAGTGTCCTCCCGTGATTTATTATATCTGATGTCCTGCCCCTCCTGCTTTTCATTCTTAATATTATTTATTTAAGCCTTCTCTCTCTTTTCTTGATAAATCTTGATAGAAGTTTGTATATTTTATTAGTCTTTGCAAAGAGCCAATTTAGGGGCTTAAAAAATCTTCTGTACTGTTAATTTAATTGATATGTAATTGATTTCTGTTTTCTTCTCATTTTTATCATTGCCGGTTATGTTTACTTAGTTACTCTTCTGCTAACTACTGAAATTAGATGCTTAACTCAGTGATTTTCCATCTTTTTAAAACACTTTCTTCTTTCAGTATTGCCTCCCATGTTTTCAAAATATAGTACTTTTATTTTTGTTAAACTTTCTGAATCAATGGGGTGTGTTAGCCATCTCTTTGTAATTTATTTCTCATTTTATTTGTCGTCAGCATACATGGTCTGCACGTCTTGGAGTCTTCAAAGACTTTTCTGGCCTAGTACTTGGTTACTTTTATGACTGTTCCACAGATACTTGAAAAGATTGATTCTTGTCTAAATTTTAAGTACCAGCTTCTAAACAGATTTACAAGTTCAAGCTTGTTAACTGTATTGTTCAAGTCTTCTTTATCTTTACTAATTTTATTTTTCATCTGCTTGACATACATATGAAAGAGAACTTATTAAAAAATCTCCCTCTATGATTGTGGATGTATCTGCTTTTCCTTATAATTCCAGTCACGTTTTGCTGTATACACTTTGAGGTGGTCGTTAGGTGCATACAAGTTTAAGATTCTTATATCCTTTCTGTTAATTATTTTGTATCATTATGTAACACCACTCTTTATTAGCGCTTTTGTCTGAAAATCTATTTTGCCAGCTGTTAACATAGCTATACCACCTTTTAAGTTATTTTTTAATGTCTATTTGTTTATTTTGAGAGAGAAAGAAAGAGAGGAAGAGAGAGAGAATCCCAAGCAGGCTCTGTGCTCGCAGCACAGAGCCTGACATGGGGCTCAAACCTCATGTGAGTTCATGACCTGAGCTGAAATCAAGAGTCAGACACTTAACCGACCAAGCCACTCGGGCGCCTCTTAAGTTATTTTCTAGTTAAATTTCTCCAACATAACATTCTCTGTTCTTTTATTTTGAATCTTCCTGACACATGATCTTACACTGCCTATAGCTATTTGCTTTTTTCTCCCCCAATCTAAACTTCTTTGTCTTTTAATTGGCAGAGTTGGCCCATTTATATTTATTTTTAATACTAACATATATTTTTACCATCTTATTTTATGCTGTTTCCTGTGCTTTCTCTTTACTTATTGTCTCCCCACCCCTGTTTTCTGCCTTGTATTTGATATCTTTATTCCCTCCCCTTTATTCCCTCCCTCCTTTTTTCTCCTCCAGTGGTTTGGAAGTTTTAGTATCTGTTTCTCTGTTTTCAGAGGATAAACTTAACTTTTTATAATGCATGCTTGAATTACCAAAGTCGGAAGTTAATCAGTATTCAAACCCTCATCCTAAAGTGTTAAGTATCTGATGACCACTCCCTCCCACACTCTACACCTTATTGTATCTAGAAATCTAATTCCATGTTGCTTTAAAACTTCTCCAAACAAGTTCTCTATTGAATATGTGGTCTCCTCATCTCAGGGCTAGTGAACTCCAGTTTGGGTTTTGAAAACATCCCTCTTTATTTCTCATATCTGGGCATTTTCATTTGTGTGTGTGTGTGTGTGTGTGTGTGTGTGTGTGTGTGTGTGTGAATGAGAGAGAGAGAATGAATAGGTTTGTGTTTTGAAAATGTGGAATATTTTATGTAAGATTTCTAGGAAGATTCTAGATGAGAGCAGAAAGGGGTGCCACGTCATCTCAGTTTGTCTATTGAGTGGCACTCCAGATTTTTGGCATTTATATATCTGCACTTAGGGAAAACACAGTTTGTTTTGCTGTGGCTTGTTTTTTAACAGATAGGGTATCATATTATATATACTATCCTGTATCTTTCTTTTTCCATCGGTAATAAGCATCTTTCCTGTCAATATCTATGCATCAAACTGATTTTCAGTGTTGCAATTTATTGCGTAGTATGGATTTAATATAGTTTATTCAACTACATTTTGCTTGGATGCTAAGATTATTTCTAGGGTTTGCAGTAAAAATCATGTATAACGTGCCTTAGGAATGCACGCACGCCAGTGTTTCTGTAAGATAGAAGCAAAAGTAGGGAATTGCTATATTATAGAATATGCATTTTTAAAATTTTGATCCTGCCCAAATGCCTTCATGTGGGAATTCCATTTTATGTACATTTTCATATATATTTCATATTCTTCTCATAATGTGTAAATCTATTACCCTCATCCTGTCAACACTTGTTACACTTGAACTTGAAAAAAAATAGCTGAACTAGTGAATGAAAATATCTCTTTATTTTACTTTGCATTTAGTCCCCTGATTACAAGTAAAATGAAAAATCTTTTAAGATATGGTTATTGACCATGGGCGCCTGGGTGGCTTTTTTGGTTGAGCGTATGACTCATGATTCTGGCTCCGGTCATGATTCTAGAGTCATAGGATCGAACCTCGTGTCCAGCTCCATGCTGAATGTGGATCCTGCTTGGGACTCTCTCTCTCTCCCTCTCCCTCTGCCCCTCCCTTGCTCATGAGCACTCTCTAAAGTAAAATTAAAATTTAAAAAATATATATGATTACTGACCATTTGCATTTCATTTTCTGTGAATTGCCTGTTCATATTCTTGTCCATTTCCTAGTCTAGATCGTCTTAATGACTTGTAAGAATTATGGCTTACAGGGTAGTCAACTTTATTAAACTTTGCATTTATGGCTTTTAGTTTTCATGCTTTATTTAAGAAACTTCCCATACCTCCAGTTGATAATACAAGCTCCCGTATTTCTTCTAACACCGTTGTTTTGTGTTCTGCTTTTAGGCCTGTAATCCACCGGAACTTTTTCCTTATGGATAGTGGGAGGTAAGGATATAATTTTATTTTTTTTCATATAAGAGTCAATTGTTCCAACATCATTTGTTGAGTGGTATATAATTTCCTCACACATCTGATAGTGCATCTTACTTAGATTAATACATCAATGGATGATCTATCTGAATTCCGCTCAGTTCTACTATCTATTGATTTAATTGTCTTCTCCTGCACCAATGTCACACCATTTTAATTTCTATAATTTTACAAAGTTAGGAATCTTACAGAATAAAAAATAGATTACGTGTAACAGGTATTTGGTCAGTTCACGTGCGTTTGCTCTTCCGTATTAATTTCAACTTGTAAAATTCCATGAAAAATCCTATTGAGTTGCAGTTGATATTATATTGACTTTAAAGATTATTTAAGGGAGAGTATCTTTCATATTCCAAATGCTTTGAGCTTTTTATTTGCTCAGACTTTACTTATGAACTTTTTATTTTATTGCGTATAGCCTCTTCCTGTAATCAGTATTTATTGAGTCCCTACATTACAGCAGCCACTGTGCTTGGCACTAAGGATTACCGGTGACAAGACAGTCCTGTTCTCTGCCCTCATGGGGCTTAAACTTCCTTACCACTCCCTTTGTGGGCTAGAAAAATGTTTCATTTTTTTTTTAAATGCCAAGTGGAATGTGTTAAGGTTATGTATTCTATGTATGTAGATTATAGATTTTGAAATGTATCTAGTAAATCACCTTATTAATGCAATTATTCACATGTCCCATATTTTTATTTCTTTTTGCCTACTTGATTTGACAAAGTGATGCAATAATATTAAGGTATCCTATTAAGATTGTGATCTCGCCAAATTCATCTTGGTATTTCTAATAGCTTTTGCTTTGTATATTGCGTTTTAAAAAATAGTACCATTTATTAGATTTTTTAATAAAGAAAATGGTAAAGAATATCCCATAATCTCACCATCAACATAATCCTTACCAATTCCCCAAACACACACACACACACACACACACACACACACACACACACACAGAGTGAGGAATTTCAGATTGTACAGAAAAAAAAAACCCTCAAGCTTCCTGCTTTACTACCTACCCTCCTTCCTGAAGGCAGCCGCTGTTAACAACTTGGCAGATTTTGTCTGAGAGCACCTCCTTCCCCTGTAGCATTATTCCACAGAGAGGGCCTTGTGTTTCTGGAATGCCAGTGATGAGCTGAACGCTCTCTAATGACATAGCCTCCAGGGGTCTTGGAGTAGGTGCTTTAGGGGCTACACCCAGCTCCTGCTGCCAGTGTCTCTTGCTTTGGAACTGCTTGGGCCTTCTAGAGTGGTGCTTCCCAGACATTTATGTGCTTACAGATCCCTGGAGACATTGATAACAAGCAGATTCTGATTCAGTGGTTCCAGGATAAGACCTGAAATTCTGCATTTCTTTTTTCTTTTTTAATTTATTTATTTTTGAGAGAGAGAGAGAGAGACAGAGTGTGAGCAGGGGAGGGGCAGAGAGAGAGAGAGAGAGGGAGACACAGAAGCTGAAGTAGACTCCAGGCTCTGAGCTGTCAGCAGAGAGCCCGACTCAGGGCTTGAACTCACAAACCGTGAGATCATGACCTGAGGCCAAGTCGGACGCTCAACCAACTGAGCCAGCCGGGTGCCCCTGAGATTCTGCATTTCTAACAAGCTCTCAGGGAATAACCCGGGCTGCTGGTTCAGCAGCCACACTTTGAATAGCAAGGTCCTGCCCTTAAACTTGTCTGCCCTTTGGAGCCCCCTGGGGAGTTTTATAAGCTGTGAGTGCCTGGGTACCACCCCCAGAAATTCCGATTTAATTGATATGGGTTGTGGCCTACACCAGGCAGATTAAAAGTCCTTCAGGTAATTTTAGCGTGCAGCAAAGTGTGAGAACCAATGTTTTAAAGAAACTCTCGTCCTCATCTTCATACTTCTGCTGCAGAATTGCTCTCACCAGATGCCTGGACTGGAGCTGCCGTTGAAGTCCCTGTAACCTGTTTCCCTGGGGTCCTTGGTGAGGACCAAGTTCCCTCCCTCGGGCATTTGCAGGTGCAGACTCGCTTTGATCTGTGCCTCATGGAGACTTTTGACTTCAACTTTTCCTACTCATGGGGTAGCTCCCTGCAGTCTCATGTCCTCATGTATTTCCATTCACCTTTCAGGAAGGCACCCTTTTTGTCTTAGGAGAGCTCCCAGAGTGAGAGGTAATGAGATCAGAAAGTCCTGGCCATGCTGTAAGCCTCCACCGATGTCCTCACTTCCTAAATAGGTAATCCTTCCCTGGAGATCTAACCGAGGCCTCCTCCATCTGTCATTGTCCCGCCCGGCCCTCGTTTCATCTTTCTTACCTTTGCAGTGCCTTTCCTTAGAAAAAGCGGCTCTCAGAGTGGGGGGTCCCTGGGCAGCAGCCTCAGCATCACCTGGGAATTGGTTAAAAAGTCAAAATTCTCAAGCATCACCCCGGTGCTACTGATCGGAAACTGTGGGGGCGGAGCCCAGAAGTCAGTGTTTTCTCAAGCCCTCCGGGGCATTCTTGTGCCTGCTCAAGTTTGAGGACCCTTGCCCATGGTGCTGATTGATTTATTTGATCTGGGGTGGTGCTCAAGCATCACTGTGTTAGAAAGGTTCCCCAGGTGATTCTAATGTGCAGTCAAGGCTATGAACCACTGCTGGAGAAAGTCCTAATTCCTGAGATTTATCAGGCCATTCTCTTAGGGGCCAAGTAATAACTTGATCTCCAGCTACAATGGTGCCATCAGTTTGAAACTCACTTGGTAATGCTTCTAGTATTTTGTGCTAATCTTCTTTCTCTCTCCTCTCAAATTTGTCCAGATTTTCTGTAACTCCTTGGTTTAGATGCCCCAGTGTCTAAGTGGCGAGTTCCCAGTTGCTCCAGTGATATGATACACTGTGTGATATCATACACTGTGCGCGCGCGCACACACACACACACACACACACACACATTCATGTGCGTGTGTGTAAGAGGCCGTCTCCCACTGGTTCCCTGCATGTGGTTCCCTTGGGGAGAATTTTCCTAGTTTTCTCTCTGGGATCTTGCTTATTTTTCCTCTGGCATATTCCTCAGTCACTATTTCTGGTGTAGTGACAACTAAGATGTGGCCCTTTCTCTACTGCTCTGTCTGCCTTTCCCTTCCATATCAGTCTCTTCTACCTGCAAGGTCAGATTTGCCATTTCATAGCTATACCGTCTGGTCCAGAGTTCTCAATCATTCTTTTCCTCCGCTCAGTGGGGCTGTTTTTAATTGTTTTCTTTTTTCCACTGCTTCCTGCTCTGATAGTCTGAAGTATACTTTTCTCTGTATACCTCAACTTTCTGGACAACTTCATTCTCAGAGACAGAATCCTCCAAGGACAGGATTTCTTAACTCCTCTCTAGTTTTTTGGGTTTGCAGAAATTTTTATGGAGTTATTTCTCTGTGAGCCTAAGATTCCCGTTTCCTTTTTATTTGGACATTAATAAAATATGCTGCTCTCTTGAGAGTGAAGTCTCAATTTAGATCTCTAAAATCCAAAGCTATGATTATTCCAGAGCCAACTTTAGACCATGTGGTGGGAAGTGTGACCTGTAAGAGCTTATGAGGAAGCCACATAAACACACAGCTTCCTGTGGCTCCGAATGTACCATAAGAACACATAGAAGGGCGTGGAACTTTGGCAGCCTACCTATACTGTCTACCCGATTCTCATATTAATAGTATAAAGGTGGGGGCTCATGCATGCATATTGTGTAGCATGCATGGAACTTTGGTGCAGCATAAATTTTATGAAAACAATAGTAAGAACAAAAAGTCATTGTTCCTCTCCTTAATGTCTGAAAGGTTCGTGCGGTAGGCTGAATAATGGCTTTCCAAGATGTACATGTCTTAGTCTCCAGAATCTGTGACTATGTTACTTTACATGTGAAAAGGGATATTCTGGGGTATTAAGTGAAGGATCTTGAAATGGGGGGATCAGACTAGATTATCCCAGTGAGGTCTAAATGGAATCCCAAGAGTCCCTATAAGAAGGAGGCAGGAAGTTCGGGGTGAAGAAAAGTTGATGTAACAACAGAAGCAGAGAGAGGTTGGAAGATGCTAGCTGCTGGCTTTGAAGATGGAGGAAGTGGTCATGAGCCAAGGAATGCAGAGGCTTCTAGAAGCTGGAAAAGGCAAGGAAACATTCTTCCTGGAGCCTCCAGATACAGTCCAGCCCTCCCAACACCTCGATTTTGGCCCAGTGAGACCTAGTTTGGACTTGTGACCTCCAGAAGTGTAAGACAATAGATTTGTGTTGTCTTAAGCCACTAAGTTTGTCTTAATTTCTTAGAATAGCAATAAGAAACTAATGCAGCATATGGATATGGATAAAGTGCCTTCTTTTCCCTCTAATCAGAGCATCCGCTCTGCTCTGCCTGCCCGCTGAGGCCTCACAGCCTGCTGACGTCTGCTGAGAGCCACCTGCGTGGCCCATGCTCAACTGGGCAGTTTCTGTTCTGTAACAGCTGTAACCGCCCTTACCCTGAGGCAGCGGCACGACCCACTTTTGCTGAGGCCTGTGCCTCCATAAAAGCAGTAACTTGCCAGTGGAAACAGCCCGCTGGTATGCCCCCCCCCCCAAAACCCTCAGTCCTTGAATATTAGTGTGCTCCCCAGTCCTGCTCTTAGTCTACCCCTGAATGTAACCCCCCTCTGAATGAGCAGACCTCCCCACCCACGTCGGAGCTTTGTCCCCGAGGGTCATGCCTGCACCTGCACATTTAAGGCTGGGAGGAGATGTCCAGAATGGGGGGCTTCCCGTGGACGGCCGGCTCCAGAGAACAGAGTGGGGAAGGGGCCGAGCTGCACCCGGTTCTTCACCCCAAACTCCCCTACCAAGCAAGTCCCACCCTTCTGCAGGGAGAAGTGAACGGGTGAGCCGAGGAGCAGGGGTGTTAGACCCGACAGAACCCGGTCCTCATGGAAGGAAACACCAAGGGCGGGGTGTTGGCTTTCTCTCAGCACCTCTGTGTCGTCCATGTCGCTGACTCCTCACAGCAGCCCTGTGGGAGTGGAGTCTGCACATTTCATCCGGTAAAGTGGATCTCAGAAGTGAGGCACTTTTCTCACAAGTGCCAAGCAGCAACGATGGGATTCAAACCTACCTCAGTCTGAATACACCTTTTGTTTTAAAGGCAAAGGCAGAAACGGTCTCATTGAGGGGCGTTGGCTCAGGTCGTGATCTCACTGTTCGTAGGTTCGAGTCCCGTGTCGGGCTCTGTGCTGATTCTGTGTCTCCCTCTCTCTCTGCCCCTCCCCCCCCAGCTTGCACTCTGTTCTGTCTCTCCAAACTAAATAAACGTTAAAAACATTTTATTTAAATGGTCTCATTGAGAGCAGGTGAGGTAAGCCTGGGCAGGAGCACATCAAGTGGATGGGCCGTTCAAAGGGTCTTTCCTTCCAGTTTTCCCACCGGTTTATCCTGTGCACATTTTCTGATCCCACAAGAGAGAGGAATTTGTGTGTTTTGCCTTTACACTAACCATGTATATTTTCACGGCAACCACATGAGTTCTGTTCTGTTATTATCCTCATTTTACAGTTGAGGAAACTGAGGCTCAGAAAAAGAGTAACAACTTGCCCAAAGTCACATAGCTCAAAAGTAACAGAACCAGGATTCCATGTTTCATGTCCACATCCAGCACTGCCCGGGGAATATGTGGCACAAAGAACAGATGAAATGGAGTGGACCACACCCTTTGCAGAATATATTGCTTCCAGAGAGGGCAGGAGAACGCTGCTTAGCCAAAAGTTGTATTTAGTCCCATGTGCGAAGCTGACAGGGCACAGGCAGCCTGCCTCTTAGCTCTTGTTGGCTGGGTCATAAAGTAGATAGGACAGTGTCACTCCCCTACCGAAAGTCCTCTGTGGCTCCCCATTGCTCTTGGGAACTGGTTTAAGATGGCCTCCGAGGCCCTGGTAGCAGGTGCCTGTTGGCAGTCTGGTGCCTGTTCATCTTGCTAGCCTCAATTTCGAGCCACCTCCTGATTTCTTGTAATTGAATTTTAAATTTTATATCAAAGTTGATGTACATGATATAGAATCAAATAGCAGTGTAAGGTATATAACAAAAAAGCAGGGGTCCCTGCTACATCCTCAGTTTCCCCTTCCCATGAGACAGCAACTTTCAGCTTCTGGTGATCTCTTCGGCTATTTGCCTTTGTATTTCAAAGCAACTCTTTATGTTGCTAGTTCCACATTTTTGAAGAAAAATCAACTCACTTTCTAGTAAGAATTAGATGAAGATTTAGTTCTCTTACATCACACTACACACTTCCCCTCTTCTCATCCTACCAACATGGTTACATCACAACTTTCGGTAATCTGAACATTCAGCATTTGTATAATTAGGGCTATGTAAAGATCGATCACGGCTGAGCCATGTAGTGTGTACTATTAGTACATTCTTTTGTTGTACAACTTTTGTTTTTCCTGGAGTTAATAATTCATTTGTTTTTTACACTTGCCTGGTTTTCTGATTCTTCGCCACTTAGGCCTCAAACTTGCCAATGAACTAAAATACTCCTCCCGGTATCGTCACATTCATCAGGTAACCTATCATATTTTTTTCTCTACTGGACATAGCTTTCCTGTGGCCTTACATATTTCTGTTGTGATCCAGAGTTATTTTTCTCAAGGCTTCCCTGGCGTATGACTGTCATCTTGGGATATTTCCTTCCCATCCTCCAGATTTTCCCTGTACCTTTTTGTTGGATCTCATTTCCCATATTCCATCCTTTTGTCTTTCTTGGTTTTCTCCCTCTTTTAGCTGTAGTATATCTTTTAGCAGCATCCTCAGAAGGAATGCTGAGGAGCTAATTATTTTTTTTAAGTCTTGCATGTCTGATAATGTATTTATTCTTCTTTCACAGTTAATCAATAACTGAGATGCCGAATTCTTGGCTGGCAGTTAATTCCCCTTATAATATGAAAATCTTTGCTCCGGGTCTTCTAGCTTCCAGATTTGCTTTTTGGAAATTCAATACCATTCTGGTTCCTGGTTCTTTGTGTACAAATTTCTTCCTTTCTGGAAGTTTCTAGGCTCTCTCTTTATTCTTGGTATTCTAAAATTTCACAATGATATGCCTAATTTTTTCATATTTTATTTTCTGTTTTAAAGAAAATTCTCTTTATCTTTTTACTCTAACTTCTGGGTTGTCTTAACTTTATCTTCCAGTCCTGTCATGTTCTCTCAACATTCCTTTAAAAAATACATAGGTAGGGTTGCCTGGGTGGCTCAGTTGGTTGAGTGTCCAGCTTCAGCTCAGGTCATGATCTCACACTCCGTGAGTTCGAGCCCCGCGTCAGGCTCTGTGCCGACAGCTTGGAACCTGGAGCCTGCTTCGGATTCTGTGTCTCCCTCTCTCTCTTCCCCTGCCCTGCTCATGCTCTGTCTCTCTCTGTCTCAAAAATAAATAAAAACATTAAAAAATATATATAGATAGCATTCTGATCTCATTTTATGGCTGCAGTGTCTTATCTTTCAGAGGATATTATTTATAGATATTTATTCAAATGTTTCCCTGCTTTCTGTATTCTCTTTCCTCCTACTTAATTTTTCCTATTTTCCTAAATCTCTGGTTTCCATCTTTCATTCCAGAGTTTTCTACAAATATCTGGTGATAATCAGCTGTCATTCATATTTCGAAGTATTGTGTTAAGACCTGACTAGAAGCTCTGTGTAGATGCGGGGGATTCACCGAAGGGTGATCTGACAAACACTGGCTATTTCATTGGAGAGCCCTTTGTGGTCTCTCTAGACCTCTTTCCTTGTGCTAGGCAGTTTTCCCAGAAAATACATTTTTCCGGTTGCTTGACCTGGAGGAAAAAGGAGGCATGGAGACAACTCTAAGCCCATCTGCCAAGCATCCTGTGGGCACCATGAGAGGACAGGGATGCTGGTTTGAGTCTGGGCCTCACTCTTTGCTTAGCTAGTGCTGCAAGCCCAGAGCCTCTGGTCCACCTCTCAGAGGGTAAACTTTGTGTGTTTGGCTGTGGTGGGAGGTATGGTCCGTCCCCCGAGGCGTGAACGTGGCCTCTCACGTTATGCCTTCCCAGTCCCCTTGGGATGTACCTAGTGTCCATCCCTGAGCCCTTCCCGGGTCTCTGGGGCCATTTGGTTTCCTTCTAGTTGGCTTCCCTTCCTGCAGACTCAGATTTCAGCTCTCCCTGCTCTGTAAGTCAGTCACCATCATCCATTTTCCTGGATTCCAAAATTTTGTTAAACACTCTGTCTGCTTTTGTCCTCTCTCCTGTTCTCTTTATCATGTGGGTTTATACATCTTTAAATTCCATTAAAGTCCATTTTGGTAAGATTTCAGGAGTGAGTAGAAACAAATTCATCTTCAAGCATCCATTTTACCTACAGTTCTCTAACTTTCTCTATTGTTTTCTTTGCTGGAGCCGTATCTGCTCTCTCTCTCTCTCTCTTTTTTTTCCCTCTATTATTCTTTTTTTTCTTAAATGTTTATTTATTTATTCTGGGGGGAGAAGAGGGGCAGAGAGAGAGAGAGAGAGAGAGAATCCTAAGCAGGACCCGTGCCATCAGCGCAGAGTCCAACGTGGGGCTCGATTTCATGAATGAGTCGGATGCTTAACTGACTAAGCTACCCAGGCGCCTCTCCTCTCTCTCTTAGATTCTTAAGCATGCTAAGTTACTTCCTGCGTCTGGGCCTTGGCACCTGCTCTTTCCCGTGTCCTGGAACCCGCTCCCCTTCTTTCACTGGCGCTTCATGTGGCTAACTGTGACCTATCGTACATGTGTCAACTTAAAAGTCATGCCCTCAAACAGACTTCCCCCATCCTGGGCTTTCTAGCTACCTCAAGCAACTTCAGTAGCCACCTCTGCACAAACCAAAGTGCTTCCTCTGCATCCCCTGTGGCTACTTCCTCCCTCAGAGATGCAGGAGGTTTTCAGAAAGAGGGAGAGAAGGAAGGAAGGAGAGTTTCTTCCCAGAGCCTTGAGCATCCTCCTGCCGGAAGTCCCCCCGGCCTGGCGACTGCCTCTTCCACCCTCTGACCATGTGTCAGCTTCCCTAAGTAGCCGAGCTGGTGCCTGGGAGCCCTCCCGGCTGCTGGCCAAGAGCGAAAGGTCAGCAGAAATAAGGCCTGCCCTTTGTTCTCTCAGCCTCCCCAGTCCTCCAGGACTTTTTACTCACACTCTGTTTATCTCTGTCTCTGTCACACTCTATGGGCCTCAGCCATTCCTCTGTGTCTCTGTGTGTGTCTCTTTTGTCTCTGTCTCGGCGTGTCTCTCCCTTTCTCTCCGTGGGCGCCTGTTCTCTCTCGGCTCATCTCTCTTTCCTCCTCCTCCCCCACTTCTCTTCTCCTATTCTCTCTCCCTTTGCATCCACCCACCTCATTTTCCCTTTGTCTTTCTCCACATTCCTCCTGCGCCCTCTCTGGCTCTGAAAATGCCTCTCTCTCCCCGGCGCCCACACACTCGGGGCGTCTCTGAGCCTCTGTTCAGGTGCACGGTCGGTGGGGGCCTTCCTGCAGTGGGGCCCCAGGTGTGGTGTGGCCTGGTGGCCGGCCGGACCGCCTGCTGTCTAACACTCTTGTAAGGTTACTATTTATCTAGTGCAACCAAAGTTGGCACACACATCTGGCGCCTGGTACTTAGTGCAATTATTTATGATTTCCACCAAGATTTAAAAGCTCATCGCCGGCCTTGTAATGCAGTAACTGATTGCGCTGCTAATGTAATTAAGAAAAGATTATGATGTCCACGTGGCGTACCAGATGGTGGCATTCATAGTAATCGGCGTGCACAACTGGCAGACAACTGCACAAGGGCAGCCGAGCGGAGGCAGCTGGAGACCCGCGTCTTCCTCCAGCCACTCAGAGAGGAGAGAGGCTGTGGGGAGTGCTGGACAGTGCAGCATGGGCAGGGGAGGGGACGGGGAAGGGGGAGGACAGTTGGAGAGGACGGGTCCATCTCCCCTGACCTGCTCCCCCACAGACACCCACTCAGGCTCAGGCACCTGTGGACACATATACTCAGACTGGTGTAAGGGACTCACTTGTTCCTTCATTTACTCAAAAATAATAAGCAACTAGTTTGGTTCGGTTTTGCAGCTAGTTGTGCTAAGCCCTGGGACTGCGTGGATAAATAAAGCAGACATGATACCATTCCTTGTGGAGCTCAACAGACTAGGGAAGGAATAAGCATTGATCAGATAACCACAGGACTAAATGTGAAATTGAATTGTGATCAGTGTGACAAATGAGAGGTGGGTGGCATCACAAGGGGTTTCACTGGGTATTTAACTTGGTCAGGGAGTTGAGAGAAAGCTTCTGTGAGGAAGTGACAACTGAGATGTGATCTTCCCAAGAGATGAGAGGGGGAAAGGTGTTTCACCTGAAGAAAAGAAGCAAAACTGGATGCCAAGACTATTGATAAAGCCATAGCCATTAAGATATTGTGCTATTAGCACAGGGGTAAACAAGTTGACCGATAGAACAGAGAAGAATCTGGAAACAGATCCGCACATAGATGATTACAACATTTATGACAGAGGTGACACTGTAATCCAGTGGGAAAGAGGTGGGTTTTTTTCAATAAATGGGGCTGGGTCAATTGGCTATCCATGTGAAAAAAAAAATGTCTCTAGACTCCTACCTCCCATTAGACACAAAAATCAATTCCAGACGATTTGCAGAGCTAAATGTGAAAGGGAAAACAGTAAAGCTTTTAAGAGGAAAACATAGGAGACCAGTCTTGTGACCTGAGAGTAGACGAATCTGTGTTAACAGGACACAAAAAGGCTAAGTAAGGAAAAATGCATAAATTGAATGTACTAAAGTAAAAAAATTCTGCTCCTAAAAAACTCTCAGCAAGAGAGGGAAAAGCTAACTAACAGACTGAGAGAAGATGTTCACAATTCAAATATTTAACAAAGAACTTGGATTCAGAATATGGTTTTTATAACAGCTACAAATCAATAGGGAAAGAACAGACAATGCAATTTTTTTCTTAAAAAGTCACCTCATAAAGGAAGAGTTTCCAAAGGCCAGTAACCATACGACAAGGTACTCGACTTCATTAGTCACCAGAGAAATGCAAACTAAAATTTCAGGCAGAAACCACTGCCACCTACCAGAATAGCTAACATTAAGAAGAACAAAACAGCAATCACTGAAGAGGCTGTAAAGAGTGGGAAACCTCGTGCACTGCAGGTGGGAAGGTATATTGGTATTTCAGCAAACTGTTTGTCATTGTCTACCAAAGCTGAATATGTGTATACACACACACACACACACACACACACACACACACACACATTAGGAGTGAGTGACCCACTCCTAAATGTATACTAAATGTTTACTTTTAGGATAGGTTTGAGTTTATCAGAGACATGTACTAAAATGTTCCCCGTTGCACCACCCATAATAGTCAAAACCTCAAACCTGCCTAAATACTTGTAAATAATACGGATGAATTGATCAAAACAGATCGGTTGTGGTATATGCACACATAGGGGTGTTACACAGAACTGCAAGTAAATAGATGCCTGCTACACGCCACACAGGTCTCTTACATCTATTTATGCGTGAAAGCGGAAAGAACAAAAGCGTAGACACCGGATCTTCATCTATAGAAAGTACAAAAACTCGCAAAACTAACCCACGGTGTTCCAAGTCGGGAGAATGGTTCTCCCTGGGGAAGGAGAGGCTGGAACAGGACGCGAAGTTGGTTCTGGAGTTTGGGAGTATCTGTCTCGCGCTCTGGGGATGGGTCATGTGGGTGTGTTCGGTTTGTTCAAGTCCTTGCAGCCGTGTACTTAGGACACGTGCGTTTTCTTCCATGTGTGTTATGCTTCCATAAGAAGCGTGAAGGAAGGAGGAGGAAGAGGCCAGTGTGGCCGGAGGGAGCGGAGGCTAAAGAGAGAAATGGGGGAAAAGCCAGCAGCCCGCAGGCCGCGGCCATGTCAGTGAGCAGTTGGAAACCATTAGAGGGTTTCAAACAAAAGTTGGGGTGGGAGTCAGGGGCGGAAAGGGGGTGACGTGATCTGTTTTGCATTTCACACAGATCAGCCTGGACCTTTGTTTAAAGAGGACTGACTGCTCGTGTGCACTTATCTCCTTTTTCTCCTCATGCTGCCAAAATGCATGGAAAGAATTAAAAAGGATGTACACTTACAGTGATGAAAAGAACCAGGAAAAGAGATATCATGAGCCAGACCTTTCAATGAATTTCTGGAAGCTAAAAAGTGGATGGGAGAGAGGTATTGATGGCACCGCTCAAGGGACCCTGCGGCTTCCGTGTGGTCCAAGAGCTCTGTTCACAAAAGGATTTGATTCCACAGAACCTGGGAGAGGCTTGGTCTCAGAGATGCCACCACATGCAGAGGAAGGTGCAAGGGACACGTGGAGCCTGAAACAAGGGGATTAACTGAAAGCCAACAGGAAAGCCATTGACTGCTGTCCCTCCCAACCCTACACCTACACACGGATTGCAAAGAACAATCAGATAATAAGAAGGGACTCTGAGAAATGAAACAATGAATTACGCAAATGAAAAATTCAATAGAATTAAAAGGTAAATTCAGGGAGATCTCCCAGAACATAAGACCAAAGTAAAAGAGGCAGGAAAATAAGAATAAAGGATTTATTTAAGGGTTTCAAAAACTGACTAATGGTAGTTCCAGGAAATGCTAATTTAAAAGAGGGGTGGTGTGGAAGGAAGAATTAACAAAGAAATAATACAAGAGATTTTCCCACAGCACAAGGACATGAGTGTCCAGACTAGATCACTGAATTCTCAAATTGAATGCATAAAAAGCCACATGTCAGAACACCACAAACAGAAGCCAATAAAACCTTCAAGAAGAAAAATACACGTTACCCGGAAAGGACGGAGTGGCATCGAATGGCATCGAATGTCTCCTAATAAAATCAGGAGCAATATTTTCAATATCCCCCAAATTTTGAGAGGAATGATTTTCAACGAGAATTTATATGCCCAGCCAAACTTGATCAACGTACGGAGAAAGATCATCTCAGAAAGTTTACCTCCAGTGCATCCTTTTTAAAGGAAGTTGCTCGTTGGGGCGCCGGGTGGCTCAGTCGGTTAAGCGTCCGACTTCAGCTCAGGTCACGATCTCGCGGTCCGTGAGTTCGAGCCCCACGTCGGGCTCTGGGCTGATGGCTCAGAGCCTGGAGCCTGTTTCCGATTCTGTGTCTCCCTCTCTCTCTGCCCCTCCCCCGTTCATGCTCTGTCTCTCTCTCTGTCTCAAAAATAAATAAACATAAAAAAAAATAAAAAAAAAAAAATAAAGGAAGTTGCTTGAGAATGTGCTCCAGCACAGTAACAGGAGAAGCCAAGGAAAAGGAATACGTAATGTCCACGAAATGATGGACCAACCCAGAAAAGCAGCAGAGAAATTTCAGACGAGGCAATGCAGCAGACTGAAGGAGGAACAGTCCATATTGGAGGTGCAGTCCCCTGGGAAGGGAGGCTGGGGACAATACAAATATGATAATGGCAAATAGCACAAGGGGAGGTGGCAGGTGGAAATTCCAGGGGAACATGGTCTTCAAAAAGGAAAATATGGCACAGTACATGGCTCTGCGATGAACAATATTTAAAAAAAATTTTTTTTAACGTTTATGTATTTTTGAGAGACAGAACATAAGCAGGAGAGGGGCAGAGAGAGAGGAAGACACAGAATCTGAAGCAGGCTTCAGGCTCTGAGCTGTCAGCACAGAGCCCAACGTGGGGCATCTTCAGATCCATGAAGGGTGAGATCATGACCTGAGCCCAAGTTGGATGCTTAACCGACTGAGCCACCCGGGCGCCCCTGCAATGAACGATGTTTAAATAGTGTTTTCTGTGAGCTAAGCCCTCACCTATCACCGCAGGAATTCAATGAATAATGTCTAAGGTCTATAACAAGAGACAGAAATGGAAGCGTGTTACGGGAAGGTATCAGAAACACTATAAATAGTAGCTAAAGGAGTTGGAAGTTGCCTCAGGGGTGAGGGCTAGGAGATTAGGGTAAATAGGGGATAGAGATCTATTGTTTTTAACCCCTGAGTATGATACTTGGATGTAATTTTTTAAATTGCACTTTCACTCTGGCTGCAGAGTGGAAATCTGACGGGAGGAGGTCAAGGCCAGGTACAGGGAGATGGGTTAGGAGAAGGTTGTGGAAACAAGAGTTTGTTGGACTAGAATGGTGGCAGTGGAGATGGGGAGACGATGGATACAAACTTGAGTAGGAGGGCACACGGACGGGACTTGCAGTGGGTAGGGTAAAGGGATGCTGAGAAAGACAGAGACCCAGCCCCAGCGGTGACGCCTAGTTTCTTGCTTGTATATTTTGAGTGGACAGTGGAGCTGCCTACTGAGAATCCTGGCCAAGAACTAGGTCATTAGGAGAAAGTAGTGAGTTCAGTTGGACACACGTTAAGTCAAGGTGCTTTGGGGAGATCGAAGACAGGTAGACCGTTGTAAACACATCTCTGAACTCAGATCAAATATCCAGCGATAAGTCGTGACTAAAGCTGTTCATTCAGATGAGATCCCTTCAGGAGACAATATGATCCAGTTGCACTGAAGGGATGGAGTGATCAAGCTAGAAGTAGTTGATGGTGTAAGATTGACACGAAGTCTCACGTTAGGTATATCCAGCTCGTGGTTCCAGATGTTACAGATACAAACATATTCACATGGTCATGGTGTCCTTACGGGCATTTTATAGCCCAGACGCCCAAAGATTATCCCTTCCTTTGTATTATGCAGATATTTAAAACTCACATTCTACCTGCCATGGAAAGTCTTCCCCAGTGTGTGGGTGTCCAGACAGACTCCCCCGTCGATAGGCTGTATTCCCAGCCCCTGCCTGTGGCTCTGACCTCCAACTTCGGCCGTTCACACCCACTTCTATCCCCAGCCACCACCACCAAAGGTTACCGTGTGAACAGACTTCTACTGAAGACTTGGGGCAGTGAGGACAGTTCTAGAACACAGTAGGAAGAAAATGAAAACTCAGCGTCAGACCTCACTACTCCTAGAAGTGTAATTTTGCATTGGCCATGACTTTCCATGGAATCCCTGCCTCGTTCCCTGTTGGGTTCTCTTGCACTGGCCTTTCTTCCCACCTCCTTTTGTCTTGTCTCTGTGCTCCTCACCCCCTGCCTCCCAGGCCGTCCTTGCAAATTCTGCTGAGAAATCCAGCTCTCTCTTTGTTCCATCCCTTGCCTTCCAGGCCTTGCCAGGCCACTTACAACACCCAAGGGACCAGCAATACACTTTCCGAAACAAAGAGCCATCTCCCCTGAGATGAATTATGTTTGTCCTCTACAGTGGTAAACTAGCTAGCTGCCTTCTGTTCATTCTTTAAAAAGCACTTACGCACATACACTCACATGCAGATACACCCTCACCTTGACATTCACATGTGGATGTGCACATGCTACTGCACGTACATACTGTGTCCACATGTCTGCATGTACATGTGTCTGTCTGTATTTCTGCTCTCTGCTGCTCCCCTCAGGTTATGATCTCGTGTCTGTGAATTCAAGTCCCATGTCGGGCTCTGTAGTGACAGCTTGGAGCCTGGAGCCTGCTTCAGATTCTGTGTCTCCCTCTCTGCCCTCCCCTGTTCACACTCTGTCTCTCTTTCTCAAAAATAAATAAACATTAAATGTGTATATATACACATTTAATATATATATATATATTTAATATATATATAATATATATATATATATTTAATGTATATAATATATATATATTAAGGAATCTCTACACCCAACGTGGGGCTCAAACTTACAACCCTGAGATCAAGAGTTGCATGCTCGGCTGAGCCAGCTGAACACCCTGGGAGTGTTCCGTTCTTCCCTCTGAAGAGGCGTCTCCTCGGCCTTAAAACTAGAACTGAGCTAGTGAGCCAGAGATCACTGGGTCATGGCTGTGCCCCCAGGGTCTGAAACATGGTCTGTCACAGTGTCACCAAAGCAGCCCCACCTTGAGCAAACAAACCAGGAATTGGACCTGTGGTGGTCCAAATAATGGTCCGCCAACGATGTGCGTGTCCTAATCCTTGGAACCTGTGAATACGTTACCTAATGGCAAAGGACCGTGGCACATGTGATCAGGCTGAGGATGTTGAGGTAAGCTCCGTTTAACCACAGCAGTCATAAGGGAAAGAGGGAATCAGGAGCGTCTGAGAAGGAGATAGGAAGACGGAAGCAGAGGGCAGTGATGCGATGCTGGCTTTGGAGATGGAAGCCACGAGCCAAGGAATGCAGGCAACCTGTAGATGTGGGAAAAGGCAAGGAAAGAATTCTTCTCGAGAGTCTCCAGAAAGTACACAGTCCTGCCCACATTCTCATTTTAGCCCGGTGAGATCCATTCCAGACTTTGACCTCCATAACTATGAGATAGTAAGTTTGTATTATTTAAGCCACTGAGTTTGTGGTCATTTGTCATAGCGACATGAGGAGCCTAAAATAGGGGCCCTGTGATGTTGCCAGTTCCAGAAGGCCAGAGGTCAGGAAGCATGGATGGTAGGGAGGGAACATTAGGGTCGGACCCTGGGAGGAGGTCCCTGTAGGGGGACTCAAGGCCAGGCCTTCCTCACCTCCCTGTGGTTATCTGAGGTGCTCAACCAAGATCAAGGGGAAATTCTATGCCAGGGGCCTGGGGGACAGCCATAGGGGAGAGGGCTTCAGGGCCTAAAGGGACAGCCACCTCCCGGGGGCTGTGTGATGTAGCAGCAGGAGAAGGTTGAAAGACTAGAGAAGGAGCTGGGGCTCATCATCAAGGAGCCCCTCCTCCACACCCCCTCTCCTGGAGGTAAACTTGCAGACATTGAGTCGCCTTCTAGGAATGGCTGCCAGAGACTCCGTGGGTCTGTGGCTGAGGAAGGGGCAGATGCTGCCATCCCACAGGACTTTGGATGAGACCTCGGTTTCTTTGGCCAACTGAGGCCAAGCCACTGGCCTCAGAGAGAGACCAGTGTATTCTGACTAGTGTTAATTTACCAGATTGGGAGCTCCACAGGCGCAGATCTGTCTTCGGCCTATTTCTGGACCCCGTGGCAGGGCCAGCTCTTCAGTGGGTGCCACTAAGCATTGTGTAGGTGGCAGCAATGGACAAGCCCCAGACCAACCTGGGACAGCTCCAGAAGAGGATACTCTTGAGCCTATGCAGTGACTCAGCTATGTTTTTGGACCTCCCAGATAGAAGATTCCAGAGTACTTCCATCTTAGTTCCTCACACACCTGGATGAGATCCTGAGTATCTCCCTTGACTTTGTGCTCATAATTCCAGGCCAGGGCTCTACTGGGCCGTCTGTGGCACCCTCCAGTATAATCCAGTATAATCCTAAGAAATGACCCTGGGCAAATGTCTTGATTTCTCTGGTTCTCCATCTCATGGGTCTCTGTGAAATAGTATCAAACTCAAAGTGCTGTCATAAGGATTAAGTGAAGTAATGAATATAACTTCCTGGAATATAGTAAGTACTCAAGAAAAGGTACTTTTTCTTTCTTTCTTTTTTTTTCTTCATCTTTGATAGTCTGGAGAGCATGTTTCTGAACCACACTCTGGCTTACCACTATCTGATGCCCATCAAGCTCTGGCTATCCTAAGAATTTTCTGGGATTGGCAGGTGATCAGACCTCTAGCCCCTGCTGTCCTGTTGGTAGAGTTTCTCAAGAACAGGTAGGGAATCTTAGAAATTACGTCTAAGAATTTACCTACAGATGCTGAAGGACAAGAAAACAAAAGTACATAGTGGTATTTACAACGGTAGAGAACTGAAAATAACCTACATCTACATGTCCAATGGTAAAGATATTTTTAAAAAACGAAAATGGATTTCAGTAAAATATTATGCATCCATATAAAGGAATCTGAGCATTTTCTAAAAATGATGATAATATGTATGTTTGAAAATGGAAACATACTCATGACATATCTTGTAAAAAAGCCAATTATTAGAAATTATAACAGTGGAAGCCCATTTGGGGGTGGCTGCGTACGTCATATGTGTGTGTATTAGATACATATGCATATCATAGATACATATACATACATATGTATTGTGGTTATATACGCACATCTTAGATGCATATAGATAATATACATAAATATATATATCTCATATATGCATATGTGTTCATATATGTATATGTATGTGTTTGTGTGTATATGCATAGAAAATAGGAAAATAGTCTGAAACTAAATAGAGCAAAAAATTAGCAGTTGAACTGGTTATTAGTAGTTAGTGGAACTGTAGATGCCATTTATTTCCTTCTTTATAGTTTTATTCATGGTCTGCAAAAAAATTTCACTATGTATGTACTAGCCTTTGTTCATATTTTTAAATAAAATGTTTCACACATACAAACAGTGTTGATAATGTAATGAAATATCATGAAACCATCAGTTTCAAACATATATTTTGTTGAAAGAATTCTTTTAAGTTATTTCAAAAATATGTGCTCGTTACTACTCAAACAATACAGAAATATATAAAATAAGGTCTCTCATCAATCTCCCTAACCACTGAATTATGAAAATTTATTGAAAATTTAAAACATAGTATAAGAAGATGGCAAGTATTTTTAGATAGAAAATCTTAATATAAAAATGTCCATTTTCCCAACACTGATGTATAAATTTAATGTGCTCCCTATTATAGTACCATTTTTAATTGGATGATTATAAAGTCCAGGTGGGAGAATTAATGTCTGACAATGGCCAAAAAATATTTGAAGGAGGAAGTCTTACCTTGTGGATATTAAAATATATTACAAAGCCACCAGAGTCCAATAATACGGTATTGGCATAGGATTATTGGATTGACAGAAAATTTTGAAACAATAAAAAAATCCAGAAATACATCCCAGTATATATGAGAATTCAGTACATGCTAAATATTTTGCCTCAGTAAGAACAATAACAAAAAAGGTTAAGTAATAAATAATGCTGGAAAAAGTACCTTATCTATTTGCAAGGAAGTGAATTTGGATCCTCATCTCACAACATATAAAAAATTGAATCCCAATAAATTAATAGGGATTAAATATAAAAATAAAATATGAAAACCTTAGGAGAAATTTTAAGTGAATATATGTATAATCCTAGGATTAGAAGGGACATTTTTACCCATGATAGGAAACCTAGAGTCTATTAAAAAATTCATTTTTAACTTAAAATTTTTAAAAATTATTTTTTAATGTTTATTTTATTTTTGAGAGACAGAGAGCATGAGCAGGGGAGGAGCAGAGAGAGGGGGAGACACAGAATCTGAAGCAGGCTCCAGGCTCCGAGCTGTCAGCACAGAGCCTGACCCAGGGCTTGAACCCACAAACTGGGGGATCAAGACCTGAGCCGAAGTCAGACGCTTAACCAACTGAGCCACCCAGGCGCCCATTTTTAACATAAAATTTGATCTCATCCAGTTAACTTTTTATTTGATATTGTATCTTGGTTCTCAATTCCCATTTGCTTATTTTTATCATCTGTTTCTGTGCTGAGGTTTTCTCTTTGATCGCTCATGACTAGCGTATTTTCTTCATGTCCTTGAACATAGTTACAATAGCTATTTTAAAGGCCTTGTTTCTCAGTTCCGAGATCTGAGTCATCTAGAGATTGGCCTCCATGATTGCCTTTCCTCTTGTGTATGGGTCACATTTTCCTGTTTCTTCGTACGCCTAGTTATTTTGGATTGTATCCTGGACACTATCAATGCTAAGTTTTAGGGACTGTGGGTTCTATTATGTTCCTCTGGAAGATGTTGATTTTTTTATTTTATCAGGCACTTAACTTGGCTGAGCTCAGACTCCAAACCCATCCCCCTCTATGGTTGGCAGCAGCTGAGATCTCTCTTTAGTAGCCCCGGTTAGGCTTCTCAGAGTTTCTCCACTGAAGTCATAGTTCAGAAAACACCCTGATGTTTGGGTGAAGTTTATAAGCAGAATTTGGAACACCCCCTCCTTGGGTTTCTACTTTCTGGTATTACTTTCCAACTGCTACGGAAGCCCCACGTTATGTCCTCTGATTTCTCAACAAGTAAGAATTCAGATTTCTATCAACTCACGTGGTATTGCCTGGGGCCTGGCCTTAGGCACAAAGATGTAAACATGAGAAACTCTGGTAAGGTTGTTCACTCCCCAGTGTTAGTCCCTCTAATTTCTGCCTGCTTGTGATCACTTTCAGTACCTTTACGTAGCCTTCTAAATATTTTGTCCAGAGTTCATGGTTGTTATCTGTCAGAGACATCATCTTTTACAAGGTATTCTGTCATTTTTGGAGGCGGTACTCTCCGAGGACATAAAACTTCAACTTTTTAAAATAATTGTTTTAAAGTTTATTTTGAGAGAGAGACAGCAGGGAAGGGGCAGAGAGAGGGAGAGAGAGAAGGAAAGAGAGAAGATCCCAGGCAGGCCCCATACTATCAGCATAGAGCCTGACATGGGGCTCAAACTCAAGAACCATGAGATCAGGACCTGAGCCAAAACCAAGACTTGGATGCTTAACCGACTGAGCCATGCAGGTGCCCCAATAATTTTTTTTAACTTTGTTTTGTTTGTTTGTTTGTTTGCTTTGTTTTTTTAGAGAGAGAGTGTGTGTGTGAACAGGGAAGAGGGGCAGAGGGAGAGAGAATTTTAAGCAGGATCCATGCACAGTGCAGAGCCTGGCACAGGGCTCGATCCCACGACCCTGGGATCATGACCTGAGTTGAAATCAAGAGTCCAATGCTCAACCAGCTGAGCCACCCCAGCGCCCCTAAACATTTTTTTAGATGGCTCAGGATTCCCATAAACAGAACTGAAAGACAAACACTGAGTTGGGAGAAAATATTTGCTGTGCCTCATGGCAAGATGGATAAAGAGTTAATTTCTAGCTCTTACAAATTGTTAAGAAAAAGATGAAGCATCCAATAGAAGAATGTTCCCAAGGTATGAATCGGCTCAGAGAAGAGTAAACCCAAATGGCCAATAAACATATGGCTCAACCTCCAACTACTCAGGGAAATGCAAATTAAAGTAACTCCTTGCCCATCAGATTGGCAAAAATTCAAAAGAATGTTAACACCTACTACTGTTGGGGGTGAGAGGGAAGGTATATTTTCATAGTTAACTGGTGAGAAAGAGAACTGATGCTGCCTTTTTGGAAAGCAATATGGAAACAATCTGTTGAAAAATTTGAGTATACATACCTTTTTAACCCAACCATCTCGACTCATAAGAGTTTGTCTCCTCCGACACCCCCACCCCCCCAAAAAAACAATTTGTCCCATAGAACTAGAAAGTGTCTATGAACAGGAGAGTGTTTAAATCATGACATATCCATGCCATGAAACAAGATACAGCCGTTAAGAAAAATAGATTCACTTAGGAAGGGTTTCCACTATATTATTAATTGAGAAATTAAAGAAATATGTGTAATATGATCCATGTTGTCAAACAGTGATTTGCAAGCCCTACATGTATATGACTGCATGGGCATATAAAAGGGTATGAAAGGATGCATACCACACTTCAACTTCCGTGGGTGGCATATTAGAGAAGGACCAGGGAGATGGAAAAGGGCATAAGATTAAAAAAAAAAAGAGTTTAGAAAGTGTTTGGTGTCTGGGGCGGGACCCATGTATGATATGATACATTTATATACAGATGTGTGAAAACAGAGTAACAGACAGGTGGTTGGGCATAATCATCAAAATGTGAATGGTTAGGTTAGGGGGGTTGTTTGTTCTTTATACACTACTATTAAAAAAAATCTTTTAGGGGCGCCTGGGTGGCGCAGTCGGTTAAGCGTCCGACTTCAGCCAGGTCACGATCTCGCGGTCCGGGAGTTCGAGCCCCGCGTCAGGCTCTGGGCTGATGGCTCGGAGCCTGGAGCCTGCTTCCGATTCTGTGTCTCCCTCTCTCTCTGCCCCTCCCCCGTTCATGCTCTGTCTCTCTCTGTCCCAAAAATAAATAAACATTGAAAAAAAAATTAAAAAAAAAATCTTTTAAGTATGTATAAATTGCATAATAGAACACTTAAAGGTATTTTTTGAAG
The DNA here is from genome assembly GCF_022079265.1 of Lynx rufus. Lineage (NCBI taxonomy): Eukaryota > Metazoa > Chordata > Mammalia > Carnivora > Felidae > Lynx > Lynx rufus. The sequence continues at coordinate 85,121,655 of NW_025814824.1, forward strand.
TTTATTTTTTTATTTTGAGAGAGAGAGAGGGAGAGAGGGAGAGAGGGAGAGAGGGAGAGAGAGCAGGGGGAGGGGGAGGGAGAGAGAATCCCCAGCAGGCTCAGCACTGTCGGCACAGAGCCTGACGTGGGGCTTGATCTCACAAACCTGTGAGATCATGACCTGAGCCAAAATCAAGAGTCAGATGCTTAACTGACTGAGCCGCTCAGGTGCCCCAGACTTAAAGCTATTTTTATCATGAGAAAGATTTTAGGGGCATCTGGCTGGCTCAGTCAGTGGAGCATAAGACTCTTGATTTCGGTGTTGTGAGTTCGAGCCCCATGTTGGGCGTACAGATTACCTAAAAATAAAATCTGAAAGAAGAAAGAAAGAAAAAGATTTTAAAACCATAGACATCTGGGGTGCCTGGGTGGCTCAGTCGGTTAAGCATCCGAGTTTGGCTCCAGTCATGATCTCGCAGTTCATGAGTTTGAGCCCTGCATCGGGCTGTCTGCTATTAGCACAGATCCTGCTTCAGATCCTCTGTCCCCCTCTCCCCCCTGCACCTCCTCCACTCTCTCTCTCTCTCTCTCTCAAAAATAAATATTAAAAAAAACTACGGAAGTTGACTTTCTCCATGGCTCCCTGTATGCTGATGATTCTTGAATATTTATCTCTACTCCTAACTATAGTCAAGAGGTACAGGTTCATTGTCTAAGATGTTCATTCAGCAGCTCCACCTGTCCACCCGTAGGGGCATCTCCAATGGGACAGAGCCAGCCCTGCGTGATTCTGTCCCCTGCAGTGGGCTCATGCCCCAGTCTTTTCCGTCCATTACCATTCAACCAGTTGATCAAGCCCTTTCAGGTCAAATGCTGGAAGTTAGTCCTGAATCTGCTTGCTTTCTCCAATCCCCCAGTCAATCCATTCAGCCCCTCTCAGGTCTGTGTTCAAAACATGATCTCCGTCCTGCTATTTGCAAGGCTAAGTTTGGTTAAGGTGGCGGCTGCCATATTTTGCCTTTGTAAAGGAAACTTCTCCTGTTCGAAATCGAAAAGTAATCTTTCAAGTGATACTTTGAAGTTGTGTGAGTGTTCTCTGTCCCCAGCATTTTATCCAACAATCTTAATATCCATTAGTGAGCCTTATTTGAGTCGGTTATTACTTTGGTGGTTGCAAAGTGGCAATTTTTCTAATTGTATCATTGCTTGTATTTTTGTTCTATATTTAGTTCTGTAAAGAACTTTTCTTCCTGTCCTCTCTTTTGAGTATTGATGTGGATTCATGGATTATGCTTTAATTCAATGTGCTATAATCCATTTTTGTCATCTTTCTTTTTTACGCTCAAATTTTTAGAAGTTGGCTGTTTCTGGCAAGCTGTCTTTTGACGTGTCCTCATCAGTCTTGCGAGACATGCTTGCTTTCTGGCCCAGCAGAATGGGGATAATTGGGAAAATTGAAATATAGACTTTATATTAGATGAAACTCGGGCATGATCATTGTGGTGTGGTTGTGTAGGAGAATGTCCTTGCTCTTAGAAGATATTCTGAGGCCTCACAGGGCACAGTGTTGTGATGTCTGCTACTAACTCTCAAATGGGGGGAGAGAAGAAGGAAAAATATGCCACAAAGTTTCAACAATTGGTGAAGCTGGCACATAATAAAACCATACGTTTCATTCAGCCTCTTTGTAGGGTGGCTGAGCTTTTTCAAAATAAAAGTCATGGAAAAGACAAGTCCTGTATCCGGCCGCTGGTCCTGCCCTCCCCCGCTGCCATGCTGATCGTCACCACTGTGCCCCACTTCTTCCCTCCCCCTACACTCCATTCTCGAAGAGCTGCTGAAGGAGGTGGGTTTTTTTTAATTTTTTTTTTTATGTTTATGCAATTTTGAGACAGAGACAGAGCATGAACGAGGGAGGGTCAGAGAGAGGGAGACACAGAATCTGAAACAGGCTCCAGGCTCTGAGCTGTCAGCACAGAGCCCGACGTGGGGCTCGAACTCACAGACTGTGAGATCGTGACCTGAGCCGAAGTCAGATGCTTAACCGACTGAGCCACCCAGGCACCCCTGAAGGAGGTGTTTTAAGACTTAAATCGAAGCTTGCCATTCCCTTGCCTAAAGCTCTCCTTGACTCCTGAATAGATCTAAATTTCTTATTTAAAAATTTTTTTTATTTATTTATTTTGAGGGAGAGAACGAGTACGTGAGAGCAGGCACAGGGAAGGAGCAGAAAGAGAGGGAGAGAGAGAGAATCCCAAGCAGGCTCCACATTTGTCAGCGCAGAACCTGACGTGGGGCTCGATCTCACAAACCGTGAGATCATGACCTGAGCCAAAATCAAGAAAGAGTCAGATGCTTAACCAACTGAGCCACCCAGGCGCCCCAGATCTAACTTTCTTACCAGGGTCTCTGAGGCCTACCATGGTCTGGCCCTCCCCACCTTCTGTCTTCACCTCCCACCGCTTGCCCATTCATGCTCCCCAACCTCAGTGCCTTTGCATGGCTCTTCCCACCATCCGAACACTCTTACCCCAGATTTTCACGTGGTTTTTTCTCATCATTCACACTTCTGCTCAATGCCACCTCCATCAAGAAGTCCTCTCTGACCACTCTAACTTAAAATAACCTCCCCCCAGTCAGATTCTATCCTTGACCCAACTTCATTTTCTTCTTAGTGCTTGTGAGTTGTCTGTCTCCCCTGCGGGAATGTAACATGCCCCAAAGCAGAGACCTTGTCTCTTCAGCATTGTATCCTTAGCACAAAGCACAAAGCCTAACACAGGGTAGGTGTACAATAAATACTGAATGAAATGCTGGAGACACATACCTAGATGTGCTTGCAACAAATGCACACTCACACACAGGCACACACACAAATGTTCACAAGGTACACAGAGGGAAGCGGACCTGTATAGAAACATCCATGAGCAGATATAATAATTACATAGTTCCTACACACACTTGTATGGTACATACGAAGACAGAAACGCTCACACAGTAATGCACATTTATCTTTAAATTTTTTTAACATTTATTTATTTTTGAGAGAGAGAGAGAGACAGAGCACGAAGAGGAGAGGGAGACACGGAATCCGAAGCAGGCTCCAGGCTCCGAGCTGTCAGCACAGAGTCCGACGCGGGGCCTGAACTCACAAATTGCGAGATCATGACCTGAGCCAAAGTCCCAACCGACTGAGCCACCCGGCGTCCCTCTGTAAACATATATCCACTAATCTGTATACGTTCAAACATTGACGTGCACAGGCAGAAACATGCTTACACAGTCACACACACACGCGCGCACACACACGCGCACACACACACACAAAGAGACAGACGCTCAGGCGTGGGGACGTAAATGAATACCTACCACACTCTTGCACGTGTGTGCACGCACACACTTCGCCTTTGCCTGACCTGCCGAGGCGTTTGCATCCTTGCTAAGCCTGGTTTGGGTGGGCGCTGCCGGGTCACTCAGCAGCCCTTGGCCAGGCGGGCCCCCAACCTGGAAATGCTCCTCTTCCAGGACAGATCCGGGCAGGTGTCGGGGCTGCTGGGCAGGTGCCCCTTGATTTATAACTGCTCCAAGGCCGCCGTTGGGAGCGGTCATGTCACAGAGGCCATTAGCTGTCTGGGGCAGAGCCGTAGAACACGGCTGGCTCGGGACCCTCTGCGCTGGCCGCGCTCGCCTCTGCAGCCACCCAGCCTCCCGGGGCGGCGCTCAGTACCAGAAGCAGTGACCTCTTCTAGCTACACACTAAGGAGACAAGGGCAGCAGGGGAAGCCGTCAGACTCCCGAGGGGTCTCCCCACGTGGCTGGGCCGAGAGTGACCCTGGGGGGAGGGGGCAGGCAGAGGGTAGTGGTCCCGAGGTAAACCGGTATGTCCCCTGCTCACATACAGCTAGGGCAAGCAGGGGCTGAGTTTGGAGAGGGCTGCGGTTACCAGGGGAGGAGCTGAGAGGACACCAGGCCCCCCAGGTAGGCTCGGCTGGTGCCTGGAACTCGCAAGGCACACTCAGGGCCAGACCCTGGATCGCAAACCAGCTGTAGAACCCGGTAGCTGGTGCAGCTCGGCCTGTCCACCGCTACCTGCCTGGCCTGCATAGGACTCCAGTCTGAGCCCATGAAATCTTGGAGGCTGAATGTCTCCGTTACCCAGACACCCAGGTGGGAGACCCGGAGGAAGTCTTTGTGGCCAGCTCTCGCAGCCTCCTATCCATGTGGGGCCTTCGGAAGCCTGTGCCAGGCTCAGGAAGTGGAGGGGCAGGTTCCCAGGTGGTCCCGATGGTATGTTCAAAAGCCTAGACGCTGGACAGGGACTCCATGGCATAGCTGTGAACAAGGGCCAGCACAGTGGAGGGCCGGGGCTGGGGAGGACATGGTGTGTTCAAGACTGGAGAGAAGCCCAGCCCGGCTGGAAGAAGGGGTGAGGGAGTGAATGGTGGGGTGGGAGACCACAGGCAGCTCAAGACGAGGATTTGGGGCTTGAACCTAAAGGCACTGGGGAGCCACAGACCGGTCTAGAGTAGAGGAGTGACGTGATCTGATTTGCCAGTGTTTCCTGCCATCTCACGCAGCACGTCATTTCATTACGGAAGGGCAGAGGTGGACCAGGACAGGAAAAGGGAGGGAAGACAATCTGTACAGTGTTAGGGACACTGCACCAGCCCTGTTCTTTGCCAAAGGAACACTGCACCCAGTGTTCAACCAAGAGGCTGGATTCCTTCCTTCCTTCCTTCCTTCCTTCCTTCCTTCCTTCCTTCCCTCCATCCATCCATGTGTTCATGTATCCATCATCGTAGAGACCTCATGAAGATGAGAAATAAACCAGGGCCTGCCATCCAGGGGTGTTCAGTCCAGTAGAGGAAGAGGAAAGGGAAGAGGCAAAAGCTGGGATCAGCATTTATGGGGCACCTGTTGTATGCAGGACACCGAGTCAGGCAGCTGACATTCAAGATCTTTTGGCTTCACAATCATCTGGTGAGGGAGATCCTTCCCGTTCCGTTTTACAGGCAAGAAAACTGAGACCCAGGGATTGAAGCTGCCTGCCCGAGTCCTCACAAAGGGCTCTGGCCCCAGGCAGAAAATGCTTGGAGAGTGATACAGAGCAGCCTGAGGCACTTGAAGGGTCATTTCCACCCTTGTCTTTGGGCCCTCTGAGGTTCTGAAGTTCCTAGAAAGGATGAGACCCTGGGGGATTGGACCAGAGGCCCTGAGCTGCCTCCCCCTCAGCCCGAGATTAATGCCTGACAGTCCTTCTACTCGCAGGGAACTCATCAGACTAATATTTCCTGATGTGAACTCCGTGTTGCCCTAGAATGAGAAATCCCAGCTCCCTCGCGTTCCGTGCCCCAGATGAATGGGCTCCCGTCCTGGGGCCTGTGAATGATGTGGCCCGTGTCTGCAGAGGGAGGTCGATAAAAGCCCTTCATCAGCAGAACTTCAGCCTCTCCCGCCTGGCCAGCAGACCCTGGTTCCCCTCACCATGCCTCTCCCCGGGCCGGCCCTGGACTATCCATTGGAGATGGGGAGACAAGGTCAATGCCCAGCAGATGGGGAGGGAGGGTCCTGTGAAGGGAGGACCTTCTCCAGCCTTGCCCCAGAAATCAGGGCCCTTGGGGACCAGAGGGAAGGGGCAGGGCCTGCTAATGTTTTATGTAGACTTCAAAGCTCCAGTGAGCCCAAGGAGGGCGTAGGCCTTTAGCCCAAGGCTGTGAGCAAATGCCTGTGTAAGGCAAATAGGACCTCAAAGGCTTTGTGGAGGATGCTGGAATCAACTGATTTCTAGGAATAGAAGCACCAGTGGTTGTTGCCATAGTAAGAGAAACAAAGAAACAATAACCAGTACCATTTATTGAATGCTTGTCATGTGCCAGGCGTGGTGCCCAACATTGATAATGCATTATTGCATTCAATCCTCATAAAGCCTTATGAAATAAGGTGGTATTTATCCCATTTACAGATGAGAAAAGTGAGGCCAAGAACAGTTAAATGTCAGCACTCAACTCTAGATATTTCTACCTTCAAACCTGTGCTTTTAGCCATTCACCATCCAACCATCCCACGGATACTTGTAAAGTAGGGTCTGGGCTCCAGGCACTGAGGAGAGTGCCCAGAATACACCAGACAGGCAGCACCCCTGCCCTCACGGAGCTTGTGGTCTCGTGGGGAACCGACATGAAACAGAGTGACTGCAGTGCCTCAGTGAGAATGTGGGTGCGGACAGGGTGATCAAGGAAGGTCTTGTCAGGAGGAAGGGGTGTGTCTTGTCCTGCCCTAACACAGGGAGAAGCCAGTCCCAAGTCCCAAGTGGGGGTCTTGAGGACAAGACCTCCTTGAGGTGACCAAAGGTGGAAAGAATCTAGGGCCGAAGGTCAAAGCATCGAAGGCGAAGAGAGTGGCCCTCCCGTGGAGCCATTACCAGAAGACAGAGTCGGGATGTGGACGTGGATGGAAAGGAAACAGCCAGAAGGAAGCAAGGGGTTTCCTATATGAAGGAAGCAACCACCGTGATCTGAGCTGTGTGGTCCCTGACTGGGTGGCACATTGCACTGGCCTGAAGGTGGAGGTTGCGAAGGACAGCTAGCCACACCCGAGGGGTGTCCTTCCGCAGGAAGTAGACAGTAGCACCAGGGCCGTAGGTTCACCGGAGGTCTCCAGCCAGCAGCCAGTACCTCCCAGAGCAGTTGTGACTTTGCGGGATGGGAGCTGGCAGGGATTATGCAGGAGATTCAGGCCCCAGCCAAGCAGGGTGGAGGTTCGGGCCAGAGTTTAAAGTTCAGCCGGAAAAAGGAGGTCCAGGGTGGTGGCCAAATCTGAGCAGACTCAGAGCCAAAGTGCAGGGCAGTAAGAGTAATGGCTGAGGCCACCTGCTGGAGGCGCCTTAGCCACCAGTCAGCTCTTCGCAGTCAGGACTGGGGGGAGGGGGGCTACAGCTGGGAGGGGCAAGGAGGCAGGGCCACCCCATTCCCGAGGCTGAGTTTGTCCTCTGGCCTTCTTGCTCCTGTCTCCACCCTGTTTCCGAACCTGCCGTGCATCTGACCTGCAATTCATCCCTGACCCTTTCTCTGTCCCTGATCCCCATTCCTGAGCCTTATGCCAGTCCTGAAATTTCTTCCATCTCTGAGCCTCAGCCCCTCCTGGGCCCTCCATCCCCACCTCATCTCTCACCCCTCCTTATTCAGTTACCCCATCTCTGACTCCTGCCTCACCCCTGCCATCTCACACCCAATCCCAGGTCCTTTCCCCGTTGTTCCCCTTGCCCCTGCCCTGCCTCTGAATTGGGCCCAAGATGTGTTGCTCCTGTTCCTTATAAAGGATTTTAAAACCGAGAGGTTCCTGTTTTCTTTGGGGGCCAAAGAAACAGGTGGGGATTTCAAAATGCCCTCGTCAAAATGCCACATACAAAATCAATGCACAAGCTTGAGATATCAGAGTAGTGGCCCCCCCCCCATTTGCGGGAGGAGAGAGGGCAGAGAATGGAGGGAGGGCGCAGGGGCCCATCTGGGGGTTTCTGTTATGTTTGTTGATAGCGGTGTTGGTGCACAGGTGTGTTCAGTAGCGAAGATAAATCAAGCGATATGATTTGTGCACTTTTCTGTGTCTATGTTATACTTCCGTAGTAGGCTTTTTTAAAAACGCCCTGTAGTCTAAGCAGTTTGGGTCCTCGGGTCAATGAAGATGGCCCAAGGTCCCTGTAGCAGTTGGGACACAACCTGGGAGACTGGTCAGGCTGGTTCTGCCTTAAACGGACCCTAGAAAAGCACCGTGAGGTCCTCAGTGTTCCCAGGACAAGCGTTCACCCCGACGGGATGCTGACAAGTCCCCACCGCCCGACCATATGCCCCGCTGTCCCCTGGGACCGTGCCTCGGTGCCAGCTGCCTTTCCTACCCTAACAGCTGTATTTTTCAGGTACAATATGACAGGCTCAATCTATTCCTGTTATATATTTCCCAGTAAATGGACAAGGTGAAAACAGTGTCAGTTCAAATCACTATCATGACACTTAATTCTGATTTACTGTACCTTTTGCTGCAATCTTGAAAGTGCCTGCATCCGTGCCGAGCTGGATTGCCCAGCCAGGCCCCACGGGGTCGATGTTAAGATCAGCTTCAATAAAAGAATTTAGGGTAAGGCGGCCCCGGGTGGGCAGGGGGCAAGCCGGGGGCCCAGAGGACCAGCCGGCGGAGTCGCTGAAGCCGCAGCTCTCCCACGCCTCCCTCCCACCGACTCTTTGTCCCCAGCCCTGTGTTTGCAGCAGCTGGGAAATTTATGGAGGCTCCATAAACGGGTTTTACAGACAGCTGTTAGAGCGTGCGGAGCAAGGCTTGGCTGTCGGGGGACCTAGTCGCAGGCTTACAGCCAAGACACTTAAATATTATGGCCCTACATATATAAAAAGTGTGCCGTGCACGTCCTCTGCTACCTCCCTCCTCCTGACCCAGGAGCGTGGGGTTGCCGGCTCGCCAGACGCAAAATGCCTGCAAGCCCTGGCTCCAGCCCCTGCCACCGAGGCCAGGAGCCTCTGGCTGGGCCGGCAGCCCGGACGTGGGGAGACATCCAAACAGCCGCGCCAGGCATGCGCCGGCCGCCTCCTCCCTGCCCTCCTGGCCTGCTGTGCCCAGGCTCAGCTCACCAAGTTCTTTTCCCCTCAGGGCCCTGCTCCAGCTGTTCTCTCCTGTCTTGAAACTCTCCCTTCCCCACCCTCCACCCCCAACCGCCAACCTTTTCTTGTCCTGGCCAGTTCATACCTACCCTTCCGGAACTCGGCTCGAAACCCCTGCTTTCCCAGAGGCGGCACACCCACCCTCTAGAGTCAGGTGCCCCCAGTCGGAAAAGCGCCTGTCCTCCCTGGACTTCTTCATAACATCTATAACAATTGTAATTACATAATTATTGGTGCCATTATCTGTTTAATGTCTTTCTTCCCCACTGGACAATAAACTGTGAAAACGGGGGCTCTTTTCTGAATGTATCCCTAGTGCCTTGCACAGAGCCTGGCACTCGATAAATATTCAATGAATGAATGAATGAAAGAACAAACGAAGACCCGGGGATGAAACCCACACGGCACAGGGGAAAGGGTGCTCAGATCTTAAGAGCCAGAGAAAGGTTTGTGGGTGTTCAGTAAAGGGGAGCCACTTGGCAAGGGCGAATCAGGAAAGGCTTCTAGGAAGAGGTGCTGTGGGACCTCCTGGAATAGTAAAGTGCTTTGATTCAGAAGTCCCAGCCGTGAAGGTTAAGGTGTGAGTCAGAGGTCCAGTCGCTTAGTTTCACCGAGCCTCAGCTTCCCTGTCTTTAAAATGGGACCAGGGTGGTGCTCACGTCAGGTGGTTTTCATAAAGGTTCGATGTACTCAGCACAGCACATGTAATAAGAGTTTGCTTAAGCTGCATTACTACTGAGCGGAGCCGGAACTTGGTAATTCCAGGCAAAGGAAGCAGCATGTGTGAAGGCGTTTATGAGGGATAAAAATTCCATTTGATTCCCTGCTGCCTTGGAAGCCATGTTTTGTAACTCATGCCCTGGGCCTGAGCTGCTTGGCCAAGGGGGAGTGTCTGACCCGGTAAGAGCCGATCACAGGCTGGCCAGCGACCTGTGACCTCTCGCTGGGCCCATCAGATTTCCTCTCTGGGGTGTTTGATTGAAGAGACTTGGGAAGAATTGGCGGGAGAGCTGAAGCTGAAAGACCCATGGTGGAAATATTGCGTAACAAACTGTAAATTAGAACTGAGCACGAGGAAATCAGAGAGATGCCTCTGATGCTTCTGCTCCCAACCCATCTGTAACTTTATGAAAGAAGTTTCTATTTTTTTTTTCTTTTTTGAAGAGGTGGGATAGCAGTACAATTAAATTTGGCTTCTCACTCAAAGACATCTTAGCTGTGTGACCGTGGACAGAGGGCTTGACCTCTCTGAGCTTCACTTTTCTTGTCTGCAGAATAGAGATCATTAAAGCATTTCTCTCAGCAAGTTGTGTAGATTCAATGAGATAAGATATTAGGCCATATTACTGTTCACTGATATCCTCCTCATTAAGAAAAACCAGGCTCATCTAAAAGATTGGGAATGCTTAAGCCTTAACTTCACTCTTTGGGTCTCTGATCTTTCCTGGAGAAAAAAGGCTGAGAAATATGCTCAACCCCCACACTAGGCATATTTTCCAATGCTCTTGGACACTTAAAATTGTCAATATTCAATTCAGTGTTCTATGGACATTTTGATCCATAAAAGTGGATTTTCACATGGTTGAATCTTCGAAAGGAAGGATCCCCAAGAGCCACAGAGAGCACTGGACTGGGGCATTCCTACCCACCCCCCCCACCCCCCCCCAGCCCCCCCCACCCCCCCAGCCCCCCCCACCCCGCCACCAGGAGATGGACTTGAGGCCTAATCAGGGAACATTCTCCATGCCCAGGGAACAGACCCCGCAAAATGTATGCCCAGAATGATTTCAGAATCAACAGAGCTGTGACTGTCGTGTATCTCCCATTCTGGTGTCTTCAGAATGGAAATGTTTGACTGTGATGTCCTGTCCAGTTACACCGCAGTATTTGGGGCCTGTGGGGGGTGGGGGTGGGGAGGTAGCTGGAATTTCTGGTTCTTAGATCTCGGAACCAAAATGACCCAGTTCTCCTCTCTCTGTTGGAGGGTATTCTAGGCATCATGCAGAAATCTTGGACTTTTACACCAGTGTTTGGATGGGACTTTGGATGGCTTGTCTAAAGGTAAAAAGGTTCTATATGTAGGTGATAGAGGGTATTCAATCTGTTGTGGCCAGAAGGGCAGACCGTGGTAAATTATTTTATCAGTCACTACCACCCCAGCTCCTTGAAGTCAGCCTTGGCCACACAACTTAACTTTGGCCGATGACATAGGTGTGCAAGTCACATGTTGTTCGAGGCAGAAAATCTAAGAGCTAGTTCATGCTTTGCCACACTCCTTCCTGCTGAAATAACCATAGCCGGTAATGTTCTAGACAGAAGATGCTTCAGACGCCTGCATCCTGGAAGAAAGCAAATATGTGGCCAGGCCGCAGCCAGTGTGCCCTGGACGGGTAGCGTGGGTGAGATACAGACGTTGGCAGTCGTAAGAACCTAGAAATTTCGAGTTGTTTCTCCCTGCCACGCAGCTGGCTTACCCTGACCGTTAGCATGATGTGCTACATGAAGGGGCGTAGTTAACAATAAAAGTATAAAAGGGGGGCTGTATCATGGAGGACTTGAAATACAAGCCATATGTCTGGCTGAACCCGCATAAAGAGTACAAAATAAAGTCACTTTTTAATATTCCAGGAACACCCTGATCCCATCTCCCCGTAAAGAGTGTCTTTTCTTCTCTCCTCACAGCACCTGCCGCCTCTGTCTTCTCCCCTCACCCTGAGTTAAGTCTGGAATCCTCCACAAAAGTCTGTTGAAGTTACTGCTCACAGAGAGGATCAGAAAATCTAGTCTGTCCACCAGAGGGAGGGCCTGTGTTCCCAGCTGCTGGCTTCCCTGCCTCATGGTGTCACTGCTGAAAACAGAATGGCCAAAAGCAAGCAGCATAAGAGGAACAATTGATAGATCTCTCTGTACTAAAATGTAAGATTTCTGAATGACAACAGACACCATAAACAAGCTAGAAACAAGCTATAGCCTGGGAGAAAATATTTGCAATTTATATAACAGATAAGGGATTAGCACCCAGAATATATAAAGAATTCTAACAAATCAATAAGAAAAAGACAAATGGCCCAATAGAACACTCAGCAAATGATAAAAAACAGTCGATTTATGGAAAAGGAAATTCAAATGGCCAATAAACTTGAAGAATGTTCAATTTCACTGGTAATCAAGGAAATAAAACATTAAGCGACCATGAACTATATTTCACTCGTCAGATTGGCAAAAAAAAAAAAAAAAAAAAAGATTTGGTGTTAAATGTTAGGGTGTGTGGAAATGGGGACTCTGGGCCACGGTTGGCGACCATGCAAATTGGCACAGCCGCTTGGAGGGACAAGTCCACTTGCTGGCGTATCCCCCAGAGAAGGTGCTTGTCTATAAGGACGCCTGTGTAGAGATGTTTACTGCAGAATTGTTCAGAAGAGTAAAAACCTGGAGAGGGGCATCTGGGTGGCTCAGTCAGTTAAGTGTAGGACTCCTGATTTCAGCTCAGGTCATGATCTCATGGTTCGTGGGTTCGAGCCCCGCATCCGGCACTGCGCTGACTGCAGGGAGCCTGCTTCGGATTGTCTGTCTTCCTCACCCTCTGCCCCTCCCCTGCTCTCGCTGTCTCAAAAATAAATCAACTTAAAAAACAAAACAAAACACACAACTCCCAGAAAACCTAAATGTCCATCAGCAGCCAGATAAACCCTAGCAGGCCTGCTATGCAGGCCCATGCAACTATTCACAAGAACGAGATCAATCTATGACATAACATCAGGAGATACCATTGGGTGCGTAAAGGAAGTGTCAGAAAATACGTAAGGTGTGGCATCTTTTGTAGAGACAGAAAGAGAAACCTACGTAATACTTTGGAAGTTTTCTTTATAGATATAAATGTATAAAAAATATTCGGGAGGCTGATTCAAAGGGCAACGACAGTAGCAATCTTCGAGAAGACGGAGAGGACCTTGCCTGGGGGCACTGGTGGGAAGGTGGTAAGTAGGTCGGGGTGGTGGTAAGAGGTCACAGGGGACTGAGCTTCGTTGCTGGTAGGTCTGTACCGTTTTCACAGAAGGGAAAAAGGAGAAGGTATGTGTGAACTGCTTGTGTCATTAGAAACGAACTGTTCATAAGGAGAAGCAGGCTGGCTTGTGAACCCCCTCTTCACTGACAGACAGCGGGGAGCCAGGAGCACCACCGCCCTGCTTCAGGGTGCAGGGGTGTGTGTGTGTGTAGAAACCAGTCAGGAGAAGGTAGCCGCTGGCACTGACTCCCCCAGCATCTCAGCGCCTCAACACAACCAAAGTTTCTTTCTCGCTCGTGTCACAATTCAGTGTGCGTGGTGGGGGAGGGGATGCTCTGCTCCACACAGTCACTCAGGGGCCCCGGCCCCTTCCATGTTGTGCTTCTGTCGTCTTGCGATGTCTTGTCTTCCTCTGCATTTGGCTGCCGAGTGGGACACAAGAGATGCCATGGAGGACTGCTCGGGAGATTTCTAGTCCTCTGGCCGGAAGTGACCAAACCTCGCATTCCATTGGCCGGGACGTGGTCACATGGCTCCGCCTCAGTGCAAGGGAGGCTGGGAAATGTAGTCTAGCATGTGCTCAGGAAGAGGGAAGCAGCTTGGGGATCACAGAACAGTCGCCGCTTCATTCAGCTGTGGAGCTTTGGCTCCTACACATGGTTGTTTCAGGCCACATGCTGGCCCACCTTCTGAGTAGGGCGCCGGCCGGCGTGATGAAATACGTGCTGGAGAAAGATGAGGAGGGGAGACTGGGTGAGGAGAGGAGGAGGGGGCTCCTGCAGGGGTCCCAGTGATGGGCAACGAGGTCTGTGTCCAAGCAGCATCAGGGGTGGGGTGTGGAGCAGAGATAACAGGTCTTCTAGAGGCACACTCTGTAGGATGTGGGGGTTACGGTACAGAGGCCACACAGGGTGGCTCCCTGGTTTCAGAAGGACAGTGGCCCCTCACACTGAGCTGGGGAACAAGTTTGGCTCCAGAGGTGGGTAGCTCCAGGTCTGAGAGGTCTGTAGACACCTGTAGAGGGAAGCGTCCTGCAGGCAGCTGGGCGAACGCAGAAGCAAGGTGTGGGCTCCTGGCGAAGATTTGGGGGTTCCAGCTGGTACTCGAAGTGATGGGATCATAGTAAGTCTGTGTCATAAGAATAAGACACACTCAGCTCTCCCCAAAACAGGCAAAGGACGTGTCCCTGTAATTCTAGCATCCTGAAGCCAGGGCAGCCGAAAGGCTGGACTTCCAGACACTGCGTGATTGCTGACACAGGGCAGAGGAGACGGACCAGGTTGGGGGGGGAGAAGCACCCGACAGTGAAGGGACCTCTACATGGGCCCCAGTCTTTCTGAGAGGGAGGGGCTGGACCCAAGGAAAGAGAAGCTGCGAGCTCAGTCTGTCCTGGGGGCAGGAACATGGCCAGGACAGGCAGGAGATAAATCTATGACCTAACATCAGCTGTGCCCGCGTTCAGGAGCGCCCCGTGCTTAGTTTAATGCTCTGCTACTGTCATTTTGACATTGAGAATAATTGTATCTTTGAATCTGTGGGGAGTTGTTTTTTTTTTTTTTTTTATGTTTATTTATTTTTGAGAAAGAGAGTGAGCACGAGCAGCAGGGAGAGGGGCAGAGGGAGAGACAGAGAATCCCAAGCAGGCTCCGAGCTCAGCACGGAGCCTGATGCAGGGCTCGATCTGATGACTGTGAGATCACGACCTGAGCCGAAATCGAGAGTCAGACGCTCAACCGACTGAGCCACCCAGGCCCCCCTAAACTTTTTATAAGTTTTATAAGAGAAGTCCGGTGGAACAACGGAGCATGCCTGTGACCAGAGGAGACAACACGCAGTGTTGGTGCCCACCGCTCCTTGCCTCCCTGTTGGCATATAGTGTTTGCTGTGCCCCTCGAGCACAGAATTCCGGTGGACCCACAATGGGTGGGAGCCCAATGAGACGCCAAGCAATTGAAAGGTAAACATGTTCCTCTGACTGAGGGGGGCGCCCATAGCCTCCAGTGGCCACTCTTTCCTTTCAGTTAAGAACTCGCTTGGGGCATCTGGGTGGCTCAGTCGGTCGAGTGTCCGCCTCTTGATTTCGGCTCAGGTCACGATTTCACAGTTCTCGGGATCGAGCCGCATGTCAGGCTCTGTGCTGACAGCTGGGAGCCTGCTTGGGATTCTCTGTCTCCCACTCTCTCTGCCCCTCCCCCGATTGTGCATACTTGCTCTCTCTCTCTCTCTCTCTCTCTCTCAAACATTTAAAAAAAAAGAATTTTCTTGGAACGGTTGAAGGAAGGCGATGCGAATTACTAAGCAACCCTTTCGCAACCTTTCGCACTAGTGTTGTTTCTCTGTATTAGCCAGCTACTCAGTCGAAAACCATGACACAGAAGGAAAGGACAAGAGTGACCACGGTTCTTTTTCCTCTCAATCTTCCTACTCAACAGAAAGCTAAAGGCAGATAGTGTTCGTAGCCCGTGCGTAGATCAAGAATTGTGAAATAAAGCCACTTGCGTTCATTTTGTGCAGCGTTCCTGCTATTCTGGTGAGAAGAAATATATGTATCTATATGAGCTACAAAATAGGTATATGGTTTCGGTGATTCTGTGTGGGAGTTAAATGCTCTTATATTTGCATTTAACATTGGTATTGCCTAAGTGGCATTAAATCTCAAGTAAAAAGTGTTCTGGCCAGTTGTGAGAGAGACCACTGGAAAAAAAAAATTTTTTTTTTAATTAAATCTCAACATTTTTCATTGTACTTTTCCCCTGCTCTTTGGACAGGGGCCAACGTTTTCATTTTGCACTGGGCCCTGCCAGCTATGTGGCCAGCCCTGAATGCAGGGTTTTGCCTAGAACCTCAAGACCCAAGCGACGTAGGACAAATGTTTTGGCTCACCCACTTCTTGACCCAGTGTTTGAGATCCTCTGTAATTTGGCTCTGTTTCTGATCCCAGTGGCAGATTGCCCCATGACTCAGAGCTAGGCCTGAGCTCGGCTGCCCCAGCTCAAGCCTCAGCTCTGCCTTTGCTGGCCGTGTGGTCTCAGGCAAGTTCCTTAACCTCTCTGTATCCCACTTGTGCCATCTCTTAAATGGGGATTTTGATAGTAGTACCTCCCTCAACGAGTTGTTGAGAAGGTTAGATGAGATAATAACCACAAAGTATCTGGAACAGCCCTTGAAACCTCCGGTTGGGGCTCGACATGGGCGAGCCGTTACCATTCTAGCATTTTCTACAATTTTGCTATCTGGTGGAGGAAGTCCCTGGCTGCCCTCCCCTCTGGCATCTTGGTGATGCTGGAAGATGGGATCAAACTCAGCCCCTGTGCTGAGGAAGGGGCTGTGGAGAGTGGGGCTCCCCAGTAGGACATGGGCTCCTGGCCTGGGGGGGGGTGTTGCCCTGAGGGCTCCGTGTCAGGCTGTGAAGGCGGCTGTGGGTCTGGGGTTGGGTTGGGAGGATGTTAGAGATCTCTTGGTTTCCACGTGTGTATTAATTTTCTAGGGCTGCCAAACGAAGTGCCCCAGACTGGATGGTTTAAACAACAGAAACTTATTTTCTCATAGTTCTGGAAGCTAAAAGTCTGAGACCAAGGTGTTGGTGGGCTGGTTTCTTCTGAGGCTCTCTTCACGGCCTGCAGATGGCTGCCTTTTTCCAGTGTCTTCGCAGGGTCTCCCCTCTGTGTGTGTCTGTGTTCAAGTCTTCTCTTCCTGAAAGGTCACCAGTCATATTGGTTCAGGGCCCACCCAGTGACCTCCTAATCTTAATTACCCCTTGGAAATCCCTGGCTCCAGGGGGCCTGCGTGGCTCAGTTGGTGAAGTGTCTGACTTGGGCTCGGGACATGATCCCACAGTTTGTGGGTTCAAGCCCCGTGTCGGGCTCTGGGCTGACAGCTCAGAGCCTGGAGCCTGCTTTGGATTCTGTGTCTCCTTTTCTCTCTGCCCCTCCCTTGCTCATGCTCTGTTTCTCAAAAAAAAAAAAAAACAGAAAAAGAAAAAGAAAAAAAAGGAAATAAAAATAAAGTCCCAGGCTCCAAATTCAGTCACCTTCTGAGCTAGTAGGGATTAGAACTTCAACATGTGAATTTGGGGGGGACACGGTTCAGCTCCTAAGAGTGTCTGTGAATGCATGGCTGTTCGGTGGGTTCCTGTGACTGCCTGATTGCACACCCATGTGTTTGTGTCAGTGTCTGAGTGTAGGTCTGTCCATCCTAGTGTCTGACCTTCAAGACTCCCGGGTCTTGGCATGCCTGTGGTCATGAGGCCTCCACGGCGTTTGGGGTCAACCTGACCATTGCGTGAGTGCGTCTGGAGGTGGTGCTCCAGAACAGCAGAGATCTGGGGGCCTCGGGGAGCGGGATCTGCCCGCCTCTGGGTCCTGTGCACACGCGAGCCTGTCTTGCGTGTGTCGATAAACTCGAAATCTGAACGGGCATGTGGCTGCAAGGCAGGATTTGAAGGGAAAGGGGAAGGATCATATTCATTTGAGATCTGAGAGAAGACAGCGTGTTTACAAAAGCGAAAGAACAGCGGGTTAAACATATGTTGGCGATGACTGTGAGCCGACAGCAGCTGAGGCTGGGCTGGCTGCAGGGTAGATGCTGTGGCATGTTGGTGTCTTTAAAACTGTCACCAAACCAGGGGCGCCTGGGTGGCGCAGTCGGTTAAGCGTCCGACTTCAGCCAGGTCACGATCTCGCGGTCCGGGAGTTCGAGCCCCGCGTCAGGCTCTGGGCTGATGGCTCGGAGCCTGGAGCCTGTTTCCGATTCTGTGTCTCCCTCTCTCTCTGCCCCTCCCCCGTTCGTGCTCTGTCTCTCTCTGTCCCAAAAATAAATAAACGTTGAAAAAAAAATTAAAAAAAAAAAACTGTCACCAAACCAGATACGGAAGCAAAACAATGGGACTGAGCAGAATCTAGTGGGGGCGGGGAAGGAGGAAGCACCGGTGCCTGGGAGGGGGGGTCATCGTGAAGGTCACTGTCAGCACATAGCTGCTCCCCCCACCACATTGACCCTTTCTCACTCTCTCCACCCACTTCTTTCCAGCTGAACAGTCTGCACCCTGAGCCCTGGAGCAGGGGTCAGGCATGACGCCCCCACTCAGGCTGTGCTCAGTGCTTTGCAGGCGTTTACTCCTCCCTGCAAACCTGCAAAGGGGTAATTATTATCTCCTTCTAAGAGTGGAGGAAATCGAGACCCAGGGAGACACAGGGCCTTGGTCAAGGCTGTAGCAGCTGGGATATGAACTGAGGTCTGAGTGGCTGTTCTCAGGATTCCTGGATGTGTTTGTTAAAAAACAATGAAAGACAAAAAGAAGGGAGAGAGGGAGGAAGGAAGGATGAAAAGGGGGAGGGGAGGAGGGAGGAAGGGAGGAAGGAAGGAAGGAAAAGGAAGTATTCCCCATGCTTTGAGGTGGAATCTGTGGGCAGGCTCGGTTAAATAGTGTATGTTTCCATCCCTCCGTTTATTTCAGCGAACAGGCTTACATGCACAGTGCTTTCAGGAGGTTCTCTCATCTCCAGGTCTGGAGGTACAAATGTTCCCCTCGGATGTACCCACTGGGGCCTTTCTCTCGGTGACTCCTTTCCTTGTGGGCTTTGTAATTGTCTGTAAACTCACACTCAGCAAGGCTTGTTTCCCCTGGGGGCCCATGTGCCTGGGTTGTATCGATGGAGCCCTTTGAAGCCTGCCTCCACTGGGGATCCAAGGTTTTTGTCTGGTCTTGGATGCGGTTGCTGCTTTTCAACTTCCTGGGAGAAGTCTCCGGGCTCCAGGCTTTATGCTGGAGTGTGGCGCGGCCCCGAACCTCCCGTTTTCTTTTCCACTCCTGCCCCGGCTCGATGGCAAGTCTTTTGTCTCTTTCACGGACCAGCAGGCAGAAATTTTCCCCCATAAGTTTTGATAGGTAGAGTTTCTTGTCCTTGTCTGTTTGTAAGAATGGCACTTTCTCATTTCTATGACAGTATCTTCTTGGACCCATCGTAACCCGGAACTGTCTTTGTGACCAGCCGATTTTCTCCCATATAGTTCCCTCGCTCAGACTATGCGTCGTCTTTCCTCGTGGTGCTTTTCAGCTCCGTCTGCAGCCTGGTTCTTCCACCACGGACTCCTTCGAGAGCAAAAGGCCCTCCGTCCGGGTGGCTTTGGCTCTGTTAATCTCCACGTTTTGCTAAGGAGTGTGTTCCAGCTCACGCCTTCTAATGGCGATTGCAATTTTGTCTTTGATTTTTCCTGGATATGCGAGTGCTTCGTTTCCTTCCCAAGGTTTCCTTTTTCCTCTTTACCTTTTGTCAGTTCTAACAGACTTGCAAAGTGGATACTAACCAGAAAGGACAACTAGAGAGGTGTCTAGAGATGGTTTATTTAAGTTGAATGTTTAAATAAATCGACAGTGCCTGATGGTCAGGACGTAGGCAGGGAAATCAGGTGGCCGGGCGGGACCCCTGCTTCGGGCCAGACTTGGCCAGATGCTCCAGCGTTACTAAAGGTCCGGTGGCCTCTGGCTGCTCATAGGGAACATGGTGGCAGGAAAGCTGGGGCAGAGTTGTCCCAGTGCCTCTTTGTCTTAGCGAGCAACTCCCCTGGGGCTCCTGGCTCCCACCGGCCCCCTCCCCAGGGAGCTTCTCAACCTCACTTCCGGCTCGCTGTCCTGACCCTCAATTCCCTCTTTGTCTGGCTTCTGGGGCTCCCTCTTTCTTGGCTTAGAGCTCAGCCACGCATTTATATCCTTTGGTTATATTTTATCTGGCATTTTGATGTAGAGTAGGAGTGGGGATTTCCCATATTGACCCCAATGCACTACCTCCAACTAGAAGTTTCTGGCACAGTTAGCTATATACCTTTGAGCAAGACATTCAGCATCTCTGAACTTCAGTTTCTTCATCTATAAAATACGCAGGTTTATGATAGGGATATCTACAAATAGGTTGTTACAAGGAGTATGGGAGCCAGGCACGCGAAGAGTTTAGAATATATGGTGCCCGGAACATGGTAGGCATCACATAAAAAGTAGGTGTTATTATTACCTTTGCTCCTACTTTCTTTTTTTTTTTATTTATTATTATTATTATTATTTAAAATTTTTTTTAACGTTTATTTATTTTTGAGACAGAGACAGAGCATGAACAGGGGAGGGGCAGAGAGAGAGGGAGACACAGAGTCTGAAACAGGCTCCAGGCTCTGAGTGGTCAGCACAGAGCCCGACGCGGGGCTCGAACTCACGGACCGCGAGATCATGACCTGAGCTGAAGTCGGACGCTTAACCGACTGAGCCACCCAGGCGCCCCCTAGATGTATTTTTAATGTTTATTTATTTAGTTTGAGAAGGAGCGTGTGAGCAGGGGAGGGGCAGAGAGAGAAGAAGAGAGAAGATCTCAAGCAGGCTCCACACTGTCAGAGCAGAGCCTGACGTGGAACTCGAGCTTACAAAATGTGAGATCATGACCTGAGCCAAAACCAAAAGTCGGACCTTCACTGATGGAGCCACCCAGGTGCCCCATCCTGCTCCTATTTTATTTATTATATAAAGATCTCTTTATTATATAAAGATCTCGGGCTCAGAGAGATTAAGTAACCTGCCTAAAGTCACAAAGCTGGTCAGTGGAATAAACCCCAGATGTTTGAGTCTTCTCAGCCCAGGTGCCCGACATGTGAGTAAAGAGGTCTTTAGAATGAGCCGGGCCCCAGCCACCATCTGAATACAGCCTCATGACAGATCCCAAATGAGAGGACCTAGCAGAACCCAGTCAACCCCTAGATTTGTGAGCAAAGTAAATGATTGCTATTATTGGACGCCACTGTTTCGGGAAGGTTTGTGGCACAGCGTTGGACACCAGGACCCCCGTTTGGTTGCTTACTAGGCACAGTGTACCCCTTGGATAGACACAAGGCCACGGTACCGTGTCGTTTGTTCGTTCATCCATCTACTGAGCAAATACATACTGAGCCGCCGTTCTGCCCGGGGCTCTTTTCTAGGCACTGGGGATTCGGCAGTAAAGGAGACAGACAAGACGAAAAACAGACCAACAAATAAAAAAGAAAATACCAGGTAGTGATAAATGCCAGGGTGAAAATAAAACATGACGAGACAAAGTGACAAATGGAGTCTTTTCAACTTAGGTGATCGAGGAAGTCTTCTCTGCTACTCTTAGGGTGAGGTGAATGTCAAGAGAGTAAGAGCTGGCAGCAGAATATTCCAAGGCAAAGAATTGCTAGTGGAAATGCCCTACGGTGGGAACGAGCATGTTTGGGCATCCTCGGAAGGCCGGTGTGGCTAGAGCATGGTGAATGGGGGGGCAGGGGCCACGAGAAGGACTCTAGGAGCTGTGCGGGGGAACACGTACGGCTTTGTAGGCCAAGGAGATGATGGTGGGATTTTGTCCAAATGCAACGAAAAGGCATTGGCAAGTATTTTAGCAAGGTGGTGTGTCCAGTGAGAGTAGGGCAGGCTGTGCTGCTATAACAGATAAACCCTAAAATCTCAGTGGCTTTCCACCACAGAAGTTTGCTTTTCTTTTAAATAGCAGTCACCTATGTGTTCGGAGGGGGGGTGGATTTCCTCTCAATGGCAGCTCAGAAGCTCAGGCTGCCTCCATTTGGTAGCTCCATTATCTTGTATCTTCCAGGTCACCGTAGGTCATCTACCTAGGGGCAGGTAGAAGGAGGGGACAGGGTGGGGAAGGCACACCAGGTCTTATCCGCCTTAGCCTGAAGCAATGCAGACGGCACTGCTCACATCCCATTGGCCAGTCACATGGCCAAGCTAACCATATTGAGGCAGGGAACACGCAGAAGACCTCACAGATAACACCTGAGAGCTCCCGACAGCCTCTACCAACCAGAGAGTAATAGAATCTGATTTGTATTTCAAGTCGGCACTTGGGGTGACTGCGAGAAAAAAGTGACCCAAGAATTCCCATTCCCATTGGGAATCCCAGCTATGAGGAGGTTCGGAAACTGTCGCCCAGCTGTCTCCTCTTTTGAATTTGTCACTCGTGGCCCTTAATGCTGGGCAAATTTTACCTGCTGGAACAAACAAGAAAAAAGAAAGCAACAAACAAAAAAAAAAAAACACAAAAACTTGCATCTGGCTCAGGTCAAAGCTGGAGCCAAGATTTCAAAACCAAATGTTTCATCAGGGAAGCCCTGATTCCCAGACTTTGGCATCATGGATTTGTAAGTTCCCAAAACAAATATGGAAACCAACAAGAGTTATTTTGTCTCATAAGTACATACTGTCACTTTATTTCATAAAATAATGGGCATCTTAATATTTATAAGTCAGAAGGAAATAATGGCACAATAAAGAACATTCTTTTTTTAATGTTTATTTATTTTTGAGAGAGGGAGAGAGAGTCTACGGCCATACCACCCTGAACGCGCCCGATCTCATCTGATCTCGGAAGCTAAGCAGGGTCGGGCCTGGTTAGTACTTGGATGGGAGAGAGGGGGAGAGACAGAGAGAGAGAGAGAGAGAGAGAGAGAGAGAGAACCGAGCAGGGGAGGAACAGAGAGAGAGGGGGACAGAGGATCCAAAGTGGGCTCCATGCTGACAACAGGGAGCCCAAAGTGGGCTCAAACTCATGAACCTTGAGCTCATGACCTGAGCTGAAGTCAGACACTTAACTGACTGAGCCACCCAGGCGTCAGAACATTCTTTTCACAGGAAAGACAGTTGACAACTTTACACAGATCATACACATACGTGCGTGCACCACGCACGTGTATCGTCACGCTAGGCCAATATGCACTAATAACGTATGTTCGTCGGCTTTCTGGAATTGCCTGTGAGAACCTTTTATCGTCATTAAATAAGTGAATCTGTGCCATGAGCTACTGTGTAACTATTCTGAGTTGCTGTGTGAGAAGCTGCTTGAGGCAGATTAACCACTTTTCACTCCAAGAGTCACCCTCAAAACTTTCAGTTTGGGAGTCACGTTTGAAATCCCTGTTCGTCTTCTTATACTGTGATATCTTAACACTCACGCCATGCCCCTCTCAATTGGTAGCCATCCAGGCCTCTTCTTGTAATAACTGCTTACCTGTTTGAGGTGTCTTTCCCCTTAGGTGGGGCTCCTGAGATGAATTCCGTGCTTACCCTGTAGCCTAAAGTTTAAGCCGGAGCAGTCTCAACATCGTGCTCCCCTTCGGTATGTCCCGCCATTGTCCCGTGATGTCGTAACTTACGGACGGAAATGCAATTCTGCTCGTGGAATGCCACATTGTCTTTATTTCTCTCGTTTCCCTCCTTGCATTTCCTGCCTCGCTGACAGGCACTGGGCCATGAACGGATACTTGGAGTCTACGGGACTGAGTGGACAAAAGCAGCCAACGTCCAGAGCCAAACGGACGCCAAGAGCCAAGGGTGGCCACCCAGGCCAAGCGCAGGAGTCTGGGGGAATGCAGGGGGAGCAGGCACCTGCCCTGGTGGTTGGGGACAGGCCAGGGAGGAGCGGGGGGAGCTGGAGGGCTAGAGAAGCCTCGTGAGGACCTGCAGGAGCTGGCTGGACCCCACCTGCTTCTCCAGTCTTACTTCCCTCAGCCCCCTCCAGTCAGACTGACCCTGCTGGGCCTCCTCTTCACACAAGACCTCCTTCTCCTCTTGTGCCCTTTGAGCACGTCCTTTCTGCCTAGAGGACCTCCTTCTTGTGCCCCAACCCTCGTTGTTCTGCCGGGCCAACCCGTATGCATCCTTCAAACGGAGCGTGCTCTGCCTTTTTTCCGCACGGCTCTCACTGGACATGCCTCGTTTGCTGCCTCGAGCCTCGAGGCTGAAATACTGGATGTGAGGCATACGAGAAAGAGAGGGGGCCAAGATGGCCCCAGGTTTTGGGCTGAGCAACTGGAGAAAGATAGCCTGTTTCTAACAGGCAAGATGGAGCAGACAGAGGGAGGAGTGGGTTTGGAAGGTGCAGTCGGAGCAACAGAAGTGTGACACTGGAGATGCCCGCTACACATTCAGACGGGCATGTCGGGTGGGCTGTTGGGTAAAAAAGTTTGCGGTTCAGGGAAGAGGACTGGGCTAGAGACAGAGTTGGGAGTCAGCAGTACCAGGCTGGTATTTAAAACCATTTTTTTTTGGATATGAGAGTCTGTGGGATGTGTGTCTTTTTTTTTTTTTTTTACATTCACTTATTTTTGAGAGATAGAGCACAAGTGGGGGAGGGGCAGAGAGAGAAGGAGACACAGAATCCGAAGCAGGCTCCAGGCTCTGAGCTGTCAGCACAGAGCCCAACGCGGGGCTCGAACTCACGGACCGTGAGATCATGACCTGAGCCGAAGTCAGATGCTCAACCGACTGAGCCACCCAGGCACCCTGGGATGCATGTTCTTTCAGACGCTGTCCTTCAGCCTAAGATGGCTGGTCCTTCCAGCAGGCCCTGGGCCACCCCTTAACCTCACCTTCATCCCTCCAGCCATGAACCCTTCACAGCAGCTCCAGCCACCCCTCACCTTCCTCTCTACTCTGCGTGTTCACACAGCTTACCTCCTTTGCCTGCCTGATGACGGCTCCTCGTTCTTCAAGGACCACATCCTTTCTCTCTGTAGTCTCTTCCTGGAAGAATGAGTATTTCTATTCTTTCTGTCACAACAGCACTTTGACCATAGGTTATCGATACCCTTGGGCAGATTGCTTCACACTATAATGTAATACCTGTGTGGTTGATAAATATTTTAGAAGATTACCCCAATGTGTTTTCTCCTTGGTAATTCCTTCTAGACCCTCAACCCGAGCCTCTTCCCTCCTTAAAACCTCTTTCCCAGGACTTAGTACTTCAGGGCAGAAATGATATAAAGTAAACCCAAGAACAAACAACCAACAAAAACAAAGGGTAACTTCTTGACTGTGAATTCTCAAATTTCACTGTTAAAAATCCATGGCATTAAGAGAATAAGAAGACAAGCTACAGATGGGGAGAAATATTTCTAGATGATGGTGCCTGGCCCGTGGGTAAATAGATGCGACCCTCCCCTGTGTCCAGTTTATTTGGTTCAGGGTAGACCTGACCTCTCGTCGGGAATTAGAATTCTCTCCCCGTAAGTCTGGAATTAGAGCTTAGAGACCCTTGTCTGTGTCTCAGATCACCGGAGCTACATGATGCATAGCGGACTGAGGGGGCCATTATGGCAGCCATGTTAGATTGGGAACCAGAGAGAAGAGAGGTCTGTTTGAAAGGGGGAAGGATAGAAGCAGACACATGGGGAGAAGGAGTAACAGGAGGCCACGTGACCCTGGACAAGCCCCAGAATTTTCCTTCCATGTGACTGTTTTCCTGTTTGTTCCACAAATTCTCTTTTTTGCCTAAGCTGGAGTGCGTTTCTGTTACTGATAACCAGATGATCGTTAGC
This sequence comes from Lynx rufus, assembly GCF_022079265.1. Classification (NCBI taxonomy): domain Eukaryota; kingdom Metazoa; phylum Chordata; class Mammalia; order Carnivora; family Felidae; genus Lynx; species Lynx rufus. Next base: position 85,146,638 of record NW_025814824.1, read on the forward strand.
AACAAAATCTGAATCTCCTCCAGACTGTGTGCACATCTTGAGGGGGAAACCGACTCTCTAAGTCCAGAAGCCTGACCAGGACTCTCCGTGAGAGATTGAAGAAACAAGCACTGTCCGTGGAAGAGTAGGACCCCATCCACCAGAATGTTGTCCAGGACTCTGGGAATCCTGTTCAAGAATTGCGTATAGCAAAGCTACAAGCATTCGATTTGGAGTTTGACGCCTCTGACCCTCACTTAATCACAGCATGACTTAGGAAGCCCCAATTTCCATAGCTGTCGCGTGGGGATCACAGTCCCCGCATCACGGGATCCAAGTCGGCATTGAGTGAAAAAATTTACGCAGGAGAGCCGAGCCCAGTGCCTGGCACAGGGGGAATGCCTGTGAATGGAAATTGTCGTGATTTCTAACTGCCGTTGAGAATGACACTGTTCATCCAAGAAATATATGTTGAGTGCCTCCCGTGTCCTGGCGTGACGGAAAGAGAGAGAAGACTGCCAAGGTGCTTGCCCTCCTGAAGCCTCCAGTCTAAAGAAAAGGAAGTGGCTGCTCTGGAGTGCCTTCCTTGTGCCAGCTCTCCAGAGTAAGCTCCTCTGTGACTAGGAAGTGGAGTGAAAGAATCACAATTTGGGTCTGTCATTCTGCGGTGCCCCCTTGTAATAAAAGCAGTTCTGCACGTGGTTATGGTTTCTGAGTTTCAACAGCACTGTTTGTGGTTGTTCTGGGTTTATTTTTCCTATCCTTACAGTCAAACTCTGTGAAAGAGAGCCGGCCACCTCTGCACCCCTGTCCCACAAATGCATTCAGCCCACCTGCCCGCCTTCTGCTTCTCCGGGCGTCTGTGTTCAGTCTGAGAGCACAGACCAGATCAAAATCCATGCAGATCAGAGCAAAGTTCTGTTTCAGCTGGCAAGACTGATAAACTGATGAGATTTCCCCCTTGCTCTCTTTTTTTTTTTTTTTTTTCAACGTTTATTTATTTTTGGGACAGAGAGAGACAGAGCATGAACGGGGGAGGGGCAGAGAGAGAGGGAGACACAGAATCGGAAACAGGCTCCAGGCTCTGAGCCATCAGCCCAGAGCCCGACGCGGGGCTCGAACTCACGGACCGCGAGATCGTGACCTGGCTGAAGTCGGACGCTTAACCAACTGCGCCACCCAGGCGCCCCACCCCCTTGCTCTCTTAAGGCAGCATCCATCCATTCTAGTTCCCACGGATCAATGCCGGAAAACAGCCTGAGGAGTAATGATGTAGTTGTTAATTGGGAGAGCTTTAAGGGAGGGGGCAAAGAGGACAAAAGTGAGCTGTGGGGATCTCAGGTTCAGGAGGCTGTCTGAGTTGATGCTTGGGCCTGTGTGCTCAAGGCCTGCTAAGCTGCAAAGACCTGCTCCCCGAACTTGGCCGCGTGTCATTGAACACCCTCTGGGATCTCATCATGTCTGAAATACACTGACTTTTTTCTTTCCTGATTAGATTCATTATTAAAATGTTTAAAAAAAAAACCCTTGATTGTCTTCCTCTCTGATAAGGAAACTATGATTGTTTTTTATTATTTTATTTTATTTTATTTTATTTTATTTTATTTTATCTTTTTCCAGATTTTCTGAAATACAATTGACATATATATTGTGTAAGTTTAAGGTGTACAACACAATGATTTGATATACATACGTATTGTGAAATGATCACCACCGTAAGGTCGGTTAACATACTCATCCTCTCCCACACTTAGCATTTGTGTGTGCAGCGAGAACTTTTAAGATCCGCTCTCTTAGCAGCTTTTAAGTATACAATACAGTGTTACTAACTGTAGTCACCAGGCTGTACATTAGATCCCCTGAACTTGATCATCTCGTCGCTGGAAGTTTGGACCCTTTGACCACCTTCACCCATCTCCCACCCTCACCCCCCCATGTCTCTGGCAGCCACTAATTTGCACTCTGTTTCTATCATTTCCGTGTTTTAGATTCCTCATATAAGTGAGCTTATACAGTACTTGCCTTTCTCTGTCTGACTTCTTCTTTTTTAATGTTTACTTATTTTTGCGAGAGAAAGAGAAAGAGGGAGAGACAGAGTATGAGCAGGGAAGGGGCAGAGAGAGAGGGAGACACAGAATCCGAAGCAGGCTCCAGGCTCTGAGCTGTCAGCACAGAGCCTGACATGGGGCTTGAACCCATGAACCACGAGATCGTGACCTGAGCCGAAGTTGGACGCTTAACCGACTGAGCCACTCAGGTGCCGCTCTGACTTATTTTACTTAGCATACTGTCCTCCTGGTTTGTCCATGCTGTCACAAATGGCAAGATTTCCTTCTTTTTAATGGCTGAATAATACTCCTCTGTGTGTGTGTGTGTGTGTGTGTGTGTGTGTGAAACTTTATCCACTCGTAGGTTATTTCTGTGTCTTGCTTTTGTAAATAACGCCACGGTGAATGTGGGCGTGAGGTGTCTCTTTGAGATCTTATTTTCATTCCCTTTGGATATATACCTGGAAGTGGGATTTCTGAGTGACATGCTAGTTCTATTGTTTAATTTTCTGAGGAACTTGCACACTGTTTTCCGAGGGAACAGTGATTTTAAGTGGCCCGTCAATAGGCCCAGCCTCAGGAGGTGACCTGATTGACAAAGCCGATTTCCTAGAGTCCCTTTACAGTTGTGTGTATGTGTGTGTACAGCTGGGAGTGGCCATGTGACCCATTTCTGGCCCATGGGATCTAGCGAGGTCTGCTGGGGAGTTTCTGGGAAAGACTTTGCTCCCTGTCCGCCTTCGTGCTATGAAAGAGGAGACCATCTAAAGCTGGAAGAGCCAGCCATTCTGTGCCCAGGAGGCAACAAGTGTGAGCATAAAAGACAAACCACCTGAAGGTGTCAGCAAAGGATGGAAGGACACGTGCTCTTAATGCCTTCATTCTCCTATAACAGGAAGACCGGAAGTAGATGACGCCAGGCCAGCAAAATAAATGCCTGTTGTTCAAGCTACCGTTGGCTGTTGGTCCTGTAGTTTGTGTCCATATACCTAAGATGCTAAAATACATAGATATGCTAAAATAGAAAATGAAAATCTCTATCCTCCCCTTACCTATAGCCACTGTTAAACTATTAACGTTTGGTATACATTTTCCAGGGGTCCAATGTATTCTAATACCTATAAATATTTATAAATACATATAAAATTAACGGGCTCCTAGAATAAATGCCTTCTGTTCTATACCCCGTTTTGGTTTTTTGTCTTACTTAACCAAATACCGTGGTATATTTCGATGTCAGTACAGCTTTCCTTTTTTAATGACTCAATCTTCTATGGCTGGACATTTAGGATATATCCAATATTTTCTCATTATAAGCAATGCTGAAATAATTATCCTTGAACATACATCTGTGTGCACTTGCCTGATTGTTTGCTCTGGATAATTATTAGACATGGACAGAGGGTATGCACATATTAAATGTTGACACATCTATGTATTAAACAAATGTTTATTGAGGGGCTAGTATGTGGGGCACATTTATGCTTGATGAACAGATACCATGGTGGAGCTTTTAGTCTGATGGGGAGACTGAGAATTGAACAGGTAAACAAATAGTAAATAGCTACAAATTGTGATGAGTGGGAAGAGGGAAATGAATGGATGTTGTGTGAATACAAAAGGAAGCTACTTAGATGACCAGCGAAGGCCTCCAAGGAGGTGACATTTAAACTGAGAGTTTAAGGATGAGAAGGGCCCAGGAGCTCAGTCTGGTGGCTGTTTTCCATTATATGAACGGAGGCAAAGCCAGGAGACTGGTAAGGATGTTATTGAAGTCGTCTGGGCAAGATAATGTGGTTTCGAGTGGAGTATTAGGAATATACAAATGGATCAGTGGACAAAAACAAAACATTCATAAACAGGGAACTCAGTACATTATAAAAGTGTGTATGCTTACAGTAGTGGCCCACAATTTTATTTACTGAAGTTTTACGTTATATTTTAATATGTTAGATAAGCAGTATTAGTACTGCTCTAACAGATACTAAAATATAAGTTAACGTGATACTAATATATGATATGAAATATGAGTTATAATGTAAGTTTTACATTATATTTTATATTCATTAGGATTACTATTCTTGTAAGAAATTTAATATAATCTCCAGTTTCAAAAATTTTCTGCATATTTTCCCGTATTTATCAAGATCAGTTTTTTCTTGATGTTTATTTGTTTATTTTGAGAGAGAGAGAGTGTGTGTGAGCAGGGGAGAGGCAGACAGAGAGGAAGAGACAGAATCCCAAGCAGGCTCCATGTCATGAGCACAGAGCCCAGCATGGGGCTCAGCCTCATGAACCAAGAGATCATGACCTTAGCTGAAATGAAGAGTTGGACGCTTAACTGACTGAGCCACCCAGGCACCCCTCAAGATCAGTTTTAAAATACTTTTGTCATGTTCCATTGCACCCCTCCCCCCAATCATATTGGTTTTTTAATTTAGATTCCACTAAATTTATATATTGAGTTAGGGGAGATAGACATCTTTGCAATAGTAAGACTTCCTCCCCAGGGACTTGTTATGTTCTTCCTTTTATTAAAGACTTTTATGTTTTTCAGTAAGGTTTTATAGTTTTCTTTCTATGGCCTTGCCGTTTCTTGTTAAGGTAAAGGCCAGGTATTTTATAGTATTCATTACTACTATGAATGCAATTTATTTTATTTTATTTTTTAAAGTTTATTTATTTTTGACAGAGAGACACAGAGCATGAGCGGGGGAGGAGCAGAGAGAGAGAGGCAGACACAGAATCTGAAGCAGGCTCCAGGCTCTGAGCTGTCAGCACAGAGCCCGACACGGGGCTCGAACCCACAGACCGTGAGATCATGACCTGAGCTGAAGTCGGACGCTCCACCGACTAAGCCACCCAGGCGCCCCTGAATGTAATTTTTTTTTTTTAAAAATCATACTTTCTAAATGGAAATCACTGGTATTTAGTGCTGTATTTAGGGGATCCTATAAGTAATACCTCTTTCCCTCTTCTGAATTTGGAAGAAATTGAGGCATAGATACAGGAAAGAGACATAGGAGATAAAAGTCCTGGAAATTGACAGGAAAATGTAGCTTTTGATCAGTAGCCAAGTAGGCTTTCTATAATATTTCCCCTTGGATGGGATGATTTACCTCTATAGTAGCAGGCAGTGCTGGACAATAGTATCTCTCTGCACCAGAAATAGGTCCATTTGCCGCATGGTAGAGAACACAGAAATACTTGCTGTCTGTGATCAGCCAACGCCAAAACGAACACAGAATTCTTCTGTATAGAAAAGAAGTCTTCTCCCTTAACAGGAAAGTGATTGATTTCAGTGTTTATCTTATAGCTAGCCATTTTACCAAAATCTTAAGATTTTTGACTGATTCTCTTTAATTTTTGTTTTTAGGTACACACTTAAATCATGAATAGATAATATCAATTTTGTCTTTTCCTATCCAATACTTGTATTTCTTATTTATTTTTCTTCTCTTATTTCATGGGCTTTAGTTTGTGGCAGCTATAGCAGGCATCCTTGTTTTGTTTCTGACTTAAATGAGAACACCTTTAGTGCGTCACCATTAAATATGGTTGTTTATGGCTTCTGATAAATAAATTTTATCATGTTAAGCTTGAATTTTTTTCCTCATTTACTAAGAGGTTTTAAAAATTTATAAGTAATTGGTGTTGAAGTTTATCAAATACTTTTAAATTTTTTTTTTTCAACGCTTATTTATTTTTGGGACAGAGAGAGAGACAGAGCATGAACGGGGGAGGGGCAGAGAGAGAGGGAGACACAGAATCGGAAACAGGCTCCAGGCTCCGAGCCATCAGCCCAGAGCCCGACGCGGGGCTCGAACTCACGGACCGCAAGATCGTGACCTGGCTGAAGTCGGATGCTTAACCGACTGCGCCACCCTGGCGCCCCTATCAAATACTTTTAAAGCATCTGTCTTGTTGAAATATCCTGTGATTTATTTTTTTTTTAATTTTTTTTTCAACGTTTACTTATTTTTGGGACAGAGAGAGACAGAGCATGAACGGGGGAGGGGCAGAGAGAGAGGGAGACACAGAATCGGAAACAGGCTCCAGGCTCTGAGCCATCAGCCCAGAGCCTGACGCGGGGCTCGAACTCCCGGACCGCGAGATCGTGACCTGGCTGAAGTCGGACGCTTAACCGACTGCGCCACCCAGGCGCCCCTCCTGTGATTTATTTTTAACAATGCAATGAATTTATAGACTCCCTGAGGCTGAATTATTCTTGCACTTTTGGAATAAATCTTGCTTGATCATAGTGGATTTTGGCTTGTTTTCCATCAAGTTGGACTCAAATTGCTAACATTGTGTTCGGTAGCCTTACAACTATTATATACTTAAATAGGTTGGTTTATAGTAGTGATTCACGTATTAGAGATAATTGGTGAACTTTGAAAAGGTGGTCCTGACTCAGATGAGTTTGAGAAATGCCATGTTTTTTACTCCTGGACTTCACAGGGACTTTACTATACTCATACTTACTGTGGTTCTCCAAAAGGTAGACTGTAAATGGCACGCGGCCCTGTCTCAAGTTATTTGACTGTAGACCCTCTTTTTCAAACAACCCTTATTAAATTATCTGGAGACCAGTGTTCTATACTGATCTGCAGTTCTCCTTTTTGGTGTAATCTGTCGGATTTTGGTATCAGAGTTATGCTAAATTTGGGAAGCGATATGGAATATTTTTGCTTTTTTTCTGTGTAAGTTTTTCTATTAAAAAACTTTTTTAATGTTTATTTGTTTTTTTAAATGTTTATTTTTGAGAGAGCAAGCAGGGGAGGGCCAGAGAGAGAGAGACAGGGAGACAGAGGATCTGAAGCAGGTCCCATGCTGACAGCAGAGAGCCCTATGCGGGGTTCGAACTCAAAAACTGTGAGCTTATGACCTGAGCTGAGGTTGGGGCTTAACTGAGCCACCCAGGCACCCCTGTTAAACATTTTAAATAACATCTAAACACTTCTGAGCAGAATTGCCCTAAAAAAGGGCTTGTCTGTGTAAAACAGAGCAAAGTGGAGTGGTCCTGGCTGAACTTGGCCACCAGCTGAGGCTATTTCCTCGGGGTCACTGGGGAGGCTGACAGGAAGCCTGGCCTGGCCCCCTGCCCCCAAGTGACTGCCCACCGCACAGAGAACAGCTAAGTGCTGACGGCTTTAGGGGTCAGTCCAGAATGTGGGGCTCGAACTCACAAACTGCGAGATCATGACCTGAGGGGAAGCCAGACGCTTAACTGACAGAACCACCCAGGCGCCCCTCTGTGTAAATTTAAATAACGGAGGGATTGTCTGACCCTTAATGGTTTGAAAGAACTTGTCCGTAAAACCATCTGAACCAGTGGCATTTCTGAGACAGACGCTTGGAATGCACACACTTGCCTGGCTTCCCCACAAGACATTTTCCCCGACAGCCAATTCTGCTTAGAAAGACCTAGAATGTGTGAAAATTAGACTTGATGTATTAGCAAATTGATGCCAATCACTCTTTGCATGGTCCTCAGCTCTAAAGGCTCCAGCCTTCTGACCACAGTTCTTTCAAATGGCAGGCCAGCCTCTGCCTGGGAATGCCTTGCTGGGGCTCTGTGGGGCATTTTTGGTTAAGGAATTATGCAGAGCCTGCTCCTGTCTTTGGTAGCAGCCATTCTAGCTGAGAGTCAAGCTCTGGACTCCACTCCTCATGCAGTCTTATCCTCTGGCCTATACCTTTCCCCGAGTACTGTAGGGCATCACTTCTGTAAACCTCTCCCTCTAGATGCTTCCCTGAGGGCAGTCCCATGGCCCCTGTGGGTTGATCATTTGCCCAGCATAAAGGGGAGGCAGAGAATCGCTGGGAGATTGGGGTCATTATGAGAGAGAGGCCCGTTTTTAGTGGAGTCTGGGACCTGGCTAAGCTTGTATTGGGTCATTTGGGAGAGTGGGGGCTCCCCTGAACTGGAGTGAGCGGAGCTGAAGGAATGGCCTGCAGTTCACGAAAATCTAGGAGGGCTGGGTGTCCCTGCTAGAGGACAACGTGTGTGTGTGTGTGTGTGTGTGTGGTGTTCATCTAAGGCGCCAAGAGGCCTGGGGGCGTCCAGGGTTCTAAGGCTGTGCTGAAGGACTGATACAGTGAGGCCTAGGAGAGCTGAGTGGGCTGCGGGGGCCCTGGAAGAGAACAGCTTGGCGGAGGGGATAACTAGGGCCCAGGCTCCAAGAGGCCTGGGGCTCCCGGGGCTCTGAGGCCGGGCTGGGGAGGGGGGGGGTTACCCGCCGGCTGGGGGAGGCCGGGCCGGGGGGCTCGCGGGCTGGGCCGTGGGGGAGGCCCGGGGTAGGCGGGGTGCCGGCCGGGGCGGCGGCGGCGGCGGCGCGGGCTCCGGACGCGAGGGCTCCCGCTCCCTCCTCCCGCCCGAGCCAGCCTCGGGCGCCCGGCGCCTCCCCCGGAGCCAGCGCCAGAGCCGGGAGGCCCGGAGCCCGGCCCGCCGCCGCGGCCCGCCGAGGGAGCCGCCGCCGCCGTTGTCGCCGCCGTTGTCGCCGCCGCCGCCGCCAGGCCGCGCCCCGCCCCTGCCGCCGCCGCCGCCGCCGCTCCCCGGTGAGGCTCGCGCTCGAGCTGCGGCGCCGGCCCCGCCGCCTGGGCCCCGGGCCCGGCCCCTCCCGCGCCGCCCGGGCGATGAGAAGCTGCTTCTGCGTGAGACGGAGCCGGGACCCACCGCCGCCGCAGCCGCCGCCGCCCCAGCGGGGAACAGTTAAGTGAGGTCGGGCGGGCCGGGCGCCGCGGAGGCTCGGCGGAGCCGGCCCTGCTGCCCCGGCGGACGGGCGGGCGGGCGCGGGCCCCGGGCCGAGGGGCGGGCGGACGGGCGGAGCCGGGCCGCGCCGAGGCCTGCGGGCTCCGTGCCCGGCCCGCCGCGGGGACAGGCCTGGCGGCCTCTTCCCGGGCCCGCGCGCGCCGCGGCTTCCCGAACCCCGGCTCGGCCTTGCAGCGGACAGGCGGGGGGGGGGGGGGGGAGCTCGGGGACCCGAGTGCCAGCAACGCCCCCAGGGCCGGGCAGGTGAGGGTCTCCGAGAGCCACCGCCGCCCAGGTGAGAGGTGAGGCGGCCCACCTGTGCCCAGGCCGCTGCGGCCACCTGCGCAGACTGGGGACATTGATTTCACTGGCCTGGCCTGGGGTCCGGCTCTCTGTGGTCACGTGGGTGCAGACCAACTTGCACCTGAGCCTTGAGCATCACCTGGGGTGCGGCCTCACCTGTGACCTGGGCACAGCAGAGAGGACACCCAAATGCCAGGGCACCTATCTAAAGGTGAGGCGCCCGGAGTGGGCACCCGAGACCCAGAGTACCCATCCTGGAAGTGTGATGGCTGTGTTGATGAGCACCCCACAAGGACTCCAGCCTAAGTGAGACAGACTTAGGACGGGGGGGACATCGGATCCCCAGTGACAGGCCCGAGTGAAGAGGGCAGACCTATGTGCATCTTTGTCCTCTTTGTTACCAACAGACAACTCTTCCTAAGTTATCAGCCTCTCGCACCGCTAAAGATGTGACTCGTCTTTCCCCTGCTTCTCAGCAGTCTCTTCAGCGAGGCGCAGAGGAAGGCCCCAGGAAGCAAAAGGCAAATGGCTGTTGCCCCTTCTCTGCTCCCCACCCCCACCCAAGAACAGACTTCTGCCACAAAAGCCACAACAGGCCAGTGACTCTTTAGGGGCCTTTGTCTCTGGTGGTTCCTTCTCAGTATAATCTCATTGTGCATTTCTCGACAGCTGGCTGCATCTCATCTCGTTTTAACAGGGGGAAAAAAACCAAGTCTTATCAGCTGCAGCAGAGAAGCTTTAGAAAAGTTAGGGGATAAGCTCTGCAGAAACCTAGGCAAACCGAAAAGCTCAGGGTCCTCAGAAGGTTAGTTACAGGGCACAGGTGACACCTTTCTAGCTCCCTGGAAATTGTGGCAGTGCTTTGAGATAACTGGGCCATGCGGAGAATATTGAAATGGAGCCTCTGAGAGGTGGGGCCTCTGCTGGGACCTAGGCACCAAGACCCGTGTGAAGCAGTTGACATGTGAATTACTGGTTCATTTGAGTCCAGAATCATCTTCTTTAATCAGCATTTTAAAAAATTTTGTTTAATTCATTTTTGAGAGAGACAGACAGAGTGCAGTTGGGGGAGGGGCAGAGAGAGGGAGACACAGAATAGGAAGCAGGCTCCAGGCTCTGAACTGTCAGCACAGAGCCCACCATGGGGCTTGAACTCATGAACTATGGAGATCATGACCTGGGCCAAAGTGAGGCGCTTAACTGACTGAGCCACCCAGGCGCCCCTCTAATCCGCATTTTTGATTCCTTCCTTCTAGCTCTTAGGCCACACTCCTGATTTATGCTGAAGGTATTTTCCCTGCCTGCCTCCATCCCGCTGGCAGACTCTTCCCACTTCCAACTGGAACAGCGCACCATGGCCAAATGCAAGGGCTTTAGAATTAGACCTCAGCTTAATCCTTGGCTTTCCTACTTCCTGTGTGTTCTTGGGTAAACTAATGAACTTTTCTGAGCCTCAGTTTCCTCATCTGTAGAGCGAGGCTAATGATAATATGTATCTCACGGGATTATGGTGAGCAGTGAATGAAATATTGCAAGAGAAGCATTTAGCTCTGTGCCTGCCTCAGGGCAAGTGGTCGGTAAAGGTTAGTGGTTATTAGTAAGTGTTTGTTGGCTTATTAATCAGAAGAAGAGCTTTATTTTTTTTTTTCTTTAGAGTGCCTTTCTGTTTGTAGCTCTCCTTAGGGCAATCAGGAAGGGATGTTAGCGTAAGAAGAACACAGGGCTTGGATTTAGGGGTTTGGATTTGAATCTCAGTCTCCTTCCTGCAATCCCGGTGACCCTAGGCAGGTCATGGAACCTCACAGAACCTTCCTGAATTCCAATGTCCTTCTATGTAGAAGTGGCTTAAGAATAAAACCTACCCCATAAGGCTGAATGAATTAATGTATGTGAATGCATGTGGCACTACAGAGGGTGTGGGGGAGTCCTCTCTAAATTTAGGTGGACTCCAAAGGCAGACCCTGGTTTTCTGGGTCCATCATTTAGACGATTTGGAGGTGGGAGGGGTTGTAAGAAAAAGAATGCAAGAATATCTTGCTTTTGTGCATTTCACGAAACCACACGGCCATGTGAACGCATTTCTGGGTCCCCTCTCAGGGCCTTGGAAGGGGTAAAGGGTGGGGGTGGCTGAAGGTTCATTGCTATCAGTTTCATGGCAGATCGGCTTCTGGGGGGGCGTCAGAACCTAGAAGTCCTGGGCCCCTCCACCTTAGCAGGTTGGAAGGGTTCCACGCGTCCCGCTCGAAGAGCGACATCCTTGCCACACTGGAAAGTAATGATAGAGTTGGAGCCGAGCATGGGAAATGTCAAAGGTGCTATTATGATCATGAAGATAACAAATGACTACATGGCTGGATGTGGTGGGCTGAGAACACTGTATTTAGTTGGTTGCGGTTGAATGAGCAGAGTCTCCTTTGCTAGTTGGGTTGTGGGAGGGGAGGCCTGGGGTCCCTGAACGAGCTGCCTCTCCCAGGCTGTTCTCGCACTCTCAGAGGCCCTCCCTGGCCAACATTTTCCTGGCCAACATTTTCTGGCCCCACTGGCTCCGGTTGGCCTTCTGCTTGCTGGGCTGCCCTTGGGAATTGTGGTTTCCCTGCATCGTCTGCGCTGTTTGCAATGAGGTTGCCTATGTCAGACCTCCTCTCCTCTGCTGCTTGAGAGGCAGAGCCGCTGCGGGGTGTACTTGACATTGCCTCCCTTGTTGGGGACACCCTGCGGGCACGTGTTTGGTTTACCTGACACAGTTCGGGTGAGATGTGGAGCTTGTGCTGGCGGAAATGTGAGAGGCCCGTGGGCCTGGAGCCCCGGAGTCACATGCTCAAGCCTTGTAGCTCCTACCTCCCTGAGGACTGGGGGACCACCTTGTTGCACTGTGGTTATAATCTTTCTTTATACATGAGATCTTTCTATACACACACATGGACACAGACGTAGCTGTTGTTTTTTAAACAGGTACTGATCAGCAAAAGCAAAATACTCAGGAGAATATCCTTTGATCCTTTAGAACTACAGCAGAATAAATGAATTCTTGGTGTGCAAAATAACCCTAAGATGTTTATGAAAATGCAGATTCCAGAGCCTCACACCCAGACCTCCAATCGGAACATCTGGGGAAGGGGCCCTGGGATCTGTGTGTTGAGTAAGAAATGTGGGGTTGTGCTTCTGCTTCTGGAAACTTGAAAACCACAATTGTGGAGGCTTTTTTTCTTTTAAAGCATACAACGCACATAACATAAAATGAACCATCCTGATCGTTTTGAGGTGTGCAAATCAGTGGCATTAAGTACATTCACACTGTCATGCAGCTCATCTTTGGAACTTTTTCATCTTGCAAAACTGTGTACTCATTAAACAGCTTCGCTTTCCTCTTCCCCCAGTTTCTGGCAGCCACCATTCTCCTCTGTGTTTCTATGAATCTGACTAATCTAGGAACCTCATACCCGTGGAATTATATAGTATTTGTCTTTCTAGACTGGCTCACCTCACTCAACACGATGTCTTCAAGGTTCATTCACGTTGCGGCATATGTCAGAATTTCTTTCCCTTTTAAGCTGAATACTATGCATTACGTGTATATACCGTATTTTGCTTGTCCATTCATCTGTCTACGGATACCTGGGTTGCTTCTGCCTTTAGGCTCTTGTGAATAATGCCGTTGTGAACATGGATGTACAGAGATCTTTTCAAGACCTGTTTTCAATTCTTTTGGGTACATACCCAGATGTGGAATTGCCAGACTATACAGTAATTCTATTTTTTTTTAAGTTTATTTATTTATTTTGAGAGGGAGAGAGAGAGAGAGAGAGAGAGAGAGAGCGCACAAGTGGGGATGGGGCAGAGAGAGAGAGAGAGAGAGAGAGAGAGAGAGAGAGAGAATCCCAAGCAGGCTCTGTACTGTCAGCACAGACCCCGACTCAGGGCTCAAACTCATGAACCGTGAGATCATGACCTGAGCCGAAGTCAGAAGCTTAACCAACTGAGCCACCCAGGCGCCCCTATTTTTAATTTTTTGAGGAATCACCCTACTGTTTCCCTTAGTGGCTACATTTCCATCCCCAGCAAACAGTGCACCAGGGTGCCAATTTCCCACGTCCTCGCCAACACTAATTTTTAGACTTTTGATAGTAACCATGCCAGTGGGTATGAGGTGATAGCTCAGTGTGACTGTGGTTTGCATTTCCCTAGTGATTAGTGATGTTGAACATCTTTTCATATGGTTGTTGGCCATTTGTAGACCACTTTTGGAGAAAGGTCTATTCAAGTCCTTTGCCCGTTTTTTCCCATCAAATATTTAATTTTTGTTGTTGATAATTGTGAGAGTTCTGTATGGATTTGGATTTTCACTCCTCATCGGATATGTGATTCGGAGAAACTTGCTTCCATTCCATAGGCTGTCTTGTTCACTCTCTTGACTGTTTCTCTTGATGCAAGTTCTACAAGTTCCTTACACGACACAACCCTGTGAAGGAAATATTATCTGTCGTTCCAATTCTGCTGGGGAGGAAACTTAGGCCCAGCTCAGCTAACGCACCTGCAGCCACACAGGTTTAAATTAGTGCCGGAGCTGGGATTCAAGTTCGGGTCCCTCTGACTCCAGAGCTTGCACCCTCTCCATCACTCTGCTTCGCTTTTCATTCCCGCACTGACCTGATACTGTAAGGAGGCCCCGCGGTGGTCTGCAGGAACGGGGGCGTTGGTTTGAGGAGCATTGGGTTACAGGAGAGGAAATCGGAACAAAAGACTTTCGAATCTCCTCCTTCCTTCCTGAAGCCCTGCATCATTGCTTGGACCTTAGAAATTGCAGAGAAATGCCAACAGGCTTTTAACCGTTTTGTTTGTCTGTTTGTTTGTTGTTTAAGCACCTCAGAAGCTTGTTTCGGCTGTCCATCTGCTACCCACAGTCCCCCCAGTGGTCTGTTCACGCCGCTGCTGATTCCACATCTCTTGCCCACAGTACCTTCACTGCCCTGCACCCTCTCTCTTTCCAGGAGGCCAGGTGGAGCGCAGGCTCTTCCCTCACATCTCCCTGACTCACCAGGCAGAAGGAAGTGGCCCCTCATTTGCAGTCTCTTTCTTTTGGGATGTTTCCTCTGGCGTGTGAGCTCCGTGGGTGGTGGCCACGTCTGTTTCATCGCTGTACCACCCAGCACAGTGGCATTTCACCTGGCTGTGCATTATCCAGTCTTGGGCCCAGCCCAACCCAATTAAGTCAGAGCCTGGGGGTTGGAAGGGGCAGCCGTGGTTTTTACAAACCCCTTAGGGGAGTCTTCTGGGAGACCAGCCTGGAGACACCCTGGCCCCTGCCAGGCTCTCATCCAGCCTGCTTGGGCTGGGTCACAATCACCTCTGGAGCTAGCTGCTGGGAGCTCTGCAGTCCCGACTCCCTTCCTCTGCAGCCTGCCTGTCCCTGGAAGCGTGGTGTTTGTCCTGGGCTCACTGACGCCCAGCCTGGCGTTCTAATTGGAAGGGGCCCGCAGGTCTGCTCTTGCCGTTGCCCTTGCTGTTTTATGTGCCCACCTTAATTCAGCGAAACGTGGGCAGTTTGGGAGGATAGGAACTTGATTCATCCGTGCATCCACTCACCCACCCACTCACCCATAATCCATTTATTGAGCACCCACCGTGACATAACACCTTTGAGCAACTAATGTTCTGCTAGGGAAAGTGTACTAAACCTTCTGAGAGGCAAGGCTGTGTGTTTCTGTGTGTGCATACATGTGTGTGTGCACACGTGTGTGCTGAGACCGTGTTCTTGGTGAGCATCGGCGTTCTCAGTGACAGCAGCTGTGTGTATGGGCACTCGAGGAAGGTTTGGGAAGAACGGGAGATGTGACCTAGGTTTTGAATGGTGGGGTGGGTGCCATAGGGGGAGAGCTGGGTGCTCTTGGCTGACTCTCTGGGGAGGGAGAGACCGAGGGACTCATTCCGAGGCTGTTCCTCATGGATAATTACCTTCGGGTTTTTTTCTGTTCATTCATTCGTCAAACATCTCATGAGTACCTGCTGTCTTGTACAGTTCAGATTGTGGACCAGCAGCTATTTGTCACCTGGAGCTTGTCAGAAATGCAGCTTCTCTGGGGCGCCTGGGTGGCGCAGTCGGTTAAGCGTCCGACTTCAGCCAGGTCACGATCTCGCGGTCCGTGAGTTCGAGCCCCGCGTCAGGCTCTGGGCTGATGGCTCAGAGCCTGGAGCCTGTTTCCGATTCTGTGTCTCCCTCTCTCTCTGCCCCTCCCCCGTTCATGCTCTGTTTCTCTCTGTCCCAAAAATAAATAAACGTTGAAAAAAAAAATTAAAAAAAAAAAAAAAAGAAATGCAGCTTCTTAGGCCCCATCCTACGCTTATTGGATCAATATCTCTGGGAGTGGGCTCCAAGAGTGTCTGTCTTAACCATCTCACCAGGTGACTCAGGCCAGAGTTTGAGAATCCCTGCTCCAGAATGTTGGATTTCCAACCGTCATCATTGCATACCCTCCCTCAGTGCTTAGCACAAAGGCCCCCCATAAATGTTTGTGGGCTTACTGCTGTGTGCCAGTGCTGCTGGGTACTGGGAATGTGAGAGATGCTTCAGGGGGAGGATGGCATGTTCAGCCAGGACATACGGTGATGACAGCCAGCAGGACACTAGACACCTACCACTGAGTCTCAGGAGAAAAGTCCGGGCGGTTGGAAGTATTTTGGAAGTCATCGGCACACAGGTAGAATGATTAGATGACCAAATGTCTGAAAGTCAGAAAGGGGTTGGTAGTGATGGGACACGCCTGGTTGACCTGAAGCTGGGTGTTCTGATTCTGGCCCGAGAGCCCATTTGCTGGGTGTTGAGGTGACACATTGGCATTTTTACCCTAGACACTGGCCATCAGGGTAAGGGTGTGCCTGACCTTATGTCCCTGAATAGCAAGAGAGCATTTCTCTTGGGTCCTCCTGGGATGGCTTCATCTGTAGAGCATCTGCCTTCTGTTGGGGGTCCTCCCTCTTCCTTCTCTCCAGGGGACAATAGGGCACCAAAACTTGATGGGAGTGGGCAGGGCTGACCCTCATTTGCAGTGTTTGTGGGCAGGTCGGAGTGGGGCTCACAGTATACTGGAGACTGCCCCCAGCACCAGGCTCCCTGGTTTTGCAGAGTTGGGCCTGTATGAGGCAGGGCTTTGGCCACAGCAGTGCTGGAGAACTTGATCCCGGATTTATTTTTGGAGCGAGAATTCCAGGATCTAACATTGCACTGTGTGAGCTGCAGCACCCTGAACCCCAGGCCCGCATCACATGTTTTGTAGAAAATCTGTTTGGTATACAAACGGTTAATATAAATCTAGGCATAGGCCCGATAGAATGGATACATTTATTCAGCAGACTCTTTTATTAGAAGTAACTGGGGCCTTTACTGGGGAAAAGGAAGTGCTCGCCATTGTTAGTTTCCCTGGCTGGGAAATTCTTTGCGATCTAGGAGAGCTTAGAAAAATATTTGCCTTAGTTTCCTAATATCTTAGCAGCCTTCCCGGCAGCTTGTGGCCTATTGCCACCTGACCATACTCAACAGTGTTTGTCACAGTGATTTGGCTTCTGACCAGGTAAGTGGTCCAGACCAGAGTGCAGGAGGCACAGGGATGCCACTCTGAGCTTCCACCGTGGACGCCTCTCAGCCTGTGCGCTGTCGTCCAGGAATAGTCCAAGCTGGCTGGCCGTTGGCTTGGGTGCTGCATGGACCCAGGCCTCAGCCTGCCATCTCCTAAGGAGGTAGGTCTCTGCACCTTAGCTGCATGGAGACCACCCAGCTTGCGTGTTTGTGTGTGTTGTGGTGTGCATTGGTGAAGCCTGGCCATGGGCTCCCTCCCATGGGAATGGGGCCGTGTCCTTCTGCACCTGCTGAAGATTTGTTAGCAGCAAGATGCCAGTAATCGGGGCAACAAGAGGGCCTCGGTTCCTGTAGACCGCTACTGCCACTGGGCAACAGGCAAAGAGCTGCCCGATGTGGGCACAGCGGCAGCTTGTATTGGGAGACAGCCCGTTCTCAGTCTCCACCCTGCTGTTGGTCAGGTTCCCACGGCAAGTGAAATATTTATCCACTTCTCTTCCCCAACCCCGCAAGCTGGTGGATGTGGGCAGTTTATGTCTTTTGTGCCCTTGACTTTGGATTTCAAGCAAGCTGATGGCAAGTTCATCCTTCTGTAGGGATTTAATTAATCCACGGGTTTTGTCATTTCAATTACGGTAGCCCAGTTTAACCTGCCCCCCCCCAATCCTTTGAAATTATTCTCCTCAAAAGTTGTGTGCAAGTCGCGCCTTCAGCCCTTGGCGGGCAGTGCTGGTGCTGCTTCTGAGCCAGCCTTCCTCACCGCGGCAGGGAGGCCGAGTTGGGGTTCCCGCTGCGCCTCCTTTGATGGCAGCGCCCCTTCCCCCCTGCGGTTATTGCCCCCCACCCCACCCCGCCTCTAGAAGGGCCTCGGCGGAGAGAGGTCTGAGCTCTGTTAGTTGGGTTTTGATTTCAGTACAGGAGTTGATAAAACGAGATAAACCCCAGGCTCGAAGGGCCGGGGAAATTAAACAGAGATGATATCAAAGTTCCCCTGAGTTTTCAACTGTGATACAGTAGCTTAGTTTTCTCCCAGACTGGGGCCGGGAAGCGCGCCTTTGATTCTGAAACAATATTCAGCATCAGTTAAGCCCAGCACTGCTGACTTTCAGGGATTAAGCACACTGTTGTAGTAATTCTTTGATCAGCTACAAGGGAGCAGTGTGCTGTGTGTATGAGAGGCTTTATAGTTAAAGTTCATTTCTCTGTGAACCTGGGATGATGGCATTGCCAGGGTGCTGCAGGGCTGGGCGCCGGTGCCTTCCCCAGGCACTGTTTGCAGCATTGCAGGCAGAAGCGGGAGGTGGATTTTCTCCTACCCACCCTTGTTGCATCGTATTCATCAGGCACGGCATGGAAAAAATCCTCCTGGATTTTCCTCCGGAAAACCCACCTCACTCTAACTGATCCCATGTAGCCCCCGTATGTACAGGCAACACACACACACACACCCCACAACACATTTACACATATTCTTCTGTCTGGCGGGGAAATCCTCTCGGGGTAGACACAGGAATAGCTGCCCAGAATAAAGCTCTGCAGCCCCTGGCCTTGGAAATGACGTAGTGGAGGCTGGCCACGCACTCGGGGTAAAGATTGGGATGGGGATTGGGGCCAAATGACCTGCAAGGTTAAATTGGGAGGACTAGCCAAGTCCAGTGTTGCCACTGCACTCTCCGTGTGCCCTCGTGCAGATGTGACTCCCGGGGGGCATCACGACCCACATTCCTCACGTGGCATTTACCAAGAACTGACTTAGTTTCAGGTTGGTTCAGTCTTAGGGCTCTGAGAAATCTCCACCTCTGTCGTCTTGTCATCTAAAACACTGGTCAACTTTTGGCTTTCCCCCTAGAGACCTTCCTTGCAGCCACAGCTGGGATGGTAGAAGTTTCCCCAAATTGCTCCCCCCACCTCCTCCCGGTTGGCCTCGCGACTTCCAGTTGGTAATGGAGCCCCTGTGTGCTGTCGATTGCGCTCGCACGGTGCTATACATCAACCTATTCCCTCCTGTGCAGTGCTCGGATCTCCCTCATTAGGCCTAAATTTACCTCTGTCCTACACAAACATGGCCTTAGCTCATTTTTATTGTTGTAAATTATTTATGAGGGAAGTGTTGAATCTTGAAACTGAGGTGTGAGGAAAATTAATCCCATGTTACTTTTATCTTTCTGTACTTTTCTCCCCCTTGTTTCACTTATTGGGCTATGGCTGGAGAAAGAAGAGCTTTGGCATTTTTAAAGATAATTAGTGTTGAAACTGCCTTCTCCATCTATCGGACGGGATGTTGGTCTCCCTCGGCACAGTGTCACGGAAAGCAGACCGGACCTGGGAAGGAGGACTAAGGGTCCTGTTTAGGTCTGCGAGCTGCCAGATGCCTGGCTTCTGACAGCCGTGGGCCTCAGTTTTGTCTTCTCTAAAATAGGGGCGATAAGACCCAGCCACCTCCCAGGTTTGGTGTGATCATCGGTGGAGAAGGAGCCTGAGAAAGCTTTTTGAGAAATGCAAAGCACCCTACGTATGCGGTAGAGGGGTGTCAGTGTGTTTGGTGTGCAGTTAGGGTTTTGAGATAGGGGTGGGTCTCTCTCTGCTGCGTAGCTGCTGAGGACGAAACCAGGGGGTTGTTGCAAGTAGGCCTTGGTATTTTACGTTTCAGACCCGCATTGCCTCTTGCCAGACAGGTTAATGTTGGTCTTAAACAGCCCGCTCCCCCCTCTCGGGCAGATCTGCTCCGCAGGCTTGCATTAATGGCCTCTTCTCCCCTCTCAGAGGCCTGGCCTGTGACCCTGGGCGGCCGAGTACTCGGCGGTGCCATCCCTTCTGGCTCGAGGCTCCACACAGCCCGGGAAACGTGGAGTGCCAGTTAATAAATGGCCTTTTGTTAGGAAGGTCAATTGAAGTGACGGTAGAGACGCTGTTAAAAGTAATTTGCAGTCAGAAAATATGTAATTCAGGGCAAGCTGCTTTGAGTGATTGCCTCTGCCATGGATATCTTGGGCGTTTCTCATTAAAAGCTTCCTTTGCCGGTGGTGGGGCTTCCTCCACCGCCGAGCCGGCCGCGGCCCCGCGCCGCGAGGAGTCATTTGTCTGTATTTCACAAAGGCTGCCTTGATCCCCAGGGTACAGCAACTGGGGGGAAAGGGAAGAAAGAGGCGTGCATCCGAGATGCTCTGTGCTCATGCTCTGCTGTCGCATCCTCCCGTCTGCAGGCCGGGCTGGGACCGTGCACGCATGGGCACGGGCCGCCGGCTCCTTTGTCTGCCTCAGCCGGAGGCAGCCCGCGGCCATCTTGGAACCTGCCGCTGGGCTGCCTCCCCGGTGCATTGTGGGAACGGCGGGGCTCCCGAGGCGAGTTTCCCCACCGCCCTTGACGGAGGGCTTCGGGAAGGGAGCGGCCTTGTCGTGGGCGTCCAGGGCCGACGTCGTGACCCGGGGCCGGGACTCTATCAGCAAATAAAACCTTTCGTATTTATTCCCATGTTCGCCTCCTGTCTCTCTGTCTCTGCCTCGCTCTCTCTGTCTCTCATGGTAGAGGCGGTACTAGCTTAATAATAATAATAATAATAATAATAATAATAATAAAAAGAGACTTACCTCGGATGTTCTTTATTAAATTCACAGCATGGTATTGTAGCACTGGCAGAATTTGTACATTCTGCTAATGAGTTGTTAATTGCAAAGCGTTTTGGTAACCAACAGCAGGTACCCGTATTTTTCGAACTGCAGCAAGGTTATTTTCGTGCTACCATACTATGGGATTTTCCAAGGGAAGATACTTTTTTGATTAGTGTTTGCTTCAGATTGGGCTGGTACACTTATTTACCTCTACACCTTCTTTACTGGGGCATGCATATCTACTCATTCAGTAAGTATTTACTTCATGCCTACTGTGTGCCAGAAGCACCAAGCCCTGTGCTTTATATAAACCTGGCTGGTAAATGAAATTTGAAAATAGAAAATGTGGCATGGTATGCTACCCCCTGCCCCGGGCTCTAGAAGCTTATTTTCAGTAGAATTAAGTAAAGCATAACTTAGTTTAGCTTTTGTCATAAACAGAAGTTGAGAGTGTGGCTGCTGCCAGGTGCTTCCTAGCGTTGATTGGAGACTTGGCTCGATTTCATTGGCAGGTCTGTTTTCCGGAACTTTTGTGGGCTTGGGGGGACACTGATCACTTGGGTGACTTGCATATAGCATTCTGATTGTTCCTATTTAAAAGGCTGCAGTCATTTTTAATGGCCTCCGCCTTTTCTGATTCTAGGCTGGGAACTAAGAGTATTTCTTCTCCCTGCCTGTTTGGTTTGCTTTAGAAGCAGTAACCAGCTTTGAGAGATCTGGTAGACCTACAACCAGTGGGATTTAATTGCTGCAGAAGGAGGTGGAATTTAACTTGCTCTTTTTCACTGCTTGTCCTTTTAAAAGAACTAAAAGTCATTTACATAAGGTGTTACCTCTTTTATTTGCTTTCTGGTGCACTGCCTCTGGAGCTGCCCAGACCCAGTGCTCTCTATATCCTACTTGTCTCCTCTGGTCACATCAGGAGGCAGTCAGCAGCAGAATAATAATGCCATTTCCCCTCCCTGTCTCCCAAAGTCCCCGGCAAGAATTATGGTCATTGTTAGTGTTTAGCTTTGAGTAAGTGCCCACATGACCTGCAGGATTAAACACAACAGAGGCACCTGCCAGCCCTCCCAGGAACGGCACCTACCACGTTTCTAGCCAGTTATGCTGGACCTGTGTGCCCCAAGCCTGCCAGTCTCGTCTGCATTTTATTGAGTGCCTACTGTGTGCTAGGGACCCCTCTGGGCTCTTCATTTATATGACTCCCTTAGATCTCATGGCAGCTCTTTGACTGTCAGTACATTGACCTCTTGCTTGCTCAGAGTCATGAGCCAGTAAGCCATGGAGCCTGGACGTGAATGTCATTCCTTTGCCTCCGTGCCCAGAACACTTCCTTCCATGTGTCTGGAAGCCTGCCTGCTCCACAGTCCACGCTTGGTTGTGGTAGAGGCTGTGGATTTGGAAGTCTGCACCTCCCCAAGGAGATAATGTACGGGAGAGAGGTGAACAATGCTGTTAGATTTAGCTGCGTCTGATTTATCCTCAGAGAAGCTACTGGCATCTGTTCAGAAATCAGGCAGCTTGTTGAGAGAGTCAAGAATGGTTTGCTTTTGGGTTGGAGTCAAAGTCACTTCAGGGACGCCCTCCCTAACTCTGTTAGCCCAGAGTTCAAAGCCAACTTGAGAAGATCAGGGGTCAGAGATAACTTGAGTTCTTGATCTGAGGAAAGGGTCAGGTAAGGTCGGGGCTCCTGTAGCTGGTTCAGGTAGACAGAGCTTCGCTCCGGATATTTGCCCCAAGATTCTGGCTCTAAGTGTTTGAGACTTTGTATCATTCACTTTAAATGGTCAGTTTGAATTTTGTGCTTTCTTTTTCCTTCTTGGAACCAGGACCAGTCCACCATGCCTGAAGTCAAAGACCTTTCAGAAGCTTTGCCAGAGACGTCGATGGATCCCATCACGGGAGTGGGAGTGGTGGCTTCTCGGAACCGAGCCCCAACAGGCTATGATGTAGTAAGTCAAGATCCACTGATTCAACCGATATTTGCCTCCTGTGTTCAAGCCCCTCTGAACCTTGTACATAAATGTGCTTCTTCCCTCTAGGAACTTAAACAGAGGGGGAAAGCATCACCAGTGGGAAGTACGGGGAGTGTCCTAGTTTGGGAGTCCAAGAAGCTGAGTCCATCTGGGCTGTTTCCTGGCCTTGGCTAAATCAGTTGACTTCTGTGATGGTCAATTTCACCTTCTATAAAACTGAAGGGTTGGCCCTGTTGATTTCTAAAGTCACTGCTAGTTGTGACATTTCATGGAAAGGATCCAAGAGCCTAAAAGAGCCGTGGCGGTTGGCATCAGTGGTCCTGCATGTGTTAATGTCATCAGTGTATTGCCCTATGTTTGTATAGCTCTTTGCAGTTTGCAGAGCAGTTTCCTACCTGGGAACTCATTTGGCTGTCACGGTTCTCTGGAAGGCTCGGAGGATAAGTAGCTGTATCTTCCCTTTGCTGATTAAGAGAACCCAGGCTCTGATAAGTGGAGTGACAGAGCCCCAGTCCTTGGGAGTGGTGACTCAGGACCAGACCCCCTTCCGAGTCCAGTGCTCTGCCTGATTACACCACTACAGTTTAGCAGAGAACTTGCTGTGCTTTTCAGCAGGTGTCTGTGGTGGTGTTCAGTAGATGGCTGGAATTGGTTATTTTGTTGTTTCGTTACATACGTCTTGATTTGGCTCGAGCTTAAAAAGTGCTGAGTAACATGAGGAAGGTTTTGTTAACAGTGACTGTGGTCACATGTTCTGAGATTTTCAGGTGGCCTTATTTTTACTTTCCTCGTTTTGTTTAAGACAGTGTTTTATTCTTATTTATTGGAAGCGTGCACCAAGAATACATACGAGTAGAAGATTATGGGTCTCCTCAGCCAGCACTGAAAACCTGCCGCCATGATTATATTAGCATCTGATGTCCCAGGGGTGGGAGGGCTACGACAGCAGGGCCCAGAAGAAGCCCTAAGGCATGCTTTCTCTGCCTTGACACTGTTGACATTTTGGGCCAGATAATCAGAGACTTCTGTGCTGTGGGACTGTCCCATGCCACGTATATAGGATGCTTAGCAGCACGCCTGGCCTCTACCTACTAGATGCCAGTAGCACCCCCCCACCCCCGCCCAGTTGTGACAGCCCAAACTGTGTCCAGACATTACTGGTGTCCCCGGGTGGAAGGGATAGAGGGGCAAAAGCAAGCGCTGCTGGGAACACCACAGTATGTATCGGGCCAGCCAGCGCTGGGTCCTGTGCAAGGCAGCAGCAGCCTGTTAAAATGCTCCCCATCACTTCCCCAACTGTTTGAAAGCTTATAAACATTTTAAAAGTGAAAGGGCGAGGGAATCTTTTCTGACAAAGATTTGAGTCTTACCTGCTGTCTGACTTCAAAGCACTGTTTGAATGTATAACTTACCATAAAATAGAATCATTAGATATGGCTCTGTGCCATAAAACTCTTGGGAAGCTAATAAAAATGTTCCTGATTTGAGAAGCCAAAGTGTCTTTTGATGAATTAGATATGAAGCAGCAAGTCATGAATCAGGGCAGGGGCTCAGCGCTCACGCTCTCTGGGAGGACTGGCTCGGGGGTCGCTCTCCTGGGAGGGCTCATGCGGGGGGCTCACCCCCAGGGCATGGGTCTCCGCGCCTTCTTGTTATTCTCCTCTGTTGATCTGTGTCTTTAACATTCGGCTTGTACCTTTGGGGTCATCTGGAAAGCTTGGCTGGTGGGTGGCGGATGGCCTTTGATAGTCTGGTTTTCTGAAAGTCTTGGGAAGTCTGACAGGAGCAGAATCTATCCCTATCATTTTCTCCTAACATCTAGCTCAGGGCAGAAGAGCGCAGTGTCAAATGAGTAAAATTAATAAGCACATTTCATGATTATGCCGTACCACGCATTATAGTAAAAGGTGAGCAGGGCAAGAGGCCCCCGAGGGTCAGCCTGGCAATTACCCAGCCTCCGCACGCGCAGATGGAGAGTGTCCGGGCTCCCTCTGAAAGCCCTTCCAGGGAGAGGGGTGGGATTCCTCTCTTTGTGCTGACCACTGGATCGTCCTCAGGTAAGATCTGGTTCCCGAGAGGTCCGACCCCGAGTTCAAGGGGAATGGCGGGGAGGCCCGTTCCTTTTATCTAGAGTTTCACAGAAACTCAGCCTCCAAACCGAAATATAAGGCGTTTTATGGTGGCGGGTTCAGAGTTGCTTAGACCCAACGTCAGTGGCCGAGGAAGCCCTGCTGTAGATTTGTGGCGAGACCCCTCTCTGCCGGTCACATCTGCTGTAGGATTAGTCCCTCCAGTGCACAGAGTACGTTAAGTGCCGTGACCACGAAGCCCTGAGAGTTTGGCACCGATGGGCTGCTGGCCCTGGGTAGCACGGCCGCTTTAAAGTGAGCACAGGCCTTGTGGCTTGCTTGAAGTAAAAGATGCCGCCTGTGTGTTTATAAAAATTTGATTTTGTAACTTCTCTTTCCTCCAGGGCAGGGGAAGCTTCTTAGGCTAAGGGGCTGGGGATAATTTGTGAAGCTTCTCAGTTTATTGTCCCTATTTCTGCAGCCCTCTGTGAGATCGCCTGCCCCCCTGCCCTTTCTGTCCCACTGCCGCACTCTCAGATCTTAGAGCACCTGGTGCGGATGTTCCCTGGCGTCACAGGGCGGGCGGGTTGCACGTGTGACGCCACGGCATCTGCGTCCCGACTCTGTTGTCGGTGCCTGGCATTTGCTGAAGGTAGCACATGCTGTTGTATCATCTTTGGGTGGTCAGTTTTCCGTGACTCGGGATGCCAGAGACGCACTTCGTGCTAAAACTCTCCTGTGCAGAATTAACCTCTGATTTCCAAGTCAATCTGGGATGTAGCAATCTGAGGGCATCAGGCTGGCCGCAGCTGATGACCACTGTGGGTGTATTTCTCATGTATTTCCGCTGAAATACGTCCTAATACGTCCTACCTTTTATTTACATTCTTCGGCCTTTCTAAACGAGTGTTTACAACTCGGAGACTAATGCCTCAACACCGTATTTATGGGGCGACTCTTTCCAAAACGGAAATAGCTTCCTTTGACAATACACTTTCAGGTAATATACTTTCATATGATAACATACTGCTTTGGCAAAAACTAACGAAACGAAAAGTCAACAATACAGACAAAGAGTAATCAAACACTCTAGAGTGTTTTAATTAATTTATTTTAATTTCTTTGAGAGAGAGCAAGCGAGCAAGAGGGACAGAGGGAGAGAGAGAGGGAGAGAGATCGAGAGAGAGAGAGAGAGAAGAGAGAGAGAGAGAGAGAGAGAGAGAGAGAGAGAGAATCTTAAGCAGGCTCCACGCTTAGCGCAGAGCCCAACGTGGAGCTCGATCCCACGACCCTGGGATCATGACCTGAGCCGAAATCAAGAGTTGGACGCTCAACCGACTGAGCTACTCAGGCGCCCCTGGAGTGTTTTAATTTAAATTGTTTATTTATCCAGCCTGTTTTGTGAGTAAATACTATGTGCCGGCTAGGAACTGGGTATATGCTGATGCATGAAAACATCCAGTGTTCCTACCTTCACAAAACTTACAGTCCAGAGGGAGAGGAAGACAATCAAATGACACACAAATAAATGTAAAATAAAATTGTGCTAAGTGCTTGGCAGGGAAGTCCTAACAGACTGTTTTATTGATCAGATCTAGCTTTCCAGATCAGTCTACCTTTCTTGCTAAATTCCAGGTTATGACAGCATGAACCTGCTTCAGCTTCTAGAAATCCCTCCTTTTCTTCTCTACTCTGAGACCTGTCTGCCCCCTAGCTTTTTCTGAGACCCTCCCAGGGCGCCACCTCAGTTGTGCTTGGGGTTCTTAGCTCTGGCTCTCTCCCCTGCCTCTGCACTGTGCCATTTTTCCTGGTGACACCTGTGAGGTTGCCCTTGGCTGGGTACATACAGCTCCTTGCTAACCTGTCAGTGAGTGACTGCTCCCACCTTCTGCCTGAGTCGGGTTGGACAGTGTGCCTTGTCCTCTACCAGAGTCACTTTTTTTTTTCAGTTTATTTATTTATTTTGAGAGAGAGCAAGAGGGGCAGAGAGAGAGAGAGAGAGAGAGAGAGAATGAATTCCGAGCAGGTTCTACACTGTGAGTGCAGAGCCAAAACTGGGACTCGATCTCATGAATCATGAGATCATGACCCGAGCCAAAACCAAGAGTCAGACGCTTAATGGACTCAGCCACCCAGGTGCCCCCAGAGTCACTTTTAATGAGACTTACCTGGAACTTTAGGGGGAAGGAGAGTGAGAGAGTAAAATTCAGAGAATACGGACGCCTGCTACTGAGGCGCAGTGTCCTTTGACCCCTACTTGCCCAGACTCTTCTTTTATTCAGCCCACCTCCCAGCAGCCTTTAGGGTTGAGTTCCAGCCTCGGAGAGAGTAGGAGATATTTTTCTTTTTCCTCACGGCAATCTAACACCGCCTCCATTCTCTTCCTGAAAATCCTCACCCTACACACAAGAGTCTTTGTGGCACAGTGACCCCAAAGTGACAGATTATCCCCTAGCTCAGTGAGTATTTTCAGATGTCCAGGTGGAGGATTCTCAAGATTTTGTGAGTCTCAATCCTCTGGAGGACCCCACGCCCCAGATTCCGCTGCAGTACGTCTGGGCAGGGCCTGAGAATTTCATGTTGACCAATTCCCAGGTGACGTAGATACTGCCGGTCCAGGGGCCACACTTTGAGAACCACTGATCTAAATCAAATCATTCTTTTTATTATTTTTTTTATTTGAGAGAGAGAGAGAGAGAGAGAGAGAGAGAAAGAGAAGGAGAAGGAGGGGCAGAGAGAGAGGGAGACACAGAATCCGAAGCAGGCTCCAGGCTCCAAGCTGTCAGCACAGAACCCACGGACTGTGAGATCATGACCTGAGCCGAAGTCGGCCACTTAACCAACTGAGCCACCCAGGTGCCCCTAAATCAAGTCATTCTTAAACAGTCTCCGCATGTGGCCACCACACATCTACCTCAGGGAGGGCTGTGCTAACTTTTTCTGTTGTTTTTCAGCCTCTCCTGATTTAGAGTTCTGGAAGTCTCTGGGGATGTGTGTGTATGTGGGGTTTTTTTTTTTTTTGAAATATATTTTAAAAATATAAAATGGTACTACTGATATTTTCCCAGCTTCTAAAAAAATAGTATATTGTGGGCATAGATAGCTCTCTATCAGTCCATGTAGGTATATCTCATCTTTTTTTTTATCTTTTTTTTTATCTCATCTTTTTAATGACGAATATTGTATTGTCTGACTATGCCAACATTTAGCTAATCCCACATTGAAGGGCACTTAGTTTGTTTCCCATTTTTTTTTAATTTTTTTTAACGTTTTTTTTAAATTTATTTTTGAGACCAAGAGAGACAGAGCATGAACGGGGGAGGGGCAGAGAGAGGGGGAGACACAGAATGGAAGCAGGCTCCAGGCTCTGAGCCATCAGCCCAGAGCCCGACGCGGGGCATGAACTCACGTACCGCGAGATCGTGACCTGAGCTGAAGTCGGACGCTCAACCGACTGAGCCACCCAGGCGCCCCTCCCATTTTTGTTTGTAATACGCTAAACAAAATCCTTGTATATGTATCTTGCTGTGACTGTCCTATTAGCTCCCTAGAATAATTCCATAGGTTGGAATTACTGGGTCAGGATATTCACATTTTAATTTGATTAACATTACTGATTGCCTTCCAGAAAGGCTGTGACATTCTGTCAGTTTCTATTCTCATTAAGGTGAATGTGAATAAAATGAATTTGGGGGGGTGAGGGTGCAGGGGAATGAAAGGACTGAGTCTCCCCCTCCCCCAGGCTCTGTGCCCAACTTCCGGTGGTGCTGGCACACCGCCAGGAGGGAGGGCCTCGTGATTCTATGACACTTGTCGCAGTGCTACCTGTGGATCTTCTCCCCAAGGGGTCTGTCATCCCTGAGAAACAGATTCTGTGTAGGACAGAAATCCAGCTTTAATTTCACGTGATTTCAGCGTATCTTCCAGCCTCACATCCTTCTAGTCACTTCTTTGGCCTCATCGAACCTCTCACTTCCTCGTGTTTGGAATAAGCAGAAACTTGATACCGTCGTACCTCTAAGTCTACTTTTCCCATAATTCCAGAATTCCTGTACCTCTCCCCCACCTTTCTGGGGTAGAATTTGACTTCTCCTTCAAAACCCCGTTTGAGTAGCTCCTTAGTGAAACTTCACCTGACATTACTCGTTCGTGTATTTATTCACGCATCGGTTTCACGAATATTGTCGATCACCTGCTGTCGTGCGAGGCCCTGGGAATCCGAGGTCTGGTGAAAGGTGAGAGGTGAGCCTGGGAGGGTGGATGAGGCCGGATCACAACACAAAAGAGCCGGCTGCTCTTCTGAGGGTGGTGGGGGTCGTCAAAGGGCTTCAGGAGGAAGAGATTCTTAGATTCGTGTTTGCACAAGTTCACCTGGCGTGTGCAGCAAGGAGAATAATTGGAAGATGTAGGTACCAGGGTAAGGGGGGATGGATTTGGAGGCCGTGTGCTAGCGCGGGGTGAGAGACTGGTGGGCTAACCACAGCCGTGGAAACGGAAGACGTAGATGGATCTGAGGGACATGGGAACGTGGGACATGGGCACCCAAAGACATATTCTTCCACAGAAAAAAATGGATTCGAGTGTGGGGAGGCGGGCGCAGAGGCGAGGAACGGAAGGGCCAAGATGACATGTGGCTGTCTTGCTGGGCAGCTGGTGGATGCTTATGCTGTCGCCGAAATGGGAACGTGGACGGCCGGTGGGGGGGGGGGGATGCGGGTGGGGCGCGCGTGGAGCAAGGCGATGCCTCAGTTTGGGGCACGCTCAGTGAGGTGCTTGTGTGACGTCCAGGTGGAGCTGTTGAGGGGCCCTCGGTCTGCAGGTCTAGACAGAGATCTGGGGGTTGTCGTCACATGGTGGAGACCATGGTGTGACTGAAGTGTTCCTGGGACATGGTCCTGTCGCATCAGGGTCCCTGTCCGAGGCCCCCCGGGGTATCACTGAGTACTGGGTACGAAGGGGGCCCTGCAGAGGGGACTGGGGCTGAGCGTCCAGAGAAGTAGGTGGGAACTAGTAGGAAACTGAGGGGAAAATGAGTCTGTCTAGAAGAAGGGTAGCGTTCACAGTCGCCTAAAGGTTAAGGAAACTTCAGCTGAAAGGTTTCTGTTGGGTTAATGCCAAGGAAGCGGGGTAGACTCAGAAGCAAGACCGGAGTGGACCTGAAAAGCCCACCTGAAGTGGGAGGGGACCTTGAAGGCAGGGAGGGAGAGGGAGATGACAACAGGAGGGTGGCATGGGATCAGGAATCTTTTTTCCTTTGTTTACAGGCGGGAGCGTGTTTGAGCACGCCCGGTGGGGAGGAACCCGGGGAGAGGGGCTGTCTGAGGAAGCAGGGCCCACGAGGGGCAGAGGACTCGGCGTCCAGGGCCCCCCGGAGAAGAGCCAGGAAGCGATGCTTTTGCGTGGTTGCTGCTTCCTCCTGGCACCGTGAGCTGGGAAGCCAGCCTTGGTCACGGCCACGACCGGCGAGTGGGCCTCGCGGGCAGACACGGGCCGCTCGTGCCTTAAGCCTGCGCTTCCTCCGTCCCCTTTCTCTCAGCACAGCTGCTTACTTCTGAAACTAATTAGACGACAAAACCTTTCTTAAAAACTGCTGGACCTGAATAATTTATATATGCCCTAAATGTATGTGGGATTTTCTAAATAATTAGAAGTTTCGAATGCTTGAACTGTCAAATGTGAGTGGCGCTGGGGGGCCTAGGCGAGACCGGCTTCCCTCTGGGCCGGTGGGCTGTGTCGAGGGGGCACAGAGAGGGGTACGTTTAGAGTCCTATGCCCGCAAATGAGGTCCTACTTAGCACAGTGGTGAAAGAAAGAGGTAATCTGCTAGGTGCTGAAGCAGGTTCCAATAAGCTGGTCTTCTTATGTAGCGCCCAAGGAATTCTTAAAAAGTCACATGAGGGGCGCCTGGGTGGCGCAGTCGGTTAAGCATCCGACTTCAGTCAGGTCACGATCTTGCGGTCCGTGAGTTCGAGCCCCGCATCAGGCTCTGGGCTGATGGCTCGGAGCCTGGAGCCTGTTTCCAATTCTGTGTCTCCCTCTCTCTCTGCCCCTCCCCCCGTTCATGCACTGTCTCTCTCTGTCCCAAAATAAATAAAAAACGTTGAAAAAAAAAAAAAAGTCACATGAAAAGCCTGTGAAGACACTAACAATATCTTACTAGAAACCTATGGTGGGGGACCCTGGGTGGCTCAGTGGGTTGAACATCTGACTCTTGGTTTCGGCTCAGGTCATATTCTCACCGTTACATGAGATTGAGCCCCGTGTCCGGCTCTGTGCTGAGAACGTGGAGCCTGCTTGGGATCCTCTCTATCCTTTTCCCTCTGCCCCTCCTCTCTCTCTCTCTCTCTCTCTCAAAATAAATAAACATTAAAAAAAAAGAAACATATGGGGGACATCACATGGGAAATGTGGGGTGTAGTCATATGTCTAGTCTGATCCCAGCTGACACGCAGCCCTCCAGAAATCTGAGGTGCTACTTGTGACCGGAAAGCGGTCTCCTGACCAGAGCCCATGGCCTCGAGGAGCTGCCCCCACCTCCAAACTCTCTCTGCCTCCACAGAGCAAAAGCAGAAGCAAGGGGCAACAGCTTCTTCCTGCCGCCTCCGGTCCCCTCCCCACCGCTCTGCTGTCCAGAGCGGAAACCACTTCAGGCCGAGACCTGCCTCGCACACGGGTTTATTTTCAGAACCCGAGCTTGTTTTGAGAAAAAGCACCAGGTGTTCCTCCCTTTTGTTTTGTGAGAAAATACATTAAACGGAGAATTACTAAAAACACGGATAGTGGTTTTATGACCGGCCCCTGAGCCTTTGTTTCCTGTGGCTTGGATCAGCCAACTTCGTGCAACGCTGGCCTCCTCCCTGCTCGTTTGCCTGTGCCCTGCAGAGCCCTGCCTGGCCTCGGACATCCAGGAGGTGTGCGAGAAGCGTGCCTTGTCTGCTCTTAGCATGAGTCTGTCAGAAATAGTGGCTCGGTCTGTTAAGTGTCCGACTCCTGGTTTTGGCTCAGGTCATGATCTCATAGTTCATGAGTTCGAGCCTCACGTCAGGCTCCACACTGACCGCACAAAGCCTGCTTGGGATTCCTTTCTCTCTCTCTGCCCCTCCCCAGCTCATATGCTCGCTGTCTCTCTCTCTGTTTCTCTCTCTCTCTCTCAAAAAAAAAAAAAAAAAAAAAAAAAGAAAGGAAAAGAAAAGAAATAGTAGCTTGAATTGTCTACTTCTAGACTTCTGTCCCACCAACTCTGCATTTTGGTTCTGACACAAAGACTTTCTTCTCACTAGTGACTTTCTCTGCAGCTGATTCTTCTAGACAGCGGGGAGAACTTGACAGTGCGGCATTCTGGTGCCTCCTCTTGTTCGCTCACCTTCCTGTTCACCACTTAGAAGGGCTTCTGACAAAGAAACCCCAGTTAGCTGGGTTAAGGGAAAAGAGGGACCTGCTTTAATTTTCCTTTTTTTTTTTTTTTTTTCAGTTCAGCTTTTTATTTGGAGATCACTGTAGATTCACATGCAGTTGTAACGAGTAATACGGAAAGATCCTGTTTTTACTCAAGTTCCCCTTATAGTAACATCTTGCAAATTCAAGTACCACGTCACAACCAGGATAGTGACCCTGAAACAGTCAAGACACAGAAAGCCTCTGTTTTCAAATGGACCTGGGATTTTATTTTTACCCAGGTGTGATGAGGCCAAAGGATCAGGCGACAAGTGCTGCTGAAAAGGTAGTTTGTTCTATTCCCAGCTCCCAGGGGGAGGAGACAGGCCATACCACTGCAGGGCCACCCAGGGAAGCCCCAGCAAGGGGCAGGAGGCAGAGGGAGGAAGCAGGGGCAGGAGCCTTTACTGTGGTGTCTGTGCGAAAGGCAAGGCAGGTCAGGTGAGCAGACTTTGGACCCTCTGGTTGAAATCGTTTCCGTGGGCTCTAGGCTGGAGGGCTGGTCTCCAGTTGTCAGATACCTGGCCCTGGGGTGATTTAGGCCAGGGGAACAGTGGAAGGAGCCTGGTAAAAGGAGGTGGATGGGGCTATAGACTCGGGGTTGGTCTGTGCAACTCAAGGTTGCGTGTAAACGCTGTGCTCATAGGCAAGTTGTATACAATCTCTAGCAGTTAACTAACATCTTCCTTAAGCGCAGAAAACTACTAATTTGTTCTCTGTTTCTATAATTTTGTCATTTCAGAAACGTTCTGTAAATGGAATCCTGCAGCATGTAACCTTTTGAGATTGGCTTTTTTATTGTTGTTTTTCAAAAACTCGGCATAAATCTCTGGAGATTCATCTATTGCGCTTTTCATAGCCAAATTGCATTCATTGGTGCGGCTGCACCACACTTTATCTAGCTGTTTACCTATTGAAGGACATCTTGGTTGTTGCCAGTTCGGAGCTATTGTGAAGAAAGCTGCTGTAAATACTTGCGTACACGTTTTTGTGTTAACGTACGTTCTGGTTCCTCTGGGATAAAGGCCCAGGCGTGCGGCCGCTGGTCATAGGAGAGGTTCATGTTTAGCTCTTTTAAGAAAATGCCAGATTCTTTTCCTGGGCGACTGTAACCTTTTACATTCCCGCTGGTAGTGTATAAATGACCCAGTTTCTCTGCCTCCTTTCTGACATTTATTATTGTCCTTTTTTTTTAGTATTAGACATTCCGATAGGCGTGTAGTTATTCGTCACTTGGTTTCATTTGTATTATGCTAGTGGCTGATGACGTCAGACACCTTTTCACTTATTTGCCATATCACATCTGTCTCTTCCGTGAAATGCCACTCCATCTCGCACTCCTTTCCTAATTAGGTTGTTTGGGGTTTTTCCTGTTTGAAGAGTCTATGTGTATTTTAGGTACGAGACTTTTGTTGGTTATGTGGTTTAGAAATCTTTTCTTCTGGTCCATACTTGTCTTTTTATTTTAACAGGGTCTCGGACGAGCAAACGTTTTAAATTTTGACAAAGCCCCACCTACCAATTTTTCCATTTATCAATCATGTTTTTGGTGCCAAGTCTAAGAACTGTTAGCCTGGCCTTAGATCCTGAAGATTTCTCCTATTTTTTTTTTTCCTACAAGATGTGTAGTTTTACATTTAAGTGATACATTTTGACTTAGATTTTGTATAAGGTGTGGACTTAGGTCTGCGTCCTCTTTGTTTTCTGCTGTGGATGAATGGCTGCTCCAGTACCATTTGTTGGAGAGGCAACCTTTCCTTTCCTCTTGAATTGCTTTTGAGCCTTTAGAAAAAATCAGTTGGGCATATTTGTGTGGCTCTCTCTTAGGTTCCATTCTGTGTGTATAGCCCTCCACCAATACCACACAGTATTGATTACTGCAGCTCTGTAATAAGTCTTGAAATTGGGTAGAATGATTCCTCCCACTTGATTCTTCTTTTTAAAAATTGTTTCAGTTGTTCGAGTCCTTTGTCTTTCCATATAAATTCTAGCATAATCTTGTCCATATCTATAAGAAATATGCTGGAATTTAGATGGGAACTAACATTTAAAAGGGGTTCTGACCCAGTTCCAGCATGGCGGGGGGGGGTTCTCCACACCAACAACAAGCAGTTCTGACCCCAGCAGTGGGTGTACTCTAGATCAACCATGAACTGTCTGCCCAGAGATAGCATCACGTCCTACAGGTTGAAGGCTCAGTCCCGCAAGACTTCCCCCTCCCCCACTTCAAATGACCACCACAGGCTGGGTTGTCACCTGTGCTTCTGACCTACCAGTTACAGATCAGAGGTTCCAACTACCGCTTCCTTGGGTTCAATTAATTTGCTAGAGTGGCTCACAGAGCTCAGAGAAACATTTTACTTATGAGATCACCAGTTTATTATAAAAGGATATAACCCAGGGGGGGGGTGCCTGGGTGGCTCAGTCATCTAAGTGTCCAATGTCGGCTCAGGTCATGATCTCATGTGTGAGTTGGAGCCCCGCATTGGGCTCACTGCTGTCAGCCCAGAGCCTGCTTCGGATCTTCTGTTCCCCTCTCTCTGTCCCTCCCCCATTCCCGCACATGCTCTCTCTCTCTCAAAAGTAAATAAAACATTACATAAAACAAAGGATATAACCCAGAACAGCCAGAAGTAAGAGAGGCCTAGGCCAAGGTGTGGGGAGAGGGCGTGGGACTCCTGTGCTCTTTCTTCCAGTGCACCATTCTCCCCACATCTCCACGTGCTCACCAACTTGAACTTGGAAGCTCTCTAATCCCCATCCTTTTGGATTTTTATGGAGGCTTCATTCCATAGGCATGATTGATTAAATCATTGGCCATTGCTGATTGATTCAACCTCCAGCTCCTCTTCCCTCCCAGAAATCAAGGGGTGGGACTACAAGTTCCAACCTTTTATTCATGGTTGGTTCCCTGGGCAGCCCCCATCTTAGGTGCTTCTCCAAAGTCACCTGATTAACATAAACCCAGTTGTGGTAGAAAGGGGCTTGTTATAAACAGTAAGACACCTCTCTGACCTTTGTGGCTCTGAAACAATTTCAGGAACTGAGGACAAGAGGCCAAATATTATAACAAAAGATAGTCCCATTACTCTTACTGCTCAGGAAATTCCAAGGGTTTGGGGAGCTATGAACTAGAAACCGCGAGTGAAGACCAAATATGTATGTCTTTTTTTTTTTTAATGTTTATTTATTTTTTGAGAGAGAGCGAGCGAGGGAGCGCAAGAGTAGGGGAGGGGCAAAGGATCCAAAGTAGGCTCTGTGCTGACCGCAAAGAGCCTGACACGGGACTTGAAACCACAAACCCTGAGATCACAACCTGAGCCAAAGTCGGATGCAGAGCCAACTGAACCACCCAGGCACGCTACCAAATACGTATTTATTATTATAAATCACAGTGTCAGGGGGCACCTGGGTGCCTCAGTCACTTAAGCATCCAGCTTTGGCTCAAGTCATGATCTCACAGTTTGTGAGTTCGAGCCCTGCATAGGGCTCTGTGCTGACAGCTTGAAACCTGGAGCCTGCTCCGAGTTCTGTCTCTCTCTCTCTCTTTCTCTCACTCAAAAATAAATAAACATTAAAAAATTTTAAATTACAGCATCACAATATTAAATCTATATCAATTTGAGGAGATTCACATCTTTACTATGTTGAATTTCCCAATTTGTGAGCATAATATTGTCTCCATTTATTTAGTATTTTGATTACTTTCACCAGCATTTTTTAGGTTTCAGCAGATAAGCTATATACGTTTGATATAATTGAACTTAAGTACTTCATTTTTAATTTTGAGCAATTGTAAATGGAGTTGTATTTTTATTTATTTATTTGTTTATTTCCAAGTTTATTTATTTGAGAGAGAGAGAGAGAGCAAGAGGGAAAATCCCAAGGAGGCTTCCCACTGTCAGTGTAGAGCCTGATGTGGAGCTCAAACTCACAAACCATGAGATCATGACCTGAGCCAAAATCAAGAGTTGGACACTTAACTTACTGAGCCACCCAGGTGCTCTCTATTTTTAATTTTGATGTCTGTGAGTTCATTGCTATTATATAGAAATAGAATTGGTTTTTGTATGGTTATCTCTGCTGAACTCACTGTTGTATGTTTATCTTTGCTGAACTTTTGAGACCTTGCTGAACTTACTTATTAGTGTATATTCCTTGGGATTTTCTGTGTAGACCATCACATCAGTTTTTCTTCCTTTTTAACCTATATGTCTTTTATTTCTTTTTCTTGCCGTATTGCAATGGCTGGAACTTCTAGCACTGTGTTGCATAGAAGTGGTGGCAGTAGGACATCCTTGCCTTATTCCTGATCACAGGGAGAAAGCATTCAGTCTTTCACCATTAAGTATAATATTATCTGTAAGGGTTTTTTTTTTTTAATTTTTTGTCTGTTTATTTAGTTTAAGAGTGACAGAGACAGTACGAATGAGGGAGGGCAGAAAGAGAGAGGGAGAGAGAGAAAATGCCAAACAGGCTTTGTGCTGTCATCACACAGCCCCATGTGGGGCTTGAACTCACGAAACCATGAGATCATGACCTGAACCAAAACTAAGAGTCGGACACTTAACCAACTGAGCCACCCAGGCTCCCTGCTGTAGGTTTTTTTATAGATGCTCTTTATCAAGTTGAAGAAGTTCCCTTCTATTCCTGTTTTTCTGAGTATTTTTATCGTGAATGGGTGTTAAATATTGTCAGATGCCTTCCCTGCATTGATTGATAAGATCATGTGTTTTTTTTTTCTTTAGCCTGTTAATGGGTGTATTACATTGATGGATGTTTGAATAATGAACCAGCCTTGCAAACCTTGAATAGATTCCACCTAGTTGTGGTGTATAATTCTTTCTACTTATTGTTGAATTCTTTTTGCTAAGACATTTTTTGCTAATATATATCAGTATTCATGAGAGATATTGATCTGATATCTTGATATTAATTTTCTTTTGGTACCATTTCTATCTGGTTTGGCAATACTAGATTCATAAAAGGAATTGGAAAGTGTTTCCTCCTTTTCTGTTTTCTGGAGGGGATTGTGTAGAATTGGTGTTAATAAAATGTTGGATTTTAATGTTAGGTAGAATTCTCTAATCTCTAATGAGATAGTCTGGACCTGGACATTTACTTTTTGTATATTCTAAAATGATGACTTCAGTATCCTTACTAGTTATAGGGTTATTCAAATAATTTATTTCATATTGGGTAAGTTATAGTAGTTTATGTTTTTTGAGGAATTGATCCTTTTCATCTAAGTTATCCAATTTATGAATGTAGAATTGTTCATAGCATTCCATTATTATCCTTTTGATGTCTGCAGAGTCTGTAATAATACTCTCCATTTATGATATTGGTAATTTGTGTCTTCCTTCTTTTTCTCTTTGTCAGTCTCCGTAGAAGTTTGCCAATTTTATTAACCTTTAAAAAAACCCCAGCTCTTCACTTCATTGGTTTTTCTCTGTATTTGCCTTCTCAATTTTATTGATTTCTGCTTTTATCTTCATTATTTCCTTCCTTTGCTGACTGTAGGTTTATTTTGCTCTTTTTCTAGATTCTGGAGGAAGGAGCTTGGATTATTGATTTGAGACTTTTCCTCATTTCTCATGTATGCATTTAGTTCTATGAATTTCCCTGTCAATAATGCTTTAGCTACGTCCCACAAATTTTCATACATTTTTTAAAAATTTTCATTCTGTTCAATGTATTTTTAAATTTACCTTTAAATTCTTTTACCCATGGATTGTTTAGAATTGTGTTATTTAGTTTACCAGCATTTAATGATTTTCCTGGAATTTTTCTGTTATTGATTTCTAGTTTGATTCGATTGTGGTTGGAGAACACACTCTGTATGATTTCAGTTATTTTAAATTTGTTGAGGTTTGTTTTATGCCCATGAAATGGTCTATTTTGGCATACAGTCTATGGTCACTTGAAAGACTGTGTATTTGTTACTGAGAGGAATTTTTTTTAAAAGAGGATTAGATCCTCTTGGTTGATAGTGTTGTTGTGCTCTTCTGTATCCTTGCTGATTTTCTGTCTAGTTATTCTATCAGTTTTTGAGATCAGGGTATTGAAGTCTCCAACTACAATTTCGAAATTTTCTGTTTTTCCTTTCAGTTCTATAGTTTTAGCTTCATATGTATTTTACAGCACTGTTTTCTGGTACATACACATTTAGGATTGCTGTCTTTTTGGTGTACTGACCCATTATTATATAATGTCCCTTTCTGTCTCA
Organism: Lynx rufus; assembly: GCF_022079265.1. Lineage (NCBI taxonomy): Eukaryota > Metazoa > Chordata > Mammalia > Carnivora > Felidae > Lynx > Lynx rufus. The sequence goes on from NW_025814824.1 coordinate 85,184,612, forward strand.
TAATTTTCTTAGCTCTGAAGTCTTATTTTATCTGATATTAATATAGTTATTCCTGCTTCCTTTTAATTAATATTTAATAACTTCTTCTATACTTTTACTTGAGCCTACCTATAGCATTATATTTGAAATAAGCCTTTTGTAGGCTGCATATAGTTAGATCATGATTTTAAATCTACTCTGCCAATCTCTGTCTTTTAATTGGTGTATTTAGACCACTTATATTTAATGTAATTATTGATATTTTGAGGCTAAACCTGACATTTTATTTTTGATTTTCTGTTTTTGTTTGTTTGTTTCTGTGTCCTTTCTCCCATCTTCCCATGGGTCACTTGAACATCTGTTAGAATTTCATTTTTGCTTATCTAATTGTTTTTGAGTGTCCCTTTAATAGATTTTTTTTAGTGGCTTCTCTAGGTATTACAGTGTATGTGTGTGTGTGTGTGTGTGTGTGTGTGTGTGTGTCTTATAACAATCTACTGGTAACCTCATTTTACTTACTTCAGGTGAAGTGTAGAACCCTTACTCTCTTTTATGTCCCTTTACTTTCCCTCATTTATAATATAATTATCTTAAATATTTTCTCTACATATATTTAGAACCTTGTCAGTGTTATGATTTTTGCTTCCACCATCAAACATAACTAGAAATTCAAGAGAAGGAAAGTCTATTTACCTGCATTTTTGCTTACCATATTTTTTTTCTTCCTTCCTGATGTTTCAGAGTTTCCGCTTTTATCATTTCTGTTTAGAGGACTTCCTTTAGCCATTATTTTAGAGTATTTCTGCTTATGACAAATTCTCTTAGTTTTTTTAAATCTGAGAATGTCTCTATTTCCTGTTCATTCCTAAAGGATATTTCACTGGATATAGGATTCTGGGTTGACAGTTCTTTTAGCACTTGAAAAATGATGTGCCATTTCCTTCTGGCTACCGTGATTTCTAGTGAGAAATCTGCTGTCATTCAAATTGCTCTTCCCTTAATAGGTAAAAAATTGTCTCTTTCTCACTTCTTCAAAAAAATGTTTTTTTCCCTAATTTTTCAGAAGTTTGTGATGTTTCTTGGTGGGCATTTTTTTGGATATATTTGGACTTTGCTTACCTTTTTTGACTCTGCAGCTTTATGTCTGTTGCTAAATTTAGAGTTTTTCACCATTATTTCTTCAGATACTTTTTCAAACTTACCCGCTTTCTCTTGTCATGGAACTCTAATGGCAGAAATGTTAGATCTTTTGTTACAGTGCCACAGGTCCCTGAAGCTCTGTTTATGATTTGTGCAGTCTGTTTTCTCTCTGTTGGGTAATTTCTGGTCTGTCTCCCAGTTCACTGATTCTTTCTTCTCTCTTCCATGCTGATACTGAGCCCACCCATTAACTTTATTTCAGTTACTGTATTTTTCAGTTCTAAAATTTCAATTCAGTTTTTTGTATTTTCTATTTCTTTCTGAGACTTGCTGTTTGCTAAGACTTTCTATTTTTTTTCATTTGCTTGAAGCGTGTGCATAATTGCTCAGTGAAGCATTTTCATGATGGCTGCTTTAAATTGTTTTTTTCTTTCAGATAATTCTAACATGTCTGTCATCCTGATTTGGGTGTCTATTAATTATTTTTATTCAGTTTGAGATCTCTGTTTCTTTGTGATGTTTTTGATGAGTGAGTTTTGATTACAACTTGGAAATTTTGGGTATTATGTTGTGAGATGCTGGATCTCATTTAAACCTTCTGTTTTAGCTGGCTTCTTTTGACACAATTCTGGTAGGAAAACGGGAGGAAACTACCTCTTTACTGCCAGAAAGAAATAGAATTCCAGTTTCCCCACTTGGCCTCTGTTGACACCCGAGAGGTAGGGCTCCTTGTTATTGCTGGACAGAGGTAGGAGTTCTAACTCCCTACTTACCCCCCACTTATACCTCCCTGATAGGAGTGCCTCATTACAACTCCCCTGTGGCTTCTAGTGACATCACATGGTTGGGAAGGTGTCCTTGTTAGATATCATGGTGATATCTAACAGAGAGGTCCTGCCTGTCTGTTAGACCTCTTCAACATCACCCCATAGGGGAGAGGGAGAGATGTGGGGAGGGGTACCACATTACCATCTGGTGGGGATGAAAGTCCTGGCTCCCTACTTGGCCTTCCCTGACACCATCTTGGCAGAGATGTTAGGATGCACCATGACAGCCTGGTGAGGGTGGGAGTCTAGATTCTCTACTCTGACATTGCTGGCATGAGTGGGAGTGGGCACAGTATTTTATATCGTGTCTGGAGTAGATCTGTTAATGTCTAAAAGTTTCTGTCTTGCTAGGATGCCCCTTTGGCTGGAGAAAGCAGACTTTTGTTGGGGCTTTTTTGGTCTGTGTCTGTTGCTCTTTCTGGGTTGCTGGCTTCTTTAGCTCTAAGACTGGGATATGTAGGGCAAACAGAAACCCACAGAACTCACCATCATGTTGTTCCTTGGGTCCTGAGGTCCCTAGCCGTCTGCCTTCTTCTGTCACCTTCCAGGGTTTACTTATGTTTGTTTTGTGTAATATCCAGGGTTTTTAGTTGTACTTAGTGGGAAGAATAGGGAAAAGCGTATGCATCCCATTTTCCTGGAAGTGGAAGTCCTGGCTTGCTTTAATTTTATGTTAATTCTGGGTTAACCAGAGAATCTGTTTGTTTCTACGCCTGTCGGAAATCTTTCTAAAACATTTATGTTTCAGCCTTATTATGTTTATAGGCAAGAAATATGCTACTGGGAGCTTGCAAAATACTTGCCAGTTACTCCTTAATGTCGACAAGACTCGAAATGCTTCAGGGCCACCTTTCTAATTTTTGTGGCCCACATTAAAGTATTAAGAGACTGTTTGCATGAGGGATGGTGCATATTTGGAGGAGAACATGTGGTTGAAGTTGAGAATTGTGGGTGATGAGCTATGTTATTGAAAGATTGAGGATTACTGGAGGGGAGGTAGAGTCCATGAAATGTCTCCAAATAGGGGAGATGACAGTGGAAGGCAGCATCTGTTCTGATTCTTGAAGTGGGTAGACACCCAGGGGTTCTAGCAACCAGTTGTATTTATTAAGTAGTTATTTGTAAAGTCTTGCTTTGTTTTAATAGCAGGTAACTATTAATAGTTTGGTCTCTATCCTTCAAATCCCTTTTCTGTGAATTTGAATATACAGTTGATCCTGGGCACCTGAGTAGCTCAGTCAGTTAAGCGATCAACTCTTGGTTTCAGCTCAGGTCATGATCTCACAGTTTGTGAGTTCAAGCCCTACATCAGGCTCCACACTGTTACAGTGTGGAGCCTGCTTGAGATTCTCTCTCTCTCCCTCTCTCTCTGCCCCTCCTGTGTGTTCTCTCTCTCAAAATAAATAAACTTTAAAAAATATTTTTAGAAATACAGTTGATCTTTGAACACCATGGGCTTGAAAAGTGCAGGCCCACTCATGTGGATTTTTTTCAACAAGTACAGTGAAGTGCCATAAATGTGTTTTCTCTTCCTTATGATTTTCTTAATAGCAGTTTCTTTCTCTAGCTTACTTTATTATAAGAATATGGTATAGGATACATATAACATACAAAATATATGTTAATCACCTGTTTATGTTATCAGTAAGGCTTCCAGTCAATAGTAGACCATTGATAGTTTTGGGGAGGGTCATAAGTTATACATGGATTTTCTGCTGCACACAGGGGGTGTTGGTGCCCCTAACCCCCACATTGTTCAAGGGTCAGCTGTACTTATATATAAAGAGAGAAGATGTATAGTTTAGTGGTAAAAGCATAGACTCTGGAACCCTCCTACCTGGGTTCAAATCTTGGCTCTGCCATTTATTAGCTGTGTGATCTTGGTCAAGGTACTGTACCTCTTAGTGCCTCAGTTTCCTTGTCTCTAAAGTGGGGATTAATAACAGCTTTCCTCATAGAATTGTATGGGGGTTAAGTGGGCTAATGTTTGTAAAGTGATTAAAATAGTAACTTGGCTTAAGCTAGGTAGCTGTTACTATATTATTATTAATATACATATGCTATACATAATATTCTTTGACTTTTCTCTTTTCTTAGCTATGTTTGTAGGAAATCTTTCTATGTCATGACCTGTATGTCAACCTCATTCCTTTTAATTACTGTTTTCCCACTGTGTAGTAACTTGTTAACCACTGTCCTGTGGGTGAAAATTTATTTATTTATTTATTTATTTATTTATTTATTTATTTAGTCAGTCTTTGAAAGACAATGCTGTGATAAGTAATACATGTCTGGGTGTGTGCTAATGGATCAAAGGATAGGTACACTTTAAATTTTAGGAGTTCTTTCCAATAGCTTTTCAAAAATGCTTTACCAATTTATATATATTCCAGTAAATGACATACAGAAGTTTCTATTTGTCCTCATCTTTTCGATCACTCTTTATTAGCAGTCTTTATCTTTATCATCAGTCTTCTTATTTTTATTTTCCCAAATTAGGAGCTCACTGTGTGGATTTGTAGTATTGTTTGTGTTTAGGTTGAGTATCTTTTCCTGTCGACTGGCCATTTGTATTTTTTCTGTTAATTTCCTGTTTTTATAGACATTGACTCATTTGGTTAGCTTCTTATTGATTTGTGGGATTCCGTCATATATTCTATTTACCAATTCTTTGCCTATTACATATGTTACAAGTATTTTTCTCTCAGACTATCATTGTCTTTCAAATGTGTTCACAGTATCAAGTTTTATTGTTTGTTCATGTTATCAGTTTTTGGTTTTTATGTAGTCAACATCTGTCATGTTTTTTTTTTTTTTTTGTCTTAATGCTTTAAAAGATTTGTCTGGATCATAAAACTAGTAAATGAAAAATTTCTGAGAAACAGTACATTTAAATAGTCTCAAAGTATCGCTCACAAAATATTTATTAATTACAAAAGAACAAAAGTGGGGAAACCAAACAGATACCAGCATAAATAGGTGATCCAAGTTAACATTACCAGTAGTGACACAAATAGATATCATGTGCCTCTTGATATGATACACTGTGAAGGACACGGTATATGAATAAATATGTGAATATATATATATATCGCACATATAGAGAGAGAGAGGAAGAGAAAAAACAAATGTCGTAAAATGTTAACATTTTAGGGAATCTAGGTGAAGGGTATACAGGAATTATTTGTATTATTTTTGTGACATCTCTAAATCTTAAATTACCTCAAAAGAAAAATTTAAAAAAATTAAAGAGACGCAAAAAAGCCTATCTACCCCAGGATTATAGAAATATTATCCTGTATTTTTAGCTAATACTTCATGTTGTTTTGTTGACTGGGCTTTTTAAACATCCAGATTTTTGTTTTGGGTTATAGTATAACGTAGAGTCTTAACATTTTTTGTCTTAACGCTTTCTGAGCACTGTCTTCTACCTTTTGGTTTGATGTACTGCTGTTGTCATAAACCAGACCCCTGCATATTTACAGGTTGGAGCTTTAGACTGGTTGAAAGCTCATTTCTGGTCCCAAAGATGGAATTCAGCAGCTTCTTTTCCCTTAGGGAAAGGGCCCTTATGCAGAGTGGAAGGCATGAGGCAAACAAAAATAAGCTGTGTTGCTGTCGCCTTCCGACCCCCCTGACCCCTAGCCAGCCCCCTGGGATTAGAGGGATGGGGGAGGGGAGGAGGGGAAGACTTGATCCTAGGGGTCTGCGAAGAATCCTGGGTAGGCCTTGCCTTCAGGGTTGGGATGTGAGGCTCCTGTGTGTTGCCAGTAGATTCGACAGCAGCTGTATACAGCAGGCCCAGGCTGGGGGGTTTAAAAACTCTCCAGTTAGGTAAGACTGTTCCACTAACAGCACATCATGCCCTTAAAATTCATCTTAGCTTTTGTGAGTAAACCTAGAACTACGGCATCATGACAGTGTTGCAGCATCTTGCTGTTCACTTAAGGCCCGCAGGCCTCAACGGATTTAGAAAGCAGTCTGGTGACCACGGGGAGAAATCTTGTTGCCAGGTGGCATTTGCTTGAGCCCCAAAGGCAGGAATTTTCCAGGCTGTTTCTAGGTTCTGTTCCTTACCATTTATCCATTTAACCTATTCTTCTACAACAACACACTGTTTCTGTTTTCGAAACTTTAGAGCATGTGGGGTTTTTTGAAGTTAGTAATTCTTTGATTTTCTGAAAATTAAGGTGAAGTTGCCATAACATAAAATCAACCAGTTTAGAGTGAACGATTAAGCAGCATTTAGTATATTCGCAGAGTTGTGCAACCATCACCTCTCTCTAGTTCCAGAACATTTATTTCATCATCTGAAAAGGAAACCCAGCAGTCATCAAGAAGTTGCAGGCCTTTCTCCCCTCCCCCAGCCCCCAGCAACCACCAGTCTGGGTTCTGTTTCCATGGATTTACCTGTTCTGGATATTTTGTATAAATAGAACCCTATACTATACGACCTTTTTTATTTGGCTTCTTTCACTCAGCATGATGTTTTCAAGATTTCCATAGCACATTTTGATATCTGATAGAGCCATTTCCTTCCTTCATGTTCTTTTTTTCAAAAAATTTTGGGTATTTACAGCATCTTATCTTTTTAAAAAAAAGTTTTAATGTTTATTTATTTTTGAGAGGAGGGGGGGAGAGAAAGACAGAGACAGAGAGGCAGAGACAGAGACAGAGAGTGCGTGAGTGGGGGAGGGTCAGAGAGAGAGAGAGAGAGACACAGGAACCCGAAACAGGCTCCAGGCTCCGCACTGTCAGCACAGAGCCTGACGCAGGCCTCAAACCCGCAAAAGGTGAGATCGTGACCTGATCTAAAGCTGGACACTTAATCGACTGAGCCACCCGGGCGCCCCACGTCTTATCTTTTCTAAAAGAACTTGAGAATCAGCTTGTCACATTCCACAACATATTATGTTTTGATTCTCAGTACAGTTGCACTGAGTTAGCATGTCGATTTGAGGGGAATCCGCATATTTACAATACTGAGTTTTCCCGTCTAGGAATAAGGTGTGCATTCTCTTTATTGAGGTTTTGTCTTATGTCCAGTAAAGTTTTATAGCATTCCTCATATGTCTTGTCATTTCTGTATGTGCTTTTTTGTTTGTTGTGCATAGGTTCTTTTTTTGTATAGCTTTAGTGAGGCGTACTTGACCTACAATATACTGCATAAATTTAAAGTATTCAGTTTGACGAGTCTTGACATGTGTATGTTTACACCTATGAAACCGTCACTGTCAAGATCATGAGTGTGTCCATCACCCCCAGAGGCCCTTCAGTAACACATCCCTCACTATCCCAGCCCCATCCCTAGAAAGCCACTGGTCTACTTTCTGTCACTGTAAGCTAGGTAGCATTTTTTGGAACTTTATATAAATTCTTTTTTTTTTTTCCTTTGGTCTGGTCTTTTTTTCTCAGAATTCTTTGTCTGACTTTTTTCTCTCAGAATAATTCTTTCAAGATTCATTCACCCTGTCGACTGTATGAGTAGTTTTTGTGTGATTGTTAAATGAGTAGTAAGTACTTCATTGAATAGTTATATGACAGGTTATTTGTTGATGACTATTTGGGTTATTTCCAGTTTGGGCTAGTGAAAAATAAAGCTACTATGAACATTCAGATACAAATCTTTGTGGGGACATATGCCTTCATTTCTCTTGAGTAAAAAATGTAGGACTGGATGCTGGATTGAATGGTAATGTACATTTAACATTTTAAGAAATTGCCAGTGTTCCATATCCTTGTCAACATTTGATTTGCTCGCTTTTTTGAATTGTAGCCATTCTACTGGGTGTGTAATGGCCGTTGATTATGGTTTTAGCTTGCATTTCTCTGGTAACGAATGGCTTTGAGTACCTTACCTTGTGCTTTTTTGCCATTAGTATGTGTTTATGTTGGTGAAGTGTCCGTTCCAATTTTTTGCCCATTTTTTATTGGGCTTGTTATCTTAGTTTGAAGAGTTCTTTGTATATTTTAAATACAAGTCCTTTGTTGGATATATGTTTTAAAAATATTTTCTCCCAGTTTGTAGCTTTCCTTTCAGTGTATTTGAAAAGCTAATGTTTGATGAAGTCAAGGTTATTAATTTCTTTTTTTTTTATAGTTGATGCTTTTTGTGTAACACTTAAGAAATCCTTGCCAAGCCAAAGGTCAAGATTTTTGTCCATAATCCCTTTGAGAAGTTTTAAATTTTTAGCTGTTACATTTAGGCCAAACTTACTTGAAGTTAATTTTTATACATGATAAGATACAGGGATCAAGGGTCATCTTTACAAATAGCTGAAGTGAAGATTATCCTTTCTTCACTGAATTGCTTTGGAACCTTTGTGAAATATCAAATGATCATGTATTTATAGGTATATTGCTGGGCTCCGTATTCTATTCCATTCCATCTGTCTACATGCTAAAACTGCACCCTTAGATTACTGTAGTTTTGTGATAATTCTTAAAATCAGGCAATCCTCAAACTTTATTCTTCTCTAGCTATTTTGGTTATTCTGGGATATCAAAAATGTCCTTTGAATTTTAATATAAATTTTAGAATCAGCATGTCAGTTTCTAAAGAAAAGGCCTGCTAGGACTTGTGATTGGGGTTGTACTCAATGTATGGACCCATTTGCATAGAATCATCATCTTAACAATATTGAACCTTCAGATTTATTAACATGGTTCATCTCTTTATTTATCTAAGTCCTCCTTCGTTTCTCTGGTAGATCCTTTTTGGTTTTCAGTGTACAACTCATGCAGATCTTTTGCCACATTTATCCTTAAGAATTTCATACTTTTTGGGGTACCTGAGTGGTTCAGTCAGTTAAGCGTCTGACTTCTGCTCAGATCATGATGTCACCATTCCCTCAGTTCAACCCTGGGGTCGGGCTCTGTGCTGATGGCTCAGAGCCTTGAGCCTGCTTCAGGTTCTGTGTCTCCCTCTCTCTGCTCCTCCTGCATTCATGCACTGTCTCTCTCTCAAAAAAAAAATAAACATTAAAAATTTTTGAAAAAAAGAATTTCATACTTTTGATGCTATTGTCAATGTCATTTATTTTCATTTTAATTCCATTTTAGTTTTTTTTTCATTTTTTTAATGTTTATTTTCTTTTGAAGGAGAGAGAGACAGAGCATGAGTTGGGGAGTGGCAGAGAGAGAGAGGGACATAGGATCGAAAGAAGGCTCCAAGCTCTGAGCTGTCAGCAGAGCCTGATGGGGGGCTCGAACTCACAAACCTGAGACCGTGACCTGAGCTGAAGTCAGATGCTTAACTGACTGAGCCACCCAGGCACCCCAATTCCATTTTAGTTTATAGAAATACAATTGATTTTTGTATATCCATCAGATATTCTGCAACTTTGATTAGTTTTTATAGCTTCTTTGAATATTCCTTACAACTTTTCTACATAGACAGTCATGTTGTCTGTGAGTAAAAACAATTTTCCTTCCTCCTGTCCAGTCTGTATGCCCTGTTATTTGTTTGTTTATCTCTACCTTACCACACTGGCTAGAACTTCCAGTACACTTGGCTAGTACTCAGTACACCTGAGTTAACCTGGTGAAGGCAGATTCACTTGCCTCGTTCCATGTCTCAGGGGGAACAGCATACAGTGTCTCACTTGAATATAGTGTTAGCTGTAGACTTTTTGTAGGTACTGTTTCATAGGCTTAGGAAGTACCCTTCCAGAAAGCTTTTATCATACATGGATATTGTATTTTGTCAAATGCTTTATCTATATTGAGATGATCATGTAGTTTTTGCTTTTTAATCTTTTAACATGATGAAATATACTGGTTGCTTTTGGGATGTTAAACCAAACTAGCTTTTTTGGGGATCAACATCACATGGACATAATATGTTGTCCTTTTAACATATTGTTAGATTCAATTTCCTAAATTTTGTTAGAACAGTTTATGTACATATGCATGAGAAATATTTGTTGGCCTGCAGTTTTCTTTTCTTATCGTATCTCTGTCTGATTTTGATATTAGGGTAATGCTGGTCTCATATAATAAGTTGGGAAATATGTCTTCCTCATATAAGTTCCTCATATATCTTCTGGAATATTTGATGTAGAATTGGTATTATTTCTTTAAAAAATTTTTTCTCTTAATGTTTATTTGAGAGAGAGAGAGAGAGAGAGAGAGAGGGAGAGAGAGCATGGGTGGGGGGAAAAGCAGAGAGAGAGAGAGAGAGAGAGAGAGAGAGAGAGAGAGAGAGAAGACACAGAATCTGAAGCAGGCTCCAGGCTCTGAGCTATCAGCACAGAGCCCGACATGGGGCTTGAACTCACGAACCATGAGATCATGACCTGAGCTGAAGTTGGACGCTTAACTGACTGAGCCACCCAGGCACCCCTAGAATTGGTATTATTTCTTCTTCAAATGTTTATGGGATTTACCAGTGAAGCTATCTGGACTTGGTCATGGGAAGGTTTTATAAACTCAAGTTTTTAAGTAGATATAATGCTGTTTATCTCTTCTTGAATGAGCTTTGGTAATTTGTATGAGGGAATTTTTCCAATTAACTGAAGGTTTCCAGTGCCTGGGCATAAAGTTGTTCATAATATTTCCTTATCGTCTTTTTAATATCTTCAAGATCCATAGGATGTCTTCTCTTTCATTTCCTATAATGGCAGTTGGTGTCATCTCTCTTTTCTTGCTCAGGCTACCTAGAGTTTTATCAATTTCATCCATCTTGAAAGAACCAGCTTCTGGTTTTATTGATTTTCTCTATTATTTTTTCTTTTCTATTTTATTGTTTTCTCTTTATTATTTTCTTTCTTCTGCTTACTTTGGATTTAATGTTCTAGTTTCTTAAGGTGAAAGTTATAGTCATTGATTTAAGACGTTTCATCATTATTAGTATAAGCATTTTTAGTACTATGAATTTCCCTCTACACCTTGCACTAGCTGCATCCCTCAAATGTTGATATGTTGTGTTTAATTTTAATTCCATTCACAGTACTGTCTAATTCACCTTTTGGTTTCTTCTTTGAACCATAAGCTATTTAGATATGTGTTGTCTCACTCCCATGTATTGTGAATTTTCTAGATATATTTCTGTTAGTGATAACTTACTTCATTCTAGGCCATCAGAAAATAAACTTAGTTTTTTGGCCTGGTGCAAGAGTCAGTAAACTTTTTCTGTAAAAGTCCAGATAGTAAATATTTTAAGCTTTGTGGACCAAATATGTATATTGATTTTTTTAACCCTTAAAAAATATAGAACCATTTGTAATTCATAGACTGTACACAAACAGGCTACTGGCTAGATTTAGCCTGTGGGCTGTGGTTCAGGCCTAGATGATCTGTCTTAGTAAATGTTGTATGTATACCTGAGAAAGTATATATATATATATTCTGCTGTTGTTGCAGTTGGAAAGTTTTTGATAATTGTTAAAATAGTTCTTCTTCACCTCTCCCTTTTGTGGGGGCTCTAATTACATGTATATTTGTCTACTTGATATTGTCCCAAAGTTCAAGTAGGTAGACAAATCCTAGAAGGAAATAACAAAAATGAGATCAGAAATGAGAAGTAAAGGAAGAAAGAATTGTTAATTGAGAATTGATTCTTTGTAAAAAGCAGAATAGATAAACTTGTAGCAAATATGGCAGTAAATGGAAATAAAATGAAGATAAGCAGAATTTTGATTGAGAGAAGGAAAGTAAGAGTATAAAGAGATTTGAAAATTGTAAGAGAATATGATGTGTAACTATTATATGCAGTCTTATGCGACTAAAATTAAAAATCTTGATGAGTTAGATCATTTCCACTGCTATTTAAGAAGAAGAAATCCTATCGCAAACGTGCATTGAAGGAAGAAATTGGAAAAGTCATTAGAGAGTTATTTCTAACAAAAGCATCAGACCCAAATTGTTTTAAGGTAGCATTCCCTAAAATTGTCAAGGAACAGGTAATTCCCACATCTTCAAACTATCTTAGAGCTTTCAAAAAAGAGGGGGAAGCTTTTCCTTTTGTTTTACAGAGCTAATTTAATTGATAATTGATATTGCTATTGTGCATGGTACTATTTTTTCCCATTGTTTTCTTCAAACGATTATTAGTTTTGGCTTGCATAGTTTGTATAAAGGAAAACTAACTTTTAAAATACATTTATCATGAGATGCCTGAATGGCTCAGTTGGTTAAGTGTCCGACTTCAGCTCAGGTCATGATCTCACAGTTTTGTGAGTTCGAGCTCGTGTTGGGCTCTGTGCTGACAGCTCAGACCCTGGAGTCTGCTTCGGATTCTGTCTCCCTCTCTCTTTACCCCTCCCCTGCTCATGTGTGCGTGTGCTCTTTCTCTCTCTCAAAAAAAATAAAAATTTGTAAATGTTCATTTATTTTTGAGAGAGAGACACAGAGTGTGAGCAGGGGAGGAGCAGAGAGAGAGGGAGACACAGAGGCAGAAGCAGGCTCCAGGCTCTGAACTGTCAGCACAGAGCCCGATGTGGGGCTCAAACCCACGAGCCGTGAGATCATGACCTGAGCCAAAGTCGGACACCCAACCAACTGAGCCACCCAGGAGCCCCAAGAAAAAAAATTTTAAATACATTTATCTTGTGTCCAACAACCTCATTGAATTATTTTATTGCTTCTGATTTCCCTTTCTATTCCTTGGCTGCCCCCATGACCCTTTGGACCATGGTTTAAGCAGATGACAAGTTTGTAAGGTTTATGCAGTAGGAAATGATATGATTGCAAATTCCACTGTGTTGTGAGGGGGAAGAGTTTAAGAAAGCATTGGCCTGCTGACTAAGCAGATATCCATTAATAGCATCTCTACTCTCCTTTGCTAAGAGCTGTTGAAGTGTCTCCCCACCCATCTCCCTAACTCCATTCTGACCTCCAGTCTTCCCTATGTGATTGCAGATGGAAACTTTCTAAAAGAAGCAGACTACTCCTGCTCAGAATTCTTCTCCAGCTCTCTGTTCCTAGATTCAGAGACCAATTCATTGTTTTACTTAGACACCCGGCAATTAACACTGGGTAGGTGTTTATCAAATGGATGGGCTTCACTGGGATCTCAGACCTTTTTCTTGACTTGCCCCTTCACTGCCTTTCCACCCTCATCCTGCCCCCTTCAGCTCTGTGTGCTTCTCCAAATGTGCCGTTCCCATTCTTGCCTGTGTGCCCTTGTGCGTGCACGCCATTCCTCTCCCTGGGGAACTGTGTTGGAACTCTTTGTATTTTGGTACTTTCCTCTCTTGCAGCTCTTACCACTCTGATTGCAGAGGTCTGCCCATGCGCACCTTCCTGTGAGGCCCCTGGAGGCTGTGGAACAGTGTCTTTCATGTGGCTGCACCCCCAGTTCCCTGCACAGTGCCTGAGAGTATACGTACCCCACCAGGCACGCAAAAAACGTTTATTGAATTGAATTAGCTGGCTCCTTTGTTCTGCCTTTCTGTGCCTGGGATAGCGGATGCCAACATCCAGCTAAGTTATGTTTGTGTTAAACATGAATTGAAATGCAATTACAGCTGGCAGTGTGGTTTGAGAGCCGAGCAGCAGAGTAAATAAGAAGGGTGACTTAGCCGCAAGTGCCAGTTCATCTCCTTTGCTTTCCTGCCTCCTGTCACTGAGTGTGACGCATGCACGAGCAGCACGAGTTCAAGTGTCCTCCCTTATACCCCAGCAGTTTAACTCTTTCCGTCCTTCTGGTCTTCTTGGCTCTCTTCCAAGGGCCCCTTTGTCAAAACCGGCCAGAGGCCCAGAGCCAGGCCCTGCGGTCGGTCGCAGGTGGTTGTCTCCAGCAGGAGGCTGTCCTCCCCACTGCAGGTGTCGCCCGAGAGCTGGGGCAGAGGTGGAGTCAGCAGCAGGGAGCAGGGGAGCCTGGGCCAGGGTGCAGGCCGGCCTCCTTCCTGAAGGCCTGGGGGAAGCCGTGTGGAGTCACTGGATTTTCTGCCAATCCCAGAATTCCTAGTTTTTGCTCTTTTCTTAACCATATCTGCTAGGGCCCCAGCTAAGGCAAAAACAGTACAGCTTACCAAAGACATTGCCTCCTGATCTTAGACCCATTTGGGGTTTTTTTGACTTTATTGAATTGCATGAAGAAACCACATCTTATAAATGGACCTACCTTGAGGTCAGTTGAATTGGCCAGAGAGAGAAACTTCCTTCTTGTATTTGGGAAGGCACTTAGATGTCTTGGAGTGTCAAGGTGGGGGCCTCCAGAATCTTTCAGACCGTGCAGTTGCTTGTTAATGAGCATTCATATGGCCTCCCTACATCAACTGGGCATGCTTCTTTGTATAAGCCTGCTCTCGTGGGCTCAGAGGCTTTCTGAAACTTTAGAGACGGAGCTGAAGGGGAGAGGAAGCGTCCGCTGACTGGCAGACATGTATTGGGCCCCAACGAGTGTAGGTCCTGTGCTGGGTCCTGGGAATCGTGAATGTCAGATGTGGTCCCTGCCTGCGCGCAATTTACGGACCTGAGCAAAAGGGAAGAGGTGCGTATCCTTGGGTAGCCCTCTTCCTTCCTGAGATTAATCTTCCCAGGAGAATCCTCATTCCCTCTCCTTCCTGCCTGGGTTCTTGCTTGTGAATCCCTCTCATTCTCCCTCCCTCTTCTCCCTCTTTTCCCTCCACACAAACGTACTGTGGTCCCCTCTGTTCCTAGAAACTGATGCAGCACCACCCCCATCACCTTCCTTCACCTTACCGTCCCCTCCAGCTGCTGTCTTAATAGTCCTTTCCCTCGAAGGTTGTTTCTGCCTCTCCTCTTCTTCACGATCTCCACTCACCCTTACTTCCGAATTGTCTCCCTCGATGGCTTTTTCCTAATTCTTACTCTCCTTGATCTCATCTCAACTTTGGACACCGTTGGCCAGTTCCTTCCTCCCTGAACATAATCCGTTTTCTGAATGCAGAACTGGCCTATGCTCCCTATGGACCGTTTGGAAGATAGAAAGTACAAGGAGGGAAAAAAGGGGTTTGTAATCCTACACTCAGAGGAACAATGCCAGTAACATTGTGACCTGTATTTCTTAGTTTTTTCTTCGGCGTGTGTGTGTGAGGGGGGTCAACAGTAATGGGATTCTGCTCTCTATTCTGTTTCTGATGTACCTGAACCACACACTGTGCTTATTATCGCATTGTGTGTTTTTAGTGTATTATTGTACTATTTTCTTAGGTCATCAAATATTCTTCTATAGCCCTTCTTTCTTGAAACACTCTTATCCCTGAAATGTGATTTCAGCTGCTTTCTACGTCATTCTTCTCCGGTTTCCCCTCCCGTGTAGTCCCTCCCCAACACTACGACATCCCCGGGTTGTGTCCCAGCCTCCATCACGGTGCGCTCTCCTCCGGCCTGGGTCCCAGCCACCCGGAGCCGAGCCGCATCCGCACGTGGGCAGCCTGTGCTCGGGCCGCTGTCGTTGGCCAGACCCATGTTTCCATCTGCCTGCCAGACTCGTCCACGTATTGCAGTGGTGGCACTCAACCTGAGTATTCCCAGAATGAACCGTCTTCTGTTTCCTTACCACTGCCCACCCAGCCCCCCAAACCACAGCCGCCCCTCCTGCCAACTCCTTCTACCAGGTGGAGACCAGACTCTTCCTGGACCCCCCCGCCCCCGGTCACGGCCCCCACCCCTGGCAAGCAGGTTCTTGGATTCTACCCCCGTGCCATCTTTTACACTATTCCCTTTCTGTCTCTACTGTCACCAAGGTCAGCCTTCACTATTCAGGTCCCAGGTGGCCTCTTCCAAGAGGACTCGTCCCTCTCTTCTCAACTTCAGGGTTTGTCCTTGAAGCATTGGGGCGAGTCCTAACTCCTGCACCTGCTGTGCTCCCCCAGGTTCTGGCTCCTCCCACCTCTGCTGCTCAGCGCATCCCGCCTGATGCTGCACCTCTGACTGTTTCCACGCCGCCCCCCTCCCTGCGCCCTGATGTGCTTTCTCGTCCTTCCGAGCACTTCCCTCCATTGTGGTACTAAGGGAGCTCTCCCTGCTCTTCCGGTAACTCCGAATATCCCTGCTATGTCTGGGCCTGTGCTAGTTGTTTCCATAGACAGTGTTTCCTTCACACAATGACCCTGTGAAGTTACTGTTACAACCTTCTTTTACAAGAGGAAAACGAAGCCCAGGAGAGCTCGAGGGCTCTTCCTGAGATCACACAACAGGTGTGGATGAGCGGAGATCAAACCTCGGTCTCCTCCGTGTACACACTGTACCCTCACTGCTTATTCAGCTTACCTGTCGGCCTTCCTCTGAGGAAGGGACCGTGTCTACTCATATTTGCGTATGCGGAAGAGCATCGTGCAATGCCTCGCGTGTCTGAGCGCTTAGTAAATATCTGCGGAAGGAAAAGTAAAGACGTGAATTGCACCCCAGCGATGACTACATAGGCAGGTAGGGGTCCCCGTTTAAGGCCAGATCAGCCTGCCTACCTGAGCGTGGCAAGGAGTGTTTCTGCTACATCAGCACCAGCATTTGCCACTGACTAAGGGATTACTGTGTTCTAGCCGCCGGGCAGAGCACTTAATTTGCACTGTCTCTCTTAATAATTACACAACTGTCTGAGGTAGAATCTATTGTTTCCCTTTATGGAGGCACAAGCTGGGGCCCAGAGAGGTTAAGGAACTCAGCCAAGGTCACACAGCTACTAAGTGGTGAAGCCACGATTTGAACTCACATCTGTCCAGTACCAAAGCCCGTGTTCTAAACTGCTACGTTCTCCTGCTCTCCTGGCCCAGGAGAGTAGGGATTGGGTGGTGTGAGGCATAGGTTGTTATCCCAGGGTCCCGTGAGGAAAGGGCTTTGAAATACTGTGCCCTGGTTAGCAAAGACAGAGAGGAACTAGCCTTAGGAGCGGCTCCTGTTTTCTTCTCTCTTCTTCTCCTCATTCAGCAGACGCATCCTCCATAATAATTCTCTCTTACTGTCTGGATCCTGTGGTAGAGAGAGGATTAGTGAACCCTGCCCCCCTTTTTTTTAATTAAAAATATCTTCATGACATTTAAAAAATTATAAAAGCTCGTTTCAGAAAATCCAAATCATATAGAATTATATGAACTGAAGAATGAGAATATTACCTTTCTTTTCTTCTTAATCCTACACTTATTATTAGCAGTTTGGAAGTATCCTTCTAGGCTTGTTTTTTTTTCCCCCCTTTTTTGCAAAAAAAAAAAAAAGTATTTATTTTTAATTAAATAAGGGATACAAAAAAATCTTATTTAAAAAAATCAAATAATACAGCCGAAAGCTCAAGTCACTCTCCACCACACCCCTAATTTCTGTTAGCCACTCTCATCAGTTTGTTCTTTTTTTTTCCTTTTCCCTCGGCACTTACGCGTTTAAATGACTGACAGAACTATGTTGCTATAACTTGACTTTTTAATATAAATTAGATCACGCAGCAAGCTCTTGCTTTATTTTTCCCGAACGATGCGTATGCCGGTTAGATCTTTCTAGATTGATGCGAATAGGACTAACACGTTCTCATTCCCTGGAGTGTGATGCTCCATGGCAGGCTGAACGCTCTACACGAGCATTCTCCTGGGTCATCTCTGTCCAGTTTTTCACTGCAAAGAGCCTCAGGGCACACCCCCTTTTTGCGTTGCCAGATTTAGCAAATAAAACTGATCAGATGCCCAATGAAATCTGAAAAATTTGAAAATTTTTTAAATTTGAAAAAAATTATTCACTGTTTCTCGTGTATCTGAAATTCACATTTAATTCAATCGGGCGTCCTGTGTTTCCTCTCGCAATTCTTCGCCTTTTACATTTATGAGTATTTGAAGGCCCTACTCCTTTTTTTTTTTTTTAAGGTGTCTACGATATCTGATTTTTTAAAATGTTTATTTATTTTTGAGAGAGAGACAGAGTGCAAG
Organism: Lynx rufus; assembly: GCF_022079265.1. Taxonomy (NCBI): domain Eukaryota; kingdom Metazoa; phylum Chordata; class Mammalia; order Carnivora; family Felidae; genus Lynx; species Lynx rufus. Next base: position 85,202,376 of record NW_025814824.1, read on the forward strand.
TAGGGAAGGGGCAGAGAGAGAGGGAGACACAGAATCTGAAGCAGGCCCCAGGCTCTGAGCTGTCAGCACAGAGCCCAACGTGGGGCTTGAACTCACAAACCGTGAGATCATGACCTGGGCCAAAATCAAATGCTTCGCGAACTAAGCCACCCTGGTGCCCTGATCTGATTTTTTTTAATTAAAAATTGTATTACTAAATATTTCATATACAGTTCTTGAATAAGGGGGTTTGGGGGCACTGAACCCCCCCACCACTGGCACAATTGAAAATCCATATATAACCGCTGACTCCCCAAAAACTTAACTACTAATAGCCTACTGTGGACCAGAAGCTTTACTGATAACATAAACAGTCAATTAACATCTTTTTTTGTTATATGTATTACGTACTGTATTCTTACAATAAAGTAAGCTAGAGGGGGAAAAATGTTATTAAGAAAACAGTGAGGAGAAGAAGAAAATACATTCATAGTACCAAACTGTATTTATCACACACACACACACACACACACACACACACACACGCACACACAATTCGCAAAGAAGTGCATCTACACAAACCGGTATTGTTCAAGGGTCAGCTGTATATAGAAAAGTATACAGAGTAATGTAACAAATATCCATGAAACTATCATACAGCTTCTTCAGATATTAGTATTTCACTAAGTTTATGTGGGATCTTTGTTTTTTTCAATAAGAGAGAGAGAAAACCTTATTGGTGCCTGTGTACCCTTCGGACCATGCATCCTTCTTTACCCAGAGTAACTACTGAGTTTGGTATTTTTCATTCCTATACATTCTTCCTGTTTTCAGACTTTGTATAGATGACTTCCATGTGGAATCCATTATCATATTGTGCATATTTTTCAACTTGTTCTTTCGCTAAGCATTGTTTTCGAGATTTATCCTTGGTGATACATACAGCTCTAGTCAATGTATTTTCAAGGCTGTATAAAAATCTGTTGCATGAATATACTATGACATATGTATTCATCCTTTTGTTGATAAGGATTTGGGTTATTTCTGATAATTTACCATCATAAACAGGGTTGCACCTAATACCTTCATATCTTTGTGCTAAGAATTTCTCTAGGGAGCACTTACGGCGTGGAATTGCTGGGTCATTTTCACCTTACTGAATTTAGTAAATGTGTTTTCCAAAGTGGCTGTGCCAGTTTGTGTCCTACGCGTTTTTGTCAGATATTTACAGGTTAGTCAGTGGTTTGCTTTGAATGATATAACATTGTCATTTTTAATTTGCATTTCCTAGAGAGGTTGAACGTTCCCTCCCATGGTTTCTCCATATTGTATATCATTTTTCTTTTGGCTTATCTCTTTTTCTCATTGATTTGTAGGAGTTCTTTATTTATTTTGGATATTAATCCACTGTGAGTCCTGCATCGCTCACTGTCTGAGGCTTGTCTTTTTACTGTTTTTAGTGTCCTTTGCGGTACTGAGGTTTTAAATTTCAGGGTCGTAAAATTCATCAATCTCCTCTCTCACGGATTTTTCCTACACATGCATCCATTTCTTTAACAATTTCCTCTATTGAAATCATAAAGATTTTTTAACATTTTTTTGAAAGGCTTTAAAATCTTGCTTTCCACCTTTAATCTTTAACTCACCCGGAATTTGTTTTTATGTGAAGTAAGGCTCTAATTGCATTTTTGGTTTCACAGGATGTCTGAGTGGTATTGATTGAAGAGTTCATGCTTGACCACTGCTATGTCGTCTGCAGTTCTGTCATAGGTTGTGGTGGAGAGGAACCCGCCTCTGTGTGGCTGCCAACCAGCCGCAAGGAAACCTATTGCTGTTCTCGGTGCAGGTCTCCATGTGGAGACCCAGGGCTGTGTCCTGGCCGGCCATCTGGGCGTGGCAGAGGCAGGAGCACTGTGGCCCCAGCCATCTTTCCCAATGACCCAGAATGGAGCGGACATTTCCACTTTGCTCTAGCCGAGCACCCTGCCCGTGTTTACATCCCATTTCCCTGCTTATGGCTTTGCAGTCCCCAAGAACTGACTCCTCTGTGTGTCTGTCTTTCCCCCCCAGCAGGTGCAGAAGCAGGGCTCCTGATTTCTTGGGGTGTCCCCGGGGGCCTCTGCTTTCTTCCACCCTGCCCCGCCTCAAGAAGCAGTCTTCTCGGGGCGCCTGGGTGGCGCAGTCGGTTAAGCGTCCGACTTCAGCCAGGTCACGATCTTGCGGTCTGTGAGTTCGAGCCCCGCATCGGGCTCTGGGCTGATGGCTCAGAGCCTGGAGCCTGTTTCCGATTCTGTGTCTCCCTCTCTCTCTGCCCCTCCCCCGTTCATGCTCTGTCTCTCTCTGTCCCAAAAATAAATAAACGTTGAAAAAAAAAATTAAAAAAAAAAAAAAAAAGAAGCAGTCTTCTCTGTGCCTGCTGGAGTCACGGCAGCTGTGCGGCAGGTAGAATGAAGAAGGGTGTTCTGCATAGCCCCTCGTGCCAGCTGTAGTTTGTGCATTTTCTCATTGCTCGCTCTTTTCCTTACTCATTCAGCCAGTTGGCAAATACCTGACTGTGTATCATCAGGGGGGCTTTCCAGGGCCAGGGGTCCTTCAGCCAGGCCCTAAGTGAGGAGAACGTTCCACACAACGATGTTCCAGAGGGAGCCCCAGGAGCGAAGCCAGGGAGGCAGGAAATCGCAGAGACTAAGGGAGATGGGGCAGCCTCAGGGACAGAGGTGTGCATTCATTTCTTTCACTAAAAAATGTTAGACATCCCAGCTGAAAGTCTGTGGCAGACCTGAGCCGGCTGTTCAGGATACAAAATGATAAAATAGTGCAAATGGAATCAAAACCAAACAACAACCAAGAGTTTCTGGACTCGTCCTCAGTCAGATGGCTCTTTCCACTGTAGAGTTTTAGAAAGCCTTTTGGGCACACAGCCTGTTAGGGAGTCAGAAGGAAGGCCACTTGGGCTCCCATTCGTGCTGTGCCTAAACTGCTCTGAGGAAGAGGTGAAATGGCTTCACGGTTGGCCATTGTCCGACCTGGGCCAAGTGTCTGTGTTTCCACAGTGGATGATCTAACACGTCGAGAGCCCTTTGAACTTCATTCTTATTCATAGTGTCAGCCAGATATTTCCTTTGGAATGTCTGCAGAGTTTCCCGGCCCCTTTGATTGTTTTGTGTCTGCCAGATACATCTTTGAATTGTGGGTGGGCTCCCTTAAAACACCAGGGTGTGAACGGGTTGGCCAGTCTGCTAGTTAGCCTGGTGGTGAGCCGTGGTGTCTTTTGAGAACCCCTCGTTAGGCAAGGCGAACCTGATGCTGACATCGAAGAACTGTTGATGGCTGCGAGGATTTACTGCACAGCCCCTCTGCGGGCAGCCTCGTTGGGTAGCTGATTTACAAAGTGTTTCTCAAGTTTAAATCCGACAGATCGTCATTTCTCACCCCATCAAACGAAGTCTTTTAGATTGTTGTTCTTATTATAAAAGCTGCGTAGAGTCAGAAGGTACAAACTTCCAGTTATAAAATATGGTGTTCATGGGGAATGATGTCCAGCATGGCAACTATAGTTAATAATACTGTGTTGCATATTTGGGAGGCTAAATCTCAGAAGAAAAAAAAATTCCGTAACTATGTGTGGTGATGGAGGTTAGCTGTACTTATCGTGGTGATATTTCGTAGTATAGACAAATATCGAACCACTGTATTGTAAACCTGAAATTAATATAATGCTGTATGTCCATTATGCTTCAATTAAGAAAGAGAACACCAGAAAATACCCAGAAATCTCAACTGCTCACAACCAGACAGTAGTTAATGCTTTGCTTTATATTTGTCTCAATCTTTGTGTACACAGATGATTTTTAAGAAACAAAATATGACATTGTACTACGTAAATTATTTTGTAACTTCGTCTTTTCCCCTGAACTTTCCATGAGCCTAGATACGTGTCCTCAAAATCATTTCCAGTGGTGCTGAGTCATCCATCTACTGTAAGGATGTTCTTTAACCATTAGAAATTTATCATTCCCCTCTTTTGCCTTTGTTTTGTTATTGTTCTTATTTATTCTTGAGAGAGAGAGAGAGAGAGAGAGAGTGCAAGTGGGGGAGGGGCAGAGAGAGAGGGAGACACAGAATCTGAAGCAGGTTCTAGGCTCTGAGCTGTCAGTGCAGAGCCCAACTCAGGACTCAAACTCATTACCTGTGAGATCATGACCTGAGCCAAAGTTGGATGCTTAACCGACTGAGCCACCCAGGCACCCCCCCCCAACTTTTGCCTTTAAACACTGTGCCCCAACGGACATATAGATAACACTCCTCCCGTCTGACCCCACTCCGATCACAGAGCCCCCCTTTCTGTCCCTTTGATCCATCTGCCTGGTTTCTACCCTGTCTTCATGGTAGCTGTTCCCTTGCCCTGCAAGGCTGTTCCTCCAGATCTCACGTGACCGTTTCTTCTTGTCATCCAGGTATCAACACTGAGGCACCTTATCAGAGAGAGCTTCCCTGGTCACCCCCCTGAAGCAGACTCTTTTCTTCAGTCACTGTCCCCGTTCCCCTATTTTATAAATGCACTTAGCATTCCCTAAAATTATCTTACATGTCTGTTTATTGTGTGTCTTCCCCCATCGAGACTGTGACCCTGGGGGTCAGTGACCAGGTCTGGCTTGTTCAACTACCTATCATCTGCACCGTGATCAGAGCTAGGCGCTCAGAAGTTCAATGTGAATGAACAAATGATGTGTGTATTCTTGTGTTCACATCTGATCTCTTCCTGAGGCTCTCTGCCCAGGAGTGGAATTCTTTGGTCACACTGTGACCCATGTGCATGTCTATTTTTAAGGCATTTGATATGCAGCACCGAATTAATCTAATTTAAAGTTATACTACTTTATACTCACGCCAGTAGCAGTTGGGGTGCCTCTTTCCCCCATAGCCTCCCTTGACTGTTGCCATCTCCCCTCTTTGAAACGTGTCTTTGGTAAAGAAAAGTGGCATCTTGTTGGCACTCGAATTTAATAAGTACGTAGGTGGAACATATTTTCGTGTTTGTTGGCCATTCGTCTTGCTTCTGTGAACCGCTGGCTCATGGCCACAGCCTGTTCCTTGACCGGAGTGTTCGTCTTGTCCCTGCGGCTTTCTAAGAGCGTGTAGATAGGTTCTCTCTTAAGCTTCTTGGTAAGAAGATTTTTCCCCACACTTAATATACCATGGACACAATTATAAATATACCGCATCCTTTTTTTTTTTTTTCAAATTTTTTTCCTAACGTTTATTTACTTTTGAGACAGAGAGAGACAGAGCATGAACGGGGGAGGGGCAGAGAGAGAGGGAGACACAGAATCGGAAACAGGCTCCAGGCTGTTAGCTGTCAGCACAGAGCCCGACGCGAGGCTCGAACTCACGGACCAGACCGCGAGATCATGACCTGAGCCGAAGTTGGACGCTCAACCCACTGAGCCACCCAGCCGCCCCTACCACATCCTTTTTAAGAAGCGAGTAAATATTCTATGGCATAAGCATACCATGATTGATTGAGCCAAGACCCTTTCATTCCTCAGTTTCCTCATCTATGAAATAGATAGTAACTCATTATCATCATCGTAACTTGTAGTGTTGTTGTATAAATGCATTGCTTACTCTAATGATCTAGGGTGAATAAAATACTGCACTTAGGCTCCTGGCACACAAGATGTACACCATGAATGTTAGTGAGTGCGGTGTTTTTACCCACAACACGTGGGGGATGCAGTGGAGCAGACTGGACAGGTGTGGCATCAGGTAAAAGTCCAGCGTGCCCCCCACCCCGGGGAGGCCTGAGCTGGGTGTCGGCCCTCCAGAGAAGCAAAAGCGCTGTCTTTCACTGAGGTCGGCTTGCTCAGACTTGTCTTGGTTTCTGTGTGCTTGTGTACTAGTTTTGGTTGCATTTGCCTACCCTCCCCCTTACACAGGTGAGCTCCAGGACCTCTGTGTCTCGCAAGCAGAGGAACGCAGTGAAAACACGGGGCCTTGCCTGAGTGTAGACACCCTTTTAAAACCAGTGGAACCACATGATCCTCTTAAGAGATACTGAAAAAGCATTTGACAAAATACAGCATCCTTTCTTGAGAAAAACCCTCAAGAAAGTAGGGATAAAAGGATCATAAAGGCCATCTACGAAAGACCCACCACTAATATTATCCTCAGTGGGAAAAAACTGAGAGCTCTCCCCCTAAGGTCAGGAACATGACAAGGATGTCTCCCTCTCACCACTTATTCAACATAGTGTCGGAAGTCTTAGCCTCAGCAATCAGACGACACAAAGAAATAAAAGGCATCCAAATTGGCAAGGAGGAAGTCAAACTTTCACCCTTCGCAGACGACAGGATACTCTATGTGGAAAACCCAGACTCCACCAAAAAACTGCTAGAACTGATACATGAATTCAGCAAAGTTGCAGAGTATGAAATCAGTGTACAGAAATCAGTTGCATATCTATACACCAATAATGAAGCAGCAGAAAGGGAAATCAAGGAATTGATCCCATGTACAATTGCACCAAAACCCATAAAATACCTAGGAATAAACCTAACCAAAGAAGTAAAAAATCTATACACTAAAAACTATAGAAAGCTTATGAAAGAAATTGAAGAAGACACACAAAAAAATGGAAAAACATTCCATGCTCATGGCTTGGAAGAATAAATATTGTTAAAATGTCGATATTACCCAAGGCAATCTACATATTCAATGCAATACCTATCAAAATAACACCAGCATTCTTCACAGAGCTAGAACAAGCAATCCTAAAATAAATATGGAACCAGAAAAGACCCTGAATAGCTACAGCAATCCTGAAAAAGAAAACCAAAACTGGAGGCATCACAATTCCAAACCTCAAGCTGTATTACAAAGCTATAATCATCAAGACAGTATGGTACTGGCACAAGAACAGACACATAGATCAATGGAACAGAATAGAGAACCCAAAAATTGACCCACAATCATATGGCCAACTAATCTTTGACAAAGCAGGAAAGAATATCCAATGGAAAAAAGACAGTCTCTTTAGCAAATGGTGTTGGGAAAACTGGACAGCGACATGCAGACGAATGAACCTGGACCACTTTCTTACACCATACACAAAAATAAACTCAAAATAGATGACAGACCTAAACATAAGACAGGAAGCTGTCAAAATTCTAGAGGAGAAAGCAGGCAACAACCTCTTTGACCTTGGCCACAGCAACTTCTTACTTGACATGTCTCCAGAGACAAGGGAAACAAAAGCAAAAGTGAACTATTGGGACCTTACTAAGATAAAAAAGCTTATGCACAGTGAAGGAAACAATCAGCAAAACTAAAAGGCAACCGACAGAATGAGAGAAGATATATGCAAATGACATATGAGATAAAGGGTTAGTATCCCAAAATCTATAAAGAACTTATCAAACTCAACACCCAAAAAACAAATAATCCAGTGAAGAAATGGGCAAAAGACATGAATAGGCACTTTTCCCAAGAAGACCTCCAGATGGCTAACAGACACATGAAAAAATGTTCAGCATCACTCAGCATCAGGGAAATACAAATCAAAACCACAATGAGATACCACCTCACACCTGTCAGAATGGCTAACATTAACAACTCAGGCAACAACAGATGTTGGCGAGGATGTGGAGAAAGAGGAACCTTTTTGCACTGCTGGTGGGAATGCAAACTGGTGTGGCTACTCTGGAAAACAGTATGGAGGTTCCTTAAAAATTAAAAATAGAACTACCCTACGACCCAGCAATTGCACTACTAGGTATTTATCCAAAAGATACAGGTGTGCTGTTTCGAAGGAACACATGTGCCCCAGTGTTTATAGCAGCACTATCGACAATAGCCAAAATATGGAAAGAGCCCAAATGTGCATTGACAGATGATGGGATAAAGAATATGTGGTTTAAGGGCGCCTGGGTGGCGCAGTCGGTTAAGCGTCCGACTTCAGCCAGGTCACAATCTCGCGGTCCGTGAGTTCGAGCCCCGCGTCAGGCTCTGGGCTGATGGGTCAGAGCCTGGAGCCTGTTTCCGATTCTGTGTCTCCCTCTCTCTCTGCCCCTCCCCCGTTCATGCTCTGTCTCTCTCTGTCCCAAAAATAAATAAACGTTGAAAAAAAAAATTTAAAAAAGAATATGTGGTTTATATATACAATGGAATATTACTCAACGGTCAGAAAAGAAGGAAATATTGCCATTTACAACAGCGTGGATGGAACTAGAGTGTACTATGCTAAGCAAAATAAGTCATTCAGAGAAAGACAAATATCATATGACTTCACTCATATGTGAAATGTAAGATATAAGACAGATGGATGTGAGGGAAGGGAAGGAAAAATAATTTAAAACAGAGAGGGAGACAAACCATAAGAGACTCTTAAATACAGAGAGCAAACTGAGGGTTGCTGGCAGAGTGTTGGGTGGGGGGGAAGACCTAAAGGGGTGAGGGGCATTAAGGAGAAGACTTGTTGGGATGAGCCCTGGGTATTACATATAAGTGATGAATCACTAAATTCTATTCCTGAAATCACTATATGTTAACTAACTTGGATTTAAATTAAAACAAAAATAAATAATAAAAAAATAAATAAAACCATTAGAGTCAATAGCTTAGACTTAAGTCTTACAAGATAAGGAAGGCGTTTCAGCATTAAAATTAAAATCACCATTTTCTTCCATACTTCCAGCACCAAAGCAAAACCCTCCAAACCTACATGCTTCCAGAAGTGTTCACAAGCGTTACCTTTTCTGCGGCATTTGGTACTGAGCTGAAGCAGTGTGTTCCCAGCCTCCTTTCACTATGGTGATACTGGTGGGTCTCTGAAGTGGCCCCGAGTGGGTCTTTCTGTTTGGATGATGTTCTTCTGGTATATTCCAGGTATGCCCCCATGTGGCTTGTCAAAGGCAGGGCCCATAGGTGTCCTGGTTTTGACCTAGCAGGTTGCCTGTCCTTCCCTGGGCGGTGAAGGGTGACTGCTTCCTGAGGGTTGAGGTGGAGACGCAGGAGTGCACAGTTGGGCTGGTGACCTGGGAGGTCCCCCCATCTTGGTTTACTGAGTTGACGTTGTTAAGTTTACCTCACTTCTCTGAGCCTCATTTTCTCACGTGTCATCTGTGGAGCAAACAGTACGTATGTCATTGGGTTGTTGGGAGACTTCAATAAGAAGTGCACGTGACTTGCTTAGACCCTTGCCAGGCAGACAGGAAGTCCTCTGCAAGGGTTCCAGCCCCACTGCCTGTCCTGAAACCAGGAGGATTTCTTACATTTGAGTTCACGGTTCTGTTACAGCACCCATGCCCCATAGGCCAGCTGTGGGGAGCCAGTCACACCGCACAGTGGCTGTTCGGGCTTCCCGTGTACACATTTTTTCCGTAACTGGGGCACAGTGGTCCAGAGTGTGACCTCTGAACTTGGGCCAGAGAAGGATTCAGAGGCCTGGGCCGAGAGACAGAGGCTGAGTCCGGATCCTGGTCAGGCAGCTTCCTCTAAGGTCTTGTGGTTGGTTCTGCAGGGCTGGGACTGTCACTCACAGGGGACCCCCAGGGTAACTCTAGGCGGATTCGAGCAGCAGAGGAGGCCAGAATCCTCTGTGCACGCAGCTTTGGACATTGTTACACTCTTGGGAACCCACTGAGGAGGTGACTGGCATTGAGGTCATGTTGCACCTGGAGGAACATCCCTGATGGTGGGGGTTTCCCTAAAAGGAATCGTCCATTCCCATAGTGTCTCCCATGATACATTTCCCAGCTCTCTGATTCTTTTAAAGTTAAAGTTCACTTTTCTTTCAACAAAAGGATACATAGGTAAAAAAAAAAAAAAAAAAAAAAAATCAAAGAGTACCGAAAGGCTCAGAAGAACAGGCAACAGCCCCCAGCCTGTCTGTTCCTTTTTTACTCCCCAGAGGCACTTTCAACCCTTAGATTTCTTCACTTCCGGTACTTTATCTCCACCTTTCTAAAAAGTTTGAATGAACTACTTATTTCTTAATTTACCTATCCTACACATTCAGTTCTCTTAAAATCTCCCCCAGCAGGCAGCCTCACAATTTTTGGTAACTTGGTGGTCAGTGTTTACGTATTATGACAAGGCAGACTCTGGGTACCGCTCAGTCAGGTAATGTACTATGGGTAGTTTTTCTTTCTCATGCATCCTTCTCATTTTCTTGGAATTAGTTATTGACTTGTTTCTTTCATTTTGCTTAACTGTCTAGGTGCCTATTTCTTTTATATTCTAATTTTTAAATTTTCTTTTTAATGTTTTCCCAGCTATCATTTTTATTTTATTTTGCTGTGTTGTGTTTTGTTATTTTATTTCCAGTATAGTTAACATACAGTGTTCTGGTAGTTTCAGGTGTATAATGACATTCAGCACTAACATACATCGTGACACAGCATTCCTTAAGCCCTGTGACCTATTCCCCCATCCCCCCTACCAACCTCCCCTCTGGTAACCATCAGTTTCTTCTCTGTAGTTAAGAGTTTGTTTCTTGGTTTGCTTCTCTCTCTCTTTTTTTTCCACCTTGCTCACTTGTTTTGTTTCTTAATTTCACATATGAGTGAAATCATACAGTATTTGTCTTTCTCTGTGTCCTTTTGAATTAGTATTTTTGTATTTTGGGGGTGTGATTACTGGATCATAGGGTAGTTTTCTTTTTAAGGAACCTCCATACTAATTGCCTATTGATTTTTACATACATATTAAAAAATTTTTTTAATTTTTAAATTAATAAATTATGTTTTCAAACAGCTTTATGCCTGTGTTTTTACTTTTCTAAGTGCTCCAGTACATCTGTCACACACCCATCCATATTTCTTCCCAGGGTTTAAGTACAGTTCCAGAAACTGTCCTAGCCACTCTTCCTCCAGATGTCCCACCATGGCTTTCTCTCCTTTTCCTCACATCTAGGCCTGGGCACCCCTGTCGTCACCGTCCCATGTAGGATCTGTTTCCTGGGGTTCATGGTTTCCTCTTCATTGATTTCATCCCCAGTTTTGCTGATGCATTCTCCAGTAGGTTCCTAAGAGAGGGCTGCTGGAAGATTAAATCCTTGTATGTCTGCAAATGTCTTTATTCTGCCCTCACATTTAATTGGTTTGAGTGGAGAATTCAAGAATTCCCCAGAATCTTAAAGACATTTTTTTCCCTTGTCTTATTTAGCACTCGGTGTTGCTGTCGAGAAGTCTGATGTGTTCTGATTCCCATTCCTTTTTATGTGACATGGTACTTCTCTCTGGAAGTTTGAAAGATGGTTTATTTCTCCCAGATTTGGTGGGATTCTCTCGTTTTGCTTTGGGGTGGGACTTTTTCATTCACTGTGCTGGAACACTCACGTCCTCCTTAGTATGGACACTCACCTTCTCTTCCATTTTTTGTTTCTCTTTCTGGAGATTTCATCATTTGGATGTTGTCCTGATCCCTCAGCCTTCTTTGTTTGACTTTCCTATAGCTTATCTCATCTCAGTATTCTGCTTTCTGGAAGTGATCCTCAATTTTCTCTTCCAGTATTTTTTTTTAATTTTTAATTTTAGCTATAACTTTTTTATTTCTAGGTTCTCTATATTATTCTTAAATTGATCCTTTAAAATGGTTTTCACAATATTCCATTCTTTGGTGGTTGCAATATATTTATTAATCCCTTTGAAGATATGAATTATAGATTTGGCTGCCTGTTTCTTAATTTTAATTGTTTCCTCATACTGCTTATACTGTCTCTGCTACCCTCAAATGCCCGTTGTTCTTTTTTTCTTTTTTTTTTTTTAAGAAAGGATTCAATTTTGTTCCTTTTTTTTTAATGTTTATTTTTGAGAGAGAGAGAGAGACGGAGAGCAATTGAGAGAAGGGCAGAGAGAGACACACAATCTGAAGCAGGCTCCAGGCTCTAAACTGTCAGCACAGAGCCTGACAACACAGGGCTCTAACTTATGAAACCCGAGATCATGACCTGAGGCAAAGTCAGATGCTTAACCTACTGAGCCACCCAGGTGCCCCTAAATGTCTGTTTTTCTAATTTGGACACTGTCTTTCATATTTGGGACTTACCTTCAGCACCTGGTGATCCTTTGCTGTCAGTTTATGTTTAAGAGTGGGGCACTAGTTAGTGGGGGTGGAGTGCCAGGGTGGGGGTGGGGCCTGTGGGCTGGTGGGTGGTGCACAGGGTGATGTAGCAGGGAAGTAGCTTTTGTAGCAGGAGACCCCGAGAGTCTATGCGTGCTGGTCTATTCTCTGGCACTCTTTAGTATCTCCAGAAACGAATCCTTTGGTATCCAGTGCTTAGGGGATACACACAGCTGCTGAGACACCAGAACCAGGAAGGAGGATAAGCGTGGTGGTGGCAGGGGAGGGGGGCCCACCATTCAGTATGCACAGTTTTCAGTCTGGAGTCTACATCCTCCTTATGTTCTGGAGTCCTGAGCCTTACTGGTTCCATTTATGCAGAAAATACATCTGAAATGGGGATGGGGATCTGGGAGTATGACTGCTGTGTTTATAGACCTTGTTCCAATCTTCCTGTTTCACCCTCATCCCCAGTGGTATCTGGTGGCTCTGGGACGGTGTCCCGGGGTGCAAGTCATTAGACCCTCCACTCTGCTAAATCCCAGCCTTTCACTTTACACATCTCTTTGCACAGACGGTTGTTGACATCTCTCTTGCATCGTGCTCTTCTCCTGCTCTGTATTTTAGTGGGTTCATGCCTTCTCCACGTGGTTGTCATTTGAGAAGAACATCGGCAGAGAAGGGAAACATCCCCATGTGTTCGGTCCGTCACTGCCCACCTACTCCTCTCCACAGGCAGCTCCTATACCCAGGGAAATGCTGGAAAGACAGGGAGGGCATGAAAGGGTGAGTGTGTATAGGAGAGAAGAATGTGTATATGTGAGTGTGTAATTAAAGAGCGTGTATGAGAGAGAGAGAGAGTGTGTGTGTGTGTGTGTGTGTGCGCGTGTGTGGCACGTGTGAAGCCCTGTAATAAATACTCTGAGCAATGCACTCAGCAGCAGCAACTCCAGTGATTTGGGGAACAGGGCAGGGTAAAAACAAGATAAGCGAAACAATAAGGGACCTCATTGTTGAAATGGGTATGTGGCCTCACAGAGTGGGGATTTTGAAGGGGATATACTCAGCTCAAGGGATTACATCCTGGAAACTTCATTTAAAATTTTTTGATTACCTTACTCGGGTAGCTAGCAAGGTGTGTGGCTTTTCACATTTCGACCCTGACTGAGTGGCAGGTTCGTTCATTCCTTCAACAAGCTTTGATTGAGCCCATATGTATCAGGCACTGTGCACAGTGCAGGGGATGGATGGCAATTGCTATTTTCCTTGTGAAGCTTGTAGTCCAGGGGCAGGATAGTAGGGGGCAGGTAAACATTAAGTGCACATGTACATAATTTGTGTTTGAAGGCCAAATCTAGTCCCAGAGATGGGGAAGGAATCCCAGAGGACCAGCTGAACCCCAGTGTGGCAGTTTAGGACTTTTTGAATCTTGATGTAGCACGATGTCACTTTAAAGGTGTGGTTCGATGTCAGACCAGCTGTCCTCGTTTTCGGTTTAGACGTGTTAGTGCTGGCTCTCTGGGTGCCCCCTGCTGAGCACTGAGGCAGACGCTTTGCATGTACGGTCATCTCTAACCACGGAGTCCCCAGGAGGAGGGGGTTTGCTTAAGCCATCCAGTGTCAGGTTCAGGTCTGCCTCTTAATTTCATGGGCTGCGCTGCACCTAGATCACCTCTTCCTGCAGCCCTCAGCCCACCTCCCCATGGCCTCTCCCATCCCGAGAGTCAGAGGCTGGCCACTGAGTTCTCACGGTCAGAGTTGAAACGTGAATTTCTGCAGGGGGGCCTGCGCAGCCTCCCGCCTCACACGTAACTTATCGTGTACCTCGTTAGCTCATCTAATTTGGGACACAAGCATTAAGGTTCATAAACACCTTTGTGTGACTGGATTAGAAAGAAGCTTCTGGGTACATCTTATTTTTACAGGGAAGGCGAGGCTGGGAATGCCCGGCCTTGTTACCCCAGGGCCACTTTCTCAGTGCTTCTGATGAGCTGGGACCCGGGACCTTCTTGCTCCTTGTTCTAGTCCACCCTCCGTGTGGGTCCGGGCTCTGGGCACCTCTGTGTTCTGCCCAGACACACACACACACACACACACACACACACACGTGCACACACACATGTGCATACACACACATATGTGCTTGCACTCTCTCTGTCTCCCTCTCTCTCTCTCTCTCTCTCTCTCTCTCTCACCACCCTCCTCACCTCCCCTTGGTTGGGGTTGGAGGGCATTACACATTTTTACTTCATTGCAAATGAGTTGTGGCCTCAGGGCAAAGCCAGGCCTTTGGTTGTGCATTTTTAATGCCTTTCCAGTGCAGGTTGGAGGGCTATACCGCCTGGGCCTCCCAGGTAAGGGGCAATCCCGCTGCGCACCTGTTCTCTTTACACGCTTGTACCGGCCTCTTTATCACAGTGAGGTGTCTTTCCCACCCAGAAAAAGGAAAATTCAGGCAGTGGGGTGAGCAGAGGGGGAACCATCCTTTTCAAGTCCTGGAAACAATAGCCTTGATTTAGGGTATACCCGCCCTCCAGTGGAATTACTAAATATCCAGGAGAGCCCTTCTGAACTCCATTCCCTTTCTGGTGGGAGGTTAAAGACAGCTCTGTTTTCTGAGGTCCCAGCCTGGGATTCCACAACCTTCTAGTGTTCTGCAGACTATTTTTTTAATGTATCAAAAATAAGGCATTTATTATTGAGAAACCACGGTTTGTGTAAGTTCCCTTATTTCTTTGTTCCTCTAGCATCTTTTATTTTCACATCTTCATGGTTCTGAAATTGGGATGCATCTTAAAATAGATCCATACAGTTTGATATTTGATTTCCTTTTTTCCTAAAGGGTTATTCTTTCCATCCCTGAGTGATTCCCAAGTGACTACATCCTAGAATTGAGGAAGTACCAGAAAAGTACAGTTTGGGAAATAAAAATCTTTCAAAACTTAATGTGCTGACTTCTCCAATCCTTTCTTGGTCCATTGCAACAAAGGTTGCTCTTTTCTCGTTAGAACCACTCCATTCTCATGGAATCCACAGGAGAAAACAAACAAAAGAGATGCTTGGTGGTGGAGAGTTAGGGCCCCTGCCTTATAGCTCATGTTTTCCAAGAAACTTTATGTAAGACCATTGTGGGGGAAAGTGCTGATGAGGCCTATGCTGTTCCAGGTCGTCTCTTTCTGTGGGGGTGACATAGTTGGAGCAAACGGTTCCTGAAATTATCCCCATACCATTCCTCCCCCACATTTCAGGTCAAACATATTTGCACATGTAGCATAAGGGTCTTTCTTTTTCTCGTGTTGCACTTGCTAATTTACGATTGTTCAGTTTGGGGGGGGGGAAGGCATTTTTCTTTTGCCAGTTGGCCTTTGGGCCTCTCTGAGGCAGCCTCCGAGAATGTAGCTGTAGGGGGCCCTGGGGATGCCCCCCACGCCCCCGCCCTGCTCATGTGACCACCAGAGGCCGTTGGCGTGCTGTGTGGAGAGTCCACGGGATGGGGCTGAGACCAGGCAGTTTTTGTGCAAAGAATGGAGGTGCTTTCAGGGATTTGTCAGATCGAGAACTGCCCCCCGATGTCTAAGTCCCAACAGGACGACCAGGGAGACAGCAGAGAACAGATCGTCTTGGAGCTCAGTCTGAAACAGGGTGCTGCCCCCCCAGCTTCCTGGATGTGCCCCCTCGGGATGCTGTCCTCTGGAGCTACCGAGTGAGACAGCAGAGCAAGCCCCGGCGGTCTGTGACTAGAACAGTCTGAAAAGAAATGGGGGGGTGGGGAGGGGAGATGCTGTCCTCATCCAACCATTCCTCTCCTGCTCTCCAATCTCATCGTCAGCAGATTGCCCCAAAGCAGGGACTTTCACGCTAAGCTCCCCGCCCCGGCCCAGTACACAAGTCCTTTAGGACTCAGATCAAGGCTGGCTTCATGCTTGAGCGCTTCTGAGAGGAACACCTCTGTAGCTCTGGACGGGGAAATGGCTTCTTAGTGAGGCCATAAACAAGGAGCTGAATCTTTTTTATTTTTCCATCATGATACAGTTTCCGACCTTGAGTACCACTCGTGGAGCCTGCATACGGAGGAGACAGAGAGGAGCGGGCTTCCCTGGTACCCCGCCCCCCAGCCCCCACTAGGGTCCCCTTGACGAAGCATCCTGGCTGGCCCCAGGGCCCTGGAGCGGGCGGTGCTCCTCTCAGGTGGCATTTCACACCCCATTGGACTTTTTTCTGCACCCTGTATGTCCCCCGAGTAAGTGGTAATGAGGAACTTAATGTGCTGACTTCTCCAATCCCTTCTTGGTCCATTGCAACAAAAGTTGCTCTTTTCTCATTAGAACCATTTTTGTCAGGGTGTCTTTAATCAATGGCTTCCCTGGGGACAATATTTTTAGAAGTTGTATTTTTCACATTCTCCCTTTTCCCCTTTTGGAAAATCTCTTCCCGGTGCCTAGTGAAATGAACTAATGAGATGCCATGAGAGTTCGGGCCAGTGTTAATTGGCGCAGGTATGGAGAAGATGCTCACACACGCCTCCTTTTCCAGCCTGCCTTACCTGTGCTCTTTTTCTCTGTCTCTTTGGTGTAGGTTGCACAGACAGCAGATGGTGTGGATGCTGACCTCTGGAAAGATGGCTTATTTAAATCCAAGGTTACCAGATACCTGTGTTTCACGAGATCATTTTCCAAAGAAAATGTAAGTCTGGTAGTGGTGTCCGTTTGCTGAGTGAGCACAAGGCATTTACGTGCCTGGCTGAAATTTCCTCTTTTTTTTTTTTTTTTTTTTTTTTTTTTTTTGCTGTTGTTGTTGTGGTTTATTTTCATTGCCATATTAATCTGTGGTTTTAGTGAACTGGGTAGAAACCAGCAGCTAGCGCTGTGTTTCATTTATTAACGGTATTATTAGCCACGTACCCAGGTGTACCGTGAACTCCATTAAAATGTGTTCTCAAAAGGGAACCAGGAAATTTCTCCCCCAGCCATCATTTGCCTACCTTTCCTGTAAGTCACAAATCACAGGGTAGTGTGGACGTGAGAGTTTGCTAGTGCAGCTGGATTTAAAGCCGGCCGATAAATGGAAGCATGGCTGGAAGGACACTCCATGATCACCTCTTCTCCCAGACACGGCCTCGTTTCCCAAATGACTTTCTCCCTGAGTCTCTGTGACGTTTGACATTTCTTTGTGTCTGCAGGTAGGTGTCTACCACATGTGTAGATGTCTTTCGGTGTGGTGTTCTTAATTCTTGGGCCCGTAAATTAGGAAATTTTAAAGCTATCCATTAAGGCTCTTCCAATAGAGTGTTTTAATGAGTGGCTTAGAAAAAAAGGGAAGTAGCTTTCGTATCTACCCAGAGCTACTCTGAGTGGGGCCTCTTAGAGGCACTGCAAATAAACCTTTTCCATCCTCAGACAGTCTCTGCGAGTATTCGCTCCTTTCCCAAGATCAGAGAGTTTCTGTGCTTATCTAAGGTCACCTGTCTTCCCTCGCCCCAAACGGGGAGCTGTCAGACTTTGATTTTCAGGGGTGACATTGTATTTTTGGCCTAGATGTCATTGTCTCTTTCTAACGCAAAAAAAAAATGGGGGGTTATTAATTTATTTTTATAAGTTTTATTGTAACAGTAACAGAAGCTCATGGTTTAAAAAGAAAAACGATTTTTTTCAAACATCCTCATTCAGAAGTGGGAAAGGGGAACAGTCGGTCTTTCTCCCCATCACATACCACACGGCCTGTGGTCCTATCCCTGGGTCCTCTGGTGTCCCTCAGTGATGTCTGGACGTAGACAGTCACATGGTTCTGTGGCTTGCACACTCTCCCACCCGCCGTCCCTGTTGTTTATTGTTAAGTCTTTGTTAGGAAAATCATTTCCTCATGTATCCAGGAGTGGGGCAGAAATCATTGCTTTAATTTTCTCCCCCTAATTACGAGAGTAACATATGCTGGTTGCAAAGGACAGAGTTCCTAATGGGGCAGGGACAGTCCCGGCACTAAACACTGGAAGTCCTTCTCGTGCATGTGGGAAGGTGGCAGCTAAGGCTGTAAGGAGTCTGAGCAGGTCCCTGGGTGCCGCCCTGCGAGACACTGGAGGCTGGGTTGCCTTTCCGGACGGACGTGGGCTCGTGCAGTTAGGGGTGCGTGGCCCCATTCCTCCTCCCTGCGTCCGTGTCCACACTCGGTACACTCTCCCGCCCCCTTTGTCCCTGAAGTTGACCTAAACCCGCTTTTGAAATGATTGATATTTTTAGCTTTTGTCACCTCCGTCCGGTCTGCCGGCTGCCACTTTCCGCAGGTCAGCTCATTCCTGCCACTTAGGGCGGGATGGACGAACTCCCCGAGGAGCTGAACAACTCACTGTGGCCTGGTCTCTTGGCTCATCACTGATCTCTGCTCAGCCTCTTCTCCTGACCGAAGAGGCTGCAGCTCCAAACCGTACCCTCAGAGGACAGCTACGATGTCTTTGATAGTTTTTGATTTCTAGGGTTATTTTGTTTGATTCTTTGTTTGTTTTTGCATTTGCCCTGAAGGCTGTGGGGTGTTGTAGTCTAGGCCAGAAGAGTTCTGGATCCCTTGGAGCTGGGGATGGTGACAAGTCAAAAAATGACAGAAGTCACCAACGCTTGTTTATTTTGGGTGTCCCGGGTAAGTGTATTTCATATTATAGAAGATGCATCGAGTTTATCAGCCTTTGTTGAACATTAAAGAGATCTTACTGAGTGCCTGCCTTGCAGGCCTCACTCCAGGAGGGCCAGGCGTTGGGGGGGGAGGGGTAGGGTGTTAGCAAAGGGCTGGGGGAGAAATCTCGCTTCCCCTCTGAAGGAGTATAGGAAATCGGTGCATTTTCTTTTCCGAGGAAGAATGACTGAGTCCGGGAGTGAGATCCAAAGGGATCCAGACGAGGGGGGGTTGGCAGGGACCCACTTGCCAGCTCAGGAGCACAGGAGGAGTGGGGTGTGTTTTAATCCCATACAGCCAGTCTGTCCTGGTTGTGCTGTCACCACCAGGACTTTGCATAGTGTCATTTTTTACAACTGTAGAGGAGGGATGTGGGATCTCAAGACTGGACAGATTCTTAATTAGGCGGCTCGAGACTCCCAATGTAGGAGTTTTGGGACACTCCTTTGGAACCTAAATTCCTTTCCCCCAATAACGCTATTAATACAGAAACCTGGCTTTGGAGTGACATTGCTTCCTGGGGAAGGATCGAGATTAATTGCACTTTTCATGCCCTGTACTTTCTGCATTACCTGTAATAATAATGTACATAGATTAGGTAGGGAGGATATTAAACAGAAGGATTTATGAACATTTGAATATTAAGTTGGTTATCTGTGGCTACCTTAAATGCAAGGTTGTCAAAAATAATTACAGTATACTAGCAAATACTGGCTACCAGAGACAATATAAATACCCTGAGTCAGTGCATATTGGGCTTTTGGCATGAATCATTTGCTCAACAAGGATTGGGAATACGTTCTTCATATTTATGAGGAGGAAATGAAAGAGAGCACGGGATGGGGGAGGGGAGAGGAACAAGCAAAATTAATGGTGTCGCAGACCTACTGTATTAAACCCGGTACAGCAGCAGCCCCGTGCACGGAGGGACCACACTTGGGCTGCGGGCAGCTTTGACAGTGCAGCCTCCCGTTTTGTATGCATGGGAGGGTTTTTGATGCTTTTTTTAATGGCCACACCACTGATGTTCTGGTTTTATGATCAGGGACATTTGTAGAGTGTGGAGGGTGAGGTCGCTAAGTGGTTTGCAGTTGACTTCTGTGAAACCCAACTTGTCAAGTAGAAGACATTTGAGAAGGATATTGATGAATGCCCATCCATCTACGGGGCAGGAAAACACAGCCAGTTGTTAATTTCTCAATGCAGAAAGCAGTGATGACATGGAAAAGCAACTGCCAGGGGAAAAAAAATTATGATAGATTAGATCAGGCAATTCTGAAAGCAGCTGATGTTTTCGAGTTAGGTTAACGGTTCAGACCTTTTCTACACGGTCAGAGATTTATTCTGCATTAGTAAGATTCCCCTTTCCACTTGCTGCACTGCACTGGGCATTGTTTCCCTGAGACCCAGCTACCTGAAATGTAATAATATAAAATGGTCCTCAAACACGATAGTTCAGGGAGAAAGAAACGATTTTGCGACAACAGGGCCATGAAAGCACTGGTCACAGTTTGCACTTGACATGCCGACTTTCACGATTAAATCTGGAGAATGTATTTCATTTGTGCACTTTTGGGGTATGATGGCTTTATCAAATATACTTTCATTTTTATGTTTATTTTTATTGTTACTTTTGTTTTTGCTGATACAGTTTTTTTTAAAAAAATTTTTTTAACGTTTATTTATTTTTGAGACAGAGAGAGACAGAGCATGAACAGGAGAGGGTCAGAGAGAGGGAGACACAGAATCTGAAACAGGCTCCGGCTCTGAGCTGTCAGCACAGAGCCCGACGCGGGGCTCGAACTCACGGACCGCGAGATCATGACCTGAGCCGAAGTCGGCCGCTTAACCGACTGAGCCACCCAGGCGCCCCGCTGATACAGTTTTGATTTGTCATCCAAGCAGATCTAATCTCGTTGCTGACTCTGGCCCACCCCGTTGAAAAGGTGCCCCCCAAACGTTAAATTGTTCAGATCATTATTGAGCACCTGCTGTGTGCCAAGAACCATGCTAAGCTTGGGTTTAGAGTAATGACAGATGGTTTGGGTCCTCGTGGTTCTTGAACCCCAGTGGTGAGACAGACGTTAAACAACTAACCTCACAAAGATGCCATTACAAATTGATACGGGGGAAAATAGAGAGTGACCAAGAGAGAACATAGCATAGAGTTTAGATGGTAAGAATCCCCTGACTGGTTTTCTGAGGTCTTGTTGGCACTGAGCGTTTCCACCGGAAGTGTGGGCTGCAGGCACCAGTATGTTTGCAGACGATCCCCTCTTGCAGTTCCAGAAAGGGATGTGCTGTCTGCAGGAGGTATTTTTGCACTGGTTACGGAAACTGCGCACTGTGGACCACCATGTACTGCCACTGAACAGAAACTTTAAGAGGCCCTTGGGCATGTCATTTTAGGAGATGTGTAATACTGAGGCAGCAGGGCTTTTCACTCGGTATCAGTTTATGATTCTTGGGATTTTACGGAATGCATCTAGCAGCCAAAACGTGTCAATATGCAGACCGGCCATCGCGCAGGAGTGTGACTGGTTCTCCGTTAGGCTCCGATGCAGCTCTCTCCTGCTGTGGTGACTGCCCCGGGAACGTGCTCTTTCTAAAACCCGCTGGCCCCCGAGAGCTGAGGCTCCAGGCTGAGTGGCAGCCTGGTCCCAGGACGCGTGCGCACAGCTGCCCTCTGCTGGGTTATGTGTCGAGCGTCTCCCGGGTTGCTGTCTAGCCAACTAACCAAAGCCGTGGCTGAGTGAGTGGCTTTGAGGTGCCGCAGATGAAACTCCTTCCCGGGGGCCACGCGCGTCCCCGTGTAACCGCTGGGGAACATTAAGTGGCACCTACTCTAATTAACCTGCTGTCGTAAAGCTGCACCAGTCATTGTGTTAAATATGCATCTCGAAGCCAAAATGGCAAACCCACCACAGGGGTGTTCAGATTAATAGTCTGTATCTCTTTTCTTTCTTCCCAAGAGTCATTTAGGGAACGTGTTAGTGGATATGAAGCTCATTGACATCAAGGACACTCTGCCTGTGGGCTTCATCCCGATTCAGGAGACGGTGGACACACGTGAGTCTCCCTTTAGCACCACTCATTACGACGGGACTTTTCTTCCTGCAGGTGTATTTTTAGAGGTTTTGCATGGGCATTTTTCTTTGGGAACATTCCAGGAGGCCTTGCTGCATGCCCGTGAATGAACCCTGCTGCTTCTGACGCGTGTCTGACTTGGTTCTCCGAGGAGTTTGTGGTGTTCTGGGGAGCAGCGTGTAAATGAGCAGAATGTCCTTTTCTCTTACAACGGGCTCCCTGCTGAATCGGCCGCCTCAGGAACACAACGGTGAAACTGCTCGTGGTTCGTGGTTAGTCCATCCTCTGGTGTTAATGGAAGCCAACCTTGGCGCAAGACCCAGAAGCATCAGGAAAAAAATCAAAGACGCCTGGGGAATACAGGTGCAATAATGTCCTTATTTTTGGCTCTTGGAGCACACAAGAAAAGTCGGAACCAGAAAGCCTGCGCTAGAGGACACAGGGTTCAAGTGTGAGTGAATACTCTGACCCCTGAGCCACAGCGAGCAGAAGCGCGTCCCCGGCCAAATAGAAGCTTTTTCAGGATCCTGGAGTGCTTTGAGGTTCTTGTCAGGCACGTCAGTTATTAAATCATGCTGGAAAACCTCTGGATATTTGAGCCTCCCCATTTTGATACAACTTAACTTGTTTTATTTTTAACTACTGATCCCAACTTTAGGATGTCCCCAACAGTGAAGCAGCAAATGGAAAACAAAGAATCCTTTCTTTATTACATATGATTCACTTGTGAAATTCTGGATCTCATTCTTTGTCATACATGCTTTATTTTTCCATAGTTAGTCCCATTTTGGGCCCACAATTTTTTTGCTGTTTTCTTGCTAGCATTTCATATAGACCAGACTTTGCATATCTACACAGACGCCATATAGCCATTTTTTTTTTAATTTCTTTATTGTAGAGAGAGAGCACATAGCGGGGGAGAGTGGCAGAAGGACAGAGAGAGTGAGAGAGGAAGGGAGGGAGAGAGAGAATCTTAAGCAGGCTTCACACTCAGTGTGGAGCCCGCCACGGGGCTCAATCCTGGGATCGTGATCTGAGCCGAAATCGAGCGTCAGCCGCTCAACCCACATCTGAGCCACCCAGGCACCCCCCCCACCCCGCCACCCCTGGCCATTATTTTAATGAAACAAGGATATTCCAGTGTATAGCGTATTTTTATTTTCTTAATTGTCCTCTCACTTTTGGCCATTTTGTTTTTACTTGTTATATACGTATTAGCTAATAATCATGAGAGCGGACGTGTTGTAACCTAACAGATGCTAACCCCTGTGATAAATGGTTCCTGACTTCAC
This sequence comes from Lynx rufus, assembly GCF_022079265.1. Classification (NCBI taxonomy): domain Eukaryota; kingdom Metazoa; phylum Chordata; class Mammalia; order Carnivora; family Felidae; genus Lynx; species Lynx rufus. The sequence continues at coordinate 85,225,457 of NW_025814824.1, forward strand.
TGAATCTTCAAAAGACCCCTATTTAGAGATGAGCATTATTAAACCCATCACATGTGAGAAAAATGAGGCACAGGAACTGCTGAGGGTTTGAAGAACTTATCCAAGATTCAAGTGGGGGAGTAACTGGAAGACACACGCAAGTCAGACTCCAGCCATACTGTTAGCCACACAGCCGCCCTGTAACAGCATGTGGTTAAGTGCCTTTTACAGAAGGGTTTTATATATTTATGCATCAGGGTTTTCTGGTAACGGTTCTATTGAGATATAATTCACCTACCATATAATTCACCCATTTGAAGTATCCATTTCAGTGGTTTTTAGGATAGTCACAGAGTTGTGCAACTATTACCACAATTAATTTGGAAACACTTCATCATCAAGAAAACCCTCTACTCATTAGCAGTCACTCTCCATTTCTCTCCAGCCCTCACCTTGCCACCGCTTCCCAGCCCTGGGCAACCACTAACCTACTTTCTGTACAGACTTGCCTGTTCTGGACACTTCATGTAAACAGGATCCTCCAACATGTGGTCTTTTGTGATTGACTCTTTTCACTAAGCATAACCTTTTCAAGGTCCACGTTGTAGCATGTGTCAGTACGTTATGCCTTTTTATTGCCGGATAATATTTCGTTATCTAAAGGTCCCACATTTTGCTTATCCATTCAGTTGGTGGACATTTGCACTTTTGGCTATTAGGATTGATGCTGCTGTGGGCATTCATTACAAGTCGTTGTGTGGTGTGGACCATGTTTTTCTTGCTCTTGGGTGCACACCTAGGAGTGGGATTTCCAGCGTCACATGGTAACTCTGTATTTAATTTTTTGAGGACCCACCAAACTGTGTTTCAGGGGAGCAGCACGATTTTGCATTCCCACCAACAGTGTTTAAGGGTTCCAGTTTCTCCACATCTTCACCAGCACTCGTTATTACCATTCTGGCCATCTTAGTGGGTGTGGAATGGTCTCTCCCTGTGGTTTTGATTTGCATTTCCTGATGGTTAACGGTGTTGAACAGCTTTTCACGTGCTTGCTGGCCATTTGTATATCTTCTCTGGAGAAATGTCTCTTCTGATCCTTTGGCATTTTAAATTGGATTGTCTTTTTATTGTTGAGTTGTAAGAATATTTTCAGATATTCCAGATACAAGTCCTTTATCAGTTATATGGTTTGCAAAATTTTCTTTCTTTGGGTTTTCTTTTCACTTTCTTGACATCCTTTGAAATGCACAAGCTTTTTATTTTGACGGAGCTCGGTTCATTTACTTTTTTCCTTTGTTGCTTATGTTTTTGGTGTCATACCTAAGAAAGCATTGCTTAACTCAAGATTACCAAGATTTATGCCCGTGTTTTTTTCTGAGGGTTTATTGTTTCAGCTCTTACATTTATGCCTTTGATCCATTTTGAGTTAACTTCTGTGTATGGTGTGAGATAGGGGTCTAACTTTATTCTTTCACATGTGGATGTCATGTTCTAGCACGATGTGTTGAAAAGACTATTCTTGCCCCCGCTGACTTGTCTCAGCATCCTTGTTGAAGATCATTTGACCATAAATGTGAGTTTGTTTCCAGACCCTTGAGTTCTCTTCCATTGATCTGTATGTCTTTCCTCATGCCAATAGCACGCAGTCTTGATTACCGTAGCTTTGTGGCAAGTTTTGAAACCAGGAAGTATGAGTCTCCCAACTTCATTCTTCTTTTTCAGGATTATTTTGGCTATGCTGGGTCCTTTGAATTTCCATGAATTTTAGGATTAGTCTGTGTCTGCAAAGAAGCTAGCTAGGTTTTGATAGGAGTGGTGTTGAATCTCTAGATCAGTTTGGGTATGGGTAAGATTTTGAATGATTTTCTTGTGATGAGTTTCCAAGTACTTGAGGCTGCAGGGTCTTAGGTCCGCTCTGGTCTGCTCCAGCCTTCTTCTACAAACATTTTCCTTCTCTTCAAGCACTCTATACTTGACCCACACTGAGGTACTCACTCTACACTCTTCACTCCTGTTTCCTTCCTGACTCTGCTTATTGGCTGTGTTGTTTTCCTTGCCTGAAATGCCCTTTCCCTCAATTCTGAGCGTCCACACCCCTTAGCTTTCAAGGGCGAGCTTTAATTCTGCCCCCTGCGTGAAACCGTCTCTGACCCCGAGGTACCAGTTTCAAGTAAGTTCGCTCTCCTCCACGGTCAGCGAAGATTGATGAACGCCTCCATAGGCACCACAGGCTTTGCGAGAGAAGGTGACTAAGATACTGGGCCTTCCCTCCAGGAGCTCAGTCTGGTGGGTGACCTGGCCCTGAAAACAAGGTCTCACGTTACAACGTAACCAGACAGAACTGTCATCCGTCAGAGAGCAGGGGCCAGCTGCCTCCTTTCCACTTTTCATCACAGCCGGCACAGCACACGTTTAGTGGAGGGAGGGAGCAACGTAAGCACTGCGGTGCAGTGGTCGGAAGCCAAAGGAAGCGATCGGGTTTGCCTCTCAGTGGCCCCCTGTTCTCTGTCAGGACACGCTGCGGCTTGGCGTGGGGGAAGCACGTGGGCTCCGGGGTCAGACTCACTGATACAGGGTCTGGCTCTGCCACTTACGGCTTTAGCACCCCAAGCACATGACTTCACCCTTCTGGGCCTCAGTTTCCTCATCTGTAAAACGGAGGGGGGAATGTCCGATACCTCGTAATGTTTTTAGCTTGGATTTTAGCCGCGTCTATGTCTTCTGCGCATCTTTGCTACTAACCTTTTTCTCTGAGGGTGAGATTCATGTTTAATTCATTGTCGAATCACCTAAGGCACCTACCATACACAGCACCTTGCTCGGAGGATGGGCTTCATAAAGATAAGCTTTAGTAGTCTCTGTTGCCAAATTAACTTCCAGAAATACCAGTTCACGGTGCCACTAATGATACAGGCTTGTTTCTGTTTTCCAGAGGCCTGTCGGCGTAGGCTTTAAATTTTTATTCAGTTTTACTATTCTAATTTTATTTAATTTTCTCGTCATCATTCATTAGCAAGACCTGAACATTTTCACACGTGTTCGCTTGCTGCTTTTGCTTATTCTTATGTGACTCGTCTGTTTAGGAACTAAAATTGCCTTGTGGACTTGTATTCATTTCCCACTTTTCCCCCGTGTTTTTCTTAGGTTCAAAATTTGCCTTGGTGTTCGTTTTTGACAACTAATTGACTTGTGATGTCTTTATATCGATACACTGGAAAGCCACGAGGGATTTCCCATTCTGCATTTTCCTCCTGATTTGTTGAACCAGTTAAGTGAGGAGGCCCAGGGCCTCGTCCTGTCTGGGCCTGCGGTCTGGCTGCGGTGCAGCCCCCGTGATCTGGGTGGGAAGCCTCTTCCCCGTGACTGGGGGTCTGTCACTTGGCTGCCCGTGGACATCCTGAGGGCAGGTCCTCGCATCACCAACAAGTGTCTCCCCACACACGGAGAGGGGGTGGGCTTAGGGTAGCCTCTTCATTTCGGGTTAGATGTCGTTTCCTAGAGCCTCTTCCCAGGGGCCAGGTGAGCCCAGACCGACCGGAAAGACCTGTGGTCAGCTCTGTGCAGTTTGCAGCGCCTTTAAGGCCCCGATTTTATGAAGTCAGCCAAAAAACAAAAAAAAGAAATGAGACTCTTGTAATGAATTTAAAATAGTTTGTTGCTATCCACACAGTACTTAAAAACTGGAAGACTGTTTGTTTTAGTAAAGTGCTGTATCCTTCCTCTGTGTTCATTAGCATGACTGAACACATTTCTATTGACTCTGTATAATGTGTTTACTTAGAATCAGGCCTGTTTAAGCATGTGTAATTAGTGGCTCCGTCTCTTACCCCGAGTTGCTGTAGATGGAGGAATGGAGCAAAGAGCAGGGTGGCAAAGGCAAGTAATATGCCGGCCTTTTCGTTTATTGGAGGAAAGGTCTCACCTTCTTCACACATTCAAAGGTCCCATCTTACCGGCTAATAGTTTCTGAAGGGGCAGGGTCGCTACGGGTGTTTCCCGCCCGGGGTAACCGTCCCTGCCTTGTGAGGTATGATGTCTGGGGTCTGGATTGAGGACGTTACTACTCCTAGCTCATAGATCGGATCTAGCCCTCAGTTCCCTTGCCTGGGAAAAGAACCCACCAAGTTCCTGAGTTTCCTCCCCTCCCCACTCCCAAGTCTACGAGGCACCACCACTGATGGCGATCCCCCCTCCGTCAAGCCAAGACCAGCAGCGGGACTGCCCTTCCCTCCCCGTTCTGTTGTCTGATTTGAAAGTGCGTACTTTCTGCCCCAGAACTGAAAGGTCCTGAAAGTCAATGTCAAACACTGACATAAATTGTGTGCTAGAGGTTTACTGGTAATAATGACGATAAGAACATTCATGGCTGTGCTTTATCGAGCACTTACTATGTGCCAGGCACTGGGCTAAGTGAAGCATATGATGTGGTATCACATTTCGTCCACCCAGTGTCCCTTTGGGGTGGGGTTCCATTAACTCCCTTTTGCAGATAATGAAACCCAGGCTCAGAGAAATTAAGTCACTTGCCTAAGATCATAGAGCTGATGGCGGAATTGGGACTTCAACCCAGATACATCAGACTCATGTATTGAGTGGCTGCAATGGATTGAAATTCATTTTTTAAAACCACAAATGGGGGCGCCTGGGTAGCCCAGTCGGTTAAGCATCCAGCTCTTGGTTCCGGCTCAGGTCACGATCTCATGGTTCGTGACTTCGAGCCCCGAGTCAGGCTGTGTGCTGACAGCACAGAGCCCGCTTGAGATTCTCTCTCTCCCTGTCTCTCTGCCCCTCCCCAGCTGGCTCTCTCTGTCTCTCTCAAAATAAATAAATAAAACTTAAAAGAATAAAACCCACAAATGAACAAACCAAAAAACACCTGGTTGGTCACCATTGGAGGTTGCTACATCACCAACTCATTGCTCTAAGATTTAATAGGTAAGAGCAAAGAATCATGTGTTTTTCTTTCCTTTCCTGTACCATGCCTTCTTCAGGGAGACCAAGTAGTTGACGAAGAAAAGTTATTTTTTATGTAGAAGAATTCCAGCTAATAAATGCAGAAGAAATCCCAGAATTAGAAAACGGCCATTTTGAAAACTTTAATGAGATTATGGATCTAGGTAACAGTCCTCAGTGGATGAAAACACTGCTCAAAGGAAGGTAGTTGGGGACTTTATAACCCAAGTTCCGGGCCGACACCATGGGAACCCAGGGTGGCACAGCCGGATGCCATACCTCATGATAGGACACTGTTGGACATATATGTACCACTTGTGAAGCATTCCTACCTAAAAAAACAACCAAACGAACAAACAAAATCTAACCTGAATCTAATCAAGCCTTCCACTCTAACTGCCACCTTACAGGAAATACAGGAGAATGACCCAATCTTACCAACTTGTCAGTGCCCTGAAGAAGAGGGGAGGGTGGAGAGGTTGTTACAGAATAAAAGGAACCTAAGAGTCCTAACAACCAGAGCTGGTGCATAGACATTGTTTGGATCTTGATCCAGGGAAAGCAATAGTTAAATGATATTTTTTGAGAATAATAGAGAAAACTTAAATATAGACTGTTCGTGATAGTTAGGAGTCATTGTTCATTTTGTTAGCCGTGATAATGGCGCGCGGGTCATACGAAAACTGATCGTTTGCCTTGGATGCCTACTGAGATATTGATGGGCGATATGACACGGGGCGGGGATTCATTTTAAATCCTCCAGCAAAACTACCAGGGAATGGGGGAAAGAAAGAGGTGACAGCAGCTTGTCCGTTGTTGACAGTGTTGAAACTGGATGATGAGAACAGGTGGATTCATTCATTCTGTTGTTCTCCCTACTTTGGGGAATGTTTGAAATTTTCCATAATAAAAAGAAAGAAGAAAAGCCCCAGTGGCAAAAAGCATTAATACTCAGGGTGTCCGTGGGTATGTCCCTGATGGCTTGAGCAGTGAGCAGATGATGGTTGTGGCAGTTATGTGGCTGTGAAGCCAGCTCCACGGGTTTATTCCAAGCTGCTTCTCCTTGCAGAGGTGTGTGCACCCCTGGAAGCCCTTCCCGGCAGGGGTGTCTGGGGTCAGGTCCCGAATGCAGGGCAGGGCTCCTGGTGCCTACCCTGCAGTCCCAGCCTGTGGAGGGCAGGAGGGGTGCAGCCCAGTGGCTGGGATGACCGGTCGCTTTTGCTGCCAAGAAGGGAGCGTGACAGGAGACACGGCGTTCAGAATAGAGATGTTGGCGTCTCTGGTAGACTCATACCTTTTCTTGTCCTTTTCTTCAGAGGAAGTGGCTTTTAGAAAAAAGAGGCTGTGCATTAAATTTATCCCACGGGATTCAACTGAAGCTGCGATTTGTGACATTCGGATCATGGGCCGGACGAAGCAGGCCCCCCCTCAGTACACGTTTATTGGGTAAGTCTCAGGAACGCTGATCTCCTCTCTTCTCTCTGCCAGGAGTGCTCAGGTCACTCCCAGGGCTGAGGTCCCGAGACGGTGTGTGACCCGGGGGCTCTCGGCCACCTGCCTCTCTAGCCTGAGCTCTCATTGCTGCCCTTCCTGCTTACGCTGCTGCCAGTCCAGACGCAGAGCCCTTGACCTCTCTGTGCCTCTGCTCACACTGCCTGCTCTATCTAAGGGACTTTCCTTCCCTTGTCCTCCTGTGTGTCCGTCCTTCAGGCTTCTCGGGGGCCTTTCCACATACCTGAAAGCCCAGATATTCGCTCCTTTTTGACCACTTGGCCTCAACCCTCTACATTGTGTATTCGCCCCACCAGAGTTTAAGGAGCACCTGTTTTGTCCCTCAGGGCCAAAGACCCCGGCTGTGGTGCTGAGGGAGCAAGCAAAGACCTGCTCTCATGGAGCTGGTCTTCTAAAGGGGGAGACAAGCAGCAAACAAGAAATAAACGAGACCATTTCAGTTAATGGCGAAAATGAAACAGCAATGAACGGAGGCTACTTCAGCGAGGGTGTCAGGAGGGTGACATTTGACAGAGATGTAAATGTCAAGAAGAAAGCAGCTCTGCAGAGACTTGAAGGCAGAGCCTTCTAGGCCCAGGAGAAGAGCGAGTGTAAAGGTGGGAATGGGTGTGGCATGTTCAGGAGCAGAAAGCAGCCCAGTGTGGCCGGCACAGGCAAGCGAGGATGAGCCGGGGTTTGGAGTGAGCGGTTAGCAAGACCTCGCACAATCGTGGCGGAAGTTTGAATTTTATTCCAAGAGCAATGGAGAGCCATCGGAGGGTTTAGAGTCGGGAAGAAACATGAACATTGCCTGACTACATGATAATTCCTTGTGCAATTCTTTAGTCTGATGCTCATCCTCCCTGATAAGCAGAGGACTGCTGAGGGCTTGGCCCACTGTGTCCTATTCACCCGGTAGCCTCAGTACCAGACGTGGGCCCAGCTCTGTAGCTGTTTTATAAATACTAAGTACAAAGAATCTCAGGATTTCACTCTGGGCTCTAGATTGTAAGTGACAAGAAACCCAACCCAGGCTGGCTTAAGCAAAAGGAAGAATTCGTTGGCCGACGTAACAGCAGAGATCAGAGGGCAGGATGGCTTCAGGTGTGGCTGGAAGTAGGTGCTCAGAGGACATCCCTAGGACCTGGTTTCTGCCATGTTTACCTCCTTTCCCAGATTCCTTGGGGTAGATGCCTTTCTTCCACATGCTCTTCCCCAGTGGACTCATGGTGGTGTGGGAGCTCCGCCTACTCATCCTCCAGGTTCAAGTTCTGAGGCAGAGAGCAAGTCTGTGTTCTTGATCATTCAAACAAGTTCTAGAATTCAGTCTCAGTGGTCCTGATTGATCTCACTGGGGTCATGTGCACCCTGAACTCATCACTGCTCCCTGGAAAATGTCATTCTCTGAGAAACCAGGCCTGAACCGGAGGCAGGATTGGCTCTGTTGGAACCCAGGGGCTACGACTGAGGAGACAGCTGCCCCCCAGATATGGAGGGAAAGCAAAGAGTCAGAAAGAGGGACGAGTGGATGCTGGATGCCCAAAAGATGACAGGTGTTCATTATATTCAGTCAAGTGAAATTCAGGTCTCTCCAACCAGTGAGTCCCATAGATCATTTTTGGTTCCCCTGGCCACGGGCCTCTCTCCCTGTCCAACTTCGCAGGTACCATGCCCGTCCCCGTGGGCCCCCATGGGTGCACTCTCCTACTTGGCTTTTGCAGTGACCTCTATATCCGGGTTGTGCTCTGTTTTGCTTCTTGTTCACTTGAGCCCAGGTCTTCACTCTATAAGCCAAGCCTTTCTCCGCGGAGCTCTCCCATGGGCAGTGGCTGGGAATGTGGTGTTTGCATGGAGCACCTGGGGAGCAAGTGTCTCAGGAACACCTGATTTTCATCTTGGTGCACAATTAGACTCTCGGCTGTGGAATCTGAATGTCCTGATTCAGGATTTTGTGGTCCCTAAGAAGGATTCTATGATCATCCTCTTCCTACACACTGAAAAGTCCTGTTTTGCAACATGGTTTAAACTAATTATATAAACAGGATTACAGGAGGAGGAAATAGTTAAGAGAATGACCATACTTTAGGTATTTTAGAAGCAGCTATTTACATACAAATAAAAAGTCATTTAATAATGAACTTTTTTTTTAATATTTATTCATTTCTGAGAGCACGAGTGGGGGAGGGTGGGAGACACAGAATCCGAATCAGGCTCCAGGCTCTGAGCTGTCAGCACAGAGCCCCACGTGGGGGCTTGAACCCATGAACCGTGAGATCATGACCCAAACCGAAGTCAGATGCTCAACCGACTGAGCCAGCCAGATGCCCCAATAATGAACTTTTAAAGTCTAATTTCAGTTACTATGTGTATTTTAAATTACAAGCTATAGTACTTTAAAAGACTCCATTTTTAACCAGTTTAAATAATTCTAAAGAATAGATTGTTACCATATGTATCTTGATAATCAAAACTAGAATCTTCTTTCTTTTATATCATTCTGAAAAGATTGCTAAATTAGCACATTTGGTATCATCTTGGAGCAAACATTCTTTTCCATAAGATGACAATTCCCGCGTTGTTTTTTTAAACATTTATTTTTACGTAATCTCTTGGGGCTTGAACTTACAACCCCAAGATCAAGAGTCACATGCTGCACCACTTGAGCCAGCCAGGTACCCCCAGTGCTATTGTTAAGGAAAGAAGGAGAACAGTGTCTAGAACTCTGAGTCCCCTTCTTCTTAAAGATGAGCACATATATTACTTTGCAAGAGTTTGAGGTTGTCGGCTGGGGGAAACACACCTCAGCCTGCCAACAGCTCCTCCAAGGCCATTGCCAAGATGTGATGAAATCAGCATAGCTGATGGGAATCATCCGTCTAATAAGACCTGTTTGTGGTTTAGAAGAGTTCCTATAGTGTAGTGAGGAGGTACTAGAAGTATCCACTGCAGAAGTCTATCCTCATGGTTTGACGAGATACAGTTCTATGGGGCAGCTGAGAAGTTGTAAATTGGATGTGGCTAAAATAATCCCATTCCAGCTCCAAAGACCAAACCAGTCTCATAACCAGTCCTAACTGGGTGTTGTGGGAGTGGACTGCAGTGGGTGTGCGGATCACAGAACAAGAAACCCGATGTGGCATTTGTCAAGCCCTTTTGGGACCACTCTTGGTTGTAGTGGTCTGTGGGGCACATGCCTCAGGCTTTGTGGCTTGAAGAGATCTCCCAAACTGACCACGAGAAGGAGGCCAACCGCTGGTGACATCCAGGCAGTAGGAGCTTTATCCAGAAGTTGGGATGTGTTCTTGAGCAGGGTGGGGCTAATTCCACCCCCCCCACCCCCCCATCCCGCCGTTGTTAAAAAGCCAGGCACACGCATCCATTCATCCATTGTTGCCCCATCTGTCTTGTGCTAACCAGGTAAAGGACTTCAAGTGGATCATTACATAATTACTTACAGTGAAATGGCAAAATGAAAAGAATTTGGAAGACGGAGAACTAAGGAAAATGTCCATAGTATAACCGGGAAGCAGCTCCGGGGTGGCTAAAGAGGCATGTCAGAGAAACCTGCCTTGTTGGGACAGTTGACTTCACATTAGGCTCTGAACTGTGACATCTGGAGCACAAAGGGAGGTGACATAAGTGATCATTGTGGGCAAGAGTGGACTCCCCGGTATTTGAGGCTATGATTCTTTTCAATGAATTGGTTCACTTTGTTCCTCAGGTAAATGCTTTGTGCTAAACCACACCATGAAGATTTCTCTTTTCTCCTAAAGGGAACTGAACAGCATGGGGATCTGGTATCGAATGGGCAAAGTCCCCAGGAATCATGACTCATCTCAACCCACAACGCCTTCCCAGTCATCCGCTGCTTCCACCCCGGCCCCCAACCTTCCCAGGTGAGGCCTTGTCAGTGGTATCCTATGCTGTTACGCGCGTTACGGTCTTGTGGTCTCGGGTCTCAGAACAGCTCCACTTAGTGTGTGCTGAAAACTGCAGAAGCAATAAACCGTTAGAGGAGATTTTTAAAAACCCAATTAGAAATGTTTGCATTACATGAATGTAAAGGCCATTCTGTATTCTGTTTTGTACGTATTCTGCCGGCTCCTAAAATAGCAGAATATGCAACTTTAAATTGGCCTGCTATTCTAAAGAGCTCATACCTGCACACAAACGCGTGATTTATAGCCACGTGGTTGGGAACACTGGCCATAAGAAGGTAGAATTCCTTCTCTGCCTCGGCCAACAACTCATTTGAGGGTTGGTAAGTAATTTTGTTCATTTTCGTATCATTTCTTTTCCCAGTGAGCCACAAACTAAGAAATGGGTAGTTTGGGTATGAGAGAATAGTGAGAAGGTTTTCAGGGCATGTTGGTTTCAGTAATCCTGCAGAGAAGCTTAGGTGAGCAAACTGGTCACTCTGTACCTGATTTCAGTTGTAATAGACGTAGTAATGGTCTCTACGCTTTCAGCAAAAAGTAGATGGTGACAAGAATCCTGTCAAATAAAAACTCTTCCCTCTCAGCCCTTAAACTTACCGTGGTGAGGATTGCCTAACGCAGAGAATTGTCAATTTCGTGTGCTGTGCACCTGAAACTAATAGACTGTTGTAAGTCAACCATAGTTCAATAAAAACAAACAAACAAACAAAAAACCCCTCTGCTTTACTAGTAGTGAATTATTTGAGGGCAAGGAACAAACAGCCGTGAGGGATTAAATTTGAGAAAGGGATTACAAAAATAAATAAAACAAGTAAGAATTGGCGAGGCAGTGCTGTTTGGGGATTGATGTAGCACAAATGAGGAATCTAAGAGCTTCCACATGGGTGAATAGAGATGAACAGCGTCTGTCGGGAACAGATTGTGGGGCTCCTCCTGGGCCCCACAGACCACACCCTGCCCTCCAGGAGGTGCAGAGGAGAGCCTGGTGTAGCCACCGGTTCTCCGCGCGCTGCTCCTCTAGCTGCGCGCCCGCCCCGACCTTGGCAGAACACCACTGGCGTGAGCCAGCAGCTCAGAGGACTCTGTCTCTCGGGACATCCCCCATGAAGCCAATCTGGTCTTTCCTCATGACAGTTTCACGAACCCTGAGCGATACTTAAACTTGACCACCTGGAATCGCCTGAAACTTTGCAAGTAGTTTTCAGCCTCCCTCTGGCATGAAGAGACAGGAATAGCCAGTGAGCTTCCCAGAGTTGTACACTGAACAGTGGATGTCTCTGGTTTAGGAGTACCAGGCCAGCGCAGCTCAGTTCAGTTCAGCACTTTCTCAGTGCCCAGGGCACCTGCATGGCTGTGGTCACTGTCAGCTGCACCGGGGGACAGCCCAGGCCCATCACCTGTGCTCAGGTCAGCTGAAACCCATAGCCCGGGAGTAGTCACAGCTGCTACCTATTGACATCACAGGGTCTGGAAGGGGCTAGATATGGGCAGCACCTCCGGGCAGGCTCTAAGTTTCTGTCGGATAAAGAGCACTGGTTCTCTCAGTTAAAGCACGAAGAGCTCCCCCCACAGAAGCTTGCCAGTCAGCCAGAGAGCACGGTCACCAGCGATGGAAGCAAGAGGGCCCGGGAACACTGGCCACGGGGAACCAGGTAGAATTGGAGATTCTTGGTATCAGAACGAAGGGTTCACAAGGCTTGTATATTTTATACAGAACCTCTTGTTGTGGTTTGCAATGGCTCCAAGGAATTTGGATCAGTTTTGTTTTACTTGCCAAATGAAGCAGATGTCAGCATAGTCCATATAAAACGTATTGTCATATGACTGAGTTAAGTCTGCCACTGTGCAGTAGGATAATCGACTGTTACATTAATGCTTCCCAGTAAAAGCCACTGTCTGTCCCAGGCTCTCCTCCGGCACTGGGCAGCACTTCCTAGGTGGCATGCACATCTCGGGGAGCCTCCTAATGGACGGGGGCGGTTTTGGCGTCTTTGCTTTTTGTATTGTTTCCCTAACTAGTACCTTTGACTTTTAAAAAATGAAATGCTGATGATTCACTCAAAATGTCCACTGAAGATTTATGAAATGATGAGTATTTTCCTGGAGGCTTCAGGTCTGTCGGGTCTCCAGCAGAGGAATGTGATAGCTTTATCTCTGTGGGCGATGCTAGTTTTCCCATGTGGGGGTCTGCATGGGGCCCATGGGGTGAAGGCCTCCAAATCCAGCTCCTGTGAACTCTCTCCCATCCCGAAGCTTCAAACTTTAAGCTAAAATAGTACTCTTGTCTTTCCTTCCTTTTTCAGGCTTCTATGCCTTTGCTCACGTGGAAGCCTGTGTGCAACAGGTGTGTCTTAGATTCCCCTGCTTTAGATGTCAGCTCAAATGCTTCCTCTGCCAGGAAGCCTTCCCTGAATGCCCTGGGGCTGGGCCTGGGCTGGGCTTTTCTCTCTGAGTGCTTCTTCTTGGTCATCATGCCTTCACTTTGGGTTGTGGTCATGTTGTGAACTCCTTGAGGGCAGGAACCATGTCCGGTATCTGTTATCTCTAGCGCTCCGCACAGATCTAGACATGTACTCAGTTTTGCAACAAATGCTTCTCTCACAGCTTGGGACCCTGTGCTGCAGTCCTACCCCCCCCCACCCCCACCTCCTGCCCCTGACGACTCCTGAGTCCCTGAGCACTTCTTGGGCCCTTTTCTGATTCTAGCCCAAGCTTAAGAAATACTTCCAAGTGCGGTCTTTGTGTGGACACAGGGATCAGGTGGCAAAGCCAGGCTAGAGGGAGTGTGCGGTGGTGCAGCGCCCTCTACTGACCAGATCTGGAGGTGGCCGGGAGGACCGGCAGGCGGGTCCGAGCAAGGGGCAGGAGGCCGTTTTTCCCAGCAAATCTCGCTGAGGGGACTGGAAGGGACCGAGGGAGGGGCCGGTAAAGACCCTGTTGCCTGCTTGAGCTCAGGCTTTTGCCTCAGAAGCTAAAAATGTGTGCTCTGCCTCCCATTTCTTATGTTGTCCCTCATGTTTCAAAGAATCCCACGCTGTCTTTTTGGAGCACTATTATCCCCAGCTTATTTCAGACAAAAGGAACGGTTGGTGGACTTTTCCAGAGTTGATGGGTCATCACCTGAGGACCTCATGGTCCTGGCAGAACTGCCCTCTCTTTCCAGAGGCAGTTCCTGGCCCCGGGAGCAAGCACTTCCTGCCTGTTTCCTTCCTGTTGTTGCAGAGAATGATAGTCTTTTCCTTTCGGAATGGTCAGGCCCCCGCAGAGACGAGGGAGCCCCTCGGTTGTATCCAGTGAATGGACACAGTGTTTGGTAAAGTTCACGGCAAAAGGCAGGATGAGGCATGTTGGCAGTGCTCTTTTTCCTCATTCAGGAAACCTTTATCTCACACACATACATCGCTGCACGCATCTGCCAACCACTTCCAAGCAAACAAGGACCTGCCTCCTCTTCCAGAAGCATGGAGCCCATGTTCTCTCCGGGCATCAGTGCGGCTCCACCTTCGGCCTGTCCATTCCATGCACCCCGGTCAGGGTGGTCCGGCCTTGGGGCTGAGACACAGTCCCATGTCCCCATCCATCCTCCGAGGCGGCCACGGCTCTGCGAGCCCGCCTGATACATACAAGCAGACGGTCGGTCTGTGGATCCAGGCTTTTATGGTTCTCTTCCATGCCGCTGCCTTAGGGCAGGGGGAAGCGCCTTCCTGCTTCAACCAGAGCAGCCCCCGCTGCTCCCTCTCACGCCGGGTTCTTACATGTGGTTCTGCTGCCCCCGGCTCCGAGGTTTGGAAAAGCTCTGGGAGGCAGGTGGGTTCACAACTGATAGAGCACCAGCAGCCCCAGAGTGTGGATAAATGAACGGTTCCGTGTTGTCCCGGGTGGGGGCCCCTGGTGGACTGCTGCCCCCTGGCTTGCTGAACGGTAGAACCAGTGGCTTGATGAAGACATCAGAGGCATGCTTATCAAATTTGCAGATGACACAGAGTCCTTAGGGAGTGCTGATGTGCTGAACGACAGAATCAATACTCTGCATCTCCTCTACAGCTAGAACACCCTGCTGGAACCAGGAGGTGAAAGGTGATGGGTGAAAACGGACGGCATATCACCCCCCTCCCCAGGTTAAAAAAGTCAGTTGCACAAGGACCAAACTGAGGAGACCCGGCTTAGCAGTGATTTGTGTGCAGTGACCAGGCTGGGCACGAACTGGGGTTGTGTGGAATGCGGCCTGGTGTGCCCAGTGGGGCGTGTCCCAGGAGGTGGCGTCCCACACCTGTCGGGTTCGTTGGGAGGGTCACGTCGATTGCCACACACCTCCTTGTGAAACTTACCCAAATTGAGCACCGAATTAGAGTATGCAGAACTGCTGTTTTGACCTGAGTAGAGACCTGGCAATTGGCTTCAGGCGTTTGGTCAGTGGGTACAAGGCAGAGAAGTGTTTCCAGGTGGGGATGGGTCATGGGCAATCCCAGAAGACAAAAAATCGAGACTTTTCGGACCTGCAGGGTTCTTCATAAGCCTTATTTAAAAAGTATATCCCGGGGCGCCTGGGTGGCTCAGTCGGTTAAGCGGCCGACTTCGGCTCAGGTCATGATCTCGCGGTCCATGAGTTCGAGCCCCGTGTCAGGCTCTGTGCTGACAGCTCAGAGCCTGGAGCCTGTTTCAGATTCTGTGTCTCCCTCTCTCTGACCCTCCCCCGTTCACGCTCTGTCTCTCTCTATCTCAAAAATAAATAAACGTTAAAAAATTAAAAAAAAAAAAGTATATCCCATCCCCACCCTCAGATTCAGACTCCTTGCCAGAGGTGACTCCAGGGAGCTGTGGCAGGTGGAGAGGGCGCAGAGCAGTGGGTGTTTATCGCCGTGGTCTGCTCTGTGTGTGCGTGGCTTTTAGTGCTTCCTCACTGTCTGATTTGTGGCCGTTGTCCCCTTCCCCTCACCAGTGCTGTTGTCTGGGGAGGAGGCTTGGAGAGCTGTGGAGGGCCGTGTGGCACCCTCCCTGGGATGGAGGGCACAGAGGGCCCTCTGCAGTTGCTGACCTGGTGTCTGTGTCCCGGCCTTGGCATGGATTTTGTCCCTTTCCAAGTTCGTCTGAAATAAGTAGTCTGGACTCCCAGGTGCTAGAATTTCTAGCTTATGTGGACACCGGGCTTGGGCTGTCCTGGGAAAGGTGGAGTGTGTGGTTCCAGGAGCTCCTGTCTGCCCTTCCCGCCGGCCCAAGTCTTACATGTCGTGTTTCTGAAGGACAAGCTGCCACCTCAGGCCGTGGGCACGTCCTACGATCCTCCGCTGACATTGTCCCTCCCCTGGGAGAGGGAGCCGCAGAGCACACGCTCCTCTGCTGTTGAGTCCTGCCCTGCAGCCTTCGCCTGCGAGGTGCAGCCTCTGGGGAGCCTCTCCCAGGTGCCAGGCGGGGCTGAGCTTCCCTCATAAGGCGCGTGTCACTGCCCTGAGTTGTTCCGGTAATCTTCCGGTGATTTGTCAGCTCCCAGCGAGTTGTCAGTCACAGGTTCCAAAGTATGTTTCTTAGTGACAGACATAATTGTACTTAACTTTTTGCGTGGATGTTATCAATCTGTGACAGATACTCTGGGAAATGGGGCATTTTGATTGCAGAAGGTCTGTCACACGCGTTTAGTCTTCCTCTCAGGGACACCAGGATTCAGTCACAACTTTTGCTTGTCGATGTCAGGTTTTGAGAACATAGATCCTTGCTGACCTCAAAAATCGTTCCGTCACTCCGATCCCAGGGCTGTCATCGGAAAGGTTAATGGCTCTTCCTAAAGGAGAGAGAAAATCGCACTTCGAGGATCTGGAATTCAGGCCGTGCACGCCCAGGCCCAACCCCCCCCACCCCCCCCCCCCATCACAGCCGTTGTCAGAGGCCCCTGAGCCGCCACACTCTGTCCGGCCTCCCTGACCCCGCCTTCCTGGGGATGTGGGATCAGCTCCGCCAGTTGATCAAGCCGCAGAATAAGCCAGCAACCCGGACAGAGCCTCGGCTCATGGGCTGGCATCCTGTTGTCAAAACTGACAGCTTAAACTCCGCAGGCCGCCTCTGTCGGTGGTCAGTTATGAGATGGTTTTTGTGCTGTAGATGACATGTGTCACCTGCCCTGTTGTTGCCGGACTTGAACGGGGGGTCCAGGCTGGCACCGATCAGGGAGGCCGAGTTTCCCTGTTGAGGTGTTTGCCACCGGCACTGGAGATCCTGCCTATCGGGAGGCCCAGCAGGCTTGCCTGGTTTATAGGTTTGATGCGGGAGGCTCAGCGGAGGGGAGGGGAGGGGAGGGGACGGGACAGGTTTTCAGAGTTGAAAGCTGTTCTTTAAGGTTCCTCACTTAGGAGAAGGGCTGTCTGTGTCCTGCATCAAGGTGAGATGAGCAGGCAAGACCAAAGATGGATTCTGTTGGTTCTCTTCTTCCCCCATAATAGTAAACCGTATGGCCTGGATTCCGAGCTCCCGTCCACAGAAGCAGGACCGTCTGGGGGCACATGAGCCCCGGGGGAGCACCCTGGCTTGGTCCCCCTGAAGGAGGGCTTGGAGCTGGCCGGTCCAGCAGGGCCCTCAGAACCTTGCACCTCAGCAGGGCGTTCCCAGGCAGAACTGTGGGTCTGGCTTCACTTGGGATCATTAGACTTCCTTTTCCTTCACACGAAAACCACACACATTTTTGTTGGTTTAACTGTGAAGATGGGATACACATTTTCATATCCTTCCGTGCCGTGTCACCCCTTTGAAGATGAAGACTTAAGGCAGATGTTTCTCGCACGTAGAGCACAAGCATGGGCATTCACCGTGTATTTGAGTTCTCCTCTGCTCCTGGTACCTTCCACCCACTCCGTTCAACAGAACCAACAGCCGGGGCGTCTCGGAGGAGAGCTGTCTGCATGGGCAGGACCCGAACACCAAATCAAAGTGAGATTAGACCCTGAGCTTCCTGGGGCTCAGGTATTACTTCATTTCAATGGTTCACCTTTATATTCTCTGCCTGGAACTTCAAAGTCCTGGGTTGCCTGCTGTCCCATTGAGGTTTTTAGACTTGCACATGTTCTTTTTTCTTTCTGGAACTTTCACTGGCTTCCTGTTATCTGACCTATCTCCCATATCATCTTGCATCAATCCAGGTGAATCTCTTGACTCCCGAGCATCTCAGCCTCATTCCAGAACCATCTCTGCTCTGGCCATTGCTGTGTATCTCCCCTCATGCCTGCCCCAGGCCCTCCTGGAAGAGGCAGGCCAGACTCCAGAATACTGAGGCTTGGTCCTGTCCACCTTCCGGCCTAGGGTAGCCTTTGCCTCTTCTAGAAAGCCCGGCCCGGGCTGCTTTCCCCCTTCCCCTCCTCCAGTTTCTCACACCAGACAATTTGGCATTTCACATTTCCCTGTCATTGCTACGTATATTTATGTTTGCTCTTATGACTAGATCTGCTGGCTTATTGATAACAGGGATTCTCCTGTTTCCTTCTCTCGTAAAGCTTCGGAAAAGGTTAGTCACACAGAAATACAGATGATAAGGTACTACCGTGTATGGAAATCTAGCAAGTTCTTTTGGCCGTGTCAACTCAATTCAGTTAAGCGTCAGTGAAAAATGTGTGGCCCCCAAATGGCAGGGACTTTTGAACACCAGGTGCCTGGCACATGGTAAGCACTCAGAATGTGTATTAAATGTATCACGTGAGCTGGTTTAGATACACAGGACCAGGTATCCTGTATTATCCTTCTCCACCTTCCATTTATTCTGCCAGCCAGCCAGTACAGACTTGCCTTTGCATTTGCTGGGTCTCCAACACTTTGCAAGTGCTTTTGCAAACAAGAACTCACTTAATCCTAATAACAGCTCTGTGAATTAGGGTACTGTTATTCATATCCACTTCAAGATGAAGAAGCTGAGACCCAGGAGGTTAAATTCCTTTCCCAAGGTCACACAGAGCTCGGATTTGGACCCGAGCAGGTGAGCTGCCTGTGGCTTACAGGCCGCCTGTGCCCGGGTCACTGGCTGTGGAGCAGCCAGCCAGGTGGCCCAGCCGTCTCCACGTGCGGCCTCTCCAGGCTCCTGACCAGCAGCTGGGAGCCGGGGGCTTCCCGGAGCGTGCACGTGGGGCTGGGGGAGCCCGTCGTCTTCCTGGGCTCCTCGGGTCGGAAGCTGCCCTCGCAGTCTGCACTCACACCCTCTCAGGAGACACCCGGATGTTGGCCGGGGTCCTCCTCGGTGGCCGAGGAGAACATGTGGACGCCATACACGAGAGGGTCCTGGCGTCACAGCTCAAATGGCTCCCGAGCCCGCGACGAAGCGGGGTTACGAGCAGTTTGATTTATTCTGGCGATGATGAGAGCCCTGCGAAAGAGACCTACAGGGGAGGGTTCTCTGAATATCTCTCAAGTGCCGGTGTCACCGAGCTGTGACTGCTCTTGCAACAGTATCAAACTTCGCTTTGGTGTCAGTAATTTTGAAGGGGAAATTTCATTAGAATGCAGTTTGGTATTGTTGGATATGAATGATGGGTTTAGGCTGAGCAATACACTTTTTGATATTAATTTTTAATATGGCTTCTTGGGAAGTCAGAGCTTCTATTTAATGAAGAATTGACTATTAGTCAATACAGCTCCTGCCTCTGAGCCGGCCTTCTTTGCTCTCACTCTTCCACATCAGATTTTGACAAGGTATTTGCTGCTTGTAAATGTGGTATCTTTGTAATTTTTGTGACTCTGTGAGTGTCTTATTTTTCTTGGTGGTTATGATGGTTCTGCGTGCTTCTTGTTGTCCCGGAAGCAGGGCTGTAAATGTGAAATGATTTCCTCCTGTGCCTGGTTCGCAAGTGCATGGGGCTCTTTGTGCAGTTGGTTTAAAGCTCCAGGGTTTGGAGAAAGGCCTTTTTCAGGATTATGAAAATAGTTTTCCGTGTGTCAGAACAGATTTATCAGTTCACTTTAGGGTCGGTTTTGTGAACCAGACCATTTAGAAGAGGATATTTTACCTTTTATCAGAGTGGAAGCTGACAGTCTATTTGCAGGTAGCTCTATGGAATATTTCACCTGGATCTTTCAGTGTAAATCTAGCCGCCAAACAAAGTAAAAATGGGCGTTAAGCGAAATTTCCCGTGATTTTACCCACCCCAACCCCCACCCCCGGGCTGTTCTATTTCAAGGCAGGGTTTCAATTATTAATTTGGATATTTAATAAAATCCCTTGCTTGCAGGAACTTTTAAAAGTCCCCTTGAATTTTATTCGGGTCGGGTTTTTGCCCGTGGGTCGGGTAGCATTCAACTTGAATATCTTTCTTGAGCAGATGTTTTGTTTCCAGTTGAATAATAATATTAACAATCGAATAAACGAAATTATCACCATCATTATTTCAGCCACAATTTTTTGAGCATCTTGTGCCGGGCACTGTGCAAACACACTTTACAGATATTGTTTAAATCTTCCTAACCACGCAGTGAGGTGCGTAATGGAAACGAGCAAAGCTTTTAAGAAACGAGCAAGCTGCAGCCAGGAGAGGTGGCGGCTGACCCAAAGGCAGAGCTTCAGGGCTCAGAGGAGCCAGGACTGGAGCCCAGTCCCACCACCCCTGCCTGAGTGTTAAGACTCTTGCCTCAGTGTCTCCTGCGGCCTCGACCAGGACCAGACACAGCCACAAGCCACTTCAGCCCGTGGTTCACATTGTACCTCCTCCTTAGTCATTGCTTCATTTTGCTCAGCAAATTGTTTTCCACAGCTTCTGAGATTGATTGAGCAAGGAGGAGAAGAATGCGCCTTTGATTCTTTGTTAGGGTTTGTTATTTTCGGCTCGGACTGTTCCCCTGCCCGCCCTGCACTCTCACGCACGTAGCCTTTTATGAATCTGAGTTTGGCAGTCTCGCTGCTCTTGAATTTTGGAAAAGCGGATATTTTAGTAGGCTGGAAGAAGATGAAAAGCTAGAAGTGCCCATATGTTCCTTGTTTTTTAAAAGTAGGGTCAGTGAGGTTTAGAGACTCTTTAAATATTTCAGTTTATAAGATTAGACTAGATCATCTGGAATGGAAGTGTGGTGCCCTGGGTCCCAGACTTCACTTTTTTCTTCATTTCTTTTATATGGGAGGTAGGTGTTTTGGCATTGCAGGGTTCAAGTGTAATAAAACTTAAATGTAGTGAATAAATACCATGATTTGGAGTGTTGCAGCAGCTATGAAGTTAGTTTCCTTTCTTTTTCTTTCTTTGTTTCTTTTTTTTTTTAAAGTCATCAGTGATTGAAAAATAACAGTTTAGTACAAGGATGGTAACTTAACTGAAAACTCCAAAGCCTTAAATTTGAGAATGCTTGTTGAGTGCACCTGGGTTTGGAGTGTAACCCCCCCCCCCCACCACCACCCCCCCCCCCCCCCGCCTCTACCCCCTAATGTATATACACAATGCTGGATATAACTCCAAACTCCAGAGTCGAGTCTTTGGCATTTTTCTAAGGAAGCATGCTCTTCACCCAGTTAAATCTTGGCAGGCTGAGGTTAAGCCTCGCTCCTGAAATGTCGATTTGAGTACCCTGAAATTGAACACAGCGGTGCGTCTTGTTAAACCCATGCCATCCTTTGTCCTCGCACCCTCTTGGCAAGTGATGTGGTTGGTGGTGGTTTTTCTTGATCCCGAGGTATCTGTAGAAGCCCACAGTCTGAGCAACTGCCTACCCCAACCCCAAGTCTCCAAGTGAGGGGCCCTTGGAGGTGACTTACTGCCACGCACGTGGAGAGAGGCAGGGGGGCTGGGACCAGGTCTCCCCTCCAGTTATGGTCCAGCTAGCATTTGATACTTCGGGCTGTGAGGTGTGACAGACAGCACTGTGCTGCCCTTGGTGACCCCACACGAGGTCCTGGGAGAAACCTGGCTGAGGAAGGGCTGTGGTCACCACCCTGGTAGAACCTCTGAATACCCAGAGAGGAGGGACCTTGACCTTAATTGTCTTCCAGGGCCCCGCCCTTCTCCACCTACATTAAGCGGGAACTTTGTGCTCCCTGCATTTCCTGTCATGTTCATTCACTCTTCATACCTCTTGGATTTCTAAATTTCAAGAGTAATTTGTCACTTTAGAGGAGGGAGTCATTAATAACCATTATTGAGAACTGTCGAGCCTTCCTCTCTGTGTGTGAGTGTCTGAGTTAAGCATCCAAAAAATTGGCCTTGTTGGTGGCAAACAGGGCCTCAGTATTGACAGATCAGGACTGCCCCACCCCCACTGGTCTTTCTCACGTTCTAGTTTTTCCAAGTCTGTCTTTAATCACCGAGAGAGTGGCGGCCGAGTGGTTAAAGCATGTCCTCCTGGAATTCATTAGTATTATTACCAAAGACCGTGTTGTAAATTGTTGATTTTTTTTTTTAACTGCTTGGAAAAAATTTCTCAACTATTTCATTTTAATGTGCTTGAAGAGTAAAAAAAAAAAAAAAAGAGGGGGTGGGGGAGAAAGATTTTCCTCGTCAAACATTTGAAACAAAATAGTTCTGAAACCCTGGCTTCAGATCTCTCTGGGTGTGGGCTTTGAGTGGTTGTCCTAAAAGGAAGCTGAAAATAGCATCTCCCTCACCTCAGGCTGTGGGGTGCTGGCCGGGAAGAACCCCCAAACCTTCTGAAAGTGGTTAAAAAGAATTGGCATTCGGTGTATGTTAATGCACATTGTTATTCTTTAACATTAAAATTCCACTAAAGTAGTAATAATTACTGTTAATATCTTCCAGTGGAAACTTACAGTAAAGGAGCAATAGTAGAAACAGTATTTAAAGGAGAGCTGCAGCGTGATAAGAATGCAAATAAGTGTTATTAGCCTAATGATTTTGCCGTCGCCATGGTTGTGCGGCACCAGTGTTGTGAATATGTCATCCGGCACCCGTGAATTTGGAAAGTGTGTCAAAACACAACTTCAATTAGTTTGCTCTAATTATGGCTCTGGAGAGTTTGTAACTACATCACTCCTCATTAAAAGAGATTTTCTTATATGGATTAATGTAATATACAAAGGAAAGTTTCAAAGTTCCCGACGCCGTTTGCTCCCGCAACGAGGCAAGCTCAGAGCGGGGCTGTGATGGATCCTGGGTCTGCTGCTGCCACCGGCCTGGCCGAGGCAGGGGGCCGAGCGGCGGCTGTGGCCGGAGGGGAGCCGTGCAGACTCTGCCCGGGGCAGCCCATCCCTCCGTCTGGTTAATCGGCCTCCTGCTGAAGTGGCCGTGCAAATGGAGTTTGGACGATTTCCACAAGAGGGTAAATGAACCCATCTCAAGCCTTTAAGAGAAAACTGCTGATCTGCAACGAGGAGGATGTCCCTCGTCCACAGCACCTGTGGCGTCTGGCAGCCGGCTCAGCCGAAGGAACTCAAGACCTCCCGTGGCCATGTGCAGTGTGTGAAGTCAGCCTTTGGTCCTGTCCTGGGGGCCTTGAGGGAGACTTCCCGCGAAAATTTACTTTGGGTCCCGCAGAACCCCAGGGCATCTGTGAAATGTCAAAAGTCTTGTCCCAGAGTGAAAAACCGTACTCGAAGGAAAGGATATCTCTTGCCTAAACTGATAGGTAGTTACAGATGCGATTGTGGAGCTGTCGCCGTTTTGGAAGAAGGAAAGTCCACATTTTCTTAGGCTGTTACTGACTTCCCTCCCCTTGGACCCCTGCAGCGCCCACCTCTGCGAGGCCTCCCCGTGCAGGGGCTGGACGGCTACACCAGGCCTCCAGCCTGCTGTACGAGGACGTTTCCTTGAGCTCTGCTGCCCCTCCCCACACCCCATCCTCCTGAGCAGCTGGCCACAGCACCCTTAGGACTCCCCAGTGTGGGGAGCCCGGTGGTACATTTTGAATCCAAGAGTTAAATTGGAGAATGCTTGTTGAGTGCACCTGGGTTTGGAATGCAACCCCCCCCCCCACCCCCTTATTTACACACCCAATGCTGGATATCTAAAATACGGCTTTGAATACATTTGTACTTTTTTTTTTTTTTTTTTTTTTTTTACCTCCGTGTTCTCTTTGTCCTTATTTCTGGTGAGTACAAGGGCGGGTGTGTATAATGAGTGACTTGGCCTTCTTTACACCACTCACAAGCAGTGTTCCCTTGCTACCCTGAGCCTCCGTTACCTCTTCTGTGAAGGTGGGGATAAGACTATCTCCCTTGGAGATTGTTCTGGGGACTAAATGGGGGCCACATGAAAGTGCCCCACCAGACACACCACGGGCCCTCGTGCACGTGGCCTTCTGTCTTGGTCCAGGGTTTCTTTCCGAGTCCGGTCGGAGCGTGAGCACCTCATTCCCTGAGACCTCTCTGTTGCCACCACTTGGCTCCCGTCGGCCCCAGCCGTAGCTTCAATCACACCCCCCTCTCCGGCCCAGCTCTCACGGAGCCAGACTGTGGGCGCAGGGGCCCCCCAGGGCTGGGGCGGGGATCGCTGTGCTCACAGGTGAGCAGCTGGTGAGGGGTTAAGATAGTAATTGTGTAAGTCTTCCAGGCTTTCTCCCAGTTCTGCGATAATTTGATGAAGAACTTCACCCTAATTAAATATTCAAATTAGGAATAAGTGTCAATATGGCTTCCCATTGCCTGGAATGATGATTAATTGTATTCAAAACTCTAGTGGCCCACTGTAATCTAAACTGAACCGTTGTTCTTGATTATTTCTGCACCACACTTGCCATGTTTTTGTTTTAAGATTTAAACTAGTAATTGATTTGCCATATGCTGTCGAGCTGCACATACTTTCAAGCTGCACGTTGAGGAACTTGGGGAGTTTGGAATTGTGATTTCCTTAGCCTTCCAGTGGCAGTTTGCCTGTCCAATGCAGAGTGATTTGGTTGGGAGAACGTGGTGTCTGTGATGCCCATGAGGAAAACTCATTATATAGTCAAGTTGGTAGGCTGAGGTTGTATTGATCGTGGCACACGAGTTGCTTGAATGGAAAATGAACAAATCCGTACATTTGGTTGGTGCTTTGCGTGATTTCGGCAAAACAGCATGTTCTAGTGGAAAAAAGGATCAGGTCAGATCCCAGCTCGGCCAGTTTCTTTAGCTCTGTGACCTTGGGCAAGTCCCTTAACCTCTCTGAACCTCCTTTCCCCTGGTCAGTAGAATAATACTTACCTTGCCGGGTTGGGCCAATTAGGGATGAGTGTGAATCGTGAAGAATAATTGAGGTGCTCAGTGAGTGGTAACTGTCCTAATAATAGTTGATTGCAGGAACAAAGGCTTCATGTCATGCGCCCCCCCCTTCCCCACCTCCTGACCATCAGGAGTCTGAAACCACCTCCCACTTTCCTGAACGACCCTGCACTGGACACTTCCTAGGGTTTAGCAGAGTGCCTGGTGCAGGGTAGGCACTCAACAGATGTTTGTTTGTTTTATGCCATTGCTTTAAAATTAAAACCTAGAACCTTACTTGTATACCTTCTATTTAGAGCTTTTTTACTTTGCAATATAGGCAATTTATGTGTTTCAATTTACTTATAGATAAATTCCTAAAGAGGACAGGTAGAAGTCTCATGTGGCTCTTTTCATTTTTTTTTTTTAAACTCTATTCTTTTAGCACAGTTGTAAGCTCACTCTAAAATCGAGGGGAAGAGATTTTTCATATATCCCCTGTGGTCACATGTACGTAGCTTCCCTGTTATCAACATTCCTCACCAGAGTGGTACTTTGTTTGTTTGTTTTTAAACCAGGGATGAAACTACACTGACACATTGTAATCCCCTCAAGTCCATAGTTTGGGTTTGCTCTTGGTGTTGGACATTCTGTGGGTTTGGACAGATGTATAATGACCTATGTCCGTCGTCATAAAATCATTCAGAGTATCCTCACTGCCTTGAAAATCCTCTGTTCTGCCCATTCACCTCTCTCCCAGCCCCTGGAAACTAGTCATCTTTTTACTGTCTCCACAGTTTTGTCTTTTCCAGAATGTCCTAGAATTGGAATCCAGTAGCATGTAGCCTTCTCAGATTGGCATCTTTCACTTAGTAATACGCATTTATCATTTGGGTTTTCAGACGATCTCTGTGCCAAACCTGTGCTTGGCATATAGTAGGAGCTCAGTTAAAAACTGGTGGACTGAGTCAGTCACAACATATGACTATGGCAGCCTTGTGTGCCTACCAATATCTCAGTCCGTCTGCCCTTGGGCAGCATCAATTCATTGGGTATATTTGGAATCAAGTTTCAAGTCTGAGCATAGAAAGTTTGTGAGATCGTGAAGATCATCGTAGAGGAAATAGGTCTTTTAGGTTTTACAAAACCTCACTTGACTCTGCTGGTGTCAGCCACAAAACAAAAGGAAAAATGTCTCATCAACCCTTAAAAATGGTAGTGAAACTTGCACGTGGTTATTTCTTTCTGAGGTTGGTTCCAAAATCAACGAGAAAAGAAAACTCCCCAGACCGAAAATTATTTTAGGACCTAGAGTCCTTAAAGTCCTCAAGACTTTCAGTCTCAGTGGAATGAAATTGCAAGAAAAAAATCGCAACATTATCTCTCATTATCTCTGGGTCTTCACAGATCTAAATCTAACTCAGAACTCAGTTTGGAAGCACAGGGGACCTGGAGTGGGAATCCTCTGCGAAGTCTTTGAGGATACCGGTGCTGGTCGGGCTTTCCAGCTGAAAATGATTCATTTTAATTACCATCCAGGGCGATCTGATACCTGAGCATATGGTCCTTAAGAAATAAGCTTGCCCAAACTGTCAGCGAGTGTGGGCAATGGTCAGGGACCTCATTCTGACACCGTTGACCAGCCTTGGAGAGCGGACGCTCTAGAAGGTGCTTATTAAAATGCCAGCAGGTGCAGCGAGGGTCCCCTTTCCTGTGACTCCCTCACCCTGCTTGTGCCAGGTGTTTTATAAGAGCCTTTTTCTTCATTAAATGGCATTCATTAAGCACGTCCTTACACCTGGCACAGAAGCTGTGTGTCACAGATGACTTCTTCCCAATGGTGTTTTGCAGGAATAAAGTGGAATTTCATTTAGCCATTTGCCGTGTTCTTTCTCCCCCGACCACCTCCACTCAATTATTGTGGCTTTTGCATATTCTATTCCTCCTCCCCCCTCCCCATTGTGTTACTTTCTTTTGCACGTTACCTCTGGTCCTTGTCCACCAGCAGGCAGGTTAGCTGGAAAACAAGATGTTCCTTTAGCACCGAGTGCTGTGCTGTTTGCTTTCGTATACGTTTGCTCAGCTAACACTCCCGGCAACTTCTGGTCTCTGCCATCTTCCTTTTACTGATAAAAAGAATAACTTCCCATTAGAAAAAATTAACACATAAAAATATATGAACGGAGAGGGGGATCCACACTCTCAGCTCAGACGTCCGTGGTCCACACTGTGATCCCAGCCCTGCCACCAGCCCAGGGCCATCTCTTCTGTGATCTGATGTATCCTTTCAGGTCCCTTTGGTTCTTGGGTGCCTGTTACATATATGGGTACCCTCAGAAACAATGTGTGTAGGGTTGTTTCCTACTCAGGGTTTGTTGTGTTTCATTTTGATCAAACAACTGAGACTTTGAGATTTGGCTGTGGTGATAGAAAAAGTCTGGCATTTTCCTTCTTCTGTCCTAGTTCAGTATTAAAATGAACATTTTCCCAATTCACTGCTCTGACAAACACAGCTGCAAGGATGCATCCACGCCTCTCCTGCAGCTGAGTTCACGCTCCCAATAACATGGTCAGCACCCTCCCCCAGTTCCACCCGGAAAACCTGTAAACATCATTTTATATCTGCAAAGTATTTTGAATCAGAGACTTTATAATGTTCCATAAATTATGTCATATTTATAACCTAACGTTCTGGTGTTTGAGTAGAGCGTCACGATTCTGAGCTGAATTTTGTAGTTTTCCCCGTCAGGGTTCAGATCCAAGCTGTGTCCCCCCACCCCCCCCCCCCAGGCAAGCTGCTGAGCCTTTCCGAGGCCATCTGTCAAACAGAGATGATCTCAGCGCCCAGTTGTAGGATTCGGGTGGGGGTTACGTGATGCATGTGAAGGGGAAGCCCTCCGAAAATGTCGCTAAGGTTATTTGCCTGTTTTTATCTTCAGTAAGTCTTTTCCCACATTTCCAGTTATTTCCTCAGGCTCCATTTCTAGGGGGAAAGAAAAAACGCAGGTCCTTTGTTCTGCTTTCTTCCCCACTCTTAGGTCTTAACTTCAAATCCTTTGGCGCATGTTTGAATGTATTTCTTTCAGAGAAAGGGACGTGAATGGTCTTGCTTGGTCAGCGTCTTCACCTGCGAAAGACAACTTGAGGGAATAAGAAACTGCTGGAATTCAGCTCTGTCTTCCTTCAGAACCTCTGTGGCTCCTTTGTCTTGAGGCAAGTAGTAGGACAGAGGAAAAGTCTGAAGTCACTGTCGGTGTCTGCCAGGATTCGTCTCGCAGCGGGTCTCTCTTGACTGCCATTTCTGGAGGACCGTCAGCCCGGTTGGCTTCTTTCTTTAGGTGTTTTTGTCTTCTTTTTTAGATCAGGGAAGTATTTTCAGCTTCACTAAAGTATACTCAATCTAGGATAAACTGCACCTATTTAAAGTAGAATTGGATGAGCTTTGACATATGCTGCCATCACCAAAATCAACATCCTGGAATATACCCACCACCCCCAAAACCTCCTTGTCCTCCTTCATAGTACACCCTCCCTCCTCAGGCAGCCGCTGATCTGCTTTCCATCCCTATGGGTTAGTTTGCATTTTCTAGAACTTTACATAATATCACGGAATGATCCCACATGGACTTTTTACTTTATTTTTGACTTGGCATAATTATCTTGATATTTACCCACCTTGGGTTTGTCAGCAGTTTCTTTTTTATTGTTGAGTAGTATCCATGGCATGGATATACATACTGTGATATAGTTACAAATCACTGGACATTTAGCTTGTTTTTAGTTTTTATTACTACAGATGAATAGCTGTTTAGTACATTTGTGTATAGATCTTTTTTTTAATGTTTATTTTGAGAGAAAGCAGGGGAAGGGCGGTGGGGGGGAGGTGCGGAGAGGAGAGACAGGGAATCCCAAGGAGGCTCCACACTGTCCGCGCCGAGCCCAATGCAGGGCTCAAACTCAAGAACTGTGAGATCACAACCTGAGCCAAAATCAAGAGTCCGACACTTAACTGACTGAGCCACCCAGGCGCCCCCTGTGTCCGATTTTTTGTACAGACTTACCCTTTCATTTCTCTTGGGTAAAAATCAAGAAGTGTAATGGCTGGCTTGTATGATGGGGTATGTTAAACTTTCTAAGAAACTGCAAACTCTTTCCTGCAGTTGTACCATTTTACATTCCCACCAACAACACGTATGAGTTCCAGTTGCTCCTCGACCTTGCCAACAGATTGATATTTTTAGCCTATTTAATTTTTGCCATTCTAGAAGATGTGCGGTAATATTGCACTGAGGCCTCAATCTGCACTTCCTAATGATCAGTGAGGTTGAACATCTTTTCATGTGCTGATTGCACATTTTCTCTAGTGAAGTGTCTGTTCCGATCTTTTGACCATTTTTTTTTTAACTGGATTATTTGTCTTGTATTAAGTTGTAAGAGTTCAGTATAAATACTGGCTATAAATTGGATATGTGTTTTTCAGTTATCTTCTTCAGGTCTGTGGCTTGTCTTTTCATTTTTGTAACACATCTTTTATTTTATTTATTTTTTTTTAATTAAAAAAAATGTTTTTATTTATTTTTGAGACAGAGACAGAGCATGAGCGGGGAAGGGGCAGAGAGAGAGAGGAGACACAGAATCTGAAGCAGGCTCCAGGCTCTGAGCTGTCAGCACAGAGCCTGATGCGGGGCTCAAACTCACAGACTATGAGATCATGACCTGAGCTGAAGTCGGACGCTTAACCAACTGAGCCACCCAGGCACCCCGTAACACATCTTTTAAAGAATAAGAGTTTTGGGGCGCCTAGGCGGCTCAGTTGGTTAAGTGTCTGACTCTTGATTTCGACTTAGGTCATGTTCTCCCAATTTGTGAGTTCAAGCCTGGCATCAGGCTCTGTGCTGACCTCAGGGAGCCTGCTTGGGATTCTCTCTCTGCCCCTTCCCTCCCAATAAATAAATAAACATTAAAAAGAGTTTTAGATGTTGAAGTTGCTTGATTTTTTTTCTTGTATAGTTTGTGCTTTTCTGTGTCTTATTTAAGAAATTTTTGCCACACCTAGGGTCGCAAAAGTGTTCCCCGTCGTTTTCCTCTAAAAGAGGCCATGCTATGCCTATGAAACCAAGATGCATTTAAATAGTATCAAACCCTAGGACTTCTAGACTTAACAATTTGCCCCTTCTCTTTCCTTTTTTCTAAGAACAGTTCTGTGAATCTCGGGTCATTTTATCAATGGTGTGAGGAAAACATCAAGATTCATTTATTTACATGTGGCTATCTAGTTCCAACACCATTTGTTGAAAAGATTACCCTTTCTTCATTGAATTGTCTTGGCACCTTTGCTGAAAATCCATGGATCATATATGTGTGGGTCTATGTCTGGACTCTCCATTCTGTTGCATTGATCTATGTGTCTACCTTTATGCCCTAATACCACACTGTATTGATTATTGTAGCTTTATACTAAGTCTTGAAATTAGGGAGTCTGGAAGTCAGGATTTATTTAGCCATGAGTCTTTATTGATTTTTGCTTGGAATGCTGGAAGCCCTGTTGACTTCTATATTTGGTTGGGTATTTTTTTCTTTTGATTAGGCAAGCTTTAAACTTTTTTTTTATGGTTGTTACTTTTAATTATTCTGATTTCTTTCTAACACTGAGAATATTTAGATTGGTTTTCTGTGTTTATCATAGTTTTCCTCATCATTTCTCTCTCTACATTCTGGAAAATTTGGGGGAATTTCCATGATATTACTGATACAGGTTTTTTTTTTAATTTTATTTCTGTATTTCTAATGCAGATAACTTTCTCTGTATCCTACAGTAAATTCTTTTTTTAGAGCGAATTTCTTGTTGTGTGACCTTTTTTATAGACCTAGGTATGAGGATATGTATTTCTAGACTGGGTGTTGACCAAATGGCAGGATGTATGACTTCTCCCCACATCTCATTTAAGTGCTCATTACTTAGGAGACATCCTAAGGTAATGAATCTTCATTACCTTTCTCTGTTTTCTTTAGTTTTTGTAGAGTCTCTGTGAGAGGAGACTGGCCAGAGCCATCACTGGCCCTACAAACCCTACAGTCCTGGTTTTTCTAGGGCACGTACGCTTTCATCCCCCTGATTTGATTTTTTTTCAACTGTCAATTCTTTGTCCCAGTGTGAATGAATAAACAACTGTTATTCCCCCGGTATTTTGAAGATCTGTTTCCATCCAGAGCGGTCTGCCACTTCTGGCCTTGTCCCCCAAATACAAGTTTATATTCTCTAAGTGTTTGCTCACTACCATTCAGAAAAGGGATTCACAGGCTCATCGGGGAACTGTGAGGTAGCTCTCATGTGACGAGTGTCATGATCCAGTTACTATAACCAGACACCTGACTCCTCTTTACTGGCTGGCCGTCTAGGCACTGTCCCCTTGCCACCCTGCTGAGGCTGTTAAATCAAGATGCATTTAATCAGAGTGTATCAAACCCTAGGCCTTCTGGACTTCATAATTTTGTCCCTTCCTTTCATCTTCTCTAGAATAGTTACTGTGAATCTCTTGGGTCATTTCCTATTTTATTCCTGCTATGTCTCTTTTCCTTTCTATATGTATGTATATAATTTTTTTTTTTTTTTTTTTTTTTTTTGACAAACATGTTCTAGCTCTGTCATTCCCCCTTGCAGGATTCAGGTAAATGAATAATAGGTTAAAGCAAAACCTTCAAATATTTTAGACTACTTTATTTTTTTTTAAATTTTTTAAATGTTTTTATTTATTTTTGAAGGAGAGAGAGACAGAGCATGAGCAGGGGAGGGGCAGAGAGAAAGGGAGACACAGAATTCGAAGCAGGCCCCAGGCTCTGAGCTGTCAGCCCAGAGCCCGATGCGGGGCTCAAACTCACGAACTGTGAGATCATGACCTGAGCCGAAGTCGGACGCTTAACTGAATGAGCCACCCAGGTGCCCCTAGATTACTTTATTAGGAACTAAATTCTTGGAAATAGTTACTTGCTTGGCCTTAGCAAGTAAGTCTTGTCCTCTGTCTTTTTTCCGCTTGTGAACATTTTTTAACTTTTTGCCACGAGCACCTTTTTCTTTAATGAAGAATACTAAGACCAAGCCTTTGTTCTTTTTCTTACTACTCTTCTAAACCCCACCCCACCAACTTCAGACCTCAGGCTTTTGCAGAGTTCCAACACATTGTCCTACAATAGTGGTCTTTAAGCTGGTTGGTCTAAGACTTTCATAGTTTTAAAAATTGGGGATTCCAAAGAGCTTTTTGTTTAAGTGGCTTATGTTTATCTATAATTACCTTATTAGAAATTAAAACTGAGAAACACGTGAAACACAAGAATATGCAAGGAGACATCAGAGCGAGCGATGACCTCAGAAGTCCCGCAGCTTCTGAAAACTTCTTTCTGCTTGTAAGAGGAGGGGTGTCTTGGTATTATTATTTTTTTTAATGTTTATTTTTGAGAGAGAGAGAGAGACAGAGTGCAAGCAGGGGAGGGGCAAAGAGAGAGAGGGAGACAGAATCCAAAGCAAGCTCCAGGCTCTGAGCTGTCAGCACAGAGCCCGGTATGGGGCTTGAACTCACAAACTGTGAGATCATGACCTGGGCTGAAGTCTGATGCTTAATCGACTGAGCCACCCAGGCATCCCGGTGTCTTGGTATGATTATGAAAATAGTTGTGACCCTATGGACTCCCTGAAAGTGTCCAGAGGTCCCTGGAGCACACACTGAGATCTCCTGCCCCTGCCGAAGGTGGGTCTAATACAGCTGTCAGCCCCGGAAAAACGGAATGGGAGTTGTAATTTCACACCACAAAGTTTGTTCTGCATATGTGCGTGAACATGTGTGCACCCATGCGTATATAAGAGGTGAGAGATAAAAGTGACGTCTGTCTCCAACCTTGAGTCTGCCTCTGCCTCACCAGCCACCGTTCCCTCCATGCTGCCCTCTGACAGTTTGAGAGGACAGCAGGCATTACGGCCGCCTGGGCAGAGCCATCTTCATTATATGTGGCCACTGGGTCCAGAAGATTAATGGTAACATTTTAAAAATTCACACAGACCTGGAATCAGCACTAGAAAATACAGATTTAAATTAACAAGGAAAAAGCAGAATCCCATCAAAGGAAATAAATCGTGCTGGCAACTATTGTCACATAATAAAATGTATTCTATAACTGAGGGGCTTTTATATGGAGCTGTCTGCAGCTTAGTGGCCATGTTAATTGAATAAGGTGCCTAAAACTGACTTGGGGGAAAAAAATGAAATTCCCCTCAGCATCTATTTAGCCAGAGCCCTTGTCAGCAGCATGTGTGATGCTGACCTATTTGTTACAGAACCGCCAGCCCCTCCTGCGGAGAGAGGTGATCACTCAGCAGGGTGTGCCTGTCTCCTCCAGGCTGTTCCCCGGTAGGGAATGGGGAGGAACATTAGATAAAGCTCCCCTAGGATTTAGGGGCTCTTCTAGTTGGAATTCTCCAGTTACCAAATAGATTTGGGAATAATGAGCCATCATTTGAGTCAAGTGGCAGAGATTGTTGGCCTCTGATGGTCGATCCCTTGTTCCAGTGGTCCAAGGCCTACTAGGGATGGTTCTAGAAGGTCTTCATCTCTAGGTGCCCCCCTAGGTAGAGCGGGTTTCCTCAGTCTTTGGGTCTTTCTGGCCTGCCCGTGGTCTTTATGAACACTCTTAAAATCTAAAACACATTGCTCTGCTTACAGAGTAATCAACGACTTTGGGGCCCCTTGAAGTGACTTCACTGAACTTGGTGTCTTTGGGGGCACCAGCAGCCATCACTTTTCAGTTTTGTTGGATGCCATGGAGTACTCGTTCTTCTAACCCCTCTGGATTGGGTGCTTCAGAAGAGCATCTAGTGTCCACGGTCTGCTGAAGCACCTGACTGCTTCCTTCTTTCCTCTGCCAGCAACATCCAGCATCATGAGTGGTGCGTTCCCTTAATCTCTTTAGACCATGAGGTTATGGGAAAGAAGCCAAGGTATTGAGTTAACCAATCACAACTTCATGTGTGAAAATTAGGCCTTTGTATCTTCCCACCAGATGCTATAGTAACAGGCACGGGCTCTGGCTGTTACAGTCTTCTAAAATGTTTTAAATGGCTGTAAAATTATTTTGTCAGACAGTTGTACCATAATTTTTTAACCAGTCCCCTATTATTTGAAATTTTATTCCATTTTTTGCATTTTAAGCAATGCCGTGATGAATGTGTTTATGTTTATGTAAAAATATTCATGAAGCAGAAATAGTTGCATTTTCCAAACACTTAACCAACTCTGTCCTGGGGACGAGAAAGAGACAAATGGGAAGTTTTCCCGTAAGTTTCCCCACATTGTCTCTAAGTACAGGTCAGAGTCAGATTCACCCTTTCATTCAGGCATTAGGTAATCTTACAAGGCTCTCATATTTCCAAGTGCCCACTGTGTGCAGGGCACTGTTCTAGGCACTAGGGCTTTGGTGGAAAGAGAAAGTGTAGTGGAGATCATGTTCTGGTGACTTGGAAGCAAATCGGACAGTCCTGTAGAGTGGGAGGGGTCTGCAGAGAAGAAAGTGGGGTGTCATAAGAGCAAGCGTCTGGAGGAGAGGTGCCCCAGCAGACATCTAGGGGGTGGCCTGCGGGGGGGAGAAGCCAGCTTCTGGAGAGCTGGGGGAAGTGTGTTTAAGGCAGAGGGAACAGCAAGTACAGAGGCCCTGAGGCAGGAATGAGAGTTCAAGTTGCTGGTGAGGTTGGAGGAGGTGAGTGCAGGGACCGTGAACAGGACAAGTTCAGAGAGGAGGGACGGGCTGGAGCTGGCAGGACGTCCCAATGGTGGGGCAGTGGGATTTCATTCTCCCGCAGAGAGAGGACACCAGTGGGTTCTGTAATGGTCCTGGGCTGAGGCTCTCGTGAACAGGACTCTAAAACAATGGCAGGAACAGGAAGAATCAGAATAGGATCTGTATGTGAAATTGTCACCGACACTGTCTGCTCTGCCTCGTAGCGAGGTGTGCACCAGCAGGCAACATACCCTCACTGAAGGGCACCCAGCGCCTAGGGCAGTGCTGGGGTTTGAACCCGCGTCAGGCTGACTGCAGGGCCAATACCGTTCACCACCGCCACCGCTCTGCCTCCCTGGGTTTGTGGTTGGGCCGTGGGTTGTCCCACGCTGTTGTTTTTCCCTTTGTGAGGTGGTATTAGAGGGACTGTGACCTTCCAGGGTCCTCAAGCTAGCAAGTGGCAGAGATGTGGCGTCCTTGACATCACTTTCAAGGGGGGCCTAGGGATGGACCGTGCAGTCCTCACTCTGTGTAGCCGGTAGTCAAGACGATACATCAGGGCGACTTTAGGGTAATGGTAATAATCTCCGGAGGACACATAAACTAACCTTTTCATTAATTCCCAGCTTTCTGTTTGTCAGCTTTACCTCAAAAGCCCCAGTCCCCTGTTCTATTGAATAGAGTTAACTATTCTTATGTGAAAAGGTTGCTGGGAACATTAGGCGAGGGGTATATGTAAAGAAACTCAGCCCAGTGCCTGGCGTGGGGTCCCCCCCGACCCCGGGGGACGTAGAATTTCCTTTTGCTCTGAGACGCCGCTGAATGCAGAGCCTCCCTGGTTCCTGTTGTCTGTCATTTTCAGGCTAATCTGACACCGCAGCGCCCCTGGGCCACTTCTCCTTCAGCAGGTGACTTTTTCTTCCTCTTTAACCACAGGTTATCTGTCCCCTCAGCCCCAACTGTCCATCCTCATTAAGGGAGGCCTTGCTGAGCCTTTTCAACCTCCTGTTTGTTCCCACGTCCCCTCCTTCCTGTGGCCAAACAACAGAAGCGAAAAGCCTCTATTTGCAGCGTAGGGAACTCTTCTCCCCAAAGCTGTCTCTGGTCCGGGGCCTCTCTTCCTGCCCTCTGAATGCTGCATCATACTCTTGCAGGAACCACTGTAGCTGGAGTTTTGGGTAACTTAATTTCAGTTCAACACATTGCTATGGAGCAATGACTCTGTAAGAGGCACAGCTGGGTCTGCAACTTGAATGCTCTTTTAATTCCACATGGACTGTGAAAACCGTACATTGTCTAGAGTAGGAGATCAGAAACCTTTTCTCTATCCTCCCCCCGCCCTCCACCTCCCATAGATTCCCGACCACCACCAGTACTGATTTCTTCTTCCATCATGCCTGTTTTCCTCAGAGCACAGAGGAGTGGGATGCATGGTCTCAGAGGAGACTGCTTGAGTCTAATTGGCAAACACGCATGCACAGAAACAAAATAATAGATGCTATAGCCATTTATGTCAAAAAGATCCAAAGGTTTTAATGGAGTAGGTTGAGCACTTGATGTGGTCAACGTATGTTCAACAGTTGTCTACCCTAGGTCAGAAATCGTCCTAGAAAATGGAGTACAAAACTGATGAGCTTTGGCCCTGCTCTTGAGGTCACAGTCATGTTAGGAAGGCAGACTCGTATCAGATGCTTCAAGTATATCGTGAGAACTGGAGACGACGGCGGGGGGGGGGGGGGGACCTCTGTGATCCCAGAACAAGCCCAGGGAAGGTTCTAACAAAGAAGATATGATTAGGTGGGGTCTTGAGGGATGGATAGGAGTTTGGAGGGTAGGTAAGGAAGAAATGGAGATTCTAGGAAGGAGAGCAGCATGGATAAAGAGTCAGACTAAAGCATGAAAAAAAAAAAAACATGGCATATTCAGAGGTTTACAGGACTTTCCCTCTTCCTGGTAGAGGGAAAAGTGAGTGACAGGAGACAGAGTTGGGAAAGGCAGGCTGGTGTGTGAGGGCAGCTTGAGTCAGGGTGTGGATGCAGGTTAGGTTGCCCAGGGAAAGCGTGCAGAATGGGGCGCGTGCTAAACCAGAACCCTTACAAATGGCAACTTTTTAAAAAGTTGGAGGAGGCGCCAGAAAGGACCATCTACAAGGAAGGGAGGCTGGCCAAGGGAGGGAGGGCTGCAGAGCCTATCAGCCGGGCACAGCCTGATGCCCCAGGGAAGCGGGAAGGTTCAGACCAGGGAGTCCACGTTGAGTGGGGCATCTGAGGAGCCCCACACCTGATTTCTCTAGCACATCCTTCATGTTTAAGTCCTTTGTATTCTAGAAGTGCCCCCAAACCATTCATCTAGAGGGCTGCAGCAGGACCCTTTGGCAGGAATTGTTAAGGGTCTACACACAGTAAGTGCTGAATAATTGCAATTTCCTGATAACCTCCGTTGTAATTTGCTGCTCCGTTCCCGTACCGTGGCGTCTCAGCTTTATTTCCTCACTTTCCCACAGGCGGGCATTCTTTTAAAATTGCAAATTGGATCTTGTCACATCTCTGCTTCAAAGTCCTCCTGGATACAGTCCGAGCTCATGCAGGGCCCTGCTGTGCTGTGGCCCCGTAGCCGTCTTCAGCCTGGTCCCACACCCTCTCCCGGCCTTCAGGCTCTGACCACTCCGGCCTCCTGCCAGTTAGGAGGCTAGTTTCGCCTTTCTGCCTGTCTGTCCTCCATTCCCTGCCCCCCCCCAACACAGCTCTTCCTGTTTTCCATGTGCAATCACATTTGTAAGCAAGCGTTCCTGTAACTTGGTGGGCATTTTCATGTCCCCTCCCTGCCTGCTCTAGGGTGACCTCTGCCCACACAGGGGCCCTGCCTGTCCTGCACCCCTGCCCCGGGCCCCATCTATGTGTTCTCGCTCCAGACCCCTTGGCCCGTCTCTAACCACTGAACGGCTGTGCTGGCCCTGTCTTCTCTTCTGGCTGCTGGTTGACTTCTTTGCCACCGTCCAGGTCCGCCGGTCTCCTGAAGTCCCGCTAACACCCACCTCCTCCATGAGCCTTCCTTGAAGGCCTCCAGGCCCTAGAGTAGCCACCGCACTGCACAGATGTGTGATGTCCTTAGTTTGCTTGCATGTAGCTCTTGCAAGTGCTTTCAAGGCTTGGAAATCTTAAGGAAGGGCAGCCCTGCAGTGTAGTCCTTCCCTGGCTTCTGGAACTCCCCTCACTGGTGCAATATCAGCGTCTGCCTCAGCCAGCTTCGTGGATGTGCTGCCGGGACTGGTGCACCGGGGCCCAGCCTCGAAGGGCCCCACGCTTGGCACAGTGCTCTGCTGTCCCCATCTTGAAATTTCCAGTGTTTGAACCGGGGCCTCCCATCCTGCACCGGGCCCTGCACTCGCCTCCCAGGGGCGGCACGAGGAGCCAGGAGAGAGTGCGTGAGATCTGCACACCCCGAGGCCTGGCACACGGCGAGCACCCTCTGCAGGCTCACCTGTCATCATTTCTGCTCCGCTCAACCACAACCACAGTCAATAATTCATTCTTCTGTTTGCTCAGCTTCATTGACTAAGTGCTGTGGTCAGAGGCGCCGATCAACTGTGTAAAACCCTTCTGCAGCTGCTCTTCATCGTCTCAGGGTCCCAAACCTGGCCAGCCTTCAGAGTCACTGCTGGAGCTTGTTAAAAATAGATTTCTGGCCGCACCCCAGGCCCGCTGAACCCGACTCCCCAGGGGCGTGGCTGTGACTCTGTAGTGTTAGCAAGCTCCCAGGTGGCTCTAATGCCTTCATTTGTGCTGTGACGGGCGGAACAGAATCGGGAACCTTCATCCTAGGGGATAGAAACCTTGCAGTAAGGCATTCAGTGTCCTTTCCAGCGCCATTTCCACGTGTTCCCTGACCCTGTGCCAGTGTTGGCTTTCCCTGACTCTCCACTGAGTCCCTTGTACTGTGTCGAGACCCACGTCCTCCTCTGAGAAGGGGTCACTAGAAGCCCATCCCCTTTGTCGGAACTCTTGTGCTCACTCAGCACCCGGGCGCATGTCCTGTTCCACAGTGGCTTGCTTCTGTACCTCAACACCCTGTAGCCTGGGAGCTCCTTCAGGGAGCTCCCCTCTGCATCCTTAGTTAGCATCAGTAATGAGCAGACATTCAGATTCAGTACACACACACACGTCAGGGTCTCCCTGTGCTTCTGCCTGCTGGTGGCCCTACACTGCTAAGTGCAGCCTGTGCTCAGCAAAGCCCTCCTCCTCCCCCCGCCCTCCCGTCTTGGTTCAGCCAGGCTGTTCCGTGACATAGGTGTTTGCCTCCGTGCTTAACCCTGCAGCCCAGCAAACCGAATGCCTCTACAGCCTTAGGTGCTCATCTTGTAGCCAAGAGGCTTCTGCTCGCTCCTGGCTCTGCGGAAACAGGTCTTGCCCAGAGAACCTTCCCTCCTAGGAGCCTGGATGTACAAGAGTCATTCCTGGAGGTCACACATTTGTTGTGTGAAAAAGGCAACATGTACAACGTAAAGCTTGCTTGATGTAATAAACGTTCCCTTCCGCCGTCTTTTCCCTTTTGGGAATGACTGAGTGTGGCCAAAACTCTGGCTCCTGAGCTATTTCAGGCCACCTCCCAGTCATACCAGGAAGAGGCTTTATTGTTTGTTTGTTTGTTTGTTTGTTTGTTTTTTCTATGCAGACCTGGTGGGTTTGAAATATATTTCCTATCGTTTTCATCTTTTTTGCATTTGCTAAAGGCAGCTGATGACCACACTAAATGGCTTATCTACTTTGATTGAATACTCGCTTCTGCTCTGTGCGCACTGTGAGCTTTAATGGCCAACACCTGTGCCGTAAAAGACAGTGTTGAATCAATCAAAGGTGCTTTCCTAAGCACCTACTGTGTGCTTCTGCCTGAGGGGGGAACATGCAGGCATAGCCATTCAGAAGAGCATGCCATTCTGATTCTCAGTGGTTGTTAGTTTTCCTGGACTCACATGGTAATAATAATGCTCAACACCTTTGTTCACAAAGTGCTTCCTGCACTGTTATCCTCAGTGGCTCCATGGG
Organism: Lynx rufus; assembly: GCF_022079265.1. Classification (NCBI taxonomy): domain Eukaryota; kingdom Metazoa; phylum Chordata; class Mammalia; order Carnivora; family Felidae; genus Lynx; species Lynx rufus. The sequence continues at coordinate 85,264,699 of NW_025814824.1, forward strand.
ACAGGTATGAAAGCCATTGGGTAGATAATGAGCCAAGATGGCAGAACAAACCGAGATGCCTGTCCAGAGCCTAAGTATTTGCTCCTGCTGGTATATCTTGCCCCGTGGACCGAGGTCGAGACTAAGTTGCCCACCTCCTTCAAGCACCTTGGGTTGGACATGCCATGAGGCTTGGGAAACCCTTTCTTCCACTTGGATGTTCTTTTAGGAATTAGAAAAAAAGGTGACTTCTGATGCCTGGAAACTTCGGAATTCCTTGGGGGAATTCGAGCCGTTGGGGGGCCTGCTCACCAGGGCGCCCCCACCTCATGCTCTGTGTTCCTGCGGGCCGTTGGTGGTGTGGGGGCTTTCTGGGCCTTGGGGAGTGCTCTGCGCGCCCTGTAACCTCCTTTCTCCTCCGTCTCTTTCTTAGGCACATCTCTCTAACGCTCCCTGCTACCTTCCGAGGCAGGAACAGCACTCGGGCTGACTATGAGTACCAGCACTCCAATCTGTATGCCATATCAGGTACGTGGGGCCTCTGCTACTGGCCAGCTACCGTGTCTGTGTCCCGGGCACCACCTCCCTCTGCGTGTCTCCTGGCTTCGAATGGCATCTGTCTTCCCTCTCTCTTTCACCCTGCAAGGGGCCTGTTCCCTGCAGAGATCAGCCCTTTCCTTCCTTTGTGTCACCTCAGCACTTAGAGGAGGGCCAGATACTCCGTGTGTTTTGAGACTAATGATGAAAAACAATGTGTGGATTTCACAAGCTTGAAGGGAGGCTTCCTGAGAATAGTCCCTGTATTATTCACCTGCCGGGGCCAGGGCAGATTGCCCCTGGGGTCTTGGGAGCAGCACAGAGCCCAGGCCCGGTCTGCTCACCAGCCCACATCCAGGTCTGTCCGCACCTCTCATTTCCCAAAGCCAGATTTGTGGCCCGAAGGGACACCGGCGGTCTCCCCTCCCAACCACCATCGTGGGGGTCTGCGATTTCTGAACCCGGCCTTGAAATTGCTGGTGTTACTTTGGCAGGAACGTCAGCGGCGTGAGTCTCCCTTTTCACCTTCACCCGGGGAGGGGGACTCCTGCAACCCTTATTACAGAGTGGAGATTCATTAGGTGCCTGGCAGCACAGGTGACCCGCTAAGAGCGGAGGAAACCCGCAGGCTCACCTCCGATTATCCTCGGCCTCCAGTCAGGGGCGTTTGTGTATCAGGGGAAGTAGCAAATCGGTGCCACTTACCAGCGCACACCCTTAATGGTGAGTGACGTTTTGAACACGGGAACATGGCATTCATTCATGTACCATAATGAATCCGTTATTTAAAAGGTAATCTTTTTTCTAAAAATTGCAACTTGGGGTTACTAAATAGATGAAATAGAACAATGGTATAATTCATGTCAGTATCAGTTTCTCTTGTTATGATCACTCCCTAATAGGTTTGGAAGTAGAAGCAAAAGCCAGTTGTTCGATTTCTGGGTGGGGAAAGGGAAGGCCAGGGATGTTCTGAAAGCCCTGGTCGCCCCAAAGGGTAGAGGGAGCACGTTGTCTCAGAAAAGCACCTCCAGAGAGGATTTCTTTTGTGCTGTGGCTATTTCAGCAAAGTCGACAAGGAGCATAACGAGTGTGGAAAGATGACCTATTTTGTAGAAAAGCTGAATATTTCCCCAGATGCTTCGTGGCATGGTGGTGCAAAACAGGTCTGTGAAATCCAGCAGGGCGACCCCGTTCCGAATGCACATGAGGAAAGCTCAATCAAAGCAGATGACTTTTTCCCTCCAGCTTGCAAATCTTTTTCCAGCCACGGTGTTCCGCTCCCCCCACCTTACCTGGGTTCTCTGATGGCTTTCCCAGCTGTTGACATTTCTGCAGAAAAGGGCCCACAGAGTGAAATCTCCCCTGGTTTGGCAGGAACGTTCCTGTCTGCCTCTGGACCACTGCTTCCTCGCCCCGTGGCTTTGATGAGGTGTTGTTAGTTTAGCAATACCGAGGTAACGGCCTCAAGACACAGGGGAAGCCATTCAGAAACTTCCTGTTACATTTATGTAAGTGGCAGTCTGTTGGGTTTTATCTTCCAAACATCTACCGTCGAGGCTACGGCAGGGCCGCGGGCAGCCCCGGTCTCGTCAGCGGCTGCGGGCACCAAATCGCTCCACCCGGGTCCGGGACGGCTTTGTTGTAATGCTGCCAGGAAGAGTCCGCAGGGCCCGCTGCCTCCATAAGGCCTGCAAGCTCAGCACTGGGCAACCGTGGTGCAGCTGGGAAGCCTGCCCGCCCACCCACCAGCTGCCTGCCTGCGAGCCGTTCTGGTAGAAGGGAACAGGGACCACCCCCACCCCCACACCCCCCGCTCCGTATGAACAGGATCTGGCGCTGAGTGGCACATCTCAGTTTGGTATCGCAAAGTTAAGGTTTCGATGGTTTATTCCAAAGACACTCAAGGCAAAGCGTGCCCAATGCATGGTCATCGGAGCTCTGCTGGTAACCAAATGAATGGATCATCCTGTTCTTCTGGACCGGCTCTCTGGTGCACGTTCACCACAGACTCCAGGGGCCAGGCCTTTGGCACACACCCCTGGTGCACTCTGGTTCCTTCCTGAAAACATTCAATCATGGCTCCCTTCGTTTGTAGGCCCTTCCAAAGGAGGTTTCCAAACTAAGTAATCAGAAAAGCGAGCCGCCCACTTGTAACTCGTATGCGTCGTTACTAAAGTAATATTTACTCTTACACCTTTTCTCAAAGGCACACCTGTTAATCTGTCCTCTTTCCTGTACCTTCCACGGAGACGGTTCGTGTGTGTCAGGCCTGCAGGGGAAGAGATGGTGCTCTGAGCTGCTAGAGGAAGGGGAGGAGAGAGTACGGAGCCCTGGCCTGAGCACACGGACGTGTTCGTGAACTGTTTATGGGAGGGAGGAAGGAAAGCCTTTAGCCTGGTATCTGCCCTGCTCGGGAATCCTCTCTCTGACCCCTGGGGCAGGCGATCATCCCGATTGGCCATTCGAATGCCTCTGGCATCTGTGCCCACTACCTCCGGCCAGCCCGTTCTGTCTCTGTGGGGCCCTCCCTTGTTCAGCTGGGCCCTGTCTTTCCACATGTTCATGTTCATTCAGCCATTTGGGGGTCCAGATACAATCCATCAGCCAACACGTGCCAACTGTTCCGCCAATAGTTCTGTCTTGCCCACGGAAGTGGGATGAGGGGCTTCTGCTGACTCAGTGCTGAAATCCTGAGAGGCTCCTGTCCCCTTGCTCAGACACCCTGTACGCTCCTCACACGGCCACAGAGCACACCTTTGATCCTCCCGCTTCTGCCAGTAAGAACTTCAGAGAAATACTTAGCGGTGTACGAAGAGATTCATCCACAGGGATGAGCAACGCCGCTTCTTAAAAATGATAACACTCAGGAAAAGGGGTTGGGGGATGGATCTCGTAAATATCCAAAACAAAAGCAAAGGGTTAAATTATGAAACGTTCTTACAATGGCCTTGTCAGGCATGAAAAAATGATGTGGATAAAAAAGTGTGCATGGATGGTAAGTGGCAACCAGAGTGTGCAATGTGATTGCATTAAAAAAAAAAAAAATATGTGAAGTCTGGAAAGGTCTGGGAAGGTACCTGCCAGGGTGTTTCCAGTGGCTTTCACCAGCCTTGCCTGCTCTTTTTTTCTTTTTTCCTTCTTTGTAGTGTCTCATTTTTCTATGTTGGCAAGTGTTGCTTTTATAATAAAAAGCTTAGACCCAGAGTTCATTTGGCATGCTCTTGGCCCCACTGGCCCCCGTAAGTGCCTTGTCCTTTCTGAGAGCTCACAAGCCTCCTGACTCAGAACGGGCTTCTAAATTCTACTGGAGATCACTCGCAGGCCACAGGTCAATTATCTTCTTATGGTCCCCTTTTGAGAATATGTGGGTTTTTTCTATTGTCCAGTCCCCAGAATCTCCTGTCCGCCGATATCTTCCAAAGACTGCTGACTGCAAGGCTGACAGCATCTGGCCTGTTCCACTGGTGGTACAGAGGCAGACTGAGCATGAGAGCCTGGCAGCTTGGGCCATCTCCCCACATCACCATGTCCCTCTATTCATTAGGGCTTGAGGATGATTTTCCTGGAAAGAGGAGCTAGAAATGAAATGGTGGGTGCCTGGTGTGGCCCACTGGACTATCTGGTGTGGCAAACCACTTTTGTTTAATTCTTACATTTGACGAATGGCAGCTCGTGGGCTCGCGCTCTCCTGGCGACATTCTAACCTGTTTGTTCCCCTCAGTTAGGTGCCTCTAAGACCTTCCCTCCAGAGAGGGCTCTCCTCAGGGCCACATTGATTTTTCTAGATTCCATCCCGCATCCCTGCTCCTGAGTGTCCTCGTTCTGTCTCTCGATGCTGGTTTTCTTTGTAGGAATATCTTCTCTCTCCTGGGAAGTCTTCTGTTTTAGTCCCGAACAATAGCCTCCGACCCTTCCTTTTCCCCCTTAGAGCTGTTTTAGATGTCTAGATGTCTGATTTATTTATATTCCACCTGTTCCAGACAGATAGAAGGCAGCTCCAAAGATAACACGTAACCAAATCAAGGTGGAAGTGAAAACGGAAGCATGAACAAAAATATAGATTGGAAAAGAGGGGGTGCAGCTGTGGGCGAGGTTTTTCACAAAGGGGATTCTGGGTTTGGCTCTAAATCAGGACAAGCTCTGTATGGATAAGAATAAAAATAAGCTGGTTGCTTGGGAAGAGCCTAACTTTTCCTTTTATGGAATTCTTCCTCATTAAGAGGGCCCTATACGATGCTGTCTGTGGACAGCAGAACAGCCCCTGTTCAGGGAGTTTGAGAAGGACAGCCTGGAGGCCTGTGTACTGGGGGATCTGCTCGTGTTTGAACCCCTAACATGCTTGGTGGTTGAAGGAGACGTTTTCAAAATGTTCTTGTGTGGGGCTTCCCGTGCCTTAGGGACTGGAGCCACGGGGAGTGTCAGGAATGAGGAGCTCCCTGACCTCCTGTCCACCCTGGACAGCGCACCTGGGCCATAGGCTCCCATACAGAGCGGCTCTGCCACGACATGCCCGCGATCACTTTTTCTAACCAAGGAATGTCTGCTATCTGACTTAGGGCAGTTTGGCTTAATGAACAGGAGGCAATAGGTATGGGGAACCACGCTGCGCTACCCTTTTGTTGTTATCAACTGATTCAGACCTCCAAGTGCAGATTTTTCCCCAAAGAACTCATTTGTCTCCCTTTCGGAAAAAAAAATTGACATAGTAGTGTAAAATAGTAAAACTATGCAAATGCATATAGGAACTGGCCTCAAACAGTCCATGAATTCCGGATGAGCCACAATGCAGAAATACCCAGAAGCCTCACCGCATGGGGGGCCGAGCGGCCTGGCTTCTCTTCCCTTTGGTACATAGGCAGTTGGCCTTGTTGATCTCTTCATTTGTCCATCAGCATGGGGCTGACCACAGAATTGATTGCCCACACCATCACTTTTGAGAGTAGAAGAGGTCCCCACTTGCACCCGGACAAAAGCTGTAACCTGGAACTGTCCCAGCAGATGGGCAGGGTGGGGGCGGGGGGAGTTTCCCCCCACCTTTAGTGTTCTTGGGTCTTCTCATTTTTTCCAGAGTTCTTTCTGATGGCTGGAAAAGCCCTGCTATTGCCCTCTACAGCTGTGCCCTCTTAAAATCCCAGCCCCCTTTCAAGATGTTGGGCCAGGAAGCCCGTGAGCACGGATAATCTGAGTCCATCGACTCATCGCCTTGACTCACAAGACTTGCACAGAGAGGAGAAGGATTTCATCTGAAACAGAACCGTGTATGAGCTGTGTAACTCTGACATCAGACCAGGAAAGCACAAAGCAATTAAAAATAATTAATGATTTCTGAATATCAGCCTTCTCCATGCAGTTTTAATCTAGTCCTCATTTAAATTGGAAGATGGACATTTAATTATCAGCATTATGAAATTCATGATTTATATATTTCATCCAATTGGATAAAATTTCTGCTACCAGCTCATCTTCTTCCAAAAAAAAAAAAAATCTGTATGTTTTACAGTGTGATCATTTAAAAACTCCTCTGCCCCATACCAAACAATTATACACACATTTTTCCTTTCATTTGCAGTGATTACATTATTTCTGTCTTTTAGGGAAAAAAAAAAAAAAATCTCACCTGGAAAATTGAACGTAAACCTAATCCTTTAACGACCATAAAGTATGGTCGGGTTGGACAATGAAGCTAAGAGACCAAAACAATAGGGGTGCTCGAGAAAGACGGTTTGATTTTCTGTGTGAGACGTTCTAACCAACAACTGCTTCGCGCCCAGTGTTGCTGGTATTCTGCAGGATTTGTGTCCGCATCTCCCGTGTGCATGCCCCTGGTTCTCCTCTTCCCCTGTGTTTGGGTGCGTGTCAGCCATGCGTGGGTTGAGGGACAATGTTACCAGTAACCACAATTGAGGGAACACCACTGTCTTCCAGGGGAAGCCCCCACCTAAGTACACCAGGCAACCTCTGCGTTCGCAAACATCCCCCATGGCCTTTGTCCGTCATGGACGTACTCGTGTGCCTTATGTGGCCTTGTATTCAGACCCCCGCTTTCCTTCATCCTCCACCGAGGATTTTCAGAACCACCAAGGATTGGTTGGAGAAGGTGGGGGCAGGGTGGGGGAGAACGTGGAGGGGAGGGTGGCCAGGACCCAGGAGAGAAGCCTCCGTTTGACACAGCCATAGATAATAGCAGACGGGGGAGATTCCTGAATGAAGCGAAAGAAATATTTATAATAAGGGTGCTCAAATCAAGGAGGAAATAAGTCATTTTAAAGGCAAATAAATTTTTATCATCGCCCCTAACAGCCATGCGTCCCTTGTCTATCCATCTATTCTTGCCCTGACTGACAACAAAATCGAGCACAAAGAAAAATATAATAAGAAAAAGAAGAAATGAATGGGAGCGGATGGGGAATTGATCGCATAGTGTATTTGTATATCCTGATGTAAAAGGTGCAGTTGACAGGTGGCCAGGTTTGCTCTGTACACAACCATGTGTGTGCTGTCACGCGCACGCACGCTGCCTTGTTTCGATTGATGAATTGCCTGCTTTCTTGATTAAACCTTCCGTCACTTAAGAAACAAAAAGCCTGTGTTTAGATGGCAGAGTGGGACATGTCAAAAAAATCTGCCTCCTTTACCTTTGTGCAGATGTTGGGCACAGACTGTAACATGTATTATTAAAATGAATGTGGCATTTACTGTGCATTATTCCTTTCCTGGGAGAAAGGACTATAAATTATATGCTAATAATAAGCTTTAACCCTTTCGAAATGCAAAAGATTTAAGAGTGCAAATATTCATGTAGGCCTGGCTAATTGGATGTGCTTTTATACACCCACCGTGATGGCTGTGTCACCGAAGTTAATGAACAGCGTGTGCGGGCAGGCACACGGGGCGCTTGGGGAACTCTCGCCTCCTGGAGGTGTTCCGCTTGGCAAGTGCCTCCTCTAGGATTTCACAGAGAGACCCTGAAACCCCTCAGCTGGGCTCGGGATCATCTTACTTGGGATTAAGTATGGATCTACAGCCATGGTGAGTGGCCCCAGCTAGTCTCCTAGAGCTAAGCATCAAGGGTGGTCCTCTCCTGACTTTCCTGCCTCCCCGCTTGGGGCTGGCCAGGCTCGGGCCGGCAGGACCAGGCGTTGGTGCCTCGCACTTACTTGTCTGTCTTCCTTTACCTGGCTCGTCTACCCTCAGTCCGGTTGCCCAGGTCACAGACTCCTCTCCCCAAGTAGAACTCTGCAGAGCAAAACCTTCATGCCTGCCCCATTCCACCGTGTGAATTCACGCCTCGCTTGCCCAGCATTGAGGCTGTCTGGTGGCCAGCCTCTACTTTGCCGGTGCCTTCTCTCCATTTCTCTTCACCCGTGCTCCCCAACCTGTGTCACTCCCGTGTCCTCAGCTTTGTCTCTCTGTGCATTTGCCCCTGCCGGTCAAATGGCTCAGATTGACCTACCTTCTCTGTGGACCCATCTTTGAAGGCCTGTCCCCAAACTGCCACTAAGCTTTTCTGATTCTCTTCCATCTGGGACTGCTCTCTTCCTGGTTTATGTACTCCCACACTGTTTTGCGTTGGAGAGATTTCACCTGTGAGCACTTGGAGACAACAAAGGTTTACGGGCAGTGAGGAAGGAGGCTGCCTTCCATTCTTTTTTTTTTTTTTTTTTAATGCCTATTTTTGAGAGCGAGACAGCGTGAGCAGGGGAGGAGCAGAGAGAGAGGGAGACACTGACTCCGAAGCAGGCTCCAAGCTGTCAGCACAGAGCCCGACGTGGGGCTTGTACCCAAGAACCACGAGATCATGACCTGAGCCAAAGTCGGACGCTTAACCGACTGAGCCACCCAGGCACGCCATGCCTTCCATGCTTCCTGAACCAAGGAAGTTGTAATTAAACTAAGGTGAAAAGGAAGGTTGTTAACTCCTTTATTTGTTTAGCAGACCCTGAGAGCTCTGTGTGCCCAGCCCCATGCTCCCTCCGAGGACCATAGGAAGCCTGTGGAAGAAGGTTCAGCAGGTGACTGAGGGGACATTTGGAGTCAGAAGCACATGTGGCCATCACACAGAGCCTCCGCGAATGACCACACAGGTTGTGCACCACACAACACGTGTGGATGGCTCCCCACCAGAGTTGTGCCAGTGCACGGGCATACACTAAGTTACCTTGGGCAACTCACTCCACGCTAGGTGCTCCTACCTGTGAAACGATTCAGTAAGGACTGCCGCCTTCCCAGCATCGGCGTGAGGAACCGGGGGGTAGAAGAACATTTTAGAAATCGGGAAGCAGTACAGGAGTGTCCCTTCTCTCCGTCCCCGCCTCCCCTGCAGGGCTGTGAGCAGAGCAGGAGCCCAAAGACTTGTTGAGAGTTACCACTCGGGACACCCTGGCTCTTGCCCAGCCCGGTCTCTGTCGTCTTAACCCGCTCTTCTGTGATTTTGTATGTAAGATTACTTCTCCGTAATCACAGTGCTCGGAGAAAATCTCGTCGTCAGTCCGAACAAAGTTGCAATAAAGGCTCTCTGGCATGGCTCTGCTCGGCACCCCCTGGAAATGGAGACATTCTGTCACGCATCGTCACTTAGAAGTGGGCTATTTTCTGTGGCTGGCAGCCCACGAGCCCTTTCTCAGGAGGGTGACGGAATGATGGCTTGGGGCAGGAAGGAGAGAAGTGGTTGGCAGAGTGAGCCAGCAACTTCTATAAAATCGCCCAATGTGGCTTTGGGTTTTTTTTGGAAGAAAAGTACGTGGGGCAGCGGGGCCGCCCAGGGGGCTGCTGTCTACTTAAGGCTTTCATTTCTGCCTTTCCTGTGCTCCACGAGCAGGAGAAAGTTGAAGACTTTTTCCAGTTTCGTCATTGTGAAAAAAAATTTAAAAATTATTAGGTGACAGATACTCCGGTGCCCTTGAAGGGCTAGCCCCACCCTCCCGCTGTGCTTTCATTCTCTCTCTGGTTTTTAAGCAAGGCCGAGCTCAGGCAGGCATTGGTTTAATGGCCCGCATCCCCTGCTTCAAGCCAAGAGCAAAGCAGCCAAGGGGCAGCGGGAAGAACCAGGGCAGGAGCCAGAAAAGCCAGATTCAGGCCCCGTTCTCCCTCTGATGAGCCCCGAAATGGCAGGCACAGCACCAAGCCGTCCTGGATCTGAAATCCCAGATCTCTCCCGTCTCCGTCATTGCAACAACAGCATCAATAATTTAAGTAGAACGGTGTCTCGGCTCGTGTTTCCTGGAAGCTTCCCGGGCCTCAGACGTGGTCTCATCTCCGGGGTGGCAGCGGTCGCCCCCACCCCCCAGGGTCGAGGACGCCGTGGGAAGGAGCCTTGCGGGGTTTATGGATTCGGTGCCCACTGTGTCACCGGCAAGCATGTGCGGTTGTTGCCCCCAGACCATCCAAACACTGCTTTGACTGGGACGTCCCCGAACGCAGGAACACGTGGAGAAAAACCGGCTCTCTGAGACCTCTGTCCCTGTGTGTCCATGTCCCGTGTCTGGTTGTCAAGCAGGAACGTGCCTCCCTTTTGCCGTCCTACGTCTCCTCCTGGTGGGCAGCATGCCTGGGAGCCCACAGGGTCCTCTCTGCAGGCCTAGTCCCAGAAATGCTGGAAAACCAAGGGAGTGTCTTGAGCCCCTCTCTTCGTCTGCCCTTTGCCTTTCTTCAGAGGGTTTCTCTGGGGCAAATGAACTAGCCTAGTTGGCCCAACGCACAGTCCTGCCTCAGGACAGCTGATACCAGGGCAGCCTTTCTGTCTTTTTCTAGCTCTGTCTCCCTCACGGTAATAGGCTGTTGGCTGGGAGGGGGAAATGCCATAATTAAGGCAACTTCTTTAATTTAAACACATTTAGGGAGCTGAGGTTGTTTTTGCTTTTATTAAAATGGATTATATTAATTTACTTTAATAATACCTAACCCTCCTCGAGCACTTAGCCCGTACAAGTCTCTGTGTAAGCACCCTGTGCACGTTCTGTCATGTCACCCCAACAATCCTCACCAAGAAAACCTTTAGGGCTTGTACCATTACTAGTATCTTATTTTATTTTATTTTATTTTTTTAAAGTTTATTTTTGAAGGGGAGACCGAGCACAAGTGGGGGAGGGGCAGAGAGAGGGGGACACCCGGCATCCAAAGCAGGCTCCAGGCTCCAAGCTGTCCGCACAGAGCCCGACGTGGGGCTCGAACCCACAAACCGTGAGATCATGACCTGAGCCGAAGTCGGACGCTCAACCGACTGAGCCACCCAGGCGCCCCCATTATCTCTGGTTTGTAGGCCTAGGCCCAACTGCCCGTGTTGCCGAGCTCCCATGCTCAAACCTTGTAAGACACATCTCTCTTATAAATAGCTTTATTTTATCTTTATAAACATTTTTATTTTACAGATGGGGGAAACAGGTTTTGAGAACTTGTGATCTCTCCACAGTTATACTGCTAGTAAGGGGCAGGGCCGAGATTCACCCCCAGGTCCCTCTGATCCAGCCGCTAAGTTCCAAATCCCCACACCGGAGAGGTGCTCCAGGATGTGTGTGGCCATTTGCTCCCCGTGCCAAACTGAAGCTGAAAATGGCACCCACCCCTAGAGCGAATCACTCTGGGACTGACTTGGGATATTAGGTCTCGGCATTGTTCAAATCTCAGGTGATTCCCTGGATTGTCCTCTCTGAAACCTCATCAGAGCGAGGCCCTTGACACTGGGCGGATGACCCCTCCTGAATCCACAGAGCAACTGAATGGTGGCTGTGGCCCCCCGTTGGCTGTTGCTGGGCAGAACGGTGAAAGGATAAGGTGCAGCTCCCTCACTCAAGCTAAGCGGCCTGAGTCAAGGAGCTTAACTTTTTTGTCCCTAAATTTCCTAATCTGTTCAATGGGGATGACCGTGGTTTGGGGTGAGGCTTAGAACCATAGCTGGTGCACAGAAAGTGCCCATAGATGTGTTGCTGTGATTGTAATTATTCCATGGCCCCTTGTTCCCACTGCTTCTCGGATCTTTCCGGACCAGGAAAGGGAATATTCCAGGAACCTCCTCCCCCATCAGTAGGTGGTTCTACCGCTGCTCTTGCTATTGGTGACCTTTGTCTGGGGAGCTCTGGGCACCTGGATTCTCCCTTGCCGTGGTCTTTTCTTAACCCTGTGGTGAGAGTGGGTGGCCCAGACCCACCCCTTCACTTAACTGGGACTGAGCTTTAGCTGTTCTCCCCTTCTGCCCGAGCGGTCCTGGACCAGGCCCACAATAGGACGTTTGTTTGAAGTGACAGTCACCTGTCCGTGCCTCCCCTGCCTTGCAGCTTCATTCTCTGGCTCGGGGCTCCTAGGATGCATCCAAGCCCGAGGTGACTGACCCTGTGGGTCCCTGTCAGCGCCCAGCCCATGTTTCCCTCCTGCCCGGGTCCGGCTCCCCGAGCTCTGCTGCTGCCACCAAGCACCCGAGCTTTGACCTTGCCGACTTAGACAGCAACCACGGGGTCAGACTCCAGGTTGAGTGCGTTTAAACTCCTGATGGCTTCATGAGTGAAGTTGGGGGCATTTGGAAGAAACTGGGGAGAAGTTGGACAGCCACGGAGGATTTGGGGGTGAGATCAGAAGTTATCCTTCATCACACAATGTGAGCATCGTCACTTTTGTGGCAGAATGAATGCATTCGCTTGCTCACGTTAGGACAAAAATTCTGATCTCTTTTAGAACAAGGAAGCCACCTTTCCTGTGGACAGAATACCTCAATCTATTCGTTGTGGTGCATTTGGGGTTTTGTGTCCTGCATATCCACTGCATTTTCCCTCTCTTTTTATTAATGGCCAACAATGGTCCTCACCTGTTGTATTTTCAAAAAAAAAAAAAAAAAATCTCCGTGCTCCAGCCTACATTTGGATGGAATATATTTGTCACATATCCGAGAGAAGGAGGCCCCTTATTTCCCAGATTTGTCTTTCGATTGTCTCTAAGACAATGAGTGATGCAGAACTCTAATTCAAGGCTGAGATCCTTTGTCAGAGAGAGGTTTCTCACGCCTGACTTGTTTTATAGCGTGAACGATCTCATGATCCACTGGCCAGACAACATCCATAATTTTGAATGAGAGAGTAAAGCTTGCCTCGTCGGCCCTAAGCATCGTTTCTGGTGAGACACTTAGAGGTACTTAATCGCTTGCTACCTGGAGGCAGTAAACGCACCCATATTGATGTTCCACTGCCCTGCATGTTTACCTTAAGTGCGCCCCGTGCTAACAAAACACCCGTGTCAATCCTGTCGGAAGGTCCTTTGGCTCGTGAATTACAGAGTCCTCATTCACCCTTATTCTGCCAAAGATGGTTGTGCCTTTTGTAGGCCCAAATGAGCAGCAGCTTTGGTCAGAAGCCTCTTGGCTATTTATGCTTCTTATAAAACTTTGGCTGTCTGATTGGTTTCTCAATTCCAAGAGAGTTGATCCAGCTTTGGTCGTAACATCTCATTCGGTGCTGAGTTCTCTGCTGGAATTCAGGGTCCCTTCTGGGATGCTGACACAATGGTGCCCCTCATTCACTGGGATGGGTCTAATGCCCAGCCCAGGGCCCGGGGGCCAGGAGGCACTCAGTGATATTTGTTGTTGGATCAGTTCTCGAGATTCACCCTTTCCAGCTGCATTGACTGTGTGACTTTGTTCATTTTATGTGACATTTCAGTTCATTTTCTGTATTTTGAGGATCAGCTAATGTATGTGAAGTACCTAGTACTGGATGGGCACCCAGAAATTGTAGCCGGTATGACCGTCATAAACACTGTTATTCCAGCAACGTGCTACTCATTATTCAGGAAGCACTGGTCTTACTCACCCTGCAGTTTGACATCCCACAACACCCCCCCCCCCCCGCCCAACCTAAAAATGCAGTTGTCGGAGGGAACAGCTGCTTCACTAAGGAAGAACCAGAAGGGAATTCACACCTTCAGGGACCCTGCCAAATACGGGGGACTTCTCGGTGGAACATAAAGCAAAACTTCCATCCTAGTCCAGAAATCATTAATTGCTTGAAATGTTAGTTTGCTACTGGGTAAAACAATTTTAAAGAAAACTTCTCAGCATTGAAATCGGCCTCTGATTTTCCCTATCCCTTCTCATCCAGTTAGCTCTGATTGAGAAAGGATCATAGCTGTGTTCAACCCTTGAAATGGTTTGACTTTGTCTTTGCCATTTGGTTTGTGGCTTTCTTTCCTGCCCCTCCTATCCCAGAACCCTTTGGGAAAAAGGTCCCCAGAATCCTTACAAAGCTGTGAGCCAGGGCTTGATTTCAGGGTATATAGTCCTACCACCCACCGAGCTGATCTCCAAGTCCCCTGCTCCAGAGCTCACGGCCAGGCCCAGGGGCCCCCAGGCTCTAAGGCACCACAGCCTGGCGACACGGCCACACCAGGCATCCAAGGCATCCTTGCTCTGCGTTTGAGAGTAGATCAAACAACTTTCCTTGATGTCCCCATCTTACGGGAGGTCACGAGGCCTATCTATCAATGGTGAGGAACTGTTCCTTTCTTCAGGCTACTTTTTTTTTTTTTTTTAAAGATATTGTACCTTTTACTTGGATTTAATGAGGACAGACATTTTAATCAGAGGTTAGTCATTTATTTTTGCAAACTATTGTTTTGATTCATCATTTTTGCAGATAATTAAATGGTTCAGTTGGCACAGTGTGTCTACTTTATTAAAACAGGTAATTTTGAAAAAAAGAGATGCTATTTTTTGGATCACTGCACAAGAATTGCTTCTATCTTCATCTTTGAGCATAGTTTCTCATTGCTTTGCCAGAAGGCTCTCCTGTTCAAGCATTTGGTGCCCTCTCTGGTCTGGAGAGGCTTGCCCTTGGATGATTGGGGTGTTAGCCACTCCGCCCTTTGAAACGGGAGAGGAAGAGTAAATTCTGTGCTGTTACCTTTTAGAAAGCCTCTGGGGTTTTAATTGGATTGGGGAAAAGAGCCTACAAGTTATGAACTTGGCAGAACAGCAGCCGTGGTACTGAAAACAGATTAATTGTAGCCCTCACAGTGGGTGGAGTTTAAAAGTCAATTACTGCTTGTCCTATTCTAATTTACACACCTAAGATTTGAAAAAGTCTGTCACTTAGTGTGAAAGTGAAAAGGTTATGTTACTAGTTTGAGTATACCTGTGTCTTTTCACGTGTAAATGCTTTAGCGACATATATTTGTAGGTAGGCAACTTGTAGCTGCACAGCTATAATATAGCTACATCTGTGAGCGCGACTCCTTATGAGGAGTAACCTTTAAGAGTTAGCTCCTTTAAATCCATAATGGCTTAGACTATCGTCCTTTGTCTTGCGGTGCAATCTACTTGTAGGCACCGTGGCCAGCCCCTGCGGAGCCTGGGGAACGCTCTGCTCCTGGGTCACGAACCAGTAAGGGAATGGCCCTTCGGGAGTCAATTTTTTCAAAAACAAATTGCTCATGACATTTGCTTTCTTTGATTTTTCCGTGTTTGTGTCCTGAATCAGTTAATTCACTCATTAAAAGGATTTATTTTAGGAGGACCAATTAAAACTTTGGAAGCTAATTTTTTGCTGAGCAGCGCAGACCTCTGAAAAACACAATTTATAACATGGCTTCTGCCCTTTTCCAGCAAGAGCCGTCTGATAATGCCGCAGCCTCCGGTGCTCCTGGAAGTACGGAAGGAACCGTTGTTCTTTGTCCTCCCCTCTGGGCGAAGCTGCCGCGTGGGTGGGTTTCTCCCAGCCTCCATTGTTTTAAGGTGAACGGGCAAGTCTGGAAAAGTCCAGCCCAGGAGTGGCACCCGCCGCATTTGTTTGCTCGCATCAACCCCGTAGTTTAATTTTTTTTAATAGGAAGCTGCTGTGTAGTTTGGATATTTAAACAGTTATTAACCGAATGACAATTAACAGATTGCATAGACAGATTTTCTTTTGAAAACCTCTGAAATTGAGTACAGTTTGCAAAACTATCACGGCATAGTAATGACAATGAATTTTGATTTCCCGGAACTGATATTAGACTCCTTATTAAACTATGTGCATCTGCTTTTAATTTACTCCAAATAATTGGAAAATGCAATGAAGCTTTCCAATTAAAGCACGGCTTTATGCTGTTTAATAATACCCCCATAATATTATAGCTTATGAAGTGACAGGTGAGTTGGTGTATGAATAAAACATAAAGGCAGCAATAAGGGACAGAAAACCGGAGACAGTTGTGGGGATTTTAAATGCTGGATGTAATTTGCATATATTAATCTCTTCTTTTCAGCCTTATCAGGCCTTCTTCAGTATTTGAAGTTAAAATAGCGTTGACAGGCGGGAGTACGCTTAGTTTTTTCAAGGATTTATTACTTGTATAATTTCTGATCTTTAATAAGCAGATATGACTGATCCTCATAGTTCTATAGAAATCGGTTAATTGTTCCAGATGGCGTGTACTGATTATGCAAAATTACTTTTCACACCATTTTTTTTGTGATGGAGTTTGGAGTAAAATTAAATTTTTTATAGCCTTCTTATCATGCTGTTTTACAGTGGTTTTTCCACAGAAGTTGAATTTAATCTACTATATTACATTGACCAGCACAGTTATTCTAATGTAGCATTTTGTGATTTGACAAAGAATAATAGAACACATTGCTCATTGTTCATTACTGTGTCCCTAATAAAAAGGAGCTCCTGTGTATAGAACATAGCTGTTATTTATGAAGAATGCCTAATTCATATGGTTAAAAACGCAAAATTGTACTATGAAGTAGTTCCTTTTGGGGAGAGAATATCTGAGAGAAGGAAATGGCCATAGGCACGCTGCTACAGATTTTACATGCTGAAGGAGGGGTCCTCTTTAATGAGCAGACTGTTTAAATTGTGCTACTTGCTTTTTCTTTGAAGGGGGGAAAAAAGGGGGCCAGATAATCTCATTCTATTAAGAGAGGTGTCATCAGTTGACTTGTCTTGATTTACATAATCCCAGAAGCCTTTCATAATTGAATAGCATTTATAAAAGGTGGGATAAAGTATCAAAAAAAAAAAAAGTCCAAAAAGCCTCAATGATAATTCGTCTCTCTCACATTTCCCAAAGTGTTGATCGTCGCAAAGCGTCTTGTGCCAGTGTCAGAGCGGAGTCCGGGTCGCAGGTGACATGGATCTAGGCTTATCCGTGTCCAGGCTCTCAGATAACATTCTCTCTACAGTTCAGCTGGTGGTGGGATTTGAAAGACTGAGCAGATTCACCCCCAAAATGGGATTGTAGAGCTGTTACCTCGATGCAGGGGCAGATGCAGTTTCCAAGGGGGTGGGAGGCGATAGATTTTCCTGTTGCCCCAACAATCCTGCCTGGGTGTGCGGTATTTTATATATAGCAGATAAAGGACAGTATTTCTATGTATATAATCTGAAGTTTAACTTGTTTTCAAAACAGACCTCTGCGTATTAAGTCTTAGAGGAACTTTTAGAGACTCTGGATATAGATTTTTTTTTTTAATTTTTTTTTTCAACGTTTATTTATTTTTTGGGACAGAGAGAGACAGAGCATGAACGGGGGAGGGGCAGAGAGAGAGGGAGACACAGCATCGGAAACAGGCTCCAGGCTCTGAGCCATCAGCCCAGAGCCCAACGCGGGGCTCGAATTCACGGACCGCGAGATCGTGACCTGTCTGAAGTCGGACGCTTAACCGACTGCGCCACCCAGGCGCCCCATAGATTTCTATTTTGGAGTCACATCCCATATGCAGACACACTGACAAAGACCATTCTGTGGCCGGCCCAGCTGCTTGCTCCAGGTAGCACAGTCCTGGCCCATTACCCACATTGGTCGTCCACAGGCCTTGAGAACTTTTCATCGCTTGAACTTGAGGTGGATCTGGATCTGTTTACAGAGTTTCATTCCCCTAGGCCCCTGGGGTGTCAAACTTTTTTTTTTTTAATCTACGGCAATACTGATTGCTCTTCACCAGAGGGGTCCCTGGAGTGGAAGCAGGACCTCACTGATACCTCCATGAAACAGACAGACATAAATCCGTGAACCTCAGAACTCAGAGGGTAGCTGTCCGTCTGGGTCTGTTGGCACTGAGGCATGGAGTGCAGGACGGCAGTCGCTCTATGGGAGTTTGAGATCTCCCCCGACCAGTCGAGAAAAAGATTCAGTTGGATGCCCAGGTGTTACCACCACCAGGGTCCTGTAGTATGTACTGTGTACCTTGGCCTTCGGGACACCTTTGATTAAATCCTGTTCTGTATCTAGTCCAGTCTTGAAGGAATATATGCTGTATATTTGGCTACCTATAGTTCCACAATGACTAGTTAAACCAAACATAAATGTGATCCACAGCCCAGTGCACTTCAGAAAGGCAGCACTGGTGAAATTCTGTATTCACTTGACCTCCTTAAGTACTTCCAAAACTTGAAACCTTTCACACACCCTCTTTGGTAAACTCAAAATATATTTTTGTGAGAATGAAAATTATATGAAAAAGAGAATGCATAAATCAGACATGATTAAAAATATTTGTTCTAATGCAGTAATAATTTGGTAGTAATGCTTTCATCAGTATAGCTTAAGGCTACATTAAGTGGACAGACTTTATATGGATTCTCTAATTTTAATCTTCAAAATGCTATCTAATGTCTCATTAAGACTTGCATATAATGTATCTTAAGTACAGTCATTAAATATAGTTTAGGGAGATTTATGTTCAGATATTGCTTAAAGATGTTTTAATAGGCCCATTTACTCTGATGATATTAATGAGCTCTTAATACAGACGAAGCTTCCAAAACTAGTGGTAAAGACTCCAGCCTGAACACAACAACTTGGAATTGGTGCCTGGTGTGGACAGTCGCCCGCAGGTTAGCCCTGCTAACATTCCTGGGTCAGCACAAGCCCCTCTGATGAGCCCTGAGTTCTGGAAAAGGGTCTGCTCTTCCTGCTTTGTTCTGGCTGTTGACCCCAGAGCACTCCCGTTCTTCCGCATGTCTGAAAGCAGTCCTCCTTTTCCCCAGAAACTGTGCACAAGACACGTGCTAATTTGGCCAAATTGTACATCTTCAAGGTCATTTGAGCGGCATTGACGCTCTTAGCGGTGTTGCTGGGGCACGGGAGGGTTAAGGGAGGTCTTTGCCGTGCTTCCCGTGTAAGCATCTGCCAGGTAAGGTGTGAGCAGTCTGGCATCGTTATGTGAACAGCTTCGATCTGCCATAAGTGAACTGTAAAAGGTCACAGGGGTGTGCTCTCATCTTCGAGGCATTCGTAGTGACTGAAATATACCTAATAAAGCAGTCCTGCTAATTCAAAATTGGAAAGGAAAAACCCAGCCCGACAGCAATCTCTGTGCGTCCCATGCCCATGCGTGACCGTTCCCCGGGCCCTACTTTCAAACGTGTCGCAAAAAAAATCTGTGTCGGTATTTCCTTTTCTTTCAGAGAAATATTGAAAAGCACATTTTTTTTTTGTTTCCATTATTTTAAGGGAGAGGGGGGGAAAGAAAGAACCTATGAGTTCAGAGACTTTTCTAATTACTAAATTGGTTTGTTATAAAAAGATAATAGCAAATTTCTTCTTTTCATAATTGGACATTTCTTCCCTGTAGGCTAATGCACGCACAGCCCGTGCATGCACAATAAGTTGTGCTTTTGAAAAGCCATAACTAGCTAATAACAGCTACAGTGTCATCAGAGAGTAATGGTGTGCTGATTAGCATAATTAATGACAAATGGTGGTGCGGAATTGGTGGATTGGTTTAGCGGATGATGAATGCGGGGAGGCCCGGGCTGGGGCCTGCCAACTAGGCCTCGCTGGCTGTCAGCCCTTCTGTTCTCACCGAGGCAGCCCTCATTAGTCACGATGGGAGGTGCCAGTTTGTATTCTGTTTGGAGCACAGAAAACTTAATAATCCAAGCAAATGTGGCTCTCCCTTTTTCCTCAATTTACTCACAAAATTCTCTGCTCACCCGTTTCCTTTGCGGCCGAACCATGAAGACACAGCCGTTTCAAGATGCTTCCCTGACACTTGAAGGGGAAACGAGGTACCGTAACAGACACTCATATCACCACGCTTTCCTCCGCCCGTAGATGGATTGCTCCCGTTACGAGGGCTTCTGCTTCGTGGACTCTGTTTATCTGAGTATTTATAAGGGGAAAAGAGATGAACTCAGGAAGCTATACATTCTGTCCTGAAATAAGACTAGCACATTTATCTCTGACTTGATTAATCAGACCTAATTTGCATTCTCAAATGAGACTGATAAAAATGGATTTACCTTTTAACCTTTAGAGGGGGGAAAAGTATTTCTCTGCAAGATTTCTGGGGCTATCTTTCCTTAACCGATAAGAAGCCATTCCTTTATCAATAAAGATGAAAATCCTTAATTTGCATTAGCGAATGAGACTAATTATTATATAGTTAATTAGCATCTGGAAATGAGGATTATCTTAATTACAAAGCACAATTTCCCTAATAGCTACAAAACTGTAAGTTTGATCCGTGTGGAAGTTGGTAACTATTATTATGTAATTAGAGATAACATTAATAGTATAGAGTCTTTAGGCATAATTTGCATATGCAAATGTAATTTACCTGAACCAAGCAAGTGGACCGTTAATGATGGGAGTGTGATAGAGCCGACTGAAAGTTTTAGAGAGCTGAATGGTATCCGTTATGCCAAGTATCTAAATTACAAAGTGATAGAGCAGGTATGGACCTTTTGTATTTGGAAGGTCAGAGTTTAAGAAGAATCAGTAGCTGGAGGGTTAAATAATGAATCCAACTGCTTCGGGAAAGAGCTGGCCACATGGTCCTCTCCTTGACTTCAATTTCCGCATGCTTCCCAACATGCCTTGAATCTCAGATGTACTTTCCTTACGTACGTGAGCATTTCTGAATATTGGGTCTATCTTCTGACTGACATGCACTTTTAAAGCAGTTATACACACACGCGAGCACAGCAAGTTATGAAATTGACAGTAGAGCTTACAGTTCTTGGGGGAAATTCCAAGCCTTCTGAATTCCATCTGCATGGTCCTTGAGTCGGAGATGCTGCTTGAGCTACGTATCCTCTGGTACCCATCCACTTCCCTCCTTCAGGCTGTAGCCGTGTTTCTCGAAAGATGGGGTGGGTACCCATGAGGGAGAATGAGATGTGAATGGCTTCTTTAACCTTTTATTTCACCCATAATAGCATATCAGTGAAGATCATTGTTTAGAATGAGATTAAAGTAGGTATATTAATGAGTCTTTGGGTTAGGCTGCAGTAAAAGGCCCCCAAATCGCAGTGGAGTACAACACCGCCATTTGTATGTCATTCAGGTTCTAAGTTGGAGACTGTGGGTTGGTTGGGGTCCTGCTCCATAGGTCTTCTTGTTCTGGGACCCAGGCTGAAGGCAGCCTCAATCTGCAACATGCTGTTGTTAGAGAAGAGGGGAAAGAGCAGGAGCCCCAGAAGTAACACCCAGTGGCTCTAGAAGCTTCTGGTCAGGCATGGCAAGGCATCTAGTCCAGTCAGCATCAGTGTGCAGGGCTGTGTCGTCTTCCCCAGGAGGCCCTGACCTTCCCATGGCGCTGGGTGGGGATGGTCAGACTCTCACAGGAAAGTGGAGGCGCTTACATAGGGGTGGTGGTTTTGAGTTTTAAAAAATGTTTCAAAAAAACAATAAGATGGCAATAAGTACACACCTGTCAGTAATTACTTTGGAGCTTTTAGTCCATTTACATTTAATCAAAAGACATAGGGTGACTGAAAAGATAAAAAAGAAGAAGACTCATCTATATGCTACCTACAAGAAGCTCATTTCATATCTGAAGACCCACACGCACTGAAAGTGAAGGGATGGAAGAAGCTATGCCACACAAATGGAAATGAGAAGAAAGCTGGAGTATGATACTCAGATGAAATAGACTTTAAAACAAAGACTGAACAAAAGACAAAGAAGGTCATTACATAATGATAAAGGGGTCAATGGAAGAAGAGGAGGCAACATTCATAAATATTTATGTACCCAACATAGGGACACCTAAATATATAAAGCAAATATTAACAGACATAAAGGGGGACATTGACAGTAATAGAATTATAGGGGACTTTAATACCCCACTTACATCAATGGACAGATCATCCAGACAGAAAATCAATAAGGAAATACTGGCCTTAAACAAGAAATTAGACCAGATGGATGAAATAGATGTACACAGAGCATTCCATCCCAAACCTGCAGAGTACACGTTATTTTCAAGTGCACATGGAACGTTCTCCAGGATAGATCACACGTTAGGCCACAAAACAAGTCTCAATAAATTCAGGATTATGAAATTGTAGGGGCACCTGGGTGGCTCAGTCAGTTAGGTCTCTGACTTTGGCTCAGGTCATGATCTCATGGTTATGGGTTCGAGCCCCATATCGGGCTCCATGCTGACAAAGTGGACCCTGCTTGGGATCCTCTCTCTCTGCCCCTCCCCCACTCATGCCTACTCTCTCTCAAGTAAAAAAATAAACTATAAAAAATGAAATTATATCAAGCAGCTTTATCAACCACAATGGTATGAAACTAGAAATCAGTTATAAGAAGAACACTGGGAAAAACACAAACATGTGGAGACGAAACAAGCAATGGGTAACAAAGAAATGAAAGGAAATCAAAATGTATCCTGAGACAAGTGAAAATGGAAATACAGTTTTCCAAAATCTATGGGACATAGTAAAAGCTGTTCCAGAGAGAAGTTCATAGCTGTACAGAGCCTACCTCAAGAAACAAGAAAAATCCCAAATAAACAATCTAACTTTATACCTAAAGGAATTGGACAAAGAAGAATAAACAAAGCCCAAAGTTAGTAGAAGGAAAAAATGATAAAGATCTGAGTGGAGAGAAATGGAATAGAAACTACAACAACAACAACCACAAAATAGAAAATACCAATGAAACTAAAAGCTGGTTCTTTGGAAAGAGAAACAAAACTTATAAGCTTCTAGCCAGACTTAGCAAGATAGAGTCCCAAATAAAATCAGAAATGAAAAGTTACAACTGCTACCACAGAAACACAAGAGATCATAAGAGACTACTACAAACAATCATATGCCAACAAATTAGGAAACCTAGAAGAAATGTATAATTTCCTAGAAATGCCCAACCTTCCAACACTGAATTGTGAAGAAACGGAAAATCTGAATAGACTAATTACAAGTAATGAATTGAGTCAGTAGTTTTGAAACTCCCAAAAAACAGAAGTCCAGGACAAGACAGTCTGGGTGAATTCTACCAAACATTTAAAGAAGAGTTAGTACATATCCTTCTCAAATTATTCCAAAAGATTGAAGAAGGAGGAATGCTTCCAAACTCATTTTATGAGATCAGCATTACCCTGATACCAAAACCAGACAAAAGTACGACACACAAAAAGAAAACTGCAGGCCAGCATTCCTGATGAATATAGATGCAAAATTCTCTAACAAAATATTGGCAGACTTAATTCAGCCATACATTAAAAGGATCATACACCATCATTAAGTGGGGTTTATTCCAGGAATGCAATAAATCAGTGATAACATCACATTAACAAAATGAAGGATGAAGAAAATCATATGATCATCTCAGTAGATGCAGAAAAGGCATTTGATAAAATGCAACATCCATTTATGATTTAAAAAAAACTCTCAAGAAAGTGGATGTAGAAGGAAATTATCTCAACAGAATAAAGGCCATATATGACAGGCCTGGAGCTGACATCCTATTCCGTGGTGAAAAGACAAAAGATTTTCCTCTAACATCAGGAACAAGACAAGGATGCCCAGCCTCACCACTCTTGTTCAACATAGGGTTGAAAATCGTAGCCACAGTAATTGAGCAATAGAAAGAAATGAAAGGGATTCAAATTGGAAAGGAAAAAGTAAAATTGTCACTATTTGCAGATGACATGATATTATATACAGAAAACCCTAAAGACTCCACACACAAAAATGTTAGGAGTTAGTAAATAAATTCAGTAAAGTCACAGGATACAAAATTAACACACAGAACTTGATTATGCTTGTACACACTAATAATGATCTATAAGAGAAATCAAGAAAATCCTATTTACAATTGCCTCAAAAAGAGTAAAATGCCTAGTAATAAATTTAACCAAGGTGAAAGACCTGTACGCTGAAAACTGTAAGACACTGATGAAAGAGATTGAAGAAGACACAAATTAATGGAAAGATATTTCATGATCATGGATTGGAAGAATTAATATTGTTAAAATGTCCATTCTACCCAAAGCAATCTATGGATTCAAATGCAATCTCCATCAAAATTCCAATGGCATTTTTCATAGAATTAGAACAAAGAATCATAAAAGTGTTCATGCAGTCACAAAAGACTCCTAATAGCCAAAGCAATATTGAGAAAGAAGAATGAAGTTGAAGGTATCATGCTCTGATTTCAGACTACTACAAAGCTCTAGTAATCGAGAACGTATGGTACTGGCATGAAAACAGACACACAGATCAGTGGAATAAAATAACAGATACCGGAAGTAAACCCACCCACATAAGGTCAATTAGTCTATGACAAAGGAGGCAAGAACATACAATAGGGAAAGGACAGTGTCTTTAATAAGTGGTGTTGAGAAAACTAGACAGCTACATGTAAAACAGTGAAACTGGACCACCATCTTACATCATATACAAAAACACATTTAAAATGGATTAAAAGCTTTGAATCTAAGACCTGAACTCCTAGAAGAAAACATAGGCAGTAAGCTCTTTGACATTGGTTTTAGCAACACTTTCTGGGGCCACTCTCCTCAAGCAAGGGCAACAAAAACTTGAACACCAAACTAAAAAGCTTTTATACAGAAAGAAAGCCATCAACAAAATGAAAAGGCAACCTACTGAATGGGAGAAGATACTTGCAAATCATACATCTGATGGGGGTTAACCTCTAAAATATATAAAGAAGGTATACAATTAATATCAAAAATACAATCCAGTTTAAAAAACGGGCAGAGGACATGATAGACATTTTTTATAGAAGACATACAGATGGCCAACAGGTACATGAAAGGATGTTCCACTCCTCTTCAGGGAAATGTGAATCAAAACCACAGTGTGATATCACCTCACACCTGTCAAATTGGCTATTATCAAAAAGACAAAAAATCACAAGTGTTGGCAAGGGTGTGGAGAAAAGGGAACTCTAATGCACTGTTAGGGGGAATGTAAATTAGGGCAGCTGCTATAGAAAATCTGGAAGTCCCTCAAAAAATTAAAAATAGAACTACCATAGGATTCTGCAGTTCCACTTCTGGGTATTTATCTAAAGAAAATGAAAACACCAATTTGAGGGGATCTATGCACTCCTATGCTGATTGCAGCATTGTTCACAATAACCAAGATATGGAAGCAGGCCAAGCGTCCATTGATGGATGAATGGACAAAGAACATGTGGTATATACATACAATGGACTATTACTGAGCCATAAAGAAGAACAAAATCTAGCCA
Source organism: Lynx rufus (assembly GCF_022079265.1). Classification (NCBI taxonomy): domain Eukaryota; kingdom Metazoa; phylum Chordata; class Mammalia; order Carnivora; family Felidae; genus Lynx; species Lynx rufus. The sequence continues at coordinate 85,289,638 of NW_025814824.1, forward strand.
TTTGCAACAACATGGATGGGCCTTGAGGATATTATCCTAAGTGAAATAAGTCAAAGATAAATAGGTGATTTCACTTATATGTGGAATCTAAACCAAAAAAAAAAAAAAAAAGGGAACAAACAAAACAGAAAATGACTCATAAATATAGAAGGCAAACTGTTGGTTACCAGAGAGGACTGTGGGGGGGGGGGGGAGGCAGTAGGGGAAATAGATAAAGGGGACTAAGAGGTACAAACTTGCAGTTATAAAATAAGTCACAGATGGGGGCAGTACCTGGGTGGCTCAGTAGGTTAAGTGTCTGACTTTGGTTCAGGTCATGATCTCACAGTTCGTGGGTTTGAGCCCCGCATCAGGCTCCACGCTGCCAGTGCAGAGCCTGCTTGGGATTCTCACTTTCTCTCTGCCTCCCCCCCCCCCACTTGCTCTTTCTCAAAATAAATAAATTTAAAAATAAATAAATAATAAAACAAGTCATGGGGATGTAATGTATAGGAGAGGGAATATAGTCAATAATATTGTAAAAACTTTGGTGACAGATGGTAACTAGACTTATAGGGATCATTTCATAATGTATAAAAATATCCAATCACTGTGATATACACCTGAGACTAATAAGATATTGCATGTCGTTTATACTTCAATTTTTAAAAAGTGAGTTTCAACCAAAAAAGTTTCAGGAAAAAAACAAAAGTAATACAAAATAAAATCAAAATGTTAATGTAAAAATTTTTAAAGTGAGTTTTCAGATGTAATGAAAAATAAAAGTTAGTTATTCTGGAAAAAATAAGTGAAGCGGGACATGAGACATGTCCAAACTTGCTAAAGTTTGGGAAACATTGGCCTATGGTTTCTGTAGCTTATTTCAACAGTCAGGAGCTTGATTCTCCTGGCATAGTTAGGTATTAGCACAGGATTTTCACAGGTGTTCCAGTGTGGTGGAAATAGCGTTTGCCCTCTGGGGTTTAAGGCTCATTTTGACCTGTTCCAAACTTGAGAAGGTCACTTCTTTGGGATTCAGTTTTCCCAGCTGCAAAATGAAGCTGTTAGACTAGGTGGTGGTCCTTCTTACTGCTCTGCCCTCCCAGCACCCCTCTGAGCACCTGTTGAAAGCCAGGCACTTTGCAGGGGCTGGAACAGAGGTGTTCCAGAAAATGCTGCCGCAGGGCTTGTGGGACTCAGCAATTCCTATAAGAACCTTAAGAAGTTTGTTGTTAGAACAGTTCATTGATATATATATATATATAATATGTATGTATATATGTATATATATAATATATATAATATGTATGTATGTATATATATATATGATATATATATAATATGTATGTATATTGATATATATATAATATGTATGTATATATATATAATATATATGTATATATATAATATATATATACACACACATATATATACACACACATATATATACACACACATATATACACACACACATATATACACACACACATATATACACATATATACATATATATACATACACTGATATATATATATGTATACACTTTTTTAATCAAAAACAGACACAAACTTCTGTGAATTGTAAATTCAGGCAATATTTTAGGATATATCTTTTAACCTTTTTTTCCATGCCATATATATCTTTATATAAATATTTCTACCTAATTGTCCATTCTGGTTTTTTGTCAGATTTATTGAGATATAATTTACATACAGTAAAATTCACCCCTTTAATACGTATAGTTCTAGGAGTTTTGACAAACATCCAATGACATGCTAAATGTCATGTAACCACCATCAGAAACAAGATACAGAATTTTTCCTTCACACCAAAAAGTTCTCTGGTTCCTCTTGCAGGTCATTTTCTGCCCCACCCCCAGTCCATGTCAATCACCCATGTTTCATGTATCATAAATAGAGTCATACAGGATGTAGCTTTATGTGTTGCTCAGCGTCATGTTTTTAAGATTCACCCATGCTGCATATATCGGTAGCTTGCTCCTTTTTGTTCCTGAGAATGTCTGGTCCGTTTTGAAACCTGGTCACAGACTTCCTCCTTGCCTTTCAGTCGTCTGCCTCAGGGCAGATTTAATGGTTGTGTAATCTTCCTCATGGCTGCAGAGTGCACTTGATCTACCGGGTCCTCTAAGGCTGGATATTTACATCGTCTTCACTTCTAAAGTACTTTGGTGAGCTTTCCTTTAGATAAATCTCTGTTCCTTAGGGTAAGTGTGCATTTTTAGGCATTTTAATATACAATGACACATTGCCCACCAAAATGGTTTAATCCATTTATACTTACACATGTGTGAAAGAGCTAGGCTTTACTTTCCAAAATCCTTATCGGTTTGAAAGAGGACATGGCATCTCACTGTGAGTTGATGTTCCCAGGATTCCTGGTGAAGGGCTCATTTCCCTGTGCTGATTGGCGGCTGTTCTTTCCTAGTCCTTTCCCGTTCATGCCCTTGTTTCTTTTCTTTCGACGTCCGGCTTTTGTTTATCGAGCTGTCACAGCTCCTTATGGAGCAAGTTCTTTTTTTGCTCTCATGTTACTACTTCTTTTTTCCAGTTTGTGGTTTCTCTTTTAATTTTGCTTCCCCCCCACCTTTCTGTTTTGTACCTTTGCCATCATATTTGAGAAAGGACTTCTCTGTCTCATGGTATATTCTGTTACCTTTTTTTTTTTTAAATCTAAAATCCATCTGTGATTTGTTTTGATATGTGACATGAGGGAGGTGTCTCAGTGGCTGAGTGTCTGACTCCTAATTCCAGCTCAGGTCATGATGATCCCAGGGTCGTGGGATCGAGCCCCCCATCAGACTTCATGCTGAGCCCTTTCTTCTTTTGCCCCTTCCCTGCTCACATGCTTGCTCTCTAATAATATATAATTATATATAACATATATATGTACATAAATTATATATTTATGTACAATTATAGAAATATAAATATATTTATTATATATTATACATTTTATACATATATGTATATATGTGTGTGTATATGTGTGTGTGTGTGTGTGTGTGTGTATATATCTTAGCATGAGTAAGGATCTATGTTTTTCCAAATCATCATTGTCCTAGCATCACTTATAAAATTACCTTTTTTTTAACCAACTCATTTGAAAACAATTTTATATAAACCTGTTAAGTACTATAATAATTTTGCAGCTTGTATCCTGTTATATTTTGTTGACTGAATGCATATTCTGATGAAAGGACCATTCTTTTAACTCTTATAAATGTATGTGTTTGGTATTCTGTCTTATTATCCTTTGTAGCTGGTTTCAAAATATTCCTAGTAATCCTAGCTCAAATTTTTACCCAGTTAAAATTCAGAATCACTTTTAAGTTCCAAGGAAAATATTTTCAAGATTTTGTTTGGGAAAATATTGAAGCTGTAAATTAATTTTGGGAGAATAGTCACCTTTAAAATACTTGATCTTTCCTTCTAGAAATGTAATATGACTCTCCATTTATTCGAATGTCCTTTTATGTCATTTAAGTAGAATATCAGAATTTACTTTCTGTTGATCTAATGCCTGGGTTACAAGTTTTTGTTGTGGTTGCTTTGCCCACTTGGTTCTAACCGGGGGTTGCTTATTTATATATTTTAAATACTGTTGGTTATTGAATTTTTAACTAGCTACCTCTCTTGTATGTGTATTATTTCCAGTAGCTTCCAACTGATTTCCTTGGGTTTTCTCAATAGACACCAATATCACCTGCAAATACAAGTTTGTTTCTTTGATAACATTTACGCTTCATTTCTTTTTCTTGCTTTATATTGTTGGCCAGAACGTCCAAAGCAGTAAATGATAGTGGAAATTGTTTGCATTCTGACCTGGTTCCTGGCTTCGGTGGGGATGGATGTTTCTAGCGTTTCAAGTCTGAGGTAGGGAGAGAGAATTTGATCATGTTAAAGGAACAATTCTTCTATTCCCATTTTCCTGGGAGGTTTTTTTTTTTTTAATTCAGGCACTAATTTCAATTTCAAATAAAAATAACTTCAAAATCTCTCCATACAGTATTGTATTTTTTTCTCATTTGACTTACTGTTACAAATCATTGTATTCTGGTGATATGGCATTTAGAATATTGCTATATTTCTACAGTAAATCCTTCCTTACCACAGTGCATTATTATTAATGCTAGATTTGAGCTGCTCTTATTTAAATTAGGATTTTGGTATTTATATGAGATTGGGCTTAATGCTTACGAAGATATTATTTTTGAGTGATCCAAGAATCAGAATTTTTTCTTTTAAATATGAGAGTATTTTTTAAATATTGTAATTTCTGTTCCTTGGGGGGGAAGAAAAGGAAAATGAAAAAAATTTCCCTGTAAAAACTAAATGGACCTGGCGAGCTAGCAAGGACTTTGGGAGGAGGGACAATAATTTCGATTTCTTTCACAGTGTTTTTTTTCAGGCTTTCTGCTTTTTCTTGAGTCAGTTTTGTCATTTACATTTTCTTTGAAAGAAAAACCAGCCCTTTTACCTGAATTTTAAAGTTTCGTGGTATAAAATTGTGCCTAAGAGTTTATCTTGATTTTAAAATTAATATACCTGCAGTCATAGGTATTCCTAATTTTTTTCCCTTGTTCTTGTTAAGGATTTATTTGCTGTATTTATCTTCTCAAATAACTAGTTTTTGATCTATTTATAAAGGCATTAGGCTTTTCTGTTTCATTATTTAATTTTATCTTTATTAGTTCCTTTTTTCTACTTTCTTTTGGGTTTTTTTTTTTATAGCTGCTTGAGTTGAATGGTCACTTCATTTGTTTTGGTTTTGTTTCATTTTTTAATATAATTTATTGTCAAGTTATCTAACATACAGTGTATACAGTGTGCTCTTGGTTTCTGGAGTAGATTCCCATGATTCATCACTTACATACAACACCCAGTGCTCATCCCAACAAGTGCCCTTCTCAATGCCCATCCACGCATTTTCCCCTCTCCCCCGCTGCCCCCTCCCCATCAACACTGTTCCCTGCATTTAAGAGTCTCTTATGGTTTGCCTCCCTCTCTGTTTGAAAGTATTTTTCCCCCTTTCCTTTCCTCATGGTCTTCTGTTAAGTTTCTCAAATTCCACATATAAGTGAAAGCATGATACCTGTCTTTCTCTGATTGACGTATCTCACTTAGCATACCTTCCAGTTCCATCTACGTTGTTGCAGATGGCAAGATTTCATTCTTTCTAGTTGCCAAGTAATATTCCATTGTATATATAAGCCACATCCTCTTTATCCATTCGTCAGATGATGAACGTTTGGGCTCGTTCCATAATTTGGCTATTGTTGAAAGTGCTGCTATAAACATTGGGGTACAAGTGCCTCTATGAATCAGCACTCCTGTATCCTTTGGATAAATTCCTAGCAGTGCTATTTCTGGGTCATAGGTAGTTCTATTTTAAATTTTTTGAGGAACCTCCACACTGTTTTCCAGAGTGGCTGCACCAGTTTGCATTCCCACCAACAGTGCAAGAGGGTTCCCGTTTCTCCACATCCTCGCCAACATCTGTTGTTTTGGTTTGACTTTTAACAAAAATATTCAAAGCTGTGGAAATACCTTTGTGTATCACTTTGATGGAAGGCTGATATATAGTAATTACATTTATAGGGGCACCTGGGTGGCTTAGTCGTTAAGCATCCAACTTCAGCTCAGATCATGATCTCACTGTTCTTAGGTTTAAGCCCTGTGTCAGGCTCTGGGCTGACAGCTCAAGGCCTGGAACCTGCTTCAGATTCTGTGTCTCACTCATGTTTGTTCTCTCTCTCTCTCTTTCTCTCAAAAAATGAATAAATGTTTTTTAAAAATTATAGTAATCACATTTATAAATACACAATCACTTTAGTTTTGATTGCCTCTCTGACTCAGGTGTTAATACTTTCTCTGAGTGATTGAGATTTTAACTTGTTTCTAATTTTATTGCACACTGGTCAGAGAATATGGTCTCTGTAATGTTCTATTTTTTCAAGTCTATAGAGTCTTTGTCATCTAATATATTAGCTGTTTTAGTAATTGTTCCATTGACACTTGAAAATATATCATCTTTCTGTAAGGCACAGTGTTTGAGTTATACACACAACTCTTCAGGTAGGATGGATGGTTATATCCGTATCTTTATCTCCATCCATCCTGCTTGGCCAAAAAATGATAGCTTTTCTTGTTTTGTAAATTTCTTATGTCTTAATCATTTTTAATCATTTTATTTCGTATATTTCACCATAGTGCCATTCAGGGCATGAAGGTTAGGACTGTATATGTGACCCTTCATCAGAATAAAATCCCCCCTTTCCGTTCCATTTGTGTTTTGTGCCTTAAGTTCTAGGCGGTCCTTGTCGCATATTGGCTGTCGGGTGTTTTGCGGGCCCCACAGCCTGGCTGTGAGCTCTGTCACACTCCCCTCTGCTCTGGCCAAGTGAAGCTCCTCCTGAGGCTATTGCCCACATAGGCCTTTGCTTGGTTTTCCTCGCGCATCACAGAGAGCCTTTCTGTTCCCCTGTCCACATCCCCACCAGCCTCCAGCCTGCACGGTAGCCACGCCCTTCCTGGAAGCCATCCCTGGTGACTCCTATCCTCCTTGTGTGAGTGGCTCCAGCCTGCCTTTGTACCCAAGCGTAAGCACATCTCTCTCAAGTGCCCTCCGTATGCACATCAGCCGCCCCGAATCCCCTCCTGTGGGCAGGAGCCCCCTTCCAGAATTCCCTTACTCAGACTGGAACGTGGGACCAAGGCCCGCTCCGGCTTTCTCTCCCACTTAGTCACTTTGTTATAAAGGAATTGATTGCTGCTATTAGACTATTCTGTTTTTAAGAGTTCATCATGAAATACTGTCTAATTCACTTTTTTAAATTACTTCAAGAGCCTTACTCCAAAATTTTGCTCATTAGTGCCATTGAAAGCTTTCCCGTGTCCCCTGGTGATTCTCCAGGGACACGCACAAGAACACTAGACAGCATGGTGTAGAAAAGGCAGCAGGGACTTTGGAGACCCCCACCTTCCGGGTGGGCACCATCCCGGTCACCTGTCTGTGGCAGGCTCCTTGTCCCTCCTGCACACAGGGCTGCGAGGATCAACAATTCAATCAGCAGCCACCGAGCAACTCCCGCGTGCCAGCCCAGCTCCAAGTCCGCTTGATAACGTCCACGGTGCCAGCAGAGAGCCTGGGGACGGTGGTCGGGGACCTAAAAAAGCACGGGGCCCCTCACCAGTTTGCTGTGACCTGCCACCAAAACCGTGCAGTACAAACCGTGGAAAGCAGGTTGCTCTTTGGTGCGTTGGGGTGGGTCTCAGCAGAAGGCCCGGTGGCCACAGGTGCATGCGGTACAGGCGCTTCACGGGGCGATCCTGGGCCCCAGAGATCCGCAGGCCCTTTTGCTCTCGGGCTGTCTGCCTGACAGACAGCACGGCCTCCCTGGTTTCCTGTCATTAGCATGGTTTCTTTCGGATGACAGCGAATATGCCCACAGCACCTCCTTGCTAAGGCTCATTTCCAGAGGAAGACAGAAAGTCATTCTTCATGGTCAGAAGTAAGGACAGCCTATAATTTGGGCAAATTTAGCCACTTCCTACCTTTCCTGCCCGGAGAACGAGGAGTATTTCTGAACCTGGAAGGCCTGGCCTGGTAGGCCCCGAGTCCCATGGGCAGCTGTCCTCAGGCTGGGATGACCGTTCAGTCATTACCCATAGTGAGAATGACTGGTTTCTGTCCTCTCTTGACCAGCCTTGCCTTGGAGGAGCAAGTACTGTGAGTGCCTGGTTTCGGGGAGAATAGTCCATCTTTACTGAGTTAAAATCGCCTTCATGTGTGAACTTGCTTAATCTATGCAACCACCCTGGGAGGCACGTAGGATTACTGTTAGATCCCCATTTTATAAGGGAGGAACCGACGTTCAGAGAGGGTAAGTGAGTTTCCCAAGGCCACACAGTAAATCACAACAGTTCCACAGAATTCTGTCATAGCCTTTGATGCTCTGCTCTTAGCTTTCTTATTTCCTAGCCTGGATGCTCCGCGGGGGATGTGCTTGGCTTTATCGGTCTTTGCATCCCAGCTCCCTGATGTATCGCGTCAGAGTTGACTGAGGGCTCTGCAGTCAAGTTCATTTTGCGGTCTGGTCTCCGCTCCGGCCAACAGCCTGGGCCTGGGCCGTGGCAGCGGCTGCAGAGAGGCAGAGGCAGGAAGGCTCATTAGGTGCTGAGCACTGCCGGTTACCTGGGCCACGTGGGGCGTAGACGCGGGCCATCCCTGGGAAGGAAGACCCGGCTCCCGCGAAGGCGGCAGGCAAATTCCATTGCCTCTCATTAGGCAGCCGAACTGATGGCCGGCTGAGCCTGCAGATCTGTCCAGGGACTGGTGGACGCCCCAGCTTGCTCCCAGAGCAGCCTGGGAAGCCAGCCCCCTTTGGGGTGGCACAGATGGCAAGCCCAAATGACAAAGTAAACTCCAGTATGTCTTGGAGACACTGTCAGCCTGCAGCTTATTTGTCATGTCATGGCAGCCTTGTGGATCAAGGGCACCCTCCCTGCCCGCCCTGCTCCCTCCCCCGTGTGAGCATTATTTACAGGAAACTGATTTTTAGAGGGTTGGGGGGGGGTGCACAGTGACGGAGGTTTCCAGAATGGACACTGGTCATTTTCTTTTGCCTTTGGGAAGTGAATGATGCTCATGGCAAACACCCAGCATTTAGAGTATCAGCCCCTGTTCTGAGCACTTTACCTAAACTGTCTCTTCTGCCCTGACAGAAGAGGTGGGGGCATCCTTAATCCCACTTACAGCTCCAGAAACCAAGGCACAGACAACTGAGTTCACTTACCCAAGTCACACAGCTTAGGTGGGTTGGCTCTGCACCTGCTCTTAACCTCCACGCTCGGTTCCCTCAGTTGTAGAAACAGAAATGGAGGCGTGAAAAGCTTCCTCCAAGAACACAGGGAAGATTCAGTGAGATACAGCCTGAGATGCCGTGGAGGGGGCTGGGGAGGCAGGGAGAGGAGACTGGTTTGGAAAGGTCCACCCTCTGGTGTACCTGTGGGTGGAGGAGTGGTCGGGACAGGCGGGGGGGCACTTATTGAGAGAGGGGTCCTGAGAGCCCCACCCACCCGCAGTCAGGAGCAGCCCCCGGAGACCAGAGCATAGCCTGGCTTGGAGAGGAGTGGATTCCGTGAAACCCCACAAGCAGCAGGAGTTCAAATGAGGGCGACAGAAGCAGAGGGAGCTCCGCGGTGGGGCTGCCTTCGTCTCAGCTTCCCGAGGGAGGAAGAGAGAGAACGCTCAGGGGCCTGGGCTGGGTGCCCAGGACACGACGTGTCCTTTGAAAGCATTTACTTATCTTTCTGATTTAGCTTTAAAGATGCCCCAGAACTCACCGCCTGCGGGCACAGGTAAGCAATGAAAAGCCAGGCAGAATACAAAGAGCAGATTAGGCGATCCATGGGATCGAGCCCGAGCTGTTGGCAGAGTCTCTGTGTAAATTCCGTGTGGGTTGGTTTGATTGAGGACACCTGGAATGTCGTGAGCTCGGTGGCTGTGAAAGTCGCACCGTTTCATTCCTCAGTCCCCCTTATGGGTTATGGGCAGCTCCTTTCCGAGCAGCCCCCTGTGGGGGGTGGGGGGGAGGCAGGGGGTCAACTTGTCCCAGCCTCGTTCAGACTTTGGAGGTGTCCGTGATCAGCAGAGGCACCTTCTTCTGCTCCGGTGCCTACGAAGAGGGAAGACGCTCCTGGGTGCTGTGGAGGATCTTCCTTTTGTGTGCGTGCCGGCTTGCAGGTGTGCACACACACGTGCACCACACGCGTGTGCACATACGTGCACTTACAGCGGGCTTCCAACTAGAATTTGCATTGTGAAAACGCAGACCCAGCTTAGTGCCCAGAGTTGAGTGTAGGCCTCTCAGCGAGCCATTGATTAAACCCTGAGGCCCCACTTCCTGCCAGTCACTCTGCTTCATTCGGGGCCATAAAAGGCACAGAAGACAGGTCCTGCCTTTGGTCCAGGGCGCTCTCCTTCCGTGTACAAGGCCAGGACTCAGCTTCGGGTGTGCATAAGCCTGAAGGTCCTTGGAGTTGACCTGAGAGCCAGGGAAGTGTGCTCCCTGTTAAAGCACAGTCTGTTTGGTGACTTGGGGGCAGCCAGCATTAACAGATTCCACGGGGCCTCTGGCTTGTTGGTACAAGACATTGGTTCTCTTCTGAATGTTGCTGGAAATAACAGGGCAGCTGTCCAGCCTCTCTGTGCTGGGTTAATAGGTAGAAAGTGTTCCAACCGGCAGGGGAAGGGGACAGTTTTCAGAAGCTATGCCCATGCCTTTGCCCTCAGACGTGTGTGTCTGTGAGAGGATGTGATTTGAGTTTGGTGAGTGTTTTGGCCGAAATCACTGGAAAAGTAATTGGAATCTCTTAAGGAGGAAAGGAAGGAGGAAAGGATGTTCAAGGGTAGTTGCTGATTGATACCAAAAACAAAGGAGCTGCAGGATGCTTAGCAACTTCCGGCTCTGCAACTTGTCATCTGGTTCTTTCTCTGGGACAAGTGGCCTGTCGTGGGGCGTGGGATGGTGACTCTCAGATCAGATGGTTTCATTTTAAAGTGCTGGACCCACATAACAGCTCTGCCCCTAAGACAAGCCCCTCACTCCCTTTGAGCTTCAGGTCAGTCTCTGTTAAGTGGGGATTGTAGGAAGGACTAATTAAGGCACTTGTAGTGCATCTTTTCTTCTCAGCTGTGAGATACACAAGGATGTCTTCTCTGCTCACACGGACTGGGAAGGAACTCTGTTTCCTACAGCGCTGGCCCTCTGGGTCCCTTGGTGCTTCATGGAAGAGGTAGTTAGTCACACAGGCTTGGCATCTTCTCTGCTACGAGGCTCCTGTGGTTGCTTTCTATACACACATGCACACACGGCCTCCCTTTCATTCTGGAACATCAACGTTATCAACCTGGATGCCATCCAGGCCTGGGGTGAAGGCTTACCAGGACCGACAGGGCAGAGCGAGCGAACGAGAGAGAGAAAACAAACATCTCAGGTCCCATTAGGGACCATCGGAGAAAGAAATGCAGTAACACAGAGGAAAGCTTCCGGAGACAAACACGTAGAACACATCCCCCTGAATCGGTATGACTTCCCACCCATTAGCACTTTCCTTTGGTCCCTTCAGTTGGAAACCATCTTTCTGTCCCGAAAAATAGCCTCTCTGCTTTTATTTCCAAACTTCAAAGATGACTTTTGAAATAAAGTTTTCCAGTAAAATTCCAAAGGTTTTACACATGTGTGAAAGGAGGGGTCTGGCTGTTAAAATGTGTTTCCTCTGCCCCGTGGTCCCCTTAACCACAAAAGCCCTGCAGCTGCCTCCACTTTGTTCTCTTAAATATTCTACCAGCTCGCCTCGCCACCCCGCAAGCAGGCCGCTTTGGTCTCTTCCCTTCACCCCCTCCAAGTCTTACTCAGTAGAGCCTGGCGGGGCAAAATTGGCCTTTAGTCTCCCCGTCCCCCCCACCCCGCCCCCGTCCCTCTGATCGCTGGAGGAGACCTTCCCTATTTGGGCACTGTTCACAGCTCTTCAGCTGGCCCCAGGAACTCCAGTCTCTAACTGGAGGCCACTGTGGCCCCAGGCTGGGCCAGTGGAATGCTGGGCCCTGGCCAAAAGAATTTCCCATTCCAGAGTAAAGATGAGTCTTCAGTGGCTGGCGGTGTGGCCGTGGTGGGTTTTCAACCTCTTCGTGTCTTCCGTCCCACAAAAAGCCCAACTGAATCATTGGAATGGGGGGCATTTTTGAACTTCGAGTGCACTGTGTTACGGCTCTGGGGTCATGGGTGATTCTAGAACAATAAACTTGGACAGGTCACCTTGAACGTCTCTTCCGAACACAATAATTAGACCATAAGTGTTTTTGTAGGATAATTCCCCACCATATTCCCAAGTGCCCAAGTTTAAAAACCGCTCTTCACACAATTCTCCCACGAAATGTAGGAACATAAAAAGTGAAACATTTGGGTGAACTTTGAGAACTAATGATTCTATAAATAAGAACTGACGTCATTTATAAAGTTATTTAAATAAATGTTGTCACTAAAATAAATTCCTCCGTATATGACATCACCATTAATAACAATTTTAACCGTGAGTTCTGTTTATGTAGAAAAGAATTGGGCCAGGACCCAAGGTTTTTCTAAGCAGGCTGTCAGTGTGCTTGGCCGAGGTTCCCATTTTTGCCCCTGCAAACCACCCCCACCCCGCCCCCCACCTCAGGATGTGCAAAACGTTGGCAGGAACCTGGCTGAATTTAAAGACACCTTCAGAACCCGGAAGGAAACAGATCAGCTCTGTTCAGGCCACCTCGCCTCTGTCTGAGAAGGCTTTTTCTTTCAGCAGAGGCCAGTTTGCTCACCATTGATCACCAGTGCTGTCCAAACACCAGTCTTTAAAGCTGTGTTAGTGGTTGTTTCATCAGCAGCTTCCCTGCACTCTGCTCCATCCAGAGTCCCCTCCCCCCCTTCCTTCCTTCCTTCCTTCCTTCCTCCTTCCCTCCCTTCTTCCCTTCCTCCCTCCCTTCCTTCCTCCAGTCCTTCTTCCTTCCTTCCTTCCATACCTCAAGTGCAGGGGGCTCCCTCTCGGCCGTCCACACTCTCCCCTCGCCCCTTCGTTTTCTTCCTCCTTTCTCACGCCCTCTTCCGTTCCATCACCAGCACTGGCCTCCTTGGTGGAGTCCATTTTGAAGAGTAAGAAACCATCACCTCCAGAAGGTTCCCGCTTTTTCAGGAAAAAAGCAGAGAGCAGCCCAGCTGGGCTGAAATTCAGGTGTTGGGTGTCAGTTGGGCCTACTTGCTGGCCGAACGCCCCACACCTGGAATCGCACTTTGTCCTTGAGCAAAATGACAAGGTAGTTCATGTCCTGATCTTCGGGATTTCCACCAGCAGTGGGCACCACGAATGTTGTGTTCTCAAGTACAGGGGAGGGCCTGCTGCAGGGGTAAGGACGCAGCTCCCTCTGTGTGTGCCTTCTCTGTGTTTATCACACCTCAGATGGCCCCCTGGGGGTCTTCGTGAAAATAGAGAAGTGTCACGTCTCCTAGATGGTGGGGGGGGAAAAGGTGTGCTGGAACAGCTCCCCTAGCTCCTGGCCATTTGGGATTTTACAAGCGGGGCATTTAAAGCCACCTTGTGTTTTCTCAACCTTAGGTGAACATGAAGTCACAGTTTGGTGTTTGTCCAACAGCCTGGCCGGAATCAAGCTGAGAGCGCCAGTCAGCAGGCTAGCCCCTCTCTCCACCAAAAACTAAACGAGAAAAACAAACCAAAAAAAGGTGTGCTTTCAAGGTGTTCCTGCCAGAGACAATTTGGAAACTCTTTCATAATAAAGACTGAGCAGACTATTAATGACACTTGTCCTCTGGACCCCCATACTCCGCCCCTCCCCCCCAGCAGCCCTGAACATTCTCTCCCTGAGAGGCAGCCTTTGACTTTGGCATCAGGGGTCCCTTCCAGGCCTCTGCTGAAATGGTTTTTCCATTGACCCAGTAAATGATTACACAGCAGTCAGGAGGCCCATAGTCAACACCTGGCTCTGTTACAGGCCCACTGGGCTGCATAGAGCAGGCCCATAAACCTCTCTGAGCTCCGGTGTTGTCATGGCGACCGCGGAACAGGGTCAGCCTCTGGGGCACAGGGTAGAAACTAGGATAAAGGAGATAATGGGTGTGCGATCCAGAAGGGAAGTTACTCCACAGGTCTTCCAACTTGGGGAGTGTGAGTTCTCTCATTTCTAAGCTGCCCTCACTCCACACTGGCCGATAGCTTTGTCTACCTGCAGGGTTTCTGTTTCCCCTTCTGGTTTTTGGTTTGGGGTTTTTAAATTCATGTAATATTTCCCCTTTCCTGGGGCTTTAAAGTATTTTTAAGAACACGCCCCTGCTTTCCCGTTGAACCTTGCGTTTCATAAGGTGCCCCCTAATTCCTGCCTGCGTTGCTTCCTCCCCAGCAGCTGCAGTGACTCTGAAAGCCTCGTGGTGGAGAAATCACTTACGCATGTCTTTTTAAGCTGTTAGGTTCCACTGAAACGTATCCTTTCGTACTTTGTTCTGACCAAAGGGTCCTTTTGAAAAACTCAGGGCAGATTTTCAAGTGGCTGGAAGTCATTACCCAGGGAAGCCCAGAAAGGTTGAAGGATCCAGTACAAGTTAGAAATGGGTTCCTTAGCTTCAAAATATAAAGAGCTCAATTTGAGTTAGGTAGAGAGAGGAAAAAAAGAAAGCCTTCTGTCTGGATTCCAGAAAAGACCATCATAAGCTAGTTGAAAATTACCTTTCTTTCCTACTGTTGAGGGTAAAAGCGATTCAAAACCCTGAGGACTCCAGGGGCACTTGGCTGGCTTAGTCAGTTGAGTGTCTGCCTTCGGCTCAGGTCATGATCTCGCCATTCATGGGTTTGAGCCCCGTGTCGGGCTCTGTGCTGACGGCTCAGAGCCTGGAACCTGCTCGGTATTCTGTGTCTCCCTCTCTTTCTGCCCCTCCCCTGTTCATTCTCGTTCTCTCTCTCTCTCTCAAAAATAAAAGACATTAAAGAAGGGGAGGGGAGGGGAGGAGAGAGGGAGGGAGGGAAGAAGGAAGGGAGGAAGGAAGGAAGGAAGGAAGGAAGGAAGGAAGGAAGGAAGGAAGGAAACCCTGAGGACTCCAGAAACTCACCACAGATATAAAGATAGACCAACGACCTTTCTGGGTATCTTGCCCATGGAAGATCTGAACCAAGAGATACCTGTGGTTGGGTTACATAATACGTGATTAATAATCACTTAGTGGATAGCCTGGTTGTGCTTTGGCATTGGTATTTCTTGACATCTTGTCTTAAATTATGTAGGAGTGTCAAGATCCTGACCTTCTAAGCTAGATGCTGCTGGCCTCCCTTGGGACTGGAAGCATGGCTCCCTTGCCTCTCACTGCCATGAGACAGGGTGACCCCCATTTGCCTCTCTGGGTTGTGATGTGGTCTAGCACAGTGCCTGGCTTTTGCCAAATGACAGCAGTGACCAGTACTGCGGTACTGCCTGGCCCTGCCACAGTTAGTCCTTATGGGTAAACAGAGACCTGTTTGTGCATAAATCTTCAGGAAACTGTAGCCCTGAGACCCTCACGGAAGCACTCTCTGGCTCCAAGCACAGGCTGGGGCTTCTCATGGTGCCATTGAGCCAGAGTCTCGAGGTTTGGGGCTAGGGATTTTTGCATTTTTCAGGAGCATCCCAGGTCATTCTGACACATTTGGAAGTCTGAGGACCTGTGGTTTGGAGAGAGAGGATGTGTCTTCTGGAATGTGAGGGCCAGCTTTGAAGACACCATCTATATTTTTATTTATTTTTTTTAAATATTACTTACTGTTGACCTGGTTTCCATACAATACCCAGTGCTCATCCCAACAAGTGCCCTCCTCAATGCCCATCACCCACTTTCCCCTCTTCCCCACCCCCCATTAACTCTCAGTTTGTTCTCAGTATCCAAGAATCTCTTATGGTTTGCCTCCATCCCTCTCTGTAACTTTTTTCCTCCCTTCCCTTCCCGTATGGTCTTCTGTTAAGTTTCTCAAGATCCGCATATGAGTGAAAACATATGGTATCTTTCTCTGACGTATTTCACTTAGCATAATACCCTCCAGTTCCATCCACATTGCTGCAAATGGCTGGATTTCATTCTTTCTCATTGCCAAGTAGTATTCCATTGTATATATAAACCATGTCTTCTTTATCCATTCATCAGTTGATGGACATTTAGGCTCTTTTCCATAATTTGGCTATTGTTGACAGTGCTGCTATAAACATTGGGGTATGTGTGCCCCTATGCATCAGCACTCCTGTATCCCTTGGGTAAAATCCTAGTAGTGCTATTTCTGGGTCATAAGTTAATTATATTTTTAAGTTTTTGAGGAACCTCCACACCTTTCCAGAGCGACTGCACCAGTTTGCATTCCCACCGACAGTGCAAGAAGGTTCCCATTTCTCCACATCCTCCCCAGCATCTATAGTCTCCTGATTTGTTCATTTTAGCCACTCTGACCGGTGTGAGGTGGTATCTCAGTGTTGTTTTGATTTGTATTTCCCTGATGAGGAGTGACGTTGAGCATCTTTTCATGTGTCTGTTGGCCATCTGGATGTCTTCTTTGGAAAAGTGTCTGTTCATGTCTTCTGCCCATTTCTTCACTGGATTATTTGTTTTTCGGGGGTGGAGTTTGGTGAGTTCCTTATAAGGGTTTTGGATACTAGCCCTTTATCCAATATGTCATTTGCAAATATCTTTTCCCATTCCGTCGGTTGCCTTTTAGTTTTGTTGATTGTTTCCTTTGCAGTGCAGAAGCTTTTTATCTTGATGAGGTCCCAATAGTTCATTTTTGCTTTTAATTCCCTTGCCTTTGGAGACGTGTTGAGTAAGAAATTGCTGCGGCTGAGGTCAAAAAGGTTTTTTCCTGCTTTCTCCTCAAAGGTTTTGATGCTCTCCTGTCTCACATTCAGGTGAAGACACCATCTTCAAAGTGCTAACAAAGGCCACGCTTACCAGTGCCTGCCTTACCCCCCTCGCTTGTCTGGACTGGCCCCTCTCCCACAGGGGCACCATCTCCAGAGACGTGATTGTTCTCCAGAGAGAGGGCTCCTGTTCTCAGGGCTTGTTTTCTGTGGGCTGGCTCCCCAGGTGGAGGTGCCCTGCCCGAGAAGCAGGGTCTCCTGCCATTTGCGTTACCTATCTGGACTTTCTACTTGGGGGCTCCTATTTGAAACCACTATGTTTTTTTTTTTCCTGCCTGTGGCATCTACAGTGTCATATACGCATCTCAGCTGCTCTAGAGGATGCCTGCCAGTCTCTCTGAGAGGCCCCAGCAGTCCCCCAAACGAATCTGCCACCGCACGGTCTCTAACCCTGGCACGCCCCACCTCGCTGCATGTGCTCTCAGTGGCTCTGTTCACACCTCCCTGAGGGGGCAAAGTGAGGCTCTGCTCCTGCAAGTGCTCCCTGCACATGAGGCAGGTCCTGGGTGGAGGCAGCCTGGGGCCTCGGGCGACCAGGGCTGCAGCTCCCACTTTGCTGGAAATGTCCCCGTGGAAGTCGTGAGCACTTGGGCCCCAGTGTCTCCACCTGGAAAAGGAAGGCATTCCAGAGAATAGGCACCAAACTAAACCTCTGGCTTGGACCTTCCCGGGTCCTTGGATTTGTTTATCAAATCTCAACGCACCCCATCTCAACGCAGACCACATTGATAGTTGTGCCAGTTAGTAGGAGATTAGAGTGACTCGGAGCAGCCGCTGTCAGGGCCAGAGGGGCGGGCATCCCCCGTGTCCAGGACTGTGGTCCAGAGAGGATCGAGAGGCTCTGTGGTGTCGTGGGAGGGAGGCAGCTCCTCGGTTCAATTCTGCTTCTGCGTCTTGCTGCCGTGTGCTCCTGGCAGGTTGCCTCAGTGCCCTTAGCCGGAGCGTCCTGTGTAAAATTGGAGGGGGCTGGGGGTGACGAGAATGAGTAACAACAATACATAACTCAGGATTGTCATGAGAAATCCATCAAGACACAGAAAGCCCCTAGACCAGGGCCTGGCACAGAGTAGGAGTTCAACTAACTGTGAGCCGCCACCACCGCCCCCCTCTTTGGGATTTAAAGTACTGATGACAGGTGCAGGAGGGGATAGGGGACAAGTCCCTACTGTCCCAGGCCCCGGGATCAGACATCCAGGTGGGTGGTAGAGCTTCTCACTGGGATCCGGGAAACAGAAGCAGGAAGCTTGTAAGGGGAGAGAGATCCACTCTTTCTTCTCTGTTGGGGGAGTGGGGGGGCGGCGGGAACAATGCCTCACTGCCTGTTGTGTTGCGTCCCCAGTGGACACGCCAATGCACGTGGCCGGCAGAGAGTCCCCCGCGATTCCGCCCGCTGGCTGGTTCGGGGCTCATCAGGGACTGCGTCTATTGTCTTCCAATCACACTGCCACGGAGTAGTTTGCATAAAGTCCCAAGTTTGTAATTAAAACAATTGAGAAACAATTTTCGCTATATAAAAAAAAAAAGCTGAACAGGAAGTGTCTTTTAAGCAGATGTTGTGCTGTGAGCCATGTAGAAATATTATTTTATCATCAACCCAAAACGGTTATCTCAAGACTTGAAAACTAAGGGAACATCTTTTCTACTAACCCAGCGTTTTTTAGCGCCCAATATCATTTCACGTTTAAAGGTGACAGCAATATCTTTAACGTTTTTCTATTGGATTAATAACATTTAATGTTCAAAGCAATAAAGTGAAATGTTTTCGTGAGGGTGCTTTAGATCGCTAGTGGAAAATTCAAGTGGGGAAAAAAATTTTGTAAAAAGACCACACACACAAAGTAATAGACGTCGAGAGCCATAAACTGGAAAGGGAGGCTGGGCATGGAGGTGGTTTCGAGGAGCTTGTGGGTGTGTGAGGCTGGGGTCCCCGCCGGCCGGGCGCCAGGAGGGGCTCCGTGCTCTTGGCAGTGAGCGCTGGGAGCCCTCGCCCCGTCCCCCAGCCATTCATCTCCACCCAGCAGCGGAATATGACAATGTTAGCATTTTTCATTTCCCTGACGTTACCATTAATAAAGCGATGATCCAAAAGGGGCTTTGCTGAGTCTGTTCTTTATGCTACCATCACTCACGACTAGATAATTTCACACAGGATCGTTTTAAAATTAAATGACGATAAAAACGCTCTGCTGTTCTGTGTTCACCAGTTCATAGAAGTCTATCAAGTCATTAATGTGTCATGACAAACTGCTCGATGGATACAAGAGTAATTAATTATTTGAATAAATAACAAGTTGAACTTGGGGCTTTGAACCACAATGACATACGCATCCCATTAAGGGCGTCTTGGAACCTTTTCAGGGCACTGGTATGAAGAGTTAAAATGCAGGCCAGGGTCTCGGAAATGATGAAAAACAACTTCGTAAACACAGGGTAATATTTTACAAGGAGAAAGCCAAAATGTCACATTTCAGCGCCCACATGTTGTTCGGCGTTAAAAGTTCTCTGGCAGCGGCCATCTCAGGATCCCGCTTGATCAGTGATGATTTCAGAGAACAATTACACAGATTTTCATAATCACCATTAATCTCTGCATATTTTTCAAGATAATTACAGCAATTATTATTGAGATTTCTCTTTTATATGCCCATTGTGGAAAGGAACAAGTGCTTATTACACCGGATAGTTCAAAGGACCCTGGATTAAAATTCTTTGTCATCTCTGCGCTCGCTATTTCAACCCCGTGTTGCCTCTGAAAGTTCATCAGCTCTAGAAATTAGAGTCCTATTAGCAGGCTCTATTATTAAATCTCAAGGCTGAGCTTGGGTCGTGGTTAGAGTGGATGGTTGAATTGTTCGCTCGTGGGGCTGCTGGGTTCGGTTGGAATTACTGTCAGGTGGCAGGAGACGTCTGTGACAGGTGTAGTCAGAGACGGGTGGCAGCCTTATACCTATTTCCGTGATAGACTTACAAAGTGAACTAACAACCAATATTTAGAGAATACATTTTTGTGACATGCCCTTTAAAGGTTAATATTAAATCTGAGATCTGGGTAATTTATGGCATTGTACTTCACAGACACGCCAGGTTTAACGGAAGGGAGCACACTCCCTGGGATTTCCACGTCAAGGTGGGTGTCCGCGCAGGCATCGTTTCTCAGAACTTCCTCTTCAGATCACCGCTGTCCAGAGAGCCCGTCCGCAGGACGGGAGTTTGTGGAAGGTGATAAACTGCTTTCAAGAGAAGCCGTTTCCTGGGGCGAAGTTTCTCGAAAACGATGCTGTTTGGAAACGCACCGCGGTGTAGATCCAGTGTGCGCGCTCCTGTGCCCCATCCCAGCCACGGGCATTCATTTCTAGTCTCCTGTCATTCCATGCCCTGCCGTGGGGGCCGGCGGAGCCTGCCCACCTCCACCAGATGGTAGAGGTCTAGCTACGTGAGGCGGACGACGGCCAGGCCTTGGCTGCTGAGCTGGGAAGTTCAGGATTTGAGCTTTCTGTTGAGGGAGAAAAATGCAAGACCTAAAAGTGCCCCTTTTTTCCCTTCCAGCTAAGTTCTGGCCTGGTCTGAATGCACGCAAGCAGCGCGGTCTTGTGTAAGTTCAAGTTGGGTTTAGACTGCCGTCAGGCTCTGCGTGGAGGTCCCGTTTTATTGGGCCCGTCCCTGTCTGCCACTGTGCCTGGTCTCGGAACCACCCAGCAGCTTAGGGAGGCTGAAGCCTGGAGCCGCTCAGGCAGCCTCTCCCACGGTGGCTGCGCCTCGGGGCCCTCGTCCCAGAGTCTCTCCTTCCCTGGGGGATGCCCCGGCCCTGGGAAATTTGATCCCGCTAATCAAGGTCAGAAGAGCTCGGTGCGGTGGTACCAAAATGCCACATTTTGCGCCATTTCTCTTTAACCTATGGGCAAGCTCTTTTCAAATCTTAAATAAAATGTCTAATGGGGTCCTACCTGTCCTCTTTGGGGGATATTCGAGCCCACTATCCTGTTGATAAAGTGCGTGGGCGCTCAGACCATTAAAAGCTTACCTACGAAGTGGAATCATGACATCGGAGAACGAACGGCAGAGGCGAGTCTATCTGTCTTGGCTGTAAGAGTGTCCCCGGGGAGAGTGCCCCGAAGATGCCGCGGGCGGTGGCTCCCAGACCTCTTCCACCTCCACACGCCTGCCACCCGCTGTCTCCCCTTCTGGATTACAGTCCGCTTCCATTTGTAGGTCACGTTTTCATTTCTTGGAGGATATCCCCGCCTCATCCTTTGCACAGCAGGAAGGCGGCGGACTTGGAGCGAGCATCCCCGTTCCTGTCCCGGCCCTGCCATTCACCAGCTGTGTGGCCCTGATAAGTCCCTTCCCTTCCGCGTTCCAGGTCGCTTTGGCAGGGTGGGCATGGCAACACCTCACAGGGCCATCCGGAGGTTTAAACAGGGCTGTGTGCAATGCCCTGGCCCACTCCTCTGCCCCCCGGGTGGGCACACCTGGGGCAGTGCTCTCCAGAGATCGGTGGGTCCAGAGCGGCTTCAGACATACGGAAACCTGGGACACCTTCTCTCCTTGCTCTTTGGTTCCAGCAAAGGGAAGGGGAGGCATCTGACCAGAACCCGTTACAGGGCTTTGTGAGTAGAATCTGGTCGAGGGCTAGAAAAGTCAGCAAGAAACCAGCTGTTACCTCCAGGGGGGTTGAGAACTGCCTCTTCTGGGGCTTCATCCCGGTGTCAAATCACCGATACGGATTTAATATGATGCTTCTGTGAGACGGAAGAATGTCCAGCTAGGAGGGATTTTAGACTTCATCTAGCCCAGGGCTACACCTCAGACTCACCTGGGAGTGTTGAAAACCTGCTACCCGGGGCCCATAGCTCAGAGCGAGCAAATCAGAACCTCCTGGGGGAGGAACAGCAGGTGGCATTTTTTTTTTTTTTTAAGTCGCAGATGAGCACCGGCTGAGACATCTGGCCCAGCCCGTTCACTCTCCGATGAGGACACTGAGATGTGACCGCCACGCACGTGGGCCTCCTCACTACAAGGCTGGTTTTCTTTCCACTGTCACTGCGTCAACAGATGCTGTCCCCCTCTCAGGGCATCCCGTCAGGAGGTTTGCGATGTTGGCATGACCCAGCTGGGATCCCCTGCCTATGGTGCTGTTCGCCGGGTTTCTTTACTGTAAAATTAGCATGTTTCCTTTTGTGGCGGATATGGAATTAGTGGGAAGTATTTGGGGGCTACGTGAATAGCTCCCTCCTCATCAGATTATCCACCGATTTTTGTAACTCCGTCATTCCTTCGATAGGAGTTGGCGTTTTATTGTAAGGAAGAGCTTCCCCTCATCCCCAGTTTGTGCGTGTTGGGTGTGCACTGGTGCGTTCTTATTCATTGTCATCATTACTTTGACACTCAAATTGTTCCGACTGGCCAGCGGGAGCCCCTTCCCACTGGCTCCCAGATCCTTCTGCGGACTTTCCGTGATTCTTTGAGGATGCCTTTCTTTCTGGTACAACAGCATGTCCCGGACTTGTCCCTTCCCCGCCTCCCTTCCATCAGCCACTTCTCCACAAAGAGCCCCTGTTTCTTCCGGAGGAGAACACTAGAACCCAAAATCTGGGCACTAGGTGTGGCTCATGGCTCCTGGGCTGTCAGGGGATAGAGATATACCTACAGTTGTGTATGTTGGGAGTGCGTGTGCATACATCTAAGTGCACAAGTGTATAAACACATATGTAACTGTGTATGTTTATGTATCTATATCTACTTCTTAACATCAAGCTTATGCTGTCACCTCCGGATTTGATCCAGCACCATTCTAACCCCCTGGCCGATTTGTCTTCCTCAGCCAGAGCATCCGATGTCAGCAGTCCTCAGTCCCCTGTCGTGGGCCTGCCCTCTTCCCACCGTGTGTTTTTCCCAGAATGTCTCATCTTCTCTCGTGCCTCAGTCACCAGCAGGCTGGAACCCCCCAGTCCTCCCCAGCCCTCACTTCTGTATTTCCATCTGGGCAGTCCTTACCGACCAATGTTGCATCTCGCTCATGACGTCCCAACCACGTTCACCAGTTTCTCTCTTGGGTTGTCTTGCAAGCCTCTCAAACCCAATACAGCCAAAAGGGCCCCCACCAGCTTACCCTGCACTCCTCTCCCGGTCCCCCGGCCCCCTATTCTCCCGATGGCCAAGCCGGAATCTCGGGGTCACCCTCGCCTCCTCCCCCTGCTCCTCCCCCTTTCACTGCTGCAGCCAGTTGCCAAGTCTCTTGGCCCTGCGTCTGAATACCTCTCGATCTGTCCCCACTACTCCCTTCTTACTGTCACAGTCCTAGATGCCACCACCGGCATCCCGCACCTCTTTTCCTGCCAAGAACCTCCTCCCTCAAGGTCCTGCCTCCAGCCTCACTCCCTCTAATCCATGCTTCTCTCCACACTCAAAAAAGACTTTCCTAAAACAAAACATGACCATGTCTCTCTCCAGCTCAAAAACCCTTCAGTGGCTCTCCAGGGACCTCGTGGTGACATGCAGGCCACTTAAAATGGCAGTCAGGGCTCCTTATGAGCTGGCCATTGCTGGTCTCTCCACTCTCCTGTTCAGCTGTTAAAAAGACCGAGATACGTCTGTCGCTACCAACATGGGAACGCTGACAGCTATTGAAAAAAAGCAAAATTCAGAACAGTTAGCTCTGCGATGATACTGTTTTTATGAAAAACACAGGCACATACAAGACAAAATTCTGTATTTCTTCTCTACGTATGCAAACGGGTCCGTACGTGCATGTATTCCGCACATGCAAACAGGCTGGGAAGACCCCATGGGCCGTGCATAGACCACATCCAGGGCTAGGCCTGAGGAGGGTGTGGGATCAGGGCTCTGAATTCAAGGGGCGCTTCAACTCAGCTATACTTTTGGAACTGTTTGTTCAGAAAATGTATTCATCTGGGGTGCCTGCGTGCTATGTGCGGTTGGTTAAGGATCTGATTCTTGGCTTCAGCTCAGGTTGTGATCTCAGGGTTGTGAGATGCAGCCCCGCCTGGAGCCCCACGCCGAGCGTGGAGCCTGCTTAAGATTCTCTCTCTGCTCCTTCCCTCTTCTCCTCCCCTACTTGCTCGCGCTCTCTCTCTCGAAATTAAAATGTATTCCTTTATTGAGGGGGTTAAAAAAATACAACTTAAAAAGATACAGGTCTTCCTCGTCTCCCTGTGGGGTTATGTCCCAATAAACCCAACGCGGGTTGAGAATGCATTTACCATTCCTGCCCTCCCGGCATCATAGCCTAGCCTAGCCTACCTGAGACGTGCTCAAAACACTTACGGTGGCCTACAGTTGGGCAAGAGGGTCTAAAAACCTACTATATGCTGCTAAAGTGTTGGCTATCTCTTGTAATGTGTTGAATACTGTACTGAAAGTGACAAACAGGATGGCTATTCGGGGATAGCATGGCCTTCGGCTCGTGGTCACCTGGCTGCCTGGGACCTGCCGCCCTGCACCACGAAGGGACCGTTCCACTCATCGCTAGCTCAGGATAGGATCAAAATTCAACTTTTGAAATCTGGCCTCCACCAAAAGCACGTCCCTTTTGTACCATCATAAAGTGGAAAACTCGTAAGTGGAACCGTCTTAAGTCGGGACTGCCCGTGTACGAGTCGGTCTTGAGAAGATGGGGAGGCGTGTGTTCCTGCCCATGCAGCCGAGCCCTGCCCACACGCCCTGCACCTGACGTTCCGGCGCTCAGCAGCTAGAGGCCAGGCTGTTCCGCATCCGCACTTGGCCCCCATCCCCAACTCGCCGTGGCCTGAACTGCTTGTTCGGACCATGCCTGTGTTCCGGAGGACTGTGGTCGCTCCCAGGGGCAGCAGACCTACACTGGCCCCCCCGTCTGCTTCTTACTCTGCCTTTACAGAGCCCCTTTTGTTACGCTCCAGCTCGCTTAGGAGTTTCTGTCCCACACTGGGGACATTTACCCCGTGGCTCCTCAACAGTCCAGGAGCCTTTTGCTCATGGGGAAAAGTGTCACTTAGTTGGATTTTATCTTTACCTTGAGCAAAACGTAGTAGGTCTCTGCCCAAGCCACTAAATACTTGCGAAAATTTAAAAAGCGTTTCTGGGGGTGCCTGGGTGGCTCAGTCGGTCGAGTGTCAGACTCTTGGTTTCGGCTCAGGTCATGATCTCATGGTTCATGGGTTGGAGCCCCAAATCAGGCTCCGAGCTGGCAGTGCAGAGCCAGCTTGGGATATTCATTCATTCATTCATTCATTCTCTCTCTCTCTCTCTCTTTCTCCCTCTCTCTTTCTCCCCCTCTCCCTGCTCCTCCCCCGCTCACTCTCTCTGTCTCTCTCTAAATAAATAAACTTAAAAAATTAAAAAGCATTTCTGCAGCAGAGGGAGGAAGATGTCCTTGTGCACAGGCCTAGAGTTTCCCGTGGCTGTGGAGCGCGCGTGGCCCAACCTCTCTGGACTCCTACCCTCTAGGCTCCCTCTGCTCAGGCCCCAGCTCCCGGGCCCCTGAGGGCAGCTCTGGAAGTGGGGGGGCAGATGTTGGAGGGCTCTCACTTTCCTCCCAGGGATGTGGGGGGATGAAGTGGGCCACATGACTAAAGTGACACTTACTGGCAGGTGTTGTTCTGTGTGGGGGACAGGGAGGCCGAGAAATGAAGCGGGGAGACTTCCTAATTGCCCCCACTCGGTAGAACCTCAGAGAATATTCATTTGTCAGGTGAAGCCACCTTTATGTTGAAGAATATGCTATTTCTCATGGACCTGGCACCCAGGGGCAGTTTTCTTTACTTCACTTTTGGGACTCTTTCCTGGGGGACATGAAGCAGCCTGGGCCCAGCTTGGGCCTTGCTCCTACTTGAGCTTGACCTATAATGCCAGAGACGGCAGACCCCAGGGAGAGCCATGGTCGGGGGGTGGGGGGCACTGAGGTACTCCGGGGCAGGCACTGCTTCGGCACCTCCAGAAGCCTCTGGATTGGGACTCACAGCCCCGGATTACAGAACTTAACGTGGCTGCATGTAACGTGTTGATGTAAAAGGTCGAAAACCACAGAGGTCTACTCTCTTGGAAGGGCATTCTCCCCAACTGCAGTGGCGATGAAGGTCATGGTGACCGTTATCGAGCACGTACTTTGTGCCTGGGGCTTTATCTCCTTTAAGCTTCACAGCGATCCAGGAATGATCCTTTCCTTCTACAGTTGAGGAAAGAGAGGCACGGAGAGATTAAACCCTTGTCCTGAGTCCGAGGTGGACCCGGCCTGAACCACGCCTCTGCAGAAGCGGGGGGCTGTTGGTATCTGCGAATCAGTGGTAACTACCGCGTGCTCCGTGCCCACTGCAGGTGGGGCCGTGCTCTGCCCTCTCTCCCCTGAGGGTTCATCCCTGGAGCAGTGCTGCAGAGTGGGCGTGGTCAGTCCTCTCC
The DNA here is from genome assembly GCF_022079265.1 of Lynx rufus. Classification (NCBI taxonomy): domain Eukaryota; kingdom Metazoa; phylum Chordata; class Mammalia; order Carnivora; family Felidae; genus Lynx; species Lynx rufus. The sequence goes on from NW_025814824.1 coordinate 85,315,505, forward strand.
CATGTGACTTGGGCCCAGTGACTTGCCCAGCGCATCCCACAGCCAGCAAGTGGCTGAGCCCAGCTCAGGGCTCACACATGTCTGACTCTGGCACCCACTCCCTCCTCCCTCAGGAGGTCACTGTGGCTAATAAGTCAGTTCTTTGGGCTTATGAATAACCGGAGAAACAAATTGCTTTGGGGATCCAGAACGAAGTGGTTGGCCTTATGTGGGCTGACTTGGAATGTCACTGAGCAGACAGTCCTGGAGGTGTCTACAGATATCTTCCAGGGAATATCCCCAAAGTGAAATCACCAAGAAAACAGAACAGGCTTGGTGTTTGGGTGTGCAAATGAATTTTGAGGACCGGCCTTGAGATCTTGAGGTGTTGGCATCTTTCCCGTCACAAATTGTAAAGGACTCTTGAATCCACTGGGAAGGAGAGAAGAAAGGGTCAGGTTGCTGATTACTTACAAGCAGGTACCCGGGATTAAAGGCCTTGCACCATTCCAGCTGCATTTACCTTTATTCGGAAAATGACCACCTGCCAATAAGCCACCTCGTTCGCCGTCGTCTGTGCAAGTACTTCTGAGCTGTTGTGACTCCAGTTCACGTTACAGGGCTTTACCTATAAGCGGACGATACTTGAGATGCTGGGAATGGAGTCTTTTCCTTTAAATATCACATTTTTTGCCACGTGATTTTATGACCCTTTGTCAAGCATGGTGAAATTAAAACATGCATTGATTAGAGCACTTCCTCGGTGAGATGTCTGTGAGGGAAGGGGTGGGCAGCCCTGAGCAGCTGTGGGTACCCCAAGGCAACGGGGTGGCCGTGGTTCTGGAGCCCTCGGGAACTGGTCGGCGGTGGGTTGGCATAGAGCCCGCAGAAGTCCGATGGTGTGTGTTTGGAGGAGAGAGTTCAAGGGATGGCTCTGAGGGAGTGCCTTCTCGAGTCAAGTGATAGCTCCCGTGCGAAGGGGAGGTCCGGGAACTCTAAGCCTGTCCTATCCCCAGCCAGAGTTCCTGCAGGGTCCTAGCTAGGCTGTCTGTGTAAGCAGGAGTCTGATTCTACGTCCAAACAAATACGGTGTGCAAATCGGACTTACTTCCCCCAAGAATAGCAAAGTCAGGTATTCGGGTCAGTTGGGGGGGAAAAAATTCCCCCCCTTCTCCTTCTTTAGAATAGGGGGTGGTAGCAGATTAGAGCTTTATTTGTTTAAACCTTGCAGATTCTGTAAGCATTCACAATCCTCTTGACTTGTAGTGCCTGATTGTAAAAAGAACAGTTGAATGAGCTCATTGTTTCCTGGGTTTTTTTCTTTAATGTATTTTACAAACACTCCGGTGACAGGCCTGACACGCTGATTTCTATGTACTCGCACTTCAGTCTGGGATTACAGCATTAATAACAGAGTTCCGTGCATCATGCCATTTTTAAGCATGATCGTTATGATAAAGGGCATATACTTAATTACAGGCCTGCTTAATTACAGCTCTGTTGAAGCTCGTTTGTTTAGGAGAATGCTAATTGCACTACGGAGCCCGCGGCACATCCTGGCTTTCATGTGCCGTATGCTGCTCCGTGCCGTGGATCAGCATTTTGTTAAAACTGCCACCAAAAATAAAATTAAAAAAAAAAGAAGAAGAAGAAGGAAACACAGTCCTGGTACTAAAAGGAAGCCTGTCTGGCGCGTGGCTGTAGGTCGGGGCGGAAACCACCATTTGCGGGCCGGGGGCCTCGCTTCTCTTGTGACCGGGGTCCCTGTCACCCTCACACAGCCTCCTGAGAGCTGCGTCTTTCCCCCCATCTCACAGGGTAGCCGAGGCTCAGAGTGGTGGGGCGGCCTGCTGAGTTGGAGGTGAGACCCAGGCCGTTGAACCGCCAGGCCCACCCTCCCGCCGCAGCCCTACAGTGACACAGCCACTGTAAGCTGGACTCTGTACTCGAATCCTGGCACCTGACTGCTCTCGGCCTCGGCTTCCTTTTTTTTTCTTTGCAATGTTTTAATTGTTTATTTTTGAGAGAGAGTAGGGGGGGGAAGGGCAGAGAGAGGGAGACAGAGGATCCGAAGATGTCGGCACAGACCCCGATGGGGGCTCGGACTCATGAACTGCAAGATCATGACCTAAGGCGAAGTCAGATGCTCAACCGACTGAGCCTCCAGGCGCCCTGCGGCTTCCTTGAGTATAACTTGCAAGCGATCCGTGTTGAGGCTTAAGTTACCTGCTACGTGTTCACCACCCAATATGGAGGAGGTTCCTATCCTCTTGCCTCATTTGTAGAACTGGGAGCAGTTCTGTTACCTCCAGGGTTTGGCGGTGGGTGGGGAAGGGGGCTTTGTCGTGTCCCTGGGAGCCAAGGGGCCTAGAGAGGGCACTGCCGTGTGCCCCAGGAATGCCACCTTTGGTGCCAGCAAGAAAAGGACAGGCGTTGTCCCTGCTTCTGGGTTGTGGCCACGGACTGGCCAGGCGGTGCCTGCCTGAGATCCCCCACCCAGACCCCGGCTGCCTGGGAGGGCAGCCTGGGGGATCCGAACAGTGGCTCTATGAGAGCAGGGACCCCCTCGCTCACAGCTCTCACTCCAGCTCCCCCACGTGTCTCTCTGAGTAGACTCAGCAATAGACTGAGCGAGTGTCACAGTCTCTGAGCACTAAAGAAAAGTGAAGACAAAACACTGGCTTCAGCTAGGGGAGAAAGAAAGGAAGGAAGTAACGTGGCTCCCCCGTGAGTAGCCAGGATGGAGATGATTTATGAACACTCTTTTGGAACACATGAAAAATGTGTGCCATTGATTTTAAGAATTATGTTTGGCAAATCTCTAGATATTTTAAAATATGGAATGGCTGCCCAGATAAAGAGTAGAAATGGATGTTATGGAATTAGAAGGGGATTCAGCAGTCCCACAGATCAGCTTTCTCCCCAACACATAAAACCCCGCCCTCACTCCCCAGCACGTGGCCTCTGCCTGGACCCTGGTCAGCCAGCTCTGCTGTTCCTCCCTTTCGTCCTTGCCCCATCCCTCTAGCCCTCGCCCTGTGGTAGCTCTGAAAATACGTGCAGACATTTGGTTACGATCACCTTCGAGTCTTCTCTGGACCAGGATCCCCATCTTTCTGCCCTTCCCCATGTGCTGGCACAGTGCTGGGTTCTAGAGGGTGAACCAAAATGGACAGGGATGACACCTTCCTGGAGCATGAGACCTGATGGTTTCCTCCCCTCTCCTCACGTGGTCTGACTTCAGGTCCCTCACCATCCTGGGACTCCTTGTAGGCCACCTGAGAGGACCCTTTGAGAGATCAGTCCCCATACTGAACTCACAGTCAAGCCCAGAGCAGACCAAGATGGCGGCTCTCTCACCAGCACCAGGACTGTCGCACCATAACTTACCCATGGCACCCCTCCTGCCCGGTTAAATACCAAATCACGTTACCGACTTGTTCAGCTACAAACCAGTCTCTTTTCATGTCTTCTATTGTTATTTCACTTGTCCTTCATCCCACCTAATACAGTAGGTTTTTTAGACCTAAAGTACAGGACTTACTAGCATTGACCTTCAGTAAATTCCATCGTTAAATTTAGCCCAGGATCCCAATTTTTTGAGATCTTTATTGGATTTCTCTCTGTTTCCCAGTTCATAGACTCTCCTCCCAGATCTCTCCATCAGCCACATCCTAGATAAGCCTACTAGGCATGTCTTCACTGAACTAATTGATAACGCCCTGGGCACCCTCCGGAGAGGTCAGTTGAGGTCGGTGTCCATCTATTAATCAGCTTCTTGAACATCTAGTCCAGCTAGTTATGGATTCCCCTCCCCTTAACATTGTCCAGCCATATTTATCTGTCTTGTCCACACAGGTAACGTGAGAAATTCTGCCAAGTACTTTGCTAAAATCCACATTCTTTCAGCCTACTCAAACCTTTGATGTACTAGATTTTTTAAATAAATGAAATTTGGCTGGCAGACCGTTTCGCAAAGTTTTATTGGCTCCCCTTTCAAGGGGCTCCCCTCCTGGCAACAGCATCCTGTCCCTCTCGCCAGCTCCGTCCAGGAACTTCAGCCCACAGGATCCTATCAACTTGCTTTCTTTTTCCGGCAAGCCCGTTAAAAGTCTGTTTTCTAGAACATGAGAAGCGTCCAGCCGTGCCCATCTTTCTATCGTGAACTCTGAAGTGGAAATTTATCCCAAGGTTCCCATCTCTCTCCCGTCACCAGTCAGCTCCCCTTGGCAGTCAGACTGGATCTGAGTGGTCCTCCCCACCATCTCCTCTGCCGCCGAGCCCATCAGCAGGGCACCAGCCATGGGGCGAGCCAGGCCAGCATAGCTCTGAAGGCTACGGCTGCCTCTTCTCACACAGTCTCGCTCGGGGTGCCTCTTCCCTTTCTTCTGTCCACAAGGGCTGCCTTTAGTGTGGCCCCATAAAGACGTCGCTTCTGGTCTTCTGCCTTCAGCCTCCTAGAGAAATTTGCTCTGTGAGGAAATTGCCTTTGACTCTAATCGAGGGCCAGAAGGAGTACCTTCATCAAACACCTTGATGGTCACATGGGGGACTGGCCCATGGCCCCAACATATCCCCCCCCCCCCATTCTCCAGGTCTCGAAGTAAGGTCTCCACCTGGGGAAGGGCGTGGTGGGGGAAGGGCCTGAGGGCGTGGTGGGGGAGGTGCCTCTGAATGAAACTCCCTCCAGGCAGCTGAGAGACCTACCCACTTCCTCTGGTCTCAGAAGCTAAGACGGGCCTTTTGGAAATGCTGTGCGTGCGTGTGTGCCTCCCTGTCCTAACCTGAGAAGGAGTGATGCGACATTCCAGGAGGCCAGGCCACCGTGGTCCGGAGAGCCAGATCTTCTAGATCTTTCTTTTCAAAGGCATGACCGTCAGTTGGAAGGAGAGATAAAAACACACTGCTGTGGGGAATAGAGGGAAAGTGCTGAGTGCTGGGGGATGACTCTGGAGGGGGGAAGTGCTTTGGAAGAAGAGACAGGTGGTGGCTGCTCAACATTGTGAATGGACCAGATGCCGCTGATTGTTCCCTCTAAAATGATTAATTTTATATTCTGTGAATTTCACCTCAACGAAATTTACTGAATTTTTACTAATGTGCTAAAAAATTTTTTAAAAGCCCAAGTACTCCTCCTCCCTGCTTAAATCTTCCCAGTTACTAGCGGAAGATGGCAGTCAGCAGCTCACCGAGCCCCCAGGGGCTTAGGTACGTGCCCTGTGGGGCCAGCCACCGAGCCCCTCCGGGCCCTGCCCTGTGCCGGGGATGCGGGGATGCAGAGGGGACTCTCGTGGACTGCCAGGAGAGGAGATGTGGCCCCGGCCAGGTCCCCGGGGAGGAGGGGGAGCGCCTCTGGGACGGCTCACCGCTGGAGGGGCACTCAGAAGGGCAGCCAGGGGTCAGCACGAGAGGGGAGGGGAGAGGGCGTTCTGTGACGGGCTCGCAGGCCCTCACGTGCCAGTGAGGACCCCCACCTTAGGAATCCCCCCGTTTGGGGAGCTGATGTGCTCCCAGCTTGGGACCTCCCTGCCTCGCCCCTGCGCCCACTGCTCCCCAGGCCTCTCGTTTCCGGGGGTGATCAGGCCATTGCACGTCACCCCATCTCCAGAACACACGTTCTCTAAACACACGTGGGCCTTCAGATGCAAGCACTGTCATCAGCGAGGAGGAGTTCTTCGCCTGGCTTCTCGGAAGCCCCCACACGCCTATAAGCCTCGTGAATGAATGATCAGGGCTTCTCCGCTCGGGGATGTGTGCTGAAGATGGGCTCGCTGAAGACTACACCGGGCCCTGGGTCAGCGTGCTTCCTGCGTGGGGTGCGTGGGGCGAGCAAAGGGAGCTCGGCCTTGGGCCACGCTGCCTAACAGGCGGAAAGAAACAGCAAGAGGTGTGTGTGTGCAGACGTGTGTACAGGGAGCAGAGTGACGTGGCCCTGGCAGGGGACAGCAGTGGGCTTGGGGAATTTAAAGGAGAGGCAAAGTAGACCGTGGCTTTCACCTTGACTTGGGACGGCCAGAAGCAGGGCGACGCGTGGCCAGTGAGCGGGGAGGCCTGGGGAAGGGCGGGTCTGACTGAACTATTCTCGCACACACCCACTTCCTGGCCTGGGTCGATCAGGAGGAGCTCGTAGAAGGGCCACCTGGAGACTTAGGGAGAGCATGATAATGGTCGTCAAAACCTTGAAGAGGCCCTGGTCTGGAAGAGGCAGATGTGTTCTCAGAAATTCCATTTAAACCTAATGGAAGGGTCAGAGGATTTGAGTCACTGCTTGCTACCTGTGTGCCCTCAGCAGGACCCATTCTGTGACATGATGGCAAGTGCTAAGTGCTACGTGCCCACCCGCCTCTGTGGCACTGAGAAGGGGGCAGGGGGTCAGGGGTCGGAGAGCCATCGGGGGTGAACCTTGGCTCACAGCCGGAGTTGGGAAGATGGTGGCAGTTGCTGGGTAGGGATCGTGGCCTCTTCTTGGATTTTGGGTGGGACCCCGTCCTGTCCTCTAGACAGCACGTGGCCTTTCAGGGGTCATCTGTTCACTGATGGGTTTTCGCGGCTATACACCAGCGTGCACGCATATGTGCGCCGATGTCACCTGTCACGTCCGAATGTGTGACGTACTGCGGAAGACGACTGTGGGCTTCTTCCCATCACCCCTTTCTGGGGGAAGTGTCACACTGTTCCTGGCCCTTAGCTGGAGCTCCTCCAGGCAGCCCCAGCGGCTTGCGGGGACCCCACAATGGGAGAAGCCCCCCCCCCCCCACCGACCATGGAAGTCTCTATCTGAGCCAGGGGGCAGGGGGACAGGCCTTGGATAGCAACCTTAGAAAGAAAGGAAGCTTCCGGCGGTGCGGCAGCTGGGGCCAGCTGTGCTATTTCCTTTTCTTCAGACTTCCCAGAGAAGGCTTCATTCTTTTCCTCTCCAAAATAAATTACGAACATAGAGTAAAATGATCCTCTTGGCGATCAGACCTCTCTGACTCTGTCCCAGACTTCTCTCTTTTTCTCCTGCTTTTCTTCTTTCCGCTCCCGCGACTCTTCCTCCTTAGGACTGAAAGAAATTGCCACCTGTATGCCAGGGAAGCCCCATTTGGATGCTGGGGGAAGCCGCTTCCCAGGGAGCCCACTCACCACGTCTTCTCCACGTCCTCCTTGGCCACAGTGTGCCTCAGGACCATTGCCGGCAGGGCCATGGGGAGGGAACCGCACCACAGACCCTGGTGTTTCTGTTTGCTTGGGACCCATTCCCATTCTGCTGTCCCCTGAAGACAGCAGTCCATCTAAAAAAGCCCAGGCCCGGGGTGCCTGGGTGGCTCAGTCGGTTAAGGGGCCGACTTCGGCTCAGGTCATGATCTCACGGTCTGTGAGTTCGAGCCCCGCGTCGGGCTCTGTGCTGACAGCTCAGAGCCTGGAGCCTGTTTCAGATTCTGTGTCTCCCTCTCTCTGACCCTCCCCCGTTCATGCTCTGTCTCTCTCTGTCTCAAAAATAAATAAACGTTAAAAAAAAAAAGTTTAAAAAAAATTAAAATAAATAAAAAAATAAAAAAGCCCAGGCCCAGGGGACGGAGGCTGAACCACGGTGGCCACGCTGCCCCCACCCTGCTCCGTGCCGGGCGCCACACATGCCTCCAGTGCACACGCACCCTTCCTCACAGGCCCTGCCATCCTCCTTTTAAAATGTAACTTAAGCTCCCTGAAACCCACAGGCAGGATTCAAACCTAGTCCTTCTGACGCCCAAGTCACTCTTTCCTCCAAGCTGGACCTTTCCCGTGGGCCCGGCAGCCTGGAGGGTTGTGTCGCTCTCAGCTGAGAGAACGTCCGCTGCCCATCTCGCAGAGCACAGCTGTGTCCCCTCCCCGCCTGCCTGAGCCTCTGTTCCTGCCGCCAGCCCCTTGGTGGCCCCCGCTGCTTATAGATCAGAGGCCTGACTCCTAGGTGGCCTCTAGGTCCTTCTCTGCCCCCACGGCTCTGGTCTGTGCCTCTGTGTGGTGCTCCGGGGGCGTGTGAGGTGTTGGCCTTCTGCACCGGGTGAGTGTCCTAGGTGCAGGGGTGGTACCTGTGCCCGTGTCAGCTTGTACTTCGTCAGCATCTCAAGTCCCTGAACGTCACCGGTGTCTGCAATGCCGTTTCCTCTCTTCTTTTGCAGCAATGGATGGTGTGCCTTTTATGATCTCAGAGAAGTTTTCTTGTGTTCCAGAAAGTGTAAGTGTTCTGCATGATCTCCCTTCTGTCCTGTCACCCCCAGCCCGCCTGCGTTCCCTCTGCTCATCACACAGGGCCCCCCCGGCAGCCCTCACACCCTGGTCCTCCCTCGTGTTGTCCCAACTCCCTCTCTGGGCCCCTTCAGCTACGGCTGCACGTAGCAGGTGCTCGGAGAGTTAGGGAAAAGCAGGCACGAGGGGCGGGGAAGGAGTGAGGCAGACAAGCGGAAAAACTCAGATTCGGCCATGGCCAAGCCTTTTTTTTTTTTTTTTTCCCCCAAATGTGACCATAAATTGGGCTCATTGTGAATGTTCTTGGTTTCCAAGCTCAACTTCTTAAATTTTTTTTAAAACGTTTATTCATTTTTGAGAGAGGGAGGGACAGAGAGGGTCCGAAGGTCAGGACAGCGCAGAGCCCGATGTGGGGCTCAAACTCGGAAACTAGGAGATCACGACCTGAGCTGAAGTCGGATGCTTAACCGACTGAGCCACCCAGGCGCCTCCAGGTTCGACTTCATTTTTGTTTTTTTTATTTAACCGTGACAACATTTTACAGAAAGAAGGCTGCCTGGTTTTTTCATGGTCATTGCCGGATGCTGCGATAACCACACTCTCTGCTCTGGATTGGAGGGAGGCCTCAGAATGGCAGGGCCGGCCGGCTAGTGTGTGTGCCTGTGGCTGTGCTCTCCCGCTCACTGTGGGCCCCCAGGAACCCCATGCTATGCACCGGCCAGCCGGGGCCCCTGAGCTATCTCTGATGACAGGGGGCCTGAGGGGGCTGGCTGGGGGCCTGAAGGCCCGATCCCAGACTGTGGGGGGAGCCCACCCCACCTGGCACTCCTGGGACCCTGTCAGATGGTGCCCCCCACCTTGGGTGCAGAGCCCCCGCCCTCAACTGTTTCAGGCCTGGCCCGTGCAGGCTCGATAGACTTGTTTCAGGGCTTTTAAAATCCTTTTTGCAGAACTTTGCTTCGAGTAGCTAATAACCGTGAGGGCCCCAGTTTGGGCACCAGCTAAAGAATCCCTCAGTGTATTTCTTGGATCCAGCTTAAAACCACCCGGCTTGCGATTTGACCTGCTCTGTAGTTTCCATTTTCATGAAATATAATAGGCCTCCTCTGAACCCTTCTGGTAAGCAGCTTAATCTTGAAAAATGCTCGTGACGTGACATGCGGAGCATGAGTAACTTCAGCCGACGCCACTTGGCCGCGTTGCCATGGCAACGCTGGCGCCTCTCCCGCCCCGCTCCCTCGGAGAGGCTGTTCTGTCCTGCGCACCGGCTCCAATCGGGAAAGTTTAGTGGGGCAGTTAGAGCCTAATGATGCAACAGCTGGACCTCTGCTGGATGGCGGGCAAGCAGCCCCGTTCTTGCCACTCGGGCTGGCAGCGGGAGAGAGCCAGGCTGTTTTGTGGCTACTGGCAGCGCAGCCCCGGGAGCGGAGTGCCGACTTCGGTGGCCCTGCCCCAAGATCGCCCTCGCCAGCTCGCTGCTGCCCGCGCTGCCGACTCAGCACGTGCCCGAGGCCCGGTGGCTTGGGCCAAGCCCCGTGCCGCACACCTCCTGTGCTCTGTCCTTTAACCTCCCCCGCCAGCCCAGCCAGGATGCCCCACCACCCTGCTCCGAACAGGAGAGGAAGCCCCACCTCTGGGCTGTGGCTGGGAACCACGAAGGCCTGGGCTTTTGTCTGAGACTCCGGTTTCACCTGTTCGTCCCGGCTGCCTGTTTTCGGCCCCCCCCCTCAGGAATATGAAATGCCCGATGTGCCCAGAGAGGGCTCAGAGCAGGGGCCCCAGTGACCAGGTCCCCTCTCACCATGCGTTCAGCCCAGGCTTCTCCGGGCTTCCAGCTGACCCTTGTTGCCATGTGCGTTTGATTTTTCATGTTGTCTGTTGAAAAGCCAGCGTCCTCAGAAAAAGTTCCCATCTTCATGAACTTCTAGAAACGCCCATTAAAGTGCAGTGTTACCAGTTTTCACCACGACTGATCATTTCTCAAATGATAATTGATGGGCACGTCCTTCATTCCCCTTGCATTTCCAGAGGCCTAGAACTCCCTCCGGCTCCTTCCCTGGATGTCAAGGAGTCCCAGACAAGAGACTGACCATCCTGCCTCCTGGAACTGCTTAGACCCATCCCACCACGTAGATGGAGCAGTCAGGGTGGCATGTGGTGAAGCCCTGTGCCCCTCCGGCCCCCCAGCTGTGAAAGGAGCAAACCGGCTTTTGACACGGGCATGGAGAAGAGGCGGAAGTGATCAGTGACAGTCACTGTCTTTTAGGAGGGCTGTGACCTTGCTGGGTGCTGTCGACAGATGACCAGGCAGGGTCCCTGCCAGCAGGGGCCAGCCCTGTTGTCGGCCAGGTTTTCTGCAATATGTGCTCCCGTCGCTCACCCCTGTACCCTCAGTGATCACTAGAGTCCTGGTGGGTTTCCACTGAAAGAGAATAGAGAAAACGCTAGATCACATAGGGTGGTTTGAGATGTCACTGTCGTCATGCATAAAAGCGAATGTGAAACAGCATTTTCCAGCCGTTTAAAAGGATGCCTTGATCTGTGTTTACAGATGCAGCCCTTTGATCTCTTGGGAATCACCATCAAATCTCTGGCAGAAATTGAAAAAGAGGTAAGCAAGCTGGCAGAGTTGGGGGCAGGTGGGGCCCGGGTCTACGGTCCCAGGATCTGGCGGGGACGGGGGGGGTACCTAGGTGTGGGGGGGCCTCCAAGGAAAACACTTCCGTGTTGCTCAGATTTATTCCTTAGAAAAAGAAACTCACTTTTAACGTGTTTTTTGCTTCAAATCACATATGACCAACACCTCCTTGTGTTCTCTAAGCCGGAAGGTTTTAAGTGACGGATGAAACAATTCGGGCCTCAATGTTTTAAAATGCTTCCGTTTTTTTTTGTTTTGTTTTGTTTTGTTTTTTTTTCAACGTTTATTTATTTTGGGGACAGAGAGAGACAGAGCATGAACGGGGGAGGGGCAGAGAGAGAGGGAGACACAGAATCGGAAACAGGCTCCAGGCTCCGAGCCATCAGCCCAGAGCCTGACGCGGGGCTCGAACTCACGGACCGCGAGATCGTGACCTGGCTGAAGTCGGACGCTTAACCGACTGCGCCACCCAGGCGCCCCAAAATGCTTCCGTTTTTAAAAGGTGGAGGTTGGGGGATAGGCCCGGAGTCTCCTTTCCCTCTCCTCCTCCTGCTTATTTGTCATGAGGAGGGGTTTGGGGAAACGTCCAAGGAGCCTCTTCCAGGTTTAGAGCAAGGATCAGGATACATTCCATTGTGCCTGATAAGCGAGGCCCCATTCGGCCGCCTGGTTCCACATGGTTTGGATGTTTTCCTAATAAAAAAGAAAGAAATCCAAGACTCCAGCCCACGTGACAACTCTGAGGAACGAGAGCCAAGAGGAGGGAAGGAGCCTGGGGTCAGACCCGCCGGTCAGTGTTTTCCCTGTTTGCGTAAGACATCACTGGAGTGTGTGTGTCGTCTCTTATGTGTAGACGGTCGTTAGGCAGAGTCACATGCTTGCATCCGGCTCTCCTCTGAGAGGCACATTTGTCTCCAAGATGGAAATGGTAGAACCATTTCAATATTCTCAGTTCCTTTGGGTTTTCTCCTGTATACCCAGCTAGCAGAAGCAGGTTGCGTTATTGAAAGATGGCTGAAATCAAGGAAAATTGAATCAATGTAGTACAACAAATTTCTAAAGCTGTCATAGCAAAAACAAGACAAAAAAAGTCCCCCTTTGTCTTTGATTCTCACTAAATCATAAAAACCAACCTGATTGTCATCTATAGATTTGGGGGGAGGGGGCGAGAGCTGGGCAGTGAACTTGGGGAAAAGAATGGCTGGCCACCACATTGGAGATACATAGGCTCCGTGTATATACGTGGGGCCCCGTGCACCCCCTTCTCAAAAGCAAGCAGCCCCCAGACGGTTCTGCCCGCCGCCTGTTCGCAAACCGCCTTCGCCTGGGGCCCTGCGCAGGGTGGCACGGGTGAGCGTGTGCAGAAGGTGGCTCACTCTTTCAAGGTGGCTTTCAAGGTGGCTCACTCTGGCTGCAGGGGTAAATCAGGGGCACGGCCTGTGACCCCTTTAGGACGGACAAGGTCACACAGACGTCTCACCCGGCTCCACGCTGACCGGGGGCAAGCGGTCCCCTCTCTGTTTGAAGCTGGGATAACAGAAGGCACATCATGGGGTTTTCAGGAACACTTCACGAATATATGCGAACGCCAGCGCCTGGCACCACGGGGCTGAGGGTGCGGAGGTGTTGTGTGCTGGACCAAGGAGGCAGCGTCTGAATGCCGTGTTTTCTCCTGCCTCGGGCCTCCTGTGCCACAGCCATAGCCCCCTTTATTTCAGCACCTGCTCTGTGCTCACCTTCAGCTCGGGGCTGTACCTTCATTCCCACTGGTTCCCACCCCCAGAAATTGAGACTCTGGAGGTGAAGCGTCTTGCCCAAGATTGAGACCCAGCAGTTACACTCCAAACCCTGCCCCTTATGACTTAAAGTCTGTGGTTTCACATCCCTTGAAGGGGCTGATGGGGACAACGGTGCAAGGGAGGCCGGTCGACCTGACCCTGGCAGGGCCCGTGAGTCACCGGGAGGGGGTAAAGTAGGCGGAGCCTGTGTGAGGCTCGGTGCGGGTGGCAGAAACCACCAGAAACCTGAATTCTCATGCTGAGGACGAAAATCTGACCCAAACATGTGTCTTGTTAGAAGGCGTTGTCTTGATGTCCGGTGCTCTGAGCAGAGGCTGGCCGGGGAAGAAAGAGTTCTGGACTCGGCCGCCCCGGGCTTAGATCTGAGCAGCGCCACTTAGCTGTTCTAAACCTCCGTCTTCCCCCCTGTAAACTGGGAGAGTAATAAAAAATCCTCACTGCCAGCACTTACGGGGTTTGACCGAGATAGTCGCTTACAGGGCTTAGGACGATGCCCAGCGTGCGGCCGCCGTGGTCTCAGTCACGCTGGTTGTGACTCTTCCCTATTACCGTCCACGGGAAGGGGGGGCGAGCAGCGTAAATCCATCCCGTGTCAGCACGGCACGCCGCTCTGCCACTGGAGGCTAAGCAGTGACGTCCCGCGTGACCACGCCAAGCTTGATTTCTTGTTTAAGTGATGGGTTAAAAATACTCGTCTGTGTTCTGCGTTGAAGGAAATTAAAGTGGAGTTAAAATGAGGGGAGATGGGGGAGGTTGGAAACGTTAAATAGGATATAAAACCGTCGCAAACACCACCACAGTCAAGAACGCTGTGGTTTTTTCGTTTAATCTGAGGATTTAGAAGTTACTTACCCAGGCCATCCGCGTGCATTTCATGGTGATTAGTATGTTGATATCACACTCTGGTGAACGGGCTGCTGCTTCGGCAACAATGGCAGAGACTTTTCTCCATAAACAATCATGAACTTGCTCCTTTTCGCCCCTGAACTAAGCATAGCTCACGGAGTCGGAGGCCGAGGAGAGAAGCTGGGCCCACAGCCCCCTGGCCCCGGCTCTCGGCTCCGAGGGTGGGGCCTGCGTCGCTGGGTGTCCCTTTGGTCAGGATGATTTTGCAACTTCCCATTCCTGGCAAATCTGGCTGCCCCTGGGGGCTGCAGGGTGGGGGCTGCCTGGCAGAGGACTTGGCTTTGCTCATTGTGTCATACTTTACACTGGTAAGCCAAACCCCTTGCCCACAAAAAGGCAGGAGACACCCTTTGGGTTCGGGGCCGACACGTGACCCGAGCCGCCTCTCTGCCCATCCTGAATACCTCCCCGATCTCTTGGGCTCCTAAGCAGCAGGGAGAGGCCGGCATCCATGGAGGCCGCCATGTGCTGTCCTCCTTCACTCTCCACACCCTGTGCAGACAGGTGCTGTTGCCCCCGTGCAGAGCTGAAACCTGGGCTCGGTGGTCCCAGCCGTAAAGGAAGTTCAAGTGCAGTCCCTGATGGCAACACATCGTTCTGTCTGTCCAGAACCGGGGTGGGTCTGCTTTCCTGCTGACCTTAACTTTACGTACCCTGCTCTGCCTGGGGGTGTTTCTGAATTTAAGCCTGTGCCCTATCGCCATCATTTGGCCGCAGGGATTGTTCACTCCATGAAGGACCCCCCTCACCCTGTCAGCTTTGAGCTGGGTGGTTAGGGACCAAAGGGAATACCCCAGCAGCCAGCGCAAGCAGGGACCCGCAGTGCACCCCAGCCTGCCACACCCGAGAAGCACCCCAGTAAGAGATGGAGAGAGACCAGGTGTCACCCCAGTTGTGAGTGGGCAGTGCACCTCCAGCCCCCCCTCCCCCCAGAAGCAGGCGAGCTTCAGGGAAAGTGTGACGCTGGGCCCTGGCCAGGCCAGCAGGAAGACGCATGAGGCCCCCCCCGACAGTGTGGCTAACAGTGTGGACTAGAGCCACCCGCCACGTTGGTGGGCAGATACCGGGTGTTTGCAGGGACGTATGTGGACCGTGTACACGGTGGAGGCAACGTGGTTGGGTGGAGAGGGCACGGTTTGCGAGCTTGGATACCTGGGGTAGCATGCCAAATCTTTGCATCAACGTGACCCTGGGGCAGGTCCCCTGGCTTCCCCCACCCCAGCCCGAGCGCTGGTCCCGCATCCGTTGTGATTATGGCATATGCAGCACTTGGTTAAGTTTCTTGAAAGACCCCCAAGAATGGTCATGTTTAAGGTCGCGGCTAAAACCTGTGTAGATGCCATCGAGCAGAAATGGGGGGGGAGGGGGCGGAATTCTTCACAAACAGGAAACCTGCACGACTCAGAACTACTCTCAGCTGTGGGTGTTGACAGTGGACGAAGCGGTGCTTACTAAAGAAATTCTCACTTGAGTGCCATCACTCTCCTGGTGCTCAGTGGTGACACCAGCCTCCTTCCTGCCCAGCCTGTTGTCCAGCAGCCATATTCCCTGCTGTCCACGTCCGTCCCCGGCCGGGAGCAGGGCCTCTGCCGTGTAAATTAGTCCAAAGCATGAGAAAGTGAGTTGTTGCTCCTCTCCCCTCAGCCACAGGAGGTGATCGGTGGCAGTGATGGGGAGGTTTTCTGGCCCAGGCCCCTCCCCCATGGGGCTGAGCAGCAGGAGAGTGGTGGTGGCCCTGGGGGACCGTGTCCCAGTGAAAGCCTTACTGTCCTTCCCGCTGCCCGGACAAAAGGTTGTCTCTGTTTAGGAGTCAGGAAAAGTGTAATTTTGCAGCCAATCCCTGTGATGAAGCATCTTCTCTCGGAGAAGATGGACGTATAAATATTCTCCGTCTCTGCTGCTCTTTATGTCCCTTGTAAGCAGTTGACCCACTTCCCCATCTGATGGATTCCCCGTCACAGCCAGGCAGACGCGTCCCAGCTCCACAGTCCAGGCAGCAGCCCCTAAAATGATCCCGGTGTCTCTGTTCCCCTTACCATTACTCTGCATCCTTCCTCCCCACCCACTGCCCCACCTGCCCCGTGGCCCTGGCCATCCCTAGTCTCGCCCCTCCAGCAGACCCTCCAGCCCTCGTCTCAAGGAATAACGGCCAAGAGACAGCGGCCTTGATTGTAGATTTCACGCTGCATGCATAACAACCTGCAAGCCTTTGACAACTAGGAGCCAGCAATTCCTATGATGAAGTGGCATCCAGCACCCGTCCTGCCTTCCAGCTCAGTGCAAAGCCATTTCCCCACCTGCTGCCGACCTCCCGCAGGAAAGCACGATGCTCACCCTCCCTTCAGTGGGCGCCACACTGAAAACTGAGCACGACGAGGGAAGCTTTATCAGCCCACCGTGCTTCCTTGTAGGGCGCACAGCCTCCATTTTCACCCGACTTTAAAGCTGAAAGACACGGGAGAGTCTAATTAGTAAAGGGACGATCTAATATTAATCACTCCCTTAAAATTGACAAGGGAGGCAGTTCATTTAACCACTTAATTGCTACAGGTTTTTATGGGCTGCTGTCTGCAGACATATTTAATGAAGAAGTTATAAATCTAAGGGAGCTTAAAATTTTAATTTTATACCTAAATATTTTCCTTGTTCTCATGTTTGTAGTCAACCCTCAAGAGTGTAGTCACGTGGAATGTTCTTTAAATGAACATATTTGCTAACTGGCGTCATTTCAGTTTTTAAAACATTGGTTCCAGCAATTAGGCATTTTTCTCAGTTCCCAAATGACTAGAGAAATTCGTCTTGATTATAATTGCTCTTAGCCACGCATATCTAATTTGTGTCTTTTTAAGTGTTAATTAGTAAACAGTTTGAGCTGACATCTTTATGTGTTTGTGTGTTGAAAAATGGGGCTCATTGCTTATTTAGCTTGGGGCCGATTCCACTAGCATTTACGTCACGACATTGAGGTGAAATTAATGGAAACACGTGTGGCAGCGCAAGGTAAAAAGAATTTTCGAATTCAACTTTTGGGCATCCACTTTGCTCGGGCTTCTACAGGCCCCTTCAAGTAGATGAGAGTGGATTTGGGACCTGCACACGTGGGAAGAAAGCGAGGCGGAAGATTTTTGTGTCAATAATGAAATGGCAGAGTCCCAATTTTATAAAAGCAAAATGTTCATGTCCCAGCACAATTGTTCATTCTTTCTACTTTTGGAAAGCTTTCATTGTGCTTATTAACGGTAAAGGATTTCGTGGAGGGAGAGGTTGCAAACTCTGTGGTGTGGTCCCTTGGCACCATCTAGTGGTCAGGTCTGGAACTGCAACAGGAAATAAGCTGCCTTCTGTCTAGATGGAAGGTTTTCACCCCCCAGAATCTTTTTATTTCTCAGTGAGGAAGCGGATACGTTTTGGGAAAGAAATTTTCCTGATTTACTTATTAAATAAAATTTAGTTAAATAAACAGAAGTTAGCCTGTTCTTCCTCCCTTTTTCATTATTGCACAGAGCTGCCACCCACATTCTTACTGAGTTGAGATAATTCCAGCCCCAAACAAAGAAACCTAATAAATTAGTTTAATGGTTGGCCTTTCTGAAGGCTCACGAGAAGTGTTAGGCTTCTTCTGAAATATGGGGCGTAGCTTGGGGACCGCCACTTCATAGACTCTCCAGGAGTCTGACCACAAAGCTTAAGAACCAGTTTGAGGCCACAGACGAGATTAGTTCCCTCCCCCATTAATTGTAGCAGATGTCTTGGACAGTTGATCATCTTAAGCAGCTACCCTGCCAGTCAGAATCCATTTTTTAATATTTAGGGCGTTCCCCTTGAGTTCAAAGGTAGGTCGTACATGTTTATAAAACTGCAAACATCACAGAAACACGTAAAGTAAAAGGTGGATGCACACGCGTGAGGTAGGCTCACACCGTGCGTGATCCTCAGTACCTAGCTTTGTACTTGGCACAACCTTCCACATCATTCTGCACAGACCTACCTCATTCTTTTTAATGACTACATGTGGTTCCCTTTTATGATTATGCCGTAATTTATTTAAGCAATCCACTATTGATTGACTTTTGAGTTGTTTCCAATTATTCACTCTTACGCTGCTGCAGTATATTTCTTTGTACGTGTGTCTTTTCTCCCCTGGGTCTTTCTTTAGAAGAATATATATTACCAGTTTGTCTTCCAAAAAGGGTGTGCGCATTGAAACCTCCCCACCTCACCCCGTAGTGTATGAGGGGGTACCTGCCCCCCCACATTCTCTAACTATAGCTGAGCAGCACCAGGATTGAAAGGGGAACATTCTTTCATATGGTTATTGCCTATTTGTAGTTATTTTGTGAATCTCTTCTGTTTGTGCCCTTGCCCAATTTTTTTCTGTTGGCTTAATTTTTTTTTCATTTGTTTTTAAGAATTCTTTACGCCCTTGGGACACCTGGGTGGCTCAGTCAGTTGAGTGTCCGACTCTTGATTGCAGCTCAGGTCCTGATCCCAGGGTTGTGGGATTGAGCCCCACCTCAGGCTCCGCACGGAGCCTGCTTGGGAGTCTCTCCCTCTCCCTCTCTCTCAAATAAAATTAAAAAATAAGGAATTCTTCGTGTTCTTTATAACCACTTTCTGTCATATGTCAAACACACACTTTAACTGGTGGTTTTTCTTCTTGTTAATGATGTGTTCTGCCACATAATAGTTTTCATTTTTCATGGGCACTTTTGTCTTTGTTTTAATGTTCTATTTATTTTGGGTTTTGTGTCATAGTCAGATTATAAAAATAATCAGTCTTATTTTCTTCCACTCTCGTATTTTAATATATTAAAATACTAAATTCTTTTCAACAACTTAATCCATCTGAAACTTATTAGAAGATAAGAATAAGGACCAGCTTTATTTTCTCCTATAGCATTAGCCAATTTTCTGAATACTGATTGCTTTCTTCGGTGAATTTTTTTTTTTTGAGAGAGAGAGAGCGAGCGAGCAAAAGAGAATGCAAGCAGGGGAGAGGGACAGAGGGAGAGGAAGAGAGAGAATCTCAAGAATCTTAAGCAGGCTCTGTGCTTGCAGAGCCGGACACAGGGCTCGATCTCACAACCATGAGATCCTGACCTGAGCTAAAATCAAGAGTCAGATGCTTAACCAACTGAGCGACCCAGGCGTCCCCCCCCACTCCAGTGAATTTTAAATCCTGGCTTCCTCCTATCGTTTCGTTATGTAAGTGGATCAGTGGACCTTTCTTTTGACTCTGTTCTTTTTATATTATTGCCACCCTGTTCTGAATCTTATAACTTCATAATAAGCTTTAATATATGATAGAGTTTTCCCTTTATGACCCCCAAATGGTCCTAATTACATTCACATGCTTATTCTTCCAACTTTAGAATCTTTGGGGGGCGGGGAAGGTTCCAAAAACTCTGTTCTAGTGTTTACTGTAACTGAATTCACTACATAGATGAACAGAGGAGTGCTTGGCGTTTTAGATGAAGAGGCTCCATCCAGAGAGCAGAGTAGAATAGTTGTTCTTTGTAGGGATCCTGCACGCTTCTTTCTAGGTCATTCCAGGTGTTTTATGTTTCTGTGGCTCTTGTGAATGGCTCTTTCCTTACATTTTATTTCCCCGACATTTGTGTATCAAGAAGCTGCTGGCTTCTCACCAACTTCTTCTGTTGTCTCTGCTGGTTTTCCAGCTCCTTTCCTCTGGTGTCCCTGTCCCTGGCAGGCAGTTGTCACCTGCGAATACCCATGTGGCCTCCTTCCCTGGGTCTGTCCCTTCTCCTGCAGGCCTCTGCCAGGGACCTCGGCCACCGGGCCTCCTTGTCTTACCTGTGGGTTAACAGAAGTTTCTAATTTCAACAACCCATAATGCTGCTTGCTGTGGTTTGCTCGTATAGACGTCTTTTTTTTTTTTTTAATCTTGTTAAAGAATTAGCCGTCTAGTTCTGCTTTTCTCAATGTTTTTTACCAGGAATGGATGGTGGCTTTTGATAAATGTCTTTTAATCATCTATTGAGATGATCATATATTTTCTCTACAGCATATTAATATGCTGGATTATGTTCATAGAGTTCCTAATTCTGAGAGGCTCCGCGCCCCCAGCCGCCACCGCCCCTTCGGTTCCGCAGGCAGCGTTGTCCCCCCCGCCCCGCCCCCCACGGCAGCGTCCTCTCCCATAGCATTTCCCCCACCCCCACCCCAGCCCACCTAGCAGCAGCCACGACCCAGACTGCTGCCACAGGGGCTCGGGGCATTCATCGCAGAAGTAAGAGAAGCAGGCTGAGCCCGTGGAAATGACGCTGACGCGGAGAGAGCGTTCAGCGGACAGAATCACCTGTCCCGGTTGCCCCCGTGGGGCGTATGCTTGTTCAAACTGAGGTCAAGGTGAATACGTGGTCTCCTGCCAAGTCCTTCACCAAAGGATTTTCCTCTCCATGGTTTGAGAACTCTCATCCCCCACGTTTTAAAGTCATCTCCCCCTCCCCCCAAACCGAACTCTTACAAGGTTGCCAGTCATGTAGGTAAAAAGCATGAAGACAGAAAGATCAGGGAGAGCACTTTCCCAGAGCGACCACACAGCCTCTCGTTTTCCAGTGCTAGAAAGCGGTATTGTTTTAAATACTTCCTACAAGTCGCTTAGGAGGGGGGAAAGCCTGGGGAGGGAAAACGCAAATAGCTGCTTTTTTTAGGTAAGATTCGGGTGAACACTGAAATGCTGGCCCAGTGAGGGGGAAGTCCCCACGGCTGCCCGCAGACACAGAAATGGCATTTTCAGCAGCGAAGGCACCGTCCTTCCACGGCAGAGCAGACAGGCTGGTCACACAGGCGCCCACCAGGCCACCAGCCCTGCGGTGAGGCGGGGGAGGGGCAGGGACGTAAGACGCCTTCTGTGTCCTTGTTAATCACACAGCAACCCTCGGTTCCACCACAAAATGTGCTCTTCCCCCATTTTCCTAAAAATTGCATGGCCTTCTCAGTCTTTCATTTTCATACTTGTAATAGTCATGGCTACAAGAATTATTTCACTTTCTTGCTTCCTTTGTCCCCATCACCCCCACATACTCACAAAATCAATCACAGCGATAACACAGCAGTTGCCACTGCCTGGCTGGGCAGTTTATAGGGAGGGGTGGGGAGTGTGGCAAACCGGAAAACGCATGCTTCTTGAAAAGCAGCAGCCTGCAGTCACAAAAACGAACATCCGGACTTGCCGTAGCCCCCTGTTTGTCTAATAAAAGCTGGAAAATGTTGGCATTTTATGCATTCTCTCAACTTCTCAGTGTTTATTTTTAAACACCCACGAGCCAATAATGTGTGAACCTCCAGCTTGTACACAGTGTGTGCACAAAGATACCAACACAAATCACACTTAGACTCATAATCTTGCATTCACAGGGGTGGTGTGGACAAGCACCAGGCTCGGGACTTTACACGCATGAGTTAAATACCACACGCTAGGGTGCATCCCACCATCCTGCTCAGAGGGCTGTCGGAATTCAGAAAACCCACACTGGACTGACTGCTGCTTCCACAAAGGACTGAAAATCAGAATGACCTCTGAGCTGCCTGAGAATATAGCCCCTAAGCTACCTACCTTCTCTCCTTTGCACTAGGCTGTTCCCAGAGACCTGCTCTGTCCCTTTCCTCACCCATCCTATTCCATCCGTCCACCCATCTATCCGTTATTCGTCCAGCCACCCATTGGGAAGTGTTGTGGAGGCCCGGGGGGTGTGATGAATTCTCCCCAGGGGAGAAGGGAACATGTCTCAGAACAAGTGCCCCTTTAGCTGGGCCTTTAAGGACAGTAGGGTTTAGCTGTTCACGGGAGACAGTGTCCCAGTGTTCAGAAAGGCACAAAGGTATGACTGGGCCCCGGCCCATTCAGGACTTGCTGCTGGGCAGTGGGGGAGGAGAGGTCCAAGAGCTTTCATGGGGAAAGGTCTCAGCAGAAACCATTCAAACCTCACTCCGGAAGAGGGGGGATCCTGGGGCTGTGTGATGGGGCAGGGATATGGGAGTTAACGTTCCACTCTTCAGAGCTCTCCGACGCTCCTCCTCCTCCGTCGGCGTCCAGCTGGAAGGTGCTTTGTGAGCTGAGGGTGCCTCTGGAGTGGGGGGCTCTCCTGGCACTGAGCCCAGGGAGGCAGGCTGCTTAGGGCAGGGAGTGGATACCGCCATCCCCTCCTGGGAGTCCCAGGCTGAGAGCGGGAAAGGGGGGAGGTCTGGGTGCTGAGGATGAAAGGGATCTGGGTGCCCCAGAGTGGAAAGATGCAAGGGCTGAATCAGTGGAAGGTTGTACGTTAATGAATTCAGCATCTGCTTTCAGAGCCCCCCTCTGGCTGGTACTGTGCCGGGTACAGTGCCCAGGCAGACATGGCTCCTGCTGGAGCAGGTGCATCTTGGAGGGGTTCTTCTTCAGACCATCATTTAGGAGAGACGCAGCAATGGGCCTGGGTGGGCTCAGGGCCCCGACTTGGGGGTTGCTCCTCTCTCAGAGCCCAGGAACCCAACAGAAAAGCCAGAATGGACACAGAAGTGGCTTCCCCAAGGGCTTGCGGGAGCCACACGGACCCCTCTGTGGAGTTGATGTGGGACCAGAGCATCTATACCCGACCATGGTGGTGGTTAAAAATGCCTCCCTGCAGTGCCCCCAAGCCCTGGTGGCATCAGAAAGGCTGCTCAGCCTCTCAGAGCCCCGGTTTGCTCACCTTTAGTGGAAAGACAGCAATACCAGCTTCCTGGGACACAAGGATTTGGTCCCAGCTCGCTGACTCGGGACGTGGTAGCTCCTGCCGCGCCCATCCCCTTACTAGTGACCACAGGGGTCACAGTTGTAATCCATGAGCCCTGAGCTCCAGGCCTGTTCTCCAGCTCTAGGGTGTTCTAGAACCTCAAGAATGGGGAGGGAAGTCCTGGTATCCCCACCCTCCCCTGTGCCCTCAGGCCGCACAAGGACAGCCCTCCTCCAGGTAAAGCAGTTCCACATGCTTGTCGGGACCCCAGCGCTTCCCCTGCCTTCCGCCAGTTTTTCAGAGATCTCTGTAGAACCATAGTCTGAGTGCAAAACAAGGACTCCCATGGGAGGAAAAATAAGAGACCACAAAGTGTCACAAGCCTTGGGCTTGGTTCTCAGTCTCCCCTTCAGGAGCTTGAAGGGGTGGACATATTCGGATTAGCTGGACAGGCCTCCCCAGTACCCAGACGAGCTGCCCTATGGGGACGTGAGGCCCTTCCGTGCCCACTCCTCACAGGGGCACTGGCTTTGACCTCGCACGGGGGGCTGGGTGCCAGCAGCCAGGCTTCTGGAGACAGAAGGGGACTCAAGCCCTTCAGTGAGGGGTAGAGGCTTCCATCGCTGATATTCTGAGAGGGGTTGAACCGTGGGCACTAAGAGTGAAGGCCTGGGCTGTGAGGAACGAGAGCAGGTGCCAGGACAGGCTTGGGAGGGCAGGGCCACTAAGAACCTCATCCACCTTCCTGTCTGTACGGCGCCAGGCCCGTGTGAACGAGCCTTAAGTGAACCGGACTTCCTGTTGGCCTGAATCTTGGCCCCTTCACTTCTCCTCCACCCGCCTTCACCTGGCCAGGCCTCCGAGGCCCCGCCTGGCCCCTCCGGGCCTGTTCTCGGTGCACCCTTCCAGCTCTTCCATGATCCACCCCAGTGCCAACTTACACTGGCTCATCGGTTCACATTTGCCAGTCTGCCCCCACCTCCGAACTGCACCTGCACGAGAGGAGGGTACAGATGCTTGTCCGACGCCAGTTGCCCCACCAGCCCTGCCCCTGTCCGTAGGGGCTACTGGGGGCCTGGTCCAGCTTTGCCCTGTCTCTCTCTGGACCTTTGGGAAGTCCGATCCTCCCCTGGGCCTCAGCTTCCATATCTGCACTACTCAGGCACTAGAAATAATCCCTTACTATCTTTTCTCCTCTGGAGCCTCTGATTTGATCATTACTGGATTCAGGGAGGAAGGGTATATACTTGCCCTTTTTTCCCTCCGCAGATCTTCCTCAACTTACAATGGGGCTTTCCTCCCAGTAAATCCATTGTAAGCTGAAAACACCGTGCGTGGAAAACGCACTTAATACGCTTCACTTACCGAACAGCCTAGCTTAGCCTGGCCTACCTTAAACTCCCAGGACACATACAGTAGCCCACAGTTGGGCAGAAGCATCTAACACAAAGCCTGTGTTGTAATAAGCTGTTGACGATCTCCTGCAATTTGTTGGATACTGTACTGAAAGTGACACGCAAGATGGTTGTATGGGGACAGCATGGCCGTCAGCGTATCGGTTGCTGAGACCCGTGGCTGAGGGGCTGCCGGGGAGCTCTAGCTGCCAAACATCAGACGCCAGGACGGGGTTGGGAGGAGTTTCGTTCAGCACATCACTGGCTTTTGCACCTTCTTAATGTCAAAAACATCCAGGTCGAAACGTCGACATCGTAAAGCGGGGACTGTATTATATTCGGTAAAAGTTTTCAGGCAGTGATTCTCCACCTGCCTAACCAGTAAGATCTCCTGGTGCTTCTGGAAAATGCTGATGCTGTCAGGCCAGGCCAGTTGAACCAGAACCATCCCACCGGGGGCAGGGCCCGGGGATCGGTGGCTTTGGTTAAAAACCTTGATTCTGATGCATCAGGAGGACTGGTTTCTTCATTCTCAGGGTGCTTTCACACGAATTGTCCCTGGTGCTTCTCACATCTCTGTGACCAGGTGAGGGTTTGATCACCTCCTTTCTGCCAGGGAGGCTGCAGCTAAGCGACTTAGCCTCCACGGTGCAGCCAGAAGCCAAGGTCGGCATGTCCCATTTCCCAGGATGATGCCCTTGCTATGGCAAAAGGCTTTTGGAAGCTGGGGCGCACGCACTGTAGCTAGAGAGGCCCGATGCCTCAGCTGCAAGGTCTCCCAGACAGAGGCACACGGTGCCTGGGCCCCCGGAAAGCCCCAAAGAGAGCCCCTGACAGTGACGTCTCTTTTCCCGGAGAGACCGACAGGCCCGGGTGCTGTGATGGCCTGTGTCCACCAGAGGGCGCCATGACCTGGCGCTGCTCAGCTGGGCTCTCGGCTCTGCGAACCCAAATGCTTTTTAATTGAAAATTTTTTTAATTCAAAAAGGATTTGCTGTTTGTACGCGAGTGCAGGTTTTCCTTATGCAGGAGACTAATGTCTTGAGTAAACAGATCCGGGCCCAAATCCACCTTCAAAGGTACTCGCTGTTTGCCCAAGGGAGTGAAAGACCTTCCAGAAGCGGCCCTAGTCTCTTGGGCAAACACTTTGGGGCCAGCAATCCCCGGCAGAAGACAGTGTCTGTGGGAAGGGTTATCCGCAGCCTAAGGGGGATTATGTCTGGGGACATATGTTGAAATTTCATTTGGGGAGTTAGAGAAAACAAGAGGTGGGGGGAGTAATGCTTTTCTCCAGCCAAGATAACCTAAAAAGGGAAAGCTCCCAAGGGTAGGATTGGCGGGGGGGGGGGGGGGGGGGGGGGGGGTGCGGGGACAGCAATCTGTGCGCTGCGCCAGGAGCCCTGGCCCGCTGGTGGGGGGAGGGGCGCGCGCGGGCTGTGAATCAGGAAAAGGCAGTGTGTGCACCCGGGACGACTTCTTCGTTCGCGAGGTGCCTTCCGTCCGCTGCCCCAGGCGGACACCTCCCAGGCGTGGCCCTAGAACAGCCAGAGTGAGGCCTCTCCTGAGCCTTGCCATCTCGGCCCTCTGCCTACCCGCACCCATTCCCACGTCCCGCTTTTGGGTCACAGAATTGCCTGAACTAGTCCCCAGAACAGCAGCAGGCCACCTGGCAGTTGGGTGACAATGAAGGATCCTGGGCTCCACCCCAGACCTTCAGAGTCAGGACATGCGTTCTACCAGGACCTCCAGGGGATCTACATGTGTTCAGGGTTCATCAGCCTGCTAGTCTCTTGCTCTGGGTGCCCTCTCTCCCCGCCGCTGAGGGGTAGCCACGCCGGCCAGTCCACACTGGCACCTTGGCCCACCCAGAACTGCTCCTACGGAGGCCACTAGGTGTTTTCAACCACCCTAGCCCCGGCCCGTGCCGCTCTGGCGCTCATGCCTGCCCTCTGCTCCCCTCGCGGACCCACACCTCCGGGTCCCCCACCCCCACGTGCAGGGCCCGTCCTCATCTTCTGACCCTGTGTGCTTCTCTTGAAGCATCTCCACATCTGTCACTCCAGCTGCCCTTCCCCCCGAGTGCTTCTAATCCCCGACCTTTTATCCCTGGTTCCACGTCTCCCCAGCCGGGCTCCTTCCCTTCGGTGCTGCTGGGGACCGCCCTCGGCCACTGGCCGAAATGCACTCCTGCCCTCCCACAACCTGCCTCTCCTCCTGTGTTGCCCCCTTTGGTTAATGGCGCTGGGACGCACATGCTCTGGCCCCGTGCCCAGCACCGGGCGGAGGTGGTGGGTGCTGGTGGAGTCGAGGAGGGAACCTTCCCTGTTGTGATGCACGCGAGCAGCCACCAGGTGGCGGTATTGTCCCAGGCTTCGCCCAAAGGCAGCCTTGTCCGGGGCCGCTCTGCTGGGCCAGCCTCCTGGGGCAGGAGTCCATCCTCGGCCTGTGCCCTGGTCATCAGGGAGCCCAAACGCGAGCGGGTTGGAAGCTGCTTTAATAGCTTTTTCGAAGTAGCCAACAGATGTGCAGTGAGTGCCTGCTTGGCGCCAGGGCCGTACAGGCCCTTAACCTGCTGTAGCTCACGCCGTCTTCCCAGTTGGCCCTGGGAGTAGATTGTGACCCCACTGACTTTTGTGAGGTTTAACTGACATATACCACGAGCTTCAGGTGTCCAACATAACGAACCCATATTTATATAGACGGCAAAATAATCACAATGAGTCAACATCTGTCACCATGGTGACAAGTTTTTGTGATGAGACCCTTTAAGATTTATTCTTAGCAACTTCCAAATAAGCAACACAGGATCAACCGTAGTCACCATGCTGTGTGTCACATCTCCTTGACTTATCTTACAACTGGAATTTGTACCTTTTGACCCCCTTCGCCCATCCACACGCCCTCCCCTGGCGAGTACCAGTCCGTTCTCTGTACCTGTTAAGTATGGGGTGTTGTGTTTTTGTTTTGTTTTGTTTTCTAGATTGCACAGATCAGTGAGGTCACATGGTATCTTTCTCTGACTTATTTCACTTCACACGATGCCCCAGGGTCCAGCCCTGCTGTTGCAAACGGCAAGATTTCGGTTTTGTTTTTTTTTTTTTACGGCTGAGTCATATCCCGTGGCACATATATGCCACATCCGTATCCCTTCATCTGTCAGCGGCCACGGAGGCGGTCTCTGGCGTGGCTGCTCTAGATGGTGCTGCCGTGGACGTGGTGCTGCAGGTATCTCGCTGAGTTAGAGTGAAGTGGAATCGCCGAGTCCTAGGGGAGTCCTAGGTTCAGGGTTCTCGGGGTCCTCCAGGTGGCGGCACCAGTTTGTGTTCCCAGCAGGGCACAAGGGTTCCCTTTTCTCCACAGCCTCGCCAGCACTTTCTTTTTAATATTTATTTTGGGGACAACGGGAGAGAGAGAATCCCAAGCAGGCCCCGCGCCATCCGCACAGAGCCCGACGCGGGGCTCGAACCGGCAAACCGTGAGATACGATCTGAGCCGAAATCAAGAGTCAGAGGAGCCTCAACCGACCGAGCCACCCAAGCACCCCAGCACTTATTTCTTAACGTGACCCCACTTTAGAGATAGGTTCACTAAGGTTCAGAGAGGGGCAGAGACCTGCCTGAGGTCACCCTCCAAAGCCCTTCCCTCTCGCCCCTTCTGGCAACAGACCTTTGTAGGGACCACAGTCACAGCTGCGGCGTAGGCCCTGTGGCTCCGGGCTCAGGAGCCACTCGAGCTATTCAACACAGGGATAGGATGGGGCCAGTGCAGATCTGTGTCCGTCTGTCCTGGGTCAGCCTTTGGGGCCCTTCGGCAGGGGTGGCCTGCTGGACTGTTTACCCACCATTTCTACTTGAGGGAAAAAGCCTCAGAGGTCTGCTCCCCCTCATTCAGGACTGACCCCTAAAGCCGTCAGCACTTAGCTGTTCTCTGTGCGGTGGGCAGTCACTTGGGGGCAGGGGGCCAGGCCAGGCTTCCTGTCAGCCTCCCCAGTGTCCCCGAGGAAATAGCCTCAGCTGGTGGCCAAGTTCAGCCAGGACCACTCCACTTTGCTCTGTTTTACACAGACGAGCCCTTTTTTAGGGCAATTCTGCTCAGAAGTGTTTAGATGTTATTTAAAATGTTTAACAGGGGTGCCTGGGTGGCTCAGTTAAGCCCCAACCTCAGCTCAGGTCATAAGCTCACAGTTTTTGAGTTCGAACCCCGCATAGGGCTCTCTGCTGTCAGCATGGAACCTGCTTCAGATCCTCTGTCTCCCTGTCTCTCTCTCTGGCCCTCCCCTGCTTGCTCTCTCAAAAATAAACATTTAGAAAATAAAATGTTTAACGACCACTGACCTGATCCAAACTCCTCACTCCTAAACCCCTAGGACCACACGGCTGCCTTGGCACATAACGGGCCGGGCCGCTCGCCACAGGCCCACTCCCAGCCTCTGAAGCCCAGGCCAGCAGGCCCGTGTCTGCTGGAGGGCACTCCTCACCTGTGTCTGCTCTTCTGCCTGGCACACACCCCCATTTTGATGCCCACCGGGTCTTCGGGGGGAACCATGGGGGCTCCCGGTCCCCCAGCAGAAGTACTTGCCTCTCTGAGTCTCCATTAGACTCCGAGCCCACCTATACATGCTCCTGGGATCTAGGGTCAGGTAAGCTTCCGTCTTAAGCATGAGGTGGCACAGGGCACAGATGTGCCCCTCCGGGTGCCACCCTGGCCCAGGCTGGGTCGCCGGTGTGGGCGCTGTCCCCGGGAGCCTCGGCTTTCATCAGCTAACCAGGACAGTCACCCACCCTCCAGGGAGCAGCTCTGGGAACTCAGAGAGGTACACGGACCTGTGGGGTGCTGCCCCTTCCCCGCACCGCTCCGGTGTGTCAGCAGCCGTGCCCAGAGAACACGGAGTCAGAGGGCCCCTGGGCAGTTGCGGGATGGGGTGTACCTCGCGCGACCCTCTCCTGCAGGCAGCCTGGCCCGGGGGCAGCGCGTGGCTTCGGGCGCTGCAGCCCCCGGACCAGGACTCCGTCCTCACACCCTGGGCGGCCAGAGCGCGGTCTGCGCACACGCACGCACGCTGGCACCACGCGTGGGCGCACGCTCGGCAAGTTGGCCCCGGGGCCTCCGCGGGCCGGGCCGAGGCCTCCCTGCGGCCTCCTCGCGCACTGACCACGCTTCTCTGTCCGCTCCCTCCCGCAGTATGAGTACAGCTTCCGCACGGAGCAGAGCGCTGCGGCCCGGCTCCCGCCCAGCCCCACGCGGTGTCAGCAGATCCCCCAGTCCTGAGGCCCGGCCGCCACCCCGCCCCCTCGGGGAGAAGACGCAGCCGCCCGACTACTGAGCGCCCCTCCCTCGCCCAGTCCAGTCCCTCCTGCCCGCCCTCACAGCCCGCCCACCCCCGGGGGCTCGCCTGGGAGACTCCGGGCGGCTAAGCGGTTACCTCCTCGGCCATCAGCTTGCCTGACGGGACACCCCCGCCTCCCCGGGGACACTGTTCATAATCTGGACTAATCTGTGTTTGCTGTAGTGACCAGCGGCTCCTGGCGTGTCTGTGTGACGACCGGCCTCCTACACGCGACCCCACCCACCGCGGGAG
This sequence comes from Lynx rufus, assembly GCF_022079265.1. Classification (NCBI taxonomy): domain Eukaryota; kingdom Metazoa; phylum Chordata; class Mammalia; order Carnivora; family Felidae; genus Lynx; species Lynx rufus. The sequence goes on from NW_025814824.1 coordinate 85,344,724, forward strand.
CCACCCGAGGGCCCCGCGCAATTGCGGAGCTTCCCGGTGACCCGCTGGCTCCCTGTCCTCCTGGCTGTTGCCTGCCGCTAAGCTCGCACGTTCCTCCTGGAAGCCTCAGACGGTGGCAGCGGGGCACAGCCCCCCGCCGGGGCTCCCCCCGCGCCCCAGAACTGACAGCGACAAACGCCCTGAGCGTTTCATGGCAACCCTGAGGACTCGAGGGAGGAAGGAGCCGGCGGCCCCCGAGCGGCCCCAGGCCCCACCGGTGGCCACCCCTTCACACTCGGCCCCCAACCGACACACTGGACACGCAGAGGTCGGGGCGCAGCCGCCCGGCTGCCCCCACAGAGGACGTCCCCGCTGGGCGAGAAGGCCGAGGGACCTGGTGCTTGCTTGGAGGGGAGTTTTGCTGCCCGGGACACTGTGCTCACCCACCACCCGCCCTGTTCCTCCCAAAGGGCTCATCTCTGCAACGCCCACGTGCCCTGACCCAGAGACGCCCCTCCCTGGGCTGCGGGAAAGAGACCCCGTGGGCTGGTGTCCAGCCGCAGAGGGACGCGGGCACGTGGTCACCCAGCTTCGCAGAGCCAGGCTGCATCTCGATGGGGTCTGCCCACAGCAGGAATCATTTGTAAAAGTCCGTCTGAGCCAGGTCACCGAACTGGGGCCATGACTGGCCAGTGGCCACACTGGCATCTCCCACAATGCCGGCTGCCAAGTTCAGCCCCACTCGGGTTTGCCATGAGAACAGGGCTGCAGCCACCCCTGGGGGGCTCAGGCCCCCACCTCGACGGCCTGCCTGGTCTAGTTACCAGGGTCTGTCTCGATTCCACAGAATGTTGGGATCTCCCACCTCGGAGGTCACTAGAGGGCAGCAGGAGCTTTGGATGGGAGGCTTGACATGCATGGGGGGGGGGGGTGGGAGCGGGCTGAGGCCTGGAGAGCAGGGAGGTGCCCCCCCCCCATGAAGGTAGCACAGGGGAGCCACAGCCAAGGACGCTCCCCGCCTACCCGTGGCTCCTGGGATGGCACGTGGTGGCTGGGGCAGAACTGGCCAACGTGTGGAGGGTGGCCGCCGGCTCAGAGGTGGGGGTGGGGCAAAAATACCTCCTGTACCTGCCGTCAGCAACGCCAGCTCCAGAACCTCTACCCTCACCGCTGTCGCCCCGGATCTTCAAGGCGATACCTCCTGATTTCTGTGCATTACAGAAGCGGGCACCTCTCCCTCCCTCCGCCCAGACCCGGGACGTCCTTGGTGGAGCTGGCCTTCCTGTGCCTCCCACACAGCAAAGCGGCAGGAAAATGCAGGCGGTGTGTGGAACCCCCGGGGTCCAGGAAGCCAAGGGCTATGGTGCTCACCCAGGAAGGAGAGAGCTTCGAACTGGTCTCAGATGTACACGCCGAGATAAGCTACTTGTGTTTCTGGGGAAACTGGAGGAGTCCCGTGGGGCCCAGAGAACCTGTGTCTCCTGCTGCCTTTTGGACGGGTGGCCGGTCCAAAACCAAGTGACCTGCATGACCCCAAGCCCAACACAGAGGGACGACCAATTCCTTCTGTACCATTCGCTTGGTGCGTGCGCTTTGTTCACGGCCTGACTGGAAGATTGCCATCTGACAGGCAGCGCCCGGCAGCCCTTCTCCCTTGACCGACAGCCAGGGGTTTTAGCGGCTCTCAGGGCCGAAGACGACCACGTGGGAGCCCAAGCGTGGGTGCAAGAAGGCGGAGGTGGGCAGGGAGGGTGGCTGTCCCCCCCCCAACTCCGGGGCCATCCTGCGGTTACGGGATGGGGCTGCGGGGCCACCAGGAAGAGGCCAGACCGGTGTGGATGCAGGCGGCCTGGGGTGACGACCTCCACTGCATGGTAGACATAAGCGACGTGTAACGGTGACTGAACGTCACCCTAAACCATTAGGACAATTAGGCAGTGACCGTGTTAGGGAAAGGTTGGCGTCTGTGGTAGATTTTAGGCTGCTCCCAGCCCTCTTTGCCTCTTGGGGGGGCGGGGGGGGGGGGCGCGTGCAGACAGCAGGACAGCCCAGACCCCTGGCACACCACTGGAACAAGGCGACCTTTTCTTTCTGGGAGGGCGCATTGCCTCACAAACCCTGTGACCACACAGGCAGGGAAGGACAAGGGTTCTCGGAAGTGTGAAGGGCAGGGGCCGGGCCCTGTGTCCCCCAGCACTCCCCGCCACTCCCCCAGAGACCAACGAGAGCACAGGCTTCCCTGCTGCCTTCTCTCTTCCATCTGAAAATCCATTCTCTCTCCAAAACCCTTGGAAAGGGCATAGTGCTAATAGGGGGTAAGTAGGTTGCGACGTGTTCATTTGCAAATTTTTATCAAGGCTTTTCCTGCCCCGAGTCCCGGAACCAATATGGGCCACACGCCCCTGCCACCTGGAGAGCTGGGACCAGGTCAGGACCCCCGCCCGCCCCGGCTTCCTTGCTGGCAGTTCTGACCCCTGCACAGTTGGCCACCAGGAGCCCCTGACATTTGCTTCCCCACCCCCCACCCCCCGTGCTGTTCAGAAAGGCAGCACGGCGGGCGACAAGGACTAACACCTACTAAGCACCTGCTCCGTGCCAGGCAGTGGCACATTTCTCCTCTTTAAGCACATTTTCTCCCGTTTTTCTCCCTTGAAAAACACCCAGAAATGGATGTTCGTTGCTCCCGGTTAGAGGCGAAGAAGCGGAGACCAGTCCGCGGCACAAAGCTGGCAGGTGGCAGAGACCAGATTTGGGCCCGAGGCTCGTCGGACCCCAGAGCCACTGTGCCGGCTGGGCCAGCATAAGCACACGCCTCACAGCCCCTTTTGGTTCCGGTCCCGTAACGGACCTCCCAGCGCCGCCAGCCACGCTGGTTCCGGCGCGATAGCGTCGCCGCTGCGCCATGGTGCTCGGCAGGGGGCGGGAGCCCAGCTGCCCCCTCGCTCCACCCCGACGACGAGGGCTCCCCTGAGATCCAGGGAGCCCGAGAGCAAAGCAGGGCCTCGACCCGGCAGCCGCGTGCCCACGGGGGGTGCGGGGCCGAGCTCTGGCTCCGCCCACTGCCCCCCTGCCGCCCGGGCCTGGAGGCGGCGGCCCCTCCTCCTTCGCCCGTCCGGATGCCGCCCCACGCCCCACAGCGGCCCTCGCCGCCAGGAGACGGGGCTTCTGTTCTCCCCGCGACAGGTGTGTGGGCTGCCATGGGACGCTGGGGCCACGGCCGGGCCGCTGTGCCCTCGCCATGGGAACGACGTCCTTACCGTATTTATTTGAGGTGACTCTGTACTTGGCGAAGGGAAGTTTCACTGTGTGATTGTCTGTCTTAATATAATTTGTTAAATAAACGTTTTAACCTTTTCCCGGGCTTGCTGCTGTGGCGCTACCTCAGCAAGGTCGGCGTCCCTCGGGGAGGCTCCAGCATCTTCCCCGGCTCCTGGCCGGGGAGGGGGGGGGGGGTGGGGAGCAGACAGCCACCGCCCGGCCTTCCCACCCGCTAGAAAGAAGCCGTGGGCTTCGATGCCCCTGTTTGGTTTAGAGACCTGGTTACGAACCGGAGGAATTCACGAGGGCCTAGAAAGCCCTGCCGTTCTCTGGGAACAACCCTCAGGAATGCTCCTTAGAGGCAAAAACCCCAGTTGCCACAAAAGCACCTGAAACCCGTGCGCGTCAACAGGTCGCCAACAAGAATGCGCTTTCATGTGCGGCTTGCCCGGGGCCCCGTCTGCGAGGGGTTCGGGGCGGCCGGGCTGCTCGAGAGGACACGCGGCCCCCGTGGTTTCGGTCCTGTCCCGACGGCTCACCTGCTGGCGAGACGCCACTGTGAACGCCGGCGAGGGGACCAGAGGCCCGCGGGACACGGCCCAGGGCTCCGTGCGAGGGCCGTCGCTTCAGATCTCACTATCAAGGCTCTTTCCCTCTTTTGTAAGTAACCTTTGCATTTTTGGGCTTGACGTGACAACCTGAGCTGTCACTGCCTCCAGCCCTGTTTACGCCAGACTCAGAGTGGGGCCCACCTTTAGCTCACCTCTCATCAGGGCCATGAGAGTCCCCCAAGTGTCCCTGCCTCCAGCCTAGGACCCCCACCTCTGGCATCTCGCAAGAGCGAGGAAAAGCAGACCAGAGAATTCCACGAGAAATCCACAAGGAACACTCAACGCAGGGTCTGAAGAGCTGGATTCCGATTCTGGCTCTGCCACTCCCTGACCACGTGCACGTCACTGGTTACCCAGCACCCGCGGAAGGAGAGGGTGCGTCCCTCCTGGCTTACCCTGGGAAGACGGGAGGAAGGGCTCTTAGCGTCAGCAGAGACCACGTGACTTGCCAGGTCTCTCTTCGGGGCCAGGGTTGGGTGTTGCCATCCACAGCCTAGTGCTAGGTCACCCAGGAAGTTCAAGTGGTGGCCTCGGACTGACATCCAGGGCACAGAGTCCGTTTGCAAGAGGCCTCATGCACTGCTCAGACAGACAGACGGATTCCCCAGAGCCGGGAGGGGGAGGCAGCTCACAGACCTTAGGGCAGCAAGAAACCAACACCTACACACGACAGCCTAGGCCAGGGAGGGGTGAGTGGCCAGACCCAGAGGAAACTTGGAACCCAGAGCAGGATGCAGCCAGGCGGCACCTGTTTCTGCCTCATCTGAGCATCCGCTTCTAGTTCTCTCACACTCGGGCCCTCCTTCTCACGTGCTCTGTCCACCAGTGTGCATGGCACATGCGCCTTTGGGTGTATACACAGCCACTCGAGCTTACATGTCTCTGTTCAGAAGATCCAGAGGCAAGAGTCCCAGGACAGACTCTGATTGGCCAGCCTGGGTCACGTGACCCTCTCTGCCCCAGTGACTCTGGCCTGGGGCGGGGAGGGAGTGTGTGATCACAAAGTGTCTGGAGCAGGTCTAACTTATTTAGAGCCTCATCAGGCATCTGCTGCAGGGGAGCCCGAGGCTGTGCGGGGAGGGGTAGCACCTCTTCCCCGGGGAGACGGAAAAGCACTCCATCAGCAGCTCTGTGCCACGGGGAGAAGACGCTGAGGTGGGTGGAGGGGCATGCATCCACCCGTCCATCTGTCTGTCTGTTCTCTCAAACCACGTTGTAAGAGCACCTTCCACACGGAGGCGAGAGTGTGGGCACCGGGCAGTCAGCAGTGACCCAACACCACAGAGGTCCCCCTCCTGGATCCATCCCGCTTACCCCCTGCCATGTCTCTCCCACTTCTCCCCCTGCTTCTGCCTGTTGTCGTTGTCTCCTAGCCACCCTGGCTCATCCCTAAAGCTCTGGGCTCCCTGAGCCCCACCCTGACCTTTCTCTCCCCTTCTGCACCCCCCCCCCCAGGCTGCTGGGGCAGCCCGTGTCTTTAACTGTGCTCAGCTTTGCTGCCGGCCCCGCGTGCGAGGCCCCACCCGGGTGTTACCCCTTGACATCGTGGGCACATCCCAAGCAGAGCCTACCATCTCCCACAAGCCCCAAGCTGCTCCCCTTCTCCTGACTCCCGGTCCTGGAACAGGCCCCCCCCCATCTCCACACCTGGAGGCCCCCCGCCGCCACCACCAGCTGGAGCCGCCTGTGATCACCCCGTTTCCAGCTGGACAGCTCCCCCCTCTACACGTGCATTCAAACTCTGCCACTGTTTCCTCTTACTGCTGCTCCTTTTAAAATTCTGCCCCTTGACGCTTTTCACCTGGATTACAGCATCAGCCCCTTAGCCGGTCCCCTGCCCCCAGCATCTTCCCCTCCCAGCCACCTTCCTCATAGCCATCTGTCGGGATGCCTCCACTTACAGTGCCCGCCCCCCAAGAATGAAATCAGAGTCCCTCAGGTTTCCAACACCATCCTTCCAGGTCTGACCCTGCCTCCTGTCCCAGCCTCACCTCCTGCAAACCTCCCTGATGGATTTTGCATGGTTCTTCACACCCTAAACTCTGTACTTCCTTGCTTTTGCATATGCTGTGCCCCCTATCTAGAATGCTTGTCCCTCATTTTTCTGTCTGGTCAAGTCTTGTTCATCCTCGAAGCCTCTGCTCAGACACCTCCTCTGTGATGTCCTGCCTGACCCCCTGGAGGCAAAGCTAACATTCCTCCCCTTCAAGCCACTCCATACCTTGCACACTGGAACCACTGACCCATGGGCAACACTGCAGCCCTCCAGTCCTTTCATTAGACGACCTGCTCCTAAAGGAGGGGGAACAGGTCTCATTCATGACACCTTCCTCCGTAGCCCCATGTATACGCACCCAACACAGGCCTTGAATAAAAACAGGCAAGAGCAAATGCTCAGTGAACGACTAACTCAAAGTGGGTAGGACGACAGGTGGGCTGGACTCCACTGCTGAGCAGCACAAGAAGGATGGGCCCCGGTGGCCCTTGCCGCGAGGTTTGTGACCACCCCAAGGGCTGTGATGACCAGCAGCAGCCCTCCCTGGACAAGTCCCGATGCTGGCCCCAAAGCGACCAGAGACAAGAGAACTGGGCCCTCACCTGGCCCACCTCTGAAGCCACGGCACCCAACAAGATCCATGATGGGGGTGCAGCAGGCAGGTAACGGCCATGGGCTGCTAGATGTCCCCCTGAAGCCCAACTCAAGGGGCTGCCAGAGAAAGAAAGACGATCCATAGGTCACAGGAGCCAACACTAAAGCTAGGGGGGCTTGGGTCTAGGGGAAAGCAGCAGAGCAGGGGGCAAGATGGCCGCTGCCACCGACGAGCGGCAGTGTGGGGGCGGGGGGCAATTTGCTGGCTGCGCTCGTTCATCTCCACCCCCCCCCACACACACACACACATGCACGCGCGTTGCCCCGGGTGGCTCAGGTCATCCCTTCGCTACCAAAACAGCAGCGTGGCTGACCCCTAAGCTCCCACCTCCCTTCTCCCCACACCTTGGGCCAAGTAAGTGCAACCAGAGACACGGGTCTTGGGAAAAGTGGTGCCAGGCAGAGGTCTTGGCCCTTTCCCTTTGGGTCTGGATCTCCTGAAGGGGAAGGGCACGCAGGTAGACGTGGGCACAGTTGAACAGCCGAGACACATCCGTCCCTCCTCCCTCGTCACTCTCGGGAGGGGGCACAGGACTCACAACCTTAACTGCACAACGGAACCACCTAGAGAGTTTTTAAGACTTCCTGTGCCCAGACCACACCCAGATCAGTGAAATCAGAATCTCCGAAGGAGGGACGCATGAGTCCGTCATTTTTCAGTCTCCCCGGGTGATGCCAGTGTGCAGCCGAGTTTAAGAATCACCAAGCTAAATTCTGGGCTTTCCCAGATGCATGTTGCTTCCCTCAAATACACGTTACCAGCGATGGGGCTTAGAGTCCGAAGGAATAAATCCACAGGAGAGAAACAGACCCCAGAAGAGCTGGTCCACCAAAAGGAACACAAGAAGCTGACCAACCAAAAACAGAAGAAGAACGAACAGACCAGAGAGAACATGCGTTTAGTATAAACAAAAACTAGCCCCCAGGAGAGGAGGACACTGGAAACATTAGGGGCTTATTCAAAACAACTTGCTTCTGCCCATCAGTCCTGAAATGCTGATAGGCCAAAGAGGAAAAGAAACTGATATATCAGCAATTGCACTTGAAGATTTTACTACACCTCTCCCAGAAACCAGCCAAGTTCATATAACACAAGCAAATACGAGGCCAGCATGACCCTGATACAAAAAACAGGCAAAGACACCACAAGAAAATTACAGACCAATATCCCTGGTCAACACAGATGCAAAAAAATCCTTAATAAAATATTAGCAAGCTGATTTCGATAGTGCACTAAAAGGATCATAAACTGTGATCGAGTGGAATTTATTCTAGGAATGCAGAGATGGTTCGACATCTGCAAAGCAACCCATGCTACACCACATCAATGAAATCAGGCTAAAACATATGCAGAGAAAGCATTTGACAAAATTCGACATCCATTTGTGATAAAAAGCTTTTAAAGTGGGTATAAAGGGAACGTACCTACATGTTCCTGTTCCTGTACCTGTATATTCTCTATAACATAATAAAGGCTTTACAGGACAAGCCCACAGCTAACACACTCAATGGTGAAAAGCTTTCAGCTTAGAGGGAAAGCTTTTAAGATCAGGAATCAGACAAGGATTCCCACCCTCTCACCACTTTTATTCCATATAGTATCAGAAGTCCTAGCCAGGGCAGTTAGGCAATAAAAATAAAATACATCCAAATTCGGAAGAGAGAAGTTGTCATATTTGCAGACAACGTGATAGGATATAGAGAAAATCCTAAATACTCCACCAAAGAAACGTTAGAATAAATGAATTCAGTGAAGTAGCAGATTACAAAAATCAGTTGCATTTCTATACACTAATGATGAGCTATCGCAATGAGAAATTAAGAAAGCAATCCAATTTGTAATTACATCAAGAAGAATAAAATACCTAGGAATAAATTTAACCAAAGAGGTGAAAGACCAATACACCGAAAACTATAAGACCCTGATAAAAGAAATTGAAGAAGACACAAATAAATGGAAAGATACTGCATGTTCATGGATTGGAAGAATTAATAATATTAAAATGTCTCTGTTTCCCAAAGCAATCTCCAGATTTAATGCACCCCCTACCAAAATTCCAATGGCATTTTTCATAGAACTAGAAGAAAGGATCCTAAAATTTGGATGGAACCACAAAAGACCCAAGTAGCCACAGCAATATTGAGAAAAAAGAACAAAGTTGAAGGCATCACGCTCCCTGATTTCAAACTATATTAAAAATCTATAGTAATCTAAACAGCATGATATTGACACAAACCAGATACATAGATCAACAGAACAGAAGAGAAAACCCAGAAATAAACGCATGCATACAATGACCAATTAACTTAGGTCAAAGGACCAATAACATACAATGGGGAATGTACAGTCTTTTCAATAAACGGTGTTGGGAAAACTCGTCAGCCCCATGCAAAAGAATGAACCCGGACCACTTTCTTACACCATGCTGAATTAAAGACTTAAGTGTAAGACCTGAAACCACGGAACTTCTAGAATACAGCAAAGGCGGTAAGCACCTGGACATCAATCTTAGCAAGGTTTTTGATCTGACTCCAAAAGCAAAGGCCACAAAAGCAAAAATAAACAGGCGGGACTACATAAACTAAGAAGCTCATGCACAGCAGAAGAAATCATCAACAAAATGAAGAGGCCACCTGCTAAGCGGGAGAAAATGTTTGCAAGTCCTATATCTCCTAAGGTGCTAATATCCTAAATATATAAAGAACACATACCTCATACAACTCAAAGGCAAAAACATAAATGAAACGATCTGATTAAAAAATAGAGGACCTGAATAGACATTTTTCTAGAGAAGACATCCAGATGGTCAACAGACACATGAAAAGATGCTCAACATCGCCCTCGAGAGGGAAATGCAAGTCAAAACCACAATGAGATACCACCTGACACCTGTTAGAATGGCTAGTCTCAAAAAGACAAGAAATAACAAGTGTTAGAGAGGGGTAGGAAAAGCCCCGTGCTTGAGAGCCCTGTTGATGAGAATGTAAATTGGCACAGCCGCTATGGAAAACAGTAAGGGGATTCCTCAAAAAATTAAAAACAGAACTCCCTTGTGACCCATCAATTCCACTTCGGGGTATTTATCTGAAGACAATGAAAACACTAACGTGGGAAGATACCTGCACCCCTAGATTTATGGCAGCATCATTTACAATGGGCAAGCCATGGCAACAGCCTAAGTTTCCATCAGCGGATGGATGGATAAAGACGCGGGGTGTAAATACACCTTAATAGTATGCCACCGTAAAGAAGAAAATCTTGCCACTTGTGACAATACGGATGGAACTTGAGAGCACTGTGCTAAGTGAAATAAGCCAGACAAAGACAAACACCGTATGATCTCATTTATAGGCACAATATTTAAAAAAAGAAAAAAGTTCGCAGATACAGGGAACACGTTGGCACATGCTAGAGGCAGGGGGGTGGGAGTAGGAGAAAATGGGTCAAAAGTACACACTTGTAGTGATAAGAGAGCATGGTGACTACAGTTAATAATACCGTTTTGCCTCTTGAAAGTGGCTAAGAGAATAGATCTTAAAGGTCCCTTACAAGAAAAAAAAATTGTTAATTATGTATGGGTGATGGATAGTAACTAGATTTATTGTGGTGACTATTTCACAAGATATACAGCTATTGAATCATTATATTGTAAACCTGAAACTAATGCTATATGCCAATTATACCTCAATTAAAAAATACACATGAGCGGGGCACCTGGGTAGCTCAGTCAGTCAAACCTCCGACTCCTAGTTTCAGTTCAGGTCACGATCTCACGGTTTGTGAGTTCAAGCCCTGCACTGGGCTCTAGGCTGCCAATGCAGAGCCGGCTTGGGATGGATTCATTGATTCATTGATTCATTCATTCATTCTCTCTCTCTCTCTCTCTCTCTCTCTCTCTCTCTCTCTCCCCCCTCTCCCCCCCGCCCCTCCCCCTCACACCATCTCTCAAAAACATTTTTTTTTCCCAAATACACATGAGCAGACAGATAAAAAATTCAAATAGCCTAATTAAGAAGCTAACATGGAGTCCATATCCCCTTAAAATTTGCTATGTACTAAGCCACTGGAGAAGTCTCAACAAATTCCAAAGCACCAACATCATACCTAAGATCATCTCTGATTTGGGTGACAGGACTAGAAGTGTGTAAAATGGGAGCTCCTGAACATCACATACAACACAAAACACACAACTAAGAGAAAACCATAAGGGAAATTACTGAGATCTCATCATGGAACGATAATGAAGTACCTACCCAGGTCAGAACCTTCAGGACACAGCTGAAGCAGTAAATAGAACAAAACTTAGTCTAAATTTATCCCAAACCAAGAAAGGTCGAAAACAACCAACCTCAACTGTCCGCTGAAGAAGGTAGGAAAAGAGCAGTCGGTCAACGCAAGGAAACAGAAAGTAATGACTAGTGAGGGTAGAATCAATGAAATAGAGAAAACATACAGAAACGTGAGCAGTGTTTTCTCTGAAAAGAGCAAAAGACAAATTTCTGGAAAGAGAGACGATACAACTAAAAATCAAAACAAGAAATAACCACGGACATAACAGATTCACAAGTTTTTTTATTAGGAACCCTCTGTTACAGATCTGAAAAAATGTAAGATGTCTAAGTGACATAAGAATTCTAGAAAAAAAAATATGTCAATTATATGTCAACTTAAAAAGAGAATGTCTGGGGGCGCCTGGGTGGCAAACATTAGAACATCAATTCCAAACCCTGGTGAGCATGTGGCTGTGCTGCGCAAGAGGGAGAAGTCTCACTGGATGTGGCTTCAGGGGACAGGGTTTGGGTCCACGAGTGGACGCGGCAGGAAAGCACATCTCCGTGTGCCCGGAGTTGTCCGGCCATGCAGGAGCTCCCTCACAGACAGTGAGCGCCCCATCACTAGAGAAGCCCGCTTGTGGAGGACACTGAGTGCACGGGGGGTGTTTTATCGGTTCTCACTCATCAGGGGGTGGATGACTTCACTAAGGTCAACGGTTTTATGGTGCTGTGTTGCCGTCATTCCATTGCTTTCTTTCACGTGTTGTTTTTTTTTTTTTTTTTTTTTTTTTACTGAAGGGTAACATTCATACCAAACAAGTGCCCAAGTCGTAAGTGTACTACCTGATGAATACTCACAAACTGAACACACCCATGTAAGCAGCCCAGACCGAGAAACAGACTCCACCTGCCTTCGAGGACCCCCGGGGCCCACCCGGCTACCATCCCTCAGAGGCAGAGGAGCACTATTCCTGACTTCTAAGCCCACAGATCAGTTTTGTTTCTGACGCCTACGTAAATGGAATCCTAGGGCACCTGGCTCTTTTGTCCCTGGCCCCTCACCCTCGGCAGGATATCGTGAGGCTCACCCGTGCAACACGTGGCGGGGGTTCGTTCACTCTCTTCGGCAGGTAGTAGTAGGTCCGCGGTGTGAATGCACCGGTTTCCCCACCCCAGCGCCAGTGGGCTCCTGAGTTGTTTTAGTTCGGGGCCTGCCGCGAGCAGCACCGTGGACACTGGGCACGTACATCTGGTACGTGCAGACTCATCGCTGTGGGGATCAGCATCGCCAGGAGCGGAATTGCTGGATCGCCGAGGCGGCACGCATTCGGTGTTGGTAACACTTCCAGACGGTCTTCTAAGACGGAGTAGCGATTTACGCTCACACCAGCCATGCGCAGAAATTCTAGTTGCTCCGCGCCCTTAACAACACTTAAGACTTTGCAAAATTAGCCATCTCGGTAGACATGAAGTACTATCTGACTGCATTTGAAATCTGCTTTTCCCTATTGACGAATGAGGTTGAGCGCACGTTCATGTGTTTATTGGTCCCTTGAGTATCTTTTGTGAAGACCTAGTCTCTTGCCCATTTTCTACTGTATTGTCTTTTTCTTAGTTTATTTCTTAAGTTCTTCATATGTTCGCAAAATGAATCCTTTAAAATATACATATATGTGTGTGTATATTATACACACACACGCACACACACACATATATTTGCAAATATCTTCTCCCAACTATGGCTTGCCTTTCCTCCCTTTTAATGGTGTCTATTGATGAACCGAAGTTATTCTCCTACAAATCAATAGCAAAAAACCTAAACATCTGATTTGAAAGCGGGCAGAGGATCTGAATAGACGTTTTTCCAAAGACGACATACAGATGGCCAACACATACATGAAAGGATGCCCAACATCACTCATCACCCGGGAAATGCAAGTCAAAACCACAATGAGATATCACCTCACACCTGTTAAGATGGCTATTATCGAAAAGACAGAAAGAGCAGGTGTTAAAGAGGACAGAAAGAAAAGGGAACGCCTGTGCGCTGCTGGTGAGAATGTAAATTGGTGCAGCCATTATGGAAAACAGTACGGAGGTTCCTCAAAAGTTAAAAATAGAATTACTATATGATCCAGTCATCCCCCTTCTGGGTATTTATCTGAAGAAAATGAAAACACTAACTCGAGAAGATATCTGCACCCTCACGTTCAGCGCAGCATTATTTGTAATATCCAAGACGTGAAAACAACCCAAGTGTTCACTGATGGATGAATGGATAAAGGAAATGTGTTATGTGTGTTATACACAAATATGTATACGTAATATATGTTATACACACACACACACACACACACACACACACACACACAATGGAATACTCTCCGGCCATACAAAGGAATGAAATCTTGCTATTTGGGACAATACAGATGGAACTTAAGGACATTATGCTAAGTGAAATAAGTCAGACAAAGATAAGTACCATATGACGTCACTTATCACGTGGAATCTTAAAAAGCAAACAAAAACCCAGTTCATAGATACAGAAATTGGTAGTTACCAGAGGCGGTGGGGGGAAGGGGTCAAAAAGGTACCAATTTCTAGTTGTAAAGTAAGCAAGTTATGGGGATACAATGTACAACATGCTAACTACAGTTAGTAACACCGTGTTGCACGTTTCGAAGTTGCTAAGGAGACTAAATCTTAAAAGTTTTCATAAGAAAAAAAACTTTTATGACCACGTATAGTGACAGATGTCCCCTAGCCCTATTGTGATCATTTCACAATACATACAAATACAGAATCACTCTGCTGTATACCTGAAACTAATATATATGTCAAATATACCTCAATTTGAAGAACTATAAAAATTTTAAGACATTATCAATATAGTCCAATTATCAATCTTTTCCTCATATGGGTCTTGAGAAGCTGCCTATCCTCACAAGCAGACTCAAAAATGGCTTTTATTTCCTGCCAGTACCTTCCCTTGGAGAGGAGCCCTCAAAGACAGGAGAGGACAAGCCCCTGGGGGAGATGACGTGGGTGCTGAGTATACATGGGGTGGGGGGTGGGGCCTGGGTTGGAGGACGTTCCCAGTGACGGGGAAGCAAGTGGGCGGTGGGGGCGATCACATCTGTCCACACAGCATCCCAAACACCCACGGGCCGGCACCACACTTCACGTGTGTCATCACCACAATCCTGCACTCAGGATTCCCCCATCCGGCAAGTGGGGAGACTGAGGCTCCAGACAGTGCTGGGAAGCACGCAAGCAAACCAGGGCCAGCTCGGGGTGCCCGATCAGAGAATGCCCAACTCCAGCGCTGTGCCGGCACGCAGCCTGGATGGAGTCCTCCCAGAGGGAAGCGTCCCATCAAGTGGTGGCTACAGCAGGGATACCTCCCTCGGAGGTCAGAGGGGCCCCACTCGGCACGCAGCTCTGCCACCTCCCCTGAATGTGACCCTGGGGCTCGGGGATAACAGCAACTAGCCACCCAGCGCTTTCCCGAGGAAAAAGAACTCAGACCCAGAACCTGCTTGGCCCAGGGCAGGGCACAGTGCCAGGGGCAGCGGAAGGAGCCAAAGGCATTTGGCCACGGGGAGGCCCCACAAGGCAAGAAAGGGGGCCGAGTGACCGTGGCCCACCCCAGACCTGTCCACCTAGTGTGGGAGCCTCCAGCTTAGTACACACCGGTGCCCCCCTCGGTGTTCCGTGGCTGAACCTTGCCAGAAGGCCCAGGTACTCTGGAGCTGGCTTCCAGGCTCAGTACTGGCCTCGCTCTATCCATCTCAGCTTCCTGGTGGATAATGAGCCACCGCGGCCTTGTCCAGAGCTGCAGGGCTGGACCCCCACCACCCCGCCGCACAGACTAGACGCGTTCCCTGGAGGGGCCTCCTGCAGGAGCTAGGACGGCCTCTAGCAGCAGGTCCCGGGGAGGCGGCACTTTGCCGGGAGGCAAACCCCCCTCTGAGTTCCACTTCCCGGCTGAAGAACCCAGGAAGTCTCTTGCACTTTTCTCGAGCCCGCTTTCTCCTCTGGAAAATGAGGGCCGCCCTCGAGGCTCCCTCTCAAGGCCGCTGGGCAGGGTCTCAGCAAAGGGCCTAGCCTGGAAGGCCCCCTCCGCCCGCAGCCCCGGGGCGGAGTCGGGCCGCGGGTGCGCACACCCGAGTCCGGCCGCGCGGGGGCGCTCCGCCGCATCTGGCCGGCCCCCTCCGCCTTGCTGACGCTTCCCACCCTTCCAGAAAGAAAGCGGAGCTGCGGGAGTTGGCCTGACTGCCAGAAGGAAAACCGATCCATCGTCTTCGCGCCGCAGACGTTTGGTTGGGTGGCGGCCAGCCCGCAGTGCCAGCCTCGTCTGCACCCCTCAGGGGTCCCACCCGGCTCGCGGGGAGCGGCCCGCGGAGATTCTGAATCACCCGGATGGAGGACTCGCCCGACCCCGCAGCGCTTGCCCTACCCTGGAATCCGGGGTCTGAGCCAGGGCTGCGGGACGGGAAGCCCCCGGCCCCACCCTCCCTTGCTGGTGGGCTCAGGCAAGTCACGTCACAGAGCCTCCACCCGGAGCCTCGATTGCCACATCCCTAAAATGGGAAAGTCCACAGTCCCTGCTTTGAAAAGTTGCTGAGAAGGTTAAGGAGTTGTATCGCCGTCGCCCACCTTCCTGGCCTTAGGCAAGCCACCTGCACCTCCCTCCCTCATCCTCAGTTTCCCTGGCCACAAAATGGGGATACCAGAAGTCCTTACAAGGCCCCTGTAGACAGGGGATGGCAGCAGCTGCCTGGCGCCCCTCGGTTCTCAGGAAAAGCAGCTCCTGGGCTTGTTCTGGAAGCTCAGCAGCCCCCCAGTCTGGCCGCGTGCCTGCGCTCCAGAAGCCCACAGGTTGTCCTGTAGGGACCCAGGCCACTCAGCTGGGGAGCTGCTGGCTTAAGGCACAGGTGGTGCTCCCTCTCACGCCTACCTCAAACGGGGTGCTCCCGTGCAGCCCACAGGCGTCTGAGCGGGTCTCTGGGCCCTCCCTGGGTGAGTCGCCAGGCAGAAACACTCCGCTTTTTTGACACCATCCAGAAGATGAACATGTCCCAGGCGTCTAATCCTTCCCTTCCTTTTGGCAACTGAAACTGCCCCGACACATAACCGAGGTACTGGGTGCAGCGCGGGGGTCCATGCTGGAGTCATGGCCTCCCGCAAAGCCAGCCTTGGGACTTGGGGAGCAAAGCAACGCTGCCAGGCCAGGCTCTGCCAGGCCAGGCAGGGGGTGACCCCTGACCCCCACCAGCCCACATCACAACATGCTTCCAAACTGGCCCCAACCTGACGGGCACGCGGAGAACCCAGACTTCCTTCCCCACTAGGGCTGCCGCCTGCCCCCATTTCCACCCCCCCCCCAAATATTTGGAATGGTCTTTGACTGAAATGAGATTAATCCTCAGTTCTCTGACAGTGTCTTTGGGCATGTGTTTTTATAACCTCTCTTTCAAATGAGAACCATTTGTCGCCGGGAAGCTGGGGAGGCCCAGCCCCAACTGCTGGGCCAGGCATCACCGGCACCTGATTGAATGTCGAGGACAGTGCAAGGGGGCAGGGCTGAGGTGAGGGGCGGGACATAAGCAGTGATTACCTGTCCTTTGCTGGTCTCTGCCCTGTCCCCAGCCCTAGCCAGTGGCAGAAGCCAGAGGCCCTGGCTCCAACCCCGCCCGCCCCTCGAGCAGCCATACATACTGGAGCTGGTGACTTGACCTCTCTGAACCTTACTTTCCTCCTCTGTAAAACGGGAGGGATGTTGGCCCCCATCTTTCGAGTCACGTGCCCAACGCAGCAACTGGAAGGCGGCAGACCCTAGATGCTGAAGGAGGCTTTTGCACAGTCCCGGCCCCCTTGGAACTCCTGGTGGAAAGGCAAAGTACTCCTGGCTGGGGCCTTCCAGGGGGCTGCCAATGTCTACCGTACGTGTGGCTCGAGCCTCCTCCCCCTTCCAGGCTTAGCCCCGGGCAAGAGGGCATCCCTGCCCAGAACGAAGTTGCTGGAGCTTTAATATGGAGAGGGCTGAGTTTATAGGAACCACAACGCAGCCTCTTTAATTAACTCCCAGCCCTCTGTCGGTGGCCTCCCCCCCTCAGCACGGTCTCTCCCCCAAGCCCAGGACCTGTTTGAAGTTTGCAACCCCTCCCACCCCCCTTCCTGCTGGCCCTGCTTGCTGAACCAACTACAGACCCTTCGGGCTCAGCTGGGAGGGATTTACTGGAGAATTTCAATCATGGGTTCTTGGCTCAAACATGTTGCTTCCCCCAAAATCTCCCCACAGGAGCCTGATGCTTGTGGAACCAAGGCTTGAAGGAGGGACTCTGATGACCTCAGAACTCGGAATTCTACCCGGGCCTGTCAGACATCTCCCAGCCCCTCACTTGGAGGAAGGGAGCACAGAAGAGCAAGAAAGACGCAGGTTCCGGAGACAATGCAGAGGTGCGGGAATCCGTTGACTCCTAAGGAGCTGCTTAGAAATAATTCCACCTTCACCGCCACCCCCTACCCCTGCAGGGGCACGTTCGGACAGGTGTCTGCATCTCTGCGGTGTAAGTCCCCGTTGGTCCTGGAGCTGGGGGAAGTCTGGGAAGGAATCGGAGAATCCCGATGGGTAGAATGAGACACCGAAGCCACGGAGACGTGCCGTTTTTCTTAAGCCGTGTGGCTTGCCTCCCCCAAGGCGGTCCCTCAGCATTTTTCAGATGAAGGAGCCCACACCCTTCCACGGGAGCCACGCCAAGAAGGTCCTGGGACAGCGGGCCCCATATGCCGCTCATTTTCCTCCCCCGCTGGGCAGGGCTGACTCGTTCCATTTCTCAGACGGAGATCTTTGCGAAAATGATGGATAAGCCACGGCCCCAACTGCTGTGGCCCTGGGGAGAAAAAACATCTTTTGCAGTTTCGAGTAAAGCCTCCCACTTCTCACTTAATAAGTGCTGAAAGCGGCACAAACAGAAAGAGCCCCAGCTTTCCATGACTAACAAGATGACCACATCAGGCGGCCGCGCTGGGGGGATAAGAGCGAGCCGGCCGAGCGTCCCCGGAGTGAGGAGTCCGGTTCCCTCCCAAGATGCTCCGCCAACAGGGCTTTGAAGGCCAGGCCTGCCGGCCGAGCTCCGGCGCTCCGACGAGCGGAGGGGGGCAAGGGCCGGGCCTCCCTCCTGCACGATGGGCACAGATTGCCCGAGATAAAGGAACCACAGCTTCATCCAACTTGTGCTGATTCGCTCTTTTCAAAAGCCCTTTCAGATGGTTTCACTTCTCCGCGCGCTTTGTTGAAAGATGTAAAAATTTCAAACCACCACAAAGTAAACATTTCAAAACTCGCTCTTTTCAAAATCAGTCACATTTTCAAAAATCCCTTGAATTCCATCTCTCTGCACCGCCCCCCCCCCTTTTGCTCTCTTTGGATTTGAGTGTTTTTCATTAATTTAGGAGCAGTCCAGGTAAAGCTGGTGTTTGCGAGCCGTGTTTTACGGGCGGGAAGTAGCTTTGTTATTTAAGAGATGTATTAGATAAGTCGGTGTCTTGTCAAAATCAAGCAGGTTTTCTTTATTAGGGTGAAATCGTAATGAACTCATCTGCTTCTAATATTTATAAAGAGAAGAGAGGCCATTAATTCTACTGCTCGTGAATAAAACCATCTGTGATTTCTTTCCATTTGATGGGTTTTGGTTTTAATATACATTTTTCACAAATAAGCGCAGGGATTTTTTGGTGAAAATGTCACATTCAGGATCTCATAAAGAAAGAATGCAAAGAGAGGAAAACGAAATGTTTTGTTAGCTAAGTAATTTCTCACCTTGCAGAGTGGGGAACATTTGAGCCAACTTTAGCACATTAGGTGATAGAATCGCCCGTTCAACGCTAATGCAATCCATGACATGTTACAAGGCAAACCGCGTCCGTTTTGAAGTTTGTTTTCCTTCGGGAATTACACAGTTCATTTAACCTAATCTGTCCTGACACTTGAATTATAATATTATGAGCTTCTTCAGGGAAGTAAAACAGTAGTTGCCTGCTTAAAAGCAAAGCAGAAGTTAATAAAGTGGGCAAAATGTCAAGGAAAAGGGGCTAATCGAATCATGGTGTCATTCTCTAGAGAAAATACAGTCAAGTTGTATTTTTTTTTCCAGTGGAAATCTTGGACGCCTAATGACATATTTCTGTCCAGGAAGAAATCTGAACTCTGAAACCGAACTTGATTAAACCCCAAACTGCAAGACCTTGCCCAATGGGACCACTCGGGGACTTTGACTTCTGGGTGTCAGAGCTTAATTAAAATATTCATCCAGCTGCTCTCCCCTCACCAAGGGGGCCCAGAGGAATTAAACCAATAAGCTTAATTCTATTAGTTCACCTGCCTGTGTACACAGAGATGCAGAAAGACCATTTACTGGTTCAGAAAAAATCATCAGACCCACCCTGTAAATGCAGCATGGGCTGTCACTGCATCACCAAACGGTCCCCCAAACGGAGGTCCGCACAGCACTCTGGAGTCGCAACTCCCGACTCCAAACATACACAGCTATTTTTAATCTCTCTTCCAAGAAAATGAAAATGCCAAGCAAGTCGTTAGAAGGACTTCCGCGTGTGCTAGGATTTATAGGTCATTTATAATAACATATAGCATTTACTGGATTCTCTGTGCCACTGTGCCGAGCCTTCCCCATTCAGGTCTCCGGGAAATCTTCATTTCCCTTTTATGAAGTAAACGCCACTCATTACCCCCACTTGGCAGATGAGAAAACTGAGGCTCAGAATTCTCAGACCTGAAGGGACCGGAAGCCCAGAATTCTCAGACCAGAGTCTGAGCTCTTAACCCCTAGTAAAGAGGGCTTCACGGACATGTTTATCCTTGAGTTTTAATTTATTTTATATCTGCCACACACACCGAGAGGGTACAACGTAAAAGGTATAGGCGACACGAAGGCAAACGTCAGTCTCGTGCTTTCCCTTCCTCAGCGCCCCCTGCTCCGCTCCCCAAGGCTGCCACTGAGGGCAATTCCCAGTGTCCCCTTCCAGAGTTGAGGCTCATCCCAGCAAGTATGTGCATATATCCTTTTTTAAAAAAACGCATATGGAGCACAACAGGTACACCACGCTGCAGCTTGCTTTTTTCCTGTCGTAGTGGGTCTTGGGGAGTTCACCATCTCATTCCTGAGACAGCATTCCATTCCATTCCATTCAATAGACGTAATAGACTCAACCATGAAATTGTCCATATTCAGCCACTTGTGACCAGCAAAAACGGTAACTCAACGTGGTTCTGCTTAATAGGTTTCCCCCCGGTTTCCTGTGATGCACGCTGAGGTGGTTTCCCACCTTGTGCACCTACGAACCGCTGTGCTGAAGTGTTATCTGTAGGACAGATTCCTGGGAACACGACTTCCCTGTGATGTGGGCTCGGCAAGTCCCTTCCCTGGGCCCGAAGTCTCCGAGACGAAGCTGCCATACGGGATAATTTCTGAAGACCCCCCCCCCCCCGCAGGCCCTATTGTTCTGGAAGACTGTAATCCCCACCTCTGTAATGGCACATCACAGCGATTTCCCACCACCACCTCGTGGAACACATCCACAGATCAGGGTCCCCCAAATCACTGTGGCAACAAATGTTTTCCACCAAACACTAACTCCCTCCCTGCTGACTGTATTTGTCAGCCAGGGAATGAGACATTTCCCTGTGATCAATACAAATGGGATAGAAATCTATCCCAGGCAGCCACAGCAAGACTTGGTTTTTTAATAAGGGGACCTCCAGAGGATATTGCATTCCTATGACAACAGCCGACAGACCTTGATTTTTAGTGTCAGAACCTGTTTAAACGCAGAGGTCTGTGACCGAGGACCAGCCGAGCGCTGGGTGGGTGTCTCGGGCTGGAAACAGACTGGTTCTTAAAGGCTGCTGCGAAAACCAGCCGGCTGTCCCGGCCCGCTGCCTGGCCTCAGCCCCCTCGGGCCACCTGTTCACGAAGGCAGCCGAGTTTGCCAGCTGGGCTGCAGTGAAGCCGGTGAGGCTGGCCGGCCGGCCAGAGATATCTGCAGCCACAGACCTGGTTATTTACGGCTTGCCGGTGGTCTCGGGTGACTGGGCATCCCCGGGATGACGGCAATTGGCCTTAAACAAGCCCAGGTTCCCCAGGCAAAGGTGGCAGCGAGCGCGAGCGACCGTACTGACCGGACTCCTGGCTGTAAATTAATCCGGTAACAGAGGGACTCAAAGAGCCACCCTGAGGTGGTTACGGTTTGCAAAGACTTTGGGAAGGGCCAGGTACACAGCGTCCGGGACAAACGAGGATGTTCTGAAAACACGATTGTTGCCCCAACGGTCTAGATGCCTCTGGGTCGCCTCTCCCGATTTTTCTGCCTCTTTTAAAATTATCTGCTGATACCGACCAGGCAGAGAGAGATGGCAGAAAACAGGAAAACGGCTGGCACACAAGGGAGATGGGATCAGCAGTGATTTACTTCCAAGGATCTGATATTTTAAGTTATTGTTGTGTGTGTGCAATAAATCATATTTTAAAGCATCTGTTAATAGAGTGTTTTCCGAAAAAAAAAATAATTAAAAAAAATTCTTTCAAGTGGATGGGTTGTTTTGAGAGGCTGAATCCTTGGGTTTTATTAAGAGATGTGACAATAGGAATGTGTCAATAAATTTTTCCTCTGGGAAATTTTACCACCCAATCTTATCATCTAGAAAAGGTCCCGTCCTTTAAAAAATTGGAAGAAAAGAAGCCTTAGATGGTATTGCTTCAAATACTTTGTTTGAATATATGTAAATGCATTTAGTCCTTTGGCTTTTTAACCACTGAATTCACGTTTAGGAATTTTAAATACCATGATGGGCTCTCTCCGAGTTTCAAAAGGCAACTCTCAAAATTACATCTACCAAAGCCCTTAAAATCAGGCACAGAGGTCCCCCAAGGAAGGTCTTGGGGGAGGATTACAGCATTCCTTCGTGTGACACAGTGCACCCCGCTCGTGGGCACACTCAGACCCTCTGCTGAAAGGAACTAGCTGGGCTGCAGCTTAAAACTAATCTTGTCCACGGCTCCCTGGCAAGAGGTCAGGAGGCGACTCTTTCAGAATATGATCTCCGGCGAGATCTGAGGGGCTCCAAGATATAACAAGTTGTAAAAGGGCAGGGGGGTGGGGGGGAGAGAAAGAAAGAAAAGAACAAAAGCAAAATTAAATTTTTACAATTAAGTATATATTTTTTTTCATTTAGTTAATTTCCAGCCGCTCACGTTTATTGCACATTAATTATGCATACAGCTTTTGTGCGGCTTAAAAAAGTGAAGAATGAGATCCTTATCCTTTTATGGAGCATCAGGCTGCCTTGCTGGAGGCCCCGCCAGCCAGCCGCTGAAGAAGCTTCGGGTCAGAAGGAGCAGAGGCTGCTCCCCCTCTGCCAGCGGCCAGGGCACTTCACTCCTGGTCAACACTCAGATCCCCCCACCTCGACCTTCTTAAAAGGGTTTTCTACAGCAGGGGCGGCGATCGAGGGCCCTAGAAGGCGGCTGCAAGGGTTTCTAGGCCGAATCTAGGGAAAAGAGCCCAAACTAGCCCCCTGACTGGCCCCACTCAGTTTGTCTTGACCAATAATCTGCGTTCAAACGCACTGGCCCGGGCCCAGGTGTTAAAGTGGAATGCTGACAAGGCCTTTGTGGGGACGGGTATGGGGGACACACTTCCTCCCTCCCAACCCCTGCCCCTGAAACACGCCAAAGGAAGCAGAGGATACGGCGGTCCAAGGTGGGAGTATCAGCTGGCCCCAGCCTCAGTCCCCTCCCCAGTGACCTCAGGAAGGGATGGGCAGGTGGCCCTCTGCCAGAATGCTGTGTGACAGCAGACCAGGGCCACAGTGTCTCTGTGCCCTTCTCTCAGGACCTGCGTGGAAGCTCCCCTGGATGGCAGCGAGTCCTGTGCCTCTCTTCCTGGGAGGGCCCCCCAAACCTGCTGCCCCCCACTTCGGCTTCCCAGCCCAAAACTCACCAAAGAGAGCCCCACCACCCAAGCAGAAGTGGGGATTCATCCAGGCAGTCCCTGTACCAGCTGCCCAGACTTGGGCAAAGAGCACAGACCCAGAAGCCCAAGGCTCCTAGCTCCAGCAAGGGAGAGACCCTCGGGGGCCTAAAGCTGCCCGCGTTTGGCCACAACCCTTGGGCCCTGCACGGAGCTGGGCTCCCTGCATCAGTGAAAACCTGCCCTTCCTCCTCAGCCTGAGGCCGTGTGCCAGGTCACCCACCTCACGGATACCAGGCACCCAGCCTCAGCTAGCCAGGCCGGGGCAGTCACCCTACTTCCCGCACAGGTTTAAGCAGACAGACTCCAGACCCCGGCCCAGCCCCGCGTTCACCACTGGGCAATCTGGGTAACAGGACTCCCTCTCTGATCCCAGATTCCTCATCTGAAAATAGGGAGCCGAACCGGACACAGGGCTGTCCTGGGGTCTGGGTGGAATACTGCCTCTGAGGCACCCAGCCCAGGGTGAGCGCCTGCAAAAGGAGAGCTCACAGCTCTGAGAGGCGGAGACCGATTTCACAGCTGAGGAAACGGAGGCTCTTGGAGGGAAGGTACGCTGCCCAGCCGGCACGACTAGCCGCGTGACCTCGGTGGCCTCTTGGGTTCCTCTGCCCTCAGCTCACGAGGGGCTGGAATCTGACTCCTTCTCCAGCCACTGATGGTAAAGACCAGGCGAGAGTAAAGGAAACTCAGGCAGTTGGAACCTCTCCCCCTCAGGACAGCTTCTGTGGCTGCTGCGGGTTTGCTGGGCCCGTCCTTCCCCCCGCAGGAAGAAAGGCTGGCACACAGGCTCTTGGCCCCGGCACCCTCCACTTAGAGCCGCAAACCAGCAGCTCTGAGACGGGATATCGCCGAAGGAACAAAGACCACAGGAGCGGCTGGGCCGGAGGGCTTGGCAAGCCGGGGCCTGCAGGTGGCCATCGGGGTCAGGCGTCAGGAGCGCACGAACGGGGGCCCCCAGCGCAGGCACCGGCACGGGCTTTGGGACTGGGCCGCCTCCCCCTTTTTTGGTCTTTTAATAAGAAGTGCTCCCCCAATAGTCCTGCAGGAATAAACTGTAAACTGTCCCTCGGCCCTTCTCTTCTAGGTTTCCCCCACCCGTCCCGTGGCTCTATGACGGACTTTGAAAATAAAATTGTCATCATAAAGAAATCAACCGTACATAATAATAAACAACATGTTTAACATTTATTAGTCCGCCTTCTGACAAACCGAAACGTGAAAACATGCCAAAATTCTGGTTTCATAAAACAATTTTTCATCAAGTCCTTTCCTTTGACAAAATGCCTCGGTTTTTCATTCCTGGCTGGTGAGATTCACTTCCAATGAGGCACCGTTTCCAGAAACGGGTCTTGGGCCTGATACTCCCAAGTATCTCTGGCTCCGTTAGACTTTCTCTGACAACATCCTGGCTTTCTTAGTGAGCAACAGTAAGCAGGCCTGATACCCAGGGAAGGGGCGGCCGGGTGGGGAGCACCACGGTCATAAAACAGAACCTCACAACGCAGCCAGTCGCGGGCACCAAAACCCCACTTTTCTTTCCTGTGGTAAAACTCACGCAATATAAAATGCACCATCTAACCATTGTTAAGCGTGCAGTTCCCTGGCCTTAAGTACGTTCACGTTGCTGTGCAACCATCCATCTGCAGGACGCTTTTCATCTTGCAAAACTAAAATTCCATACCCATTAAACAACTCCCCATATCCCCCGCCCTGTCCCCCCAGCGACCACTAGTCTACCTTTGTCTACGAATCAATCTGAATTCTCTAGGTACCTCCTGTATGTGGCATCATATAGCATCTGCCTTTTTGTGACTGGCTTATTTTGCTCGCTGTCCTTCAGGTTCAAACGTGTTAGGGCATGCACCAGAACTCCTGCCTCTTTAAAGCTCGATACCATCCCGTTGTACCCAAACCCTATTTCTGACATCCCACAGCTACTCAGCGACGTACGCAAGTAGATGATCACTTTCACAGATGCACATTACAATGCTCCCCTTCGAAGGGGCCACACAGCGCCCAGGAAGACACCCCATCTCACCCCCACCCCAGCCCCGCTTTGACGGCCCTGAGGGGAGCTGGGGATCTGGGGGTACCCCAGTCAGCCCAGGTCTCACAAAGATTCAAACCCAGCGCCAGTCTGCCTGCCAAGCCCCTACTGTCCTCACATGCCTCTGTCCTCGGAGCAGGGGCAGGGGCAGAACAGGCTCCTCTGCGCTCCGGGGGAAGGGCCTGGGATGGGAGGCGCGGTGGCCTCCAATGCAGTCAATCAAATCGCTCCCAAGCACCTACTGTGCGCCAGCAGTCCGCTCTCTGAGAGCTCACTGCCTCTGTCACCGCACGTCATTCCACCCTCCTCCTAGCTGCCCCGAACGGGACCGAAATCAAAGGAAGCTTTTGAAATAATCCTGTTCTGCCATGCCTTTTGTTCTTCTGAGGTACCATACGGTCCTTACGTCTAATTATCAAAATCCCACCCTCTCGAACTACCACTAATTTTCATCAAACGGGAAGGCTGTTCCGGTTACAGAGGAAACTACTGTCATCTCAGAAGATGCACACTGGAAATATCTAGGGCTAACACAGGAAACTTACTTTCAAAGTTAGAGCAAAAAATACTTGTAGATCTAGGGATCCCAGACGAGGCAAGTACGGTAAAATGTTTACATGTGGTGAATCCAGAAGGCCGGTATACGGGCATCTGTATACTCCTCTTTCAACTCTTCTGTGTGTTTGGGTGTTTTCGTAATAAAAAGTCTGGGGGAAAATCCTCTCCCTTTACTATGTCCCGCTGCACTCACTTCCTACAAATGTGACCCAAAGGTCAATGATGGGACACGAAAAGAACATTCTGCCAGGCAGACGAGCAGGTATGCCCAACCTTCCATCTTGTGATGGAGGCGTCACGTGGCCCTGCCCACGAGCTGCCCAAAGAGGTGGTTCAGATGGGAGCCTGAAGCCGCAGCAGGGGGACTCTCCCATCATACACCATGCCTAGGAACTCATAAGGACGATGGCCAGGGCTGTCATCGGACACCAAGTAGGAGGTAATGTCCGCAGTTTTCTCTCCCCGCGGCGTGGCCACACTCTGGGCTGTCCCCATCGTCTGTGAAGTGTGTGACACAGAACCTGTTGCTCATCGGACTCAGAAACCCCTCTACGAGCGCAGGCACCACACCCACCTCACTCGCCGCGGTCTCCGGCCCAGAGCCCGGCACAAACCGGGTGCCTGATGGGATGAACTAAAGCTTACGACTGAGGTTCTCTTTTCACAAGTTACAATAAAGTCGAGGGCCTTCCTCACAGCTGACCACAGACGGGGGTGAGGGGCTGGGAGGGTGGGCATTGGGCACACCTGCTGCCCGTCTTTCTGAGCAGCTGCCGTGGAAGGTAAGCAGGCGGCAGGCCCGAGGAGTCTCGACCGGAACGCCTAAAGAGCAGACACCTGGGATCAGGGGAGGAGAAAAACAGGTGAGGCCAGAAGATAGGGGTGGTGGCACACCAGCCCCTAGATCAGCGACAGACGTGACCTGGTCAGAACTGGGGATCCAGGTGAGCCTCCCCAGAGCAGCCTCTGAAACCAAGCACTCTCCCATGGGAAGGCCCTGGGGTGGGACAGCCTTCCTCTGGCCACTCAACGTCTGCCAGCCGGTAAGGGGGACCGGAAGAGGGGGGGCTCCCTCTCTGACAAGGGGGAACCACCTAAGAGGGTGTGTTTTGTAACCATTAGAGATCACAGAGAAGCACGCTGGGCTGGGGGTGGGCCTCCTGGGGCCCCGGGTGGCCAGCAGGCAGCCAAGAGGGACCTAGGGTGCCAGGTTCAATGCTCCCTTCCCTTCTAGAGATGCTGCCCAGGGCAGTCAGGGCTCAGGGAGACCTCTGGACACCTGGAGGTGGCAGGGACCTCTGAACTGGGGACTTGCTGACTTTGTGGCTGTGGCCTTACAGAAAGCCCATCACGGGTAAGAAGAAATGAAGGAGGAACTGTGCAGGTAGAAAACTGGTTTGTCCACGGGCATGCGAGAGGGCCAGCTGCGGTCCCTGCCCCTTTCACAAGGCCAAGAGTTAAAAGCTGGACTGTGGGAGAACAGATTCAGTCCTGTGCTGACCCCGACCAGCAGCAAGCCACCTAGATCCCGGAGCCTCCCTTTGCTCTTCTGTGAAAGGGGCACAACAGTGCTACTGTAGTCAGTGGTCCTTGTCAAAAGACCTGGCACAGTGCCTGGCCCAGAGTGAGCGCTCAGTGAGGGGTGAGTGTTATTATCACGGCCGCTGTTATTGCGGGCCGTGTGCGCTCCCCACGCCAGCGAGCTCTGTGGCTGCTGGGATTTGCAGAGATGCACTTTACACAACGCTGATCCCCAGGGCCGGCAGACACAGCGTGACGGCAAGTAGGTCTCAACACTGCATCCAAAGCCCCCTCCTCACCCGCTGCCTGTGTCCGAGGTCAGCCTTCCCAGTCCAGGGGCTGCCATCTCCCTCCTCTCCCCCCACCCCAAGCCCCGGCCAGGAGATAGGATGGCCCGTGTCCCCCCCCCCCGAGGACGCAGGCCAGAGACTTGGCCTTGCTGTTTGCCACGAAACAGCAAAACCACCGCAGGGTTCAAAAGGAAAACCTGGTAACTCGTCCCAGACGGTCCGTCCGCTTTATCAAAGCTGATTCCAGGGAGCAGCGTCCCCACCGGGAGAGGCCACAGCCTCATTAGAGAGTTCTGGGAACGTTGAAATGACCTGGCCGCCGCGCGTCCCGGGACAATTAGGACCGTCCCTGGGCCTTCAAAGGCGAGCGCCGTGTGCGTGCGCGCGTATGGGTGTGCGTGGGCGGGGATGTGCGTGTCTTCTTGCTTTAGTGCTTTTTGGCTGTTTTTCTCTTCTCGGGTTTCGCCCCCGTCAGCACCGGCTCCGTGCGTGTCCCAGCAGCCCCGTCTCCGACCCCCGGGACACCCCCAGAGGTCCCAGACCTGGCAAAACCTCCCCGCATGTCCTTGGAACAGGCCCCAGGACGCCGCCCTGAGACACCCAGCTCGGCCAAGAGATGGGAACCATGCCAGCTCTCTGGCCAGTTCCTTCTGCTGCAGCTCCCCCATCATGAGTCCAGAATGCAAACTATTCCCCCACAGCAAACTCCCGGCTCTGGTTTCCGGATGCCTCCCTCCGATGCTGCAGTCTAAGCCGAGATTCTTCTCCAAATCCCGAAGAGCACCTCCCCCGCCCCTTTCCTGTGGAATGTTTCTTACCCACGTCAGGAGGCATAGGCAGGGACAGTAACACGTTCCTCCGCACCCCTGGACGCTGTCGGGGCCTCAGTTTGAGAGGCGTCGTGCCGTCCGGAGACGCGGGCTCGTTTTGGGAATGCCCCCCCCCCCAAAACAGATCCAGGCCACGCAACACGGGCCTGCCCAGTCCTGCCAACGCTGCCGCCCATAGCCCAGGCCCCTGGCACCATGGAAGTTTCCTGTAATCGATGACTCCACTTGTGAGACGCAGATTCTGACATCGGGCAATTATTGGAGGGGATCCGCATGTTGCTTTAAGTGAGAAGGCAAATTCTAGATACTTTTGTCATAACACCAGAGGAAGCAGGCGCAATATTTGCAAAATTGGAAACAGCCTTGGGTCTCAGCCCCTCGCTGATGGCACTCAGGTATTAATCCATTAAGGCAATCAAAAGAGCTTAAATAAAAGTCTGAAGCCTGCAATATACATGTCCATGAACAAGCGGTAAAACTTCCTGAAAAGGTGATTTCAAAGCCATATTGCCCACGCTTGGCAAATTGCATATTTAATTATTTTGTCAGTCCCTCTTTCTCCTCTAATCTTTGGGGAAAATGCCCTGAGACATACGAAACCAGTTAGGATAATTAAGGTACGATGGAATTAGGTGTCGGCTGATTTCTCAGAAAGATGCCATCCTCTAACCTGGTATGAGATGTGTGCAGGCCCCAAAAAGCAGTAACGTCTGTAATGTCTGCCTTTCTATGGAAAGATCAAAGGTCTTTTGCCCCTTTCAGGATGTTTGTAGAATTTGTTTCCCAATTATCCCACATTTGCGCACTGGGACATCCTAGTTAACTCTTTGATGGCACCTCTGGAATTGGGCCGTAATTGACATCAAGCTGCACCTCCAGGCTCCAGGCTGGGGGCCAAGGTTCTGATCTGGAGTCTATGCTCCTAGAGGAAAGAAGATGGATGGAAGATAGAAAGGGGGTAAAGGCTGAGGTTTGGGTCCCTTAGAGCCTGGCTGCCACATTCACTCAGTGATGAAGGACTCTCCATTATTCAGACTTGGCTGAACACTGGTAAACTCCTCTGCTGTCACTCTGGTGTGAATTTGGGCTAGGATTTGGTCTTTGCATAGTTTTGCCGTCTTAAGATACAGACACTGAATACACTCAACATGTTATTTTCCCACATCAGGATATTTCTTCTTGTCCAGAAAGAGGTTAAAAAGGGAGAAAGCCATCAAATATTTTGGAAAGGGGAGAAAAAGTCATCAAGATTTGAAGTTTTAGTTATGGCAATTTGAACCTAAATGTGATTAGGATAGTATGCCGAGGTATAAAGTCAAATGCTAAAAAATTGTAAAGAAAATATGAAGACTTTTCCTAGCACGTATTTCTTTTACTTTTTCACTATTTCTTCTTTTCAGGTCTGTCGGTCTTTCTGGACTCTGCAAATATTTTTTTCCCCGACTGCTTAGTTCAAATAATTTGTCTTGAACATCTTTGTCTTAGGTTAAGAGAAAGGGAGAAAGAAAAAGACAGACCTAAATATTTATATGCCAATACAATGGCCCTCCTGGAAATAATTTTTTGAAAAAGCCCTCAATAATTTGAAAAATGAAATACCATGGACTCAAGCAATCACATCCTAAGAGCTGCCCCAAGAACCTGTGGTGGTCCTTTACCCTTTTCTTACCTTCCATATTATCCCTTAAAAATCCACCTGTGTCCCAGCAAATTTTTAATCAAGGAGATGAACTCCCAGAGCATCAGAGGGAAAAGTTTCCCTTAAGGCAGCTGTTTTCCATATTCTCACAGAGGACCCAGAAATCACAGAGGCAGCCTGTCGGCACTGCCGCGTTCTCTACAAACAACGAACTCAAAAATGACTCGTTTCCCAAGTAATTTTCATTGTGAAGAAGCCCCCTACAAAAATACATACTGAAAGAAAAATAGCACACGGAAACGCATTTTCTACTCTTTGCAACAGTAAAGGGGTGATTACGGTTTCTGGCGTTTCCAAATGCTAACAGCAAGTGCTTCTAACCCGGGTTCCTGCTGCCTTAAAAATGCCCTGGAAGGTTCTGCCTAGGAGGGAACAGGCACCCCAAGCTGGGGAAAGGGCCCTAGAGTTGTCAGATTTAACAAGATGCAAATACATACCAAAAAAAAAAAAAAGCACCAATTAGTATTTCAGATAAATCAGAATTTTTAGTATAAATGTGTCCCAAATATTACACTGGACATACTTATACTAAAAAATCATTCCTTGTTTTCCGAAATCCCATTTGCAAAGAGCACTCTGTATTTCATCTAACAACCCCAGCCCTGGGTTCCAGATGGGATACAGGAAGCAGAGCAGGGACATCCGAGTTTTCCCACCCAGAAGCAGAATTGCGTCCATCGAGAAAACACCGTTTGGGGTTGCGTCGGGAACAATGCTTGGCTGCCATCATCCTGCCGTGTGACTCCCACGGACCTGTCTCAGTACCCCGGTTTTCTCATCCAGGGGTTGGGGGTTGGAGTGAGGTCTGAGGTTTGCAGGCAGGAAGCTACTAGCTCTATGCCAGCCCTCAGGGGGCTTGGTGGCATCTCGCCTAGCCCTCCCTACCCAAGCCCCCGTGTCCCTGATCAGAGGGAGGCAGCACCAGGCTGCTGATCACCCAGTGAGAAGACAAAGCCTTTGCTTAGGGCACCAGCTGAACACGGACACCCAGGAATTTTAGCTGAACTGTTTTAAAGCACCAATGTACTCATTGTGGGGAGACCTGGCACTTTGTAGGCCTTCCTAACACTGCACAGTTTGGTGCTGTTTTATTTTGATAAACCGTGGGAGTTGGGGGGGGGTGCAATCATGACAATTTAGGGGTTTTGACAGCTGAAGGTCTTGACTTCTGGGTCTGGCGGTCCCTGGCCTATGTGGGTTCAGGCCTTCAAGATACAGGGGTTCTTGAAGGGGTTCCCCCAGACCCCTCACTGCTCAGTGAGCTTCGGGAAGTGACCTCAGAGGCTCCTGTTGGAGGCTTGCGATCTGAGAATGCCAGCCCTGCTGGGGTGATCAATGCAAATCATGTCCGTAGGGGAAGAGGGTGCGGTTCTTCAAGGCCAACCTTCCATATTCTCTCTCTCTCTCTGGCCCCAGGCCCCACTTAGGAGCTGCCGTCCTGTTTCTTCTGACAGCGCCTCAGAGGACTGCCCTCCCTTCGGTCCAACTATTCCCTCAGCCAGTTCTTTCTCCTATCCCCCCTAATTCCCTCCTGCTGTAGAAGCTCTTCTGGTCCTGCTGAGCCTCCAGGGGGACAGAGAACAGCTGGTCAGCATCTGGTGCTCTCCATTAGCCAGGGCCCCTGCCCCCTGGGCCTTCCGCTCCCCGGGCGGAATAATCCCGCTTCCTCTAACCTTTTGGCTGGGTCCCGAGCCCCAGGGCTTTCATCATGTCCAGTGCGGCCTCTGATGCCCCTCCAGGCTCCTTAGCCCTCCTACGGCTTCTGCTGGGCCAGGCCAGGCTGACCGGCTAGGGCTGGGTCAGGGGGTGAATGACCCCCGCTCTCCTCCCAGCCCAGAGAAGTTGGGGGGGGGGGTGGAGGGGCAGCTGTGTCTAGGGGAAGGAGGCAGAGGTCAGGGCCATGCCAGGTTCTCCCACTGCCAGGTGAGCCAAATTTTTTCGTCTAGAAATTGGGGACCCTATGATCTCCCTCGAAGGTTTGGTGGGAGGACACCAGCAGGGCATATGGGTAGAGCCCTTTGCTTCTGTTCCAGGCCATCCTGAACTCCTCTTCCTCTGTTGGGTGATTTGGGGCCAGTAACCTTGCCTCTCAAACCTGAGCTTCCTCACCTATAAAGGAGCAGTTAGGAAATTCTGGAGAGCAACCTGCAACGTTCTTGGCCCTGCCCCCACAGCAAGAGCTCAGAAATGTTAGGATGTGTGTCGTTGGTGGGTGCTGTGAGCAGCGACAGTATCATTATTTGTCATCCCAGACCAGAAGCGTGCACGTCCCAGAGGCCCAGCCCTGCCTCCCTTCGCAGTCCTTGGTTGCGGGCCTGTCGGACTCTGCTGCCGCCCCTGGCTGGGAAGCAGGGGTCTGCAAACACAGTGGAGTTAGCTTTCCCGCCTCAGTGCTCCCAGAAAGACTTGAGGAATCTCCCCTTTCCAAAAGTTTCCGTGGCCTCAGTGTGGTGCCTCTACAGGCCCTGAGGGTCAGAGAATGGCTGAATCTGGTGGTCCTGTCCCTTCCCTCCCTTGGGGTGAAGTGTATGTGCCCCCAAGCCAGCATGGGCACCGAGCCGGCAAGGTCAGTGCTGCTGAACTCCAATGCTCAGCATTTACAGACTTGAACAAAAAAGCTCACAGAGTTTCTGGCCTCCGTACGGACCTCGGGTTCATGTCCCTCAGGAGACCCAACACTATATAAGGGTCCCAGAAACGCCAGTTGTTCAGGGTCCAGAAGCGGCATAAGCTGTCGGATTTAGGAATGAGCCCTCTGGTCCTCAGGGGTGGTTCGTCCTGGAAGGGGCTGCAGAGCCACGCCCTACCCGCACCGTCTCCCTGGGGCCTCTGTGAGGCTTGGGAGCCAGGAGCTTGGGGCTTGCTCTCCAGCTCTCGTCGAGGTTGGGAGAGAGCCACTGGCAACGTCCCCAGCTCCCCCGCTACATGCCGTCGCATCTGCAGGCACAGCTCTGCACCCAGCACATACCTCACGATTAATTTGGTGATCACAACTTGGAAAGGATCCCGGAGACTAGAACGCTATTTATTAAATGCGAACTTCTAATTACTTCGCGGAATGCCGATGAAACTGCTCCTTAAGTAATCTTTTTTTCTAGTGACTGAGCCGCAACGTATTTTTCTAGCAATTATTTTTAACATCCCCCCAAAGTTGCCCCGAAGATATGCAAAACACATTTCGTACGAATCGCACTTAAGAGAGACAAGCTCTCTTTCCCCTCCATCTCAGTTACTAAGAAAATGGGAAGTCAAATTTGTCGATAATCACATGTCCGCAACAGATCCTACTGGGGGTGGCTCCCCCACAGCAACCAAGGAAGGGAAACCAAGAAATAAACCAGAACACATGCCTTCAATGTCTGTGTGTGTTTGCCATTCCTGCCAAGGTGTGTCAGTTCCAGGGCGGAATTTTCCTGGCGTCAAATGGCAGCGAGTCCCTGGCTCCCCCCAGGCTCTGCAAGTGGGCTGGATGGAGTTTAGAGCCGTAAGAACTTACCTGCGGGCGTCCCGAGGGGCAGGCTCGTCTCCGAAGCTGGCTGTGCCAGGGCTGGGCGACAGAAGGTGGAGGTGCGGCGTGTGGAGGCCCTTTGTGGACAGGTGCACGGGCCCATCCCTCTCCGAGGCGCTACCTGCGGTTTACTGGACGTTTATTAGAAGCCCACGCAATATCATGGAGCACCTGCAGGCAATAAAACCCCTTACATGTGTGAGGCCTTGAGGAAATTAACGGCTCCTCCCTGGGGATGCATATTTTGTGAAGATGTTTATTACAGATGAAGTGCTCCCGGGGTGGAACATTAACAAGTTGTACAGTGATAAAAGGATTTTTATCCTTTTTCGGTGACAGAAGTAGGAAGAAGGCTTTAACGGAATCCATAAAAGGCCGACTTCCTAATGAATTTTCTTAACTCTTTATTAATAGGGTCAGCTGAGTGGAGTCGGGGTCCTTGGACCGCTGGACAAGGGGGATGGAGACAAACGGGGGGCCGAGGGCCTGGAGGCTGGACAGAGAACGCACAAGAAGGGTCTGGGTTCGAATTCCAGGCAACAAAGACCATCTGAGAGCCGGGTGCATGAGGAATGCATTCGGCCCCAGGAAACTCATTTGGAGGCCCCTCCAGGTGATGGGGTGAGTCAGGCCAAAAGGCAGGTTCCAAACCCCTCTTTTTAACCCCCTGTTCCCCACTCCGGCCTGCAGGCCATTACCAAGATGAAAGCCCAGAGAATGCCTTTGGACCATGACTGCGGAATCTAATTGAATTATATGAACGCAGTTAAACGTCTGCTTCAGAGAGGCAGGGCTCACTTTCAAGACTGGATGCTTCAGGAGTTAATGGGCTATTTGAACAATACAGGCCAAGAGCCGAACACAGGTGGGCTGTGTTAATAACTTTATTTAGACCCGCTTTTTTTTTTCCCTTTGAGGCGCACAAGCCTTCCATTAATGCATTCATTAGAGTTTATGGCCGGGCTCTGGTTTTCTCCTAATGACACTGTCCAGACCCGGCTCCCCGGCTAATTGAGGCCAGCTGCCCGGCTGCCCCGCCCCGGCCTTGGGACCCAGGGTGACCAGGATTAGCTGCTGGAGCTGGACCTGGGCCTGGGCAGGGCTGGGGAAGATAGCGGTTGAGGGAGCGAACCCTGCTGCTCCCCCGCCCCAGTAGCTACGGGAGAGAAGGGGTCAAGGGAGCCTGTGGGACACCCAGCCCCACCCAGGCACAGAGAAGGAACCCAGATGGGTGAGCTTCTATTCATTCCAACCCACCCCCCTTGCCATCTCCACTCCGGCCCCCTCCTGGCCCTCCTCCCCATTGCAGTCACACTGATGTTCCAAAAGGCCAATCGGATCCTCTCAGGTCCTGCTGAACAGCCGCAGGGGCTCCCCACTGCCCTCAGAGGAAAGTTCAGACTTTGTGTCGGCATTCGACGTTGCTTCTGTTGTCTCCAGCCTCATCTGTCACTCTCATCTTCCTGCATCCTGTGCCCATCCTCTGCTTGTTGTGAACCATAAGCCAGGAATGCCTCCCCTTTATCCCCATGGGCACCCCCCGACCTTCTCTCAAACCTGCCAGACCCAGTTCAAATGCAGCCTCCTCCAGGAAGCCTTCCTTTTCTGCCTGAGTCAGAATCCTATGGATGTGGGTATGTCTTATCATTGGCTCCCTCTGTCCACTAGACCATGAATATCCTGAGGGCAGGGTCCATGTTCATTATTATTATCAAAATAACTGTAACACACTAGTTGTTCCCCTTGTCCAGCATTTACCGTATGCCGGGTGCTTTATGAGCATTAGCTCATTGAGCTTCCACAGTACCCTGGGAGATACAGTAATTGTCCCCATTTTACAGATGAAGAAACTGAAGCTCAAGGACAAGAAATCCCTTGCCCGAGGATACCCAGCTCTCTCATTTACCAGACCTCACTTCCCCTCCCCCGTCGACATCATGGGACTGTAGCAGCTGTATGCTGGAATTGATCGATACCAGCTTGGAAGTGCTGCTTGTTTATTTTCAGGAATTCATTTTGTGAGCTGGTTGTTAAAAGCAGCCGCTGTTAGAAATTAAATTATATAGGGGCGCCTGGGTGGCTCAGTCGGTTAAGCATCCGACTTCCGCTCAGGTCATGATCTCTCAGTCTGTGAGTTCGAGCCCCGCGTCGGGCTCTGTGCTGACAGCTCAGAGCCTGGAGCCTGCTTCCGATTCTGTGCCTCCCTCTCTCTCTGCCCCTCCCCCGCTTGCACTCTCTCCCTGTCTCAAAAATAAATAAAAACATTTAGAAAAAATTTTTTAAGAAATTAAATTATATAAACTTACAATTAAATAAGTGATATGAAAATCAAAGGTAATAAATACTCCAAACCCATCGATTCCTATAAATTCACTTCATTTTACTCTCACCGATGCTCTTGACATTGTCTCTGTCCATTGTCTCTGTGTTGTAAAACTACCATATGGTGGTAACTGAACATCCCTTCCCAGCTCCACGTTTGGTGACATCATGTTGGTAGCTTGAAATCAGCCACGGGGTCAAACTTTGTACCGTGGAAATTGGCAAACTGTACAAGTCAGGGTTGGTTGACTTGTTCTCCAGAGAGCCGCTGGTAAGACGTGTACAAACATACCACCAGATTCTAGAGAAGAGTCAATAAAGAATCTAACTAGAGCCCTGAGCACAGGGCCTGGTACCTATTGGGCACCCAGTTAAAAGTTGGTTTGAAGATTATGAGTGGTGGTCATGGCAACAATGCCAACCATGTCATGCTCCCCATGTGCCACCCCCCAAACCTCTCTCCACCCCAGTTCTGTCTCCTGAGCTCCAGACCCACCTCGCCCCAGCTTCCTGGACACCTCCATTAGCATGCTCAGGAGCTCCTTGGAGTTGACACGTCCAGAATGGAATCTCTGACCCACCCCCGGGACTCCCCAGCTCAGTGAATGGCGTCTTCGCCCCCCAGTGGCCAGGCCATCCCTCTTGCCTCCACCCTGTCTGCCAATCCCCACCACCAGCCCTTCACCACTACCTCTTGCCTACACTGGGGTAACTCACCATCAGTGTTTGCCGATCTCACTTCCTCCAGTCCACACCCTTCCAATGGGCATAAGTCTAAGCCTATTACCCAATCACCTGCAGAAGAAGGTCCAAGCTCCTCCCTATCACCTAAGGCTTGCTCCAGCCTCCTGCTGCTAACTACAGGTCCTCATCTCCCACCTCCTCCCTTGGTACATTCTGCTCCCTGCGATGCCAAACCACTTATATTTATTGAGCACATTCTTCTGGATGGCTTTGAGTACTGGGGCTACAAGAGTGAACAAGGCAAAGTCTGAAACTCGCACTTTAGCAGACAAAAAAAAAAGTTAAAAATCATATATATATGATTATATATATATATCGGGACACCTGGGTGGCTCAGTCAGTTAAGCATCCCAACTTTGGCTCAGGTCATAATCTCGAAGTCTGTGGGTTTGAGCCCCCCTCGGGCTCTGCACTAACAGCTCAGAGCCTGGAGGCTACTTCGGATTCTCTGTCTCCCTCCCTCTCCCTGCCCCTCCCCTGTTCATGCTCTGTCTCTCTCTCAAAATAATAAACATTAAAAAAAATTTTTAAATCATATATATATCGTATGTGTTATGATATATACGCACACATATATATATGTGTGCATATATATGTGTATATGTGTACATATGTATGTGTATGTATACTATCAGGTGGCTTTGCTAGCATAGAGGAAAATAAAGCAGGATGAGAACAGAGAGTAATAGAAGGGGTTATTTCCTATAGGGGTAGAGGACAGTCTCGCCAATTGGTGACATTTGGGCAGAGACCAGGAGAAAGTGCAAAGGCCCTGGGTCGGGACCATTAGGGCTATGCAAGGAACAGCAATGGTTAGAATAGAGTGATCAGGTAAATTCAGAGAAACACAGGGCTCATATCACATCAGGCCTTGTTTGGGCCAAGGACTTGGAATTCATCCACAGTAAGCTAAGAAGCCATTAGCAGATTTTCAGCAGGGGAGTCACAGGATGCACTAGGAGGCAAGTTCAGGTGTCCTGAGGGGACGACGGGGGCTACGCTGGCTCCTCCTTCTGGACCTTGGCTCACGGTATCCTGTCAGCCTGGAATGGCCGGTCCCCACTTCTCCTTATCAAGTTAAGTCTAAATCCAGGGCCACCTCCTCCAGGAAGCCTCTTTGATTTCTCTCCCTGGGTTGGGTCAGGTAGCGCTTTCCCATGTTCTCCTGATGCCCATTCGTATCCCCCTCACTGCAGTTACCTCGCTGTTTATAAGGTCTCTCTCCTCACCTGTTTCCCCAACAGCCAAACAGCAACTTAATTAAGTACAGGGCCTGGGATTCTTTCACCACAGGGACAGCATACAACCAAGCCCAAAGGAGATACTTAGTGAACATGTGTTGACATAAACTAAAAGATACAACAATATTAACAGAGTGAATGCCATTCAGCAAAAACTCAAAGAATACCTTTTAAAGGGAAGCTTCGGAGCACCTGGGTGGCTCAGTCGGTCAGTTAAGCATCCCACAATTGATTTCAGCTCAGGTCGTGATCTCGTGGTTCATGAGATTGAGCCCCACTGCTCTGAGAATGAGGAGCCTGCTTGGGATTCTCTCTCCTTTTCTCTCTGCGCCTCCCCCATGTGTGTTCTCTCTCTCTCTCTCTCTCTCTCTCTCTCTCTCTCTCTCTCTCTCTCTCTCTCTCTCTCTCTCTCTAAACATCTAAAAAAATAAAAGGAATCTTCTACAGGCTTCCAGAGATCTTGCACTGAACAAACAAACATGTTCCTACCCTCTTGAGTCTCCCGCTCTAGGGTCTGGAGAACTTCCAGAAGTTAGGTATGGCCAGAGTTGAAGAGAGGGAGGGGGAATGGTGACAGCTGATGCAAAGTTAAATCATACTGCGTAGGCTAAAGAATTTGTACTTTATCCTGTAAGCAATGAGAAGCTGTTGAAAGCATGTGGACTACCCAAATTTCAGTTCTGGAAAGATGACCCTAAAATGGCACCAGGCCCAGATGGCTTTATGAGCTTTCACAAAGAATAGATACTTCACATGCAATTAATACCTTCCGGAGAATAGGAAAAGATGGAAAGTTTTACTTATAATCCTGTGAAGCTAATACTAATCGGATACCATAATCCAACAAAGACAGCACATAAGCCCTATGGATCAATGTCATCTGAAATGTTGATGGGGAAGGGCACCTGGGTGGCTCAGTCAAGTGTCTGACTTTGGCTCAGGTCATAATCTCGTGGTTCATGGGTTCAAGCCCTGCATCGGGCTCCACACTGTAGGTGCAGAGCCTGCTTGAGGGTCTAACTCTCTCCCTCTCTCACTCTGCCCCTCCCTCACTCATGCTCTCTCTCTCTCTCCCTCTCTCTCTCTCTCTCTCTCTCAAAAATAAATGAACTTAAAACACTTTTGAAATATTGATGGGGAAATATGAAATCCAACACTCTCAAAGAGAATCTAGTAGAACATGAAAAGTATAATACACCATGATCAAATAGCATTTACTCTAGGAATGCACGTCCAAGAATGGATGGTCAACCTGAGGAAAAGCTACTTACAGTGTCCATTACATTCAATGCCCATTCCCAATTTAAATATTGTGGAGACTTCATGCTTAAAAATGAAACACCAGGTTGCTGACAAGGATGCATCTGTGACATCATCCTGGCTCAGGAGTCTTCCTCCTTTTGTCTTCATGACACAGACACACTCACCCTTCTCTTCATGGTCACCCCCAGGTGTTGAAAGTGGTACTCAGCTTACTAATCCTCACCTGAAGTTATTCGTGATTCCCAGACCACGGATTTAAACCATCCACTCCAAATAATCATGACATGCCAGGGAGCTAATGGGAAATACAAATACTGGGAAAGAAAGTATGACCATTTTCTTTTTTTTTTTTTTAATTAAAAAAATTTTTTTTTTTATTTTAGAGAAAGCCAAGCAGGGGAGAGGGGCAGAGGGAGAGAAGAGAGAATCCGAGGCAGGCTCCATGCTCAGTGCAGAGTGTAACATGGGGCTCAACCCCACAACCCTGAGATCATGACCTGAGCTGAAATCAAGTCAGACACTCAACCAACTGAGCCACCTAGATGCCCCAGTATCACCATTTTCAAATGAAGATGCTGTTTGCTATAAACTCGACACTGAAATAAAAAATTATTAGAATTTATTAGTCTATTATTAGTCTGGTAAAACAGCTAGTGGTTAGATAAGCAGAAATAGCTTTCTATATTTCAGTGACAAGCAGTTAGAAAATATCATGGAAAAAAATCCCATTTATAGAAGCCATAAAAAGAGCAAATGGCTACAAATAAATATAACCAGAAATGTATAAGACCTATACAAATAAAACTAAAAACCTTTATCAAGGGACATAGTACTCTTGAATAACTGGATGGGAAGATTGTTTACCATAAAAATCTACAAAATGCTTATCTTCTCCAAAGTAATCTATGAATTTAACCCATATACAAACAAAAATCAGGAATTTTTTTTTTTAATTTTTTTTTCAATGTTTATTTATTTTTGGGACAGAGAGAGACAGAGCATGAACGGGGGGAGGGGCAGAGAGAGAGGGAGACACAGAATCGGAAACAGGCTCCAGGCTCTGAGCCATCAGCCCAGAGCCCGACGCGGGGCTCGAACTCACGGACCGCGAGATCGTGACCTGGCTGAAGTCGGACGCTTAACCGACTGCGCCACCCAGGCGCCCCAGGAATTTTTTTAATTAAATAAATCTGGAACTACAAATGTATTAGAATTACCAAAAATTTTTTGAAAGAAAGATTTATGAGGAAGGTTTGCTTATACAATAACAAAATATATTGTAAAAACTATAGTAAATAAGTCAGGGTGCACCTGGGTGGCTCAGTCAGCTAAGCATCCTCCTCTTGATTTAGGCTCAGGTCATGATCTCATGGTTTGTGAGTTTGAGCCCTGCATTAGGCTCCGTGCCGACAGCGCAGAGCCTGCTAGGGATTCTCTCTCGCCTCTCTCTCTCTGCCACTCCCCCAGCTCATGCTCACTTGCGCTCTCTCTCTCTCTCAAAAATAAACAAAAAAAAAATTTTAAATAAAATAAAATAAATCAAGAAGACCCTGGCAGAGGAAGAGACAAGCATGTCAATGAGACCGATCCAAAAACAATGAGAAGTAAACAGAGCGAAATATATAATTCAAATCCATAAGGAAATAATGGAACTTTTAATAAATAAGTGAAAACATTAGGGAACCATTGGGAAAAAAATAAATTCAACTCCTACCTTCCATGAAAATAAATCCCAGATTTACTAAGGATTTAAGACTTACTTTAGAAAGGAACTTATTTAATTACCACAAGAAAATATTGCTGAGCATTTTTATAATCTTTTTTTTAACGTTTATTCATTTTTGAGACAGAGCATGAATAGGGGAAGGTCAGAGAGAGAGGGAGACACAGAATCTGAAACAGGCTCCAGGCTCCGAGCTGTCAGCACAGAGCCTGACGCGGGGCTCGAACTCACGGACCGCGAGACCATGACCTGAGCCGAAGTCGGACGCCCAACCGACTGAGCCACCCAGGCGCCCCGAGCATTTTCATAATCTTGAGTGTGGGGGAGATCTTTCCAATATGACTCAAAAGACCGAAAAACTTTTTTTAAATTGCTATATTTAGCTACATAAAATTATAAAATATTTGCTACATATATAACAGAAAGAAGTAAACAAACTTACATATAAGAATCTCTTACAAATCCAAACATATGATAGAAACAATTCACATAAAAAGAAATTAAAATGGTCTGTGTATGTAAGAAAAAGTGCCAACCTCAGCCATGCTCAAAAACGGCAAATCAATATAACATCGAGATAGCAGGTTTTGCTCGTCAGATTGGTTAAAATTCAAAAGAATAGTAACACCCAGTGCTGATGAGGATGCAGGGAAAGAGACAGTCTCGTGCACAGCTGGTGGGAGAGTCGACTGGTGCAGCCTTCTAGAGGAGGCAACATACACTAATTAACTGGCCTTCTAGGACTTTATCATGAAGAAACAGACAAGCTCCATGCACAAGAGTGTTCAGTGAAGCACTGTTTATAAATAGTGAAAAATCAGATACAAACTCAAAGTTTAGAGAAAAGGCTAAATAGTTACACATGCATCCTAAGCAGCATTAAAAAGAATGAGGGAGACCTTTGTGTGCTGATACGGAACCACCTACAAGACTATCGTTAAACATGAAAAGTAAATGCCAAGCAGTATATATATGATGTTTGTAGTTGTGAAAAAATGTGTATGTATATGTATATGTATATGTATATGTATATGTATACACACACGCATACATGTATAGGCACAAACATTCTAAAAAGATGTCCCCCAAATTGTTAACAGTGGTTTGTTGTGGGGGGTGGGATATAAGCCATTTGTACTTCCAAATTCTTTATCTTGTGATTTTTTTTAATATACAAAAATAAAATGAGAAAGCTATGCCAAATATGTGTGTGTGCATTTTCACGAGAAAGCTGTCAAAAATTATCAGTTTACTAAAGCACAAATAACATGATACCATCTTTTTAAAAAAGAGTGTGTGTGTGTGTGTGTGTGTGTGTGTGTGTGTGTGTGAGTGTGTTTTGTATGTATCTGGCTTATTCATTACTTCATCTCACTGTTGGGCACAAAGTTGGGGCTTAATAAACATTTGCTGAACAAATCAAAATTTATATTCCTGGAAGATATATGTTCCTATTTTAAATGGTGCTGGTTCCTGGGTGATGGGACTATGAATAATTTTTATTCTATTTGTTGTTTTCCCCTAAAGTTTAATAGGTATTGTGTGCATTACTTTCATAACTTTTTTGATTCAAAAATAGAAGCTAATCATTACTCTAGAAAATTGATAACAGGCTGGTCAATGGGCCAAGTGGTCGAGGTCTGGGGCCACCGTGGAATATGGGGACTGGAGAGGCCAGACGTCCTGGCATAGTCTGCCCAGGGCACAGTCCAATAAAGATCCCTTCCCCACTGTCCTGATTTCCATCCCAAACAAGCATCACACTCACCTGGAAGCTATAAAAACAGTCACACTGCCAAGCCCGGGCCCAAATGAGCCAGCTCTCTGGAGGTGGCCAAGGGCACCGTGGTCTGGAGCTTCCAGAACCAAGTGTGATGCCAGGGCACAGGCTAGCCTGACCATCGGGGTTGGATACTACTGCTTTACTGACATCCCACATTCAAGGCCTCTCATGACCTGGCCTCAGTTTACCACTCCAAAGTCAAATGGCACCCTGTCTCCCTTGAACCACATTCCCCTCTACCCCCATTAAACCTGTCACTCTTCCTGAAATAGGCCCTGCCCCTCACACCTTCACATGGACAACTTCCCGATCTGGGATGTGGCCCCCACTTTGCCTCCTGGCACACTGCTAACCACGGAAGCCGATCTTGAATGCAATTCAGAGATTGCATTGCAAAGGGGGTTGACAAAGGGGGTCTGGAAATAGCCAGCAGCCACACTGCATCCAGAGTCCCGGGGTCTCCAGAACAGCTCACCTTCCCCGGACTCCGATCACCCCTCCCAACCCAATTCTGGGCAGATGGCCTGCAGCCCTGAAACTGCGGCCGGCATGCCGCGTCCATCCTGGGGACAGGATGCTCAGGCACAACGCCCTAGAACCCTCCTCTCTTACAGATGTGGTTACTGACGCCCAGGGAGGCTGGCGCTATCCCGACCACCCCCTCACCCACCACAACTGCTGGCTCCTAGACAATTCTCACACATTAATAAGCAACAAACACCCTGCCAGAAAACGCCAATCTTGGGGCCTCTGGGTGGCTCAGTCAGTTAAGCGTCCGACTTCGGTTCAGGTCATGATCTCACGGTTCACGAGTTCGAGCCCCACGTTGGGTTCTGTGCTGGCAGCTCAGAGTCTGGAGCCTGCTTCGGATTCTGTGTCTCCTTCTCTCTCTGCCTCTCCCCCACTCTCAAAAATAAACACACATTTAAAAAATACTTTTAGGGGCGCCTGGGTGGCGCAGTCGGTTAAGCGTCCGACTTCAGCCAGGTCACGATCTCGCGGTCTGTGAGTTCGAGCCCCGCGTCGGACTCTGT
Organism: Lynx rufus; assembly: GCF_022079265.1. Classification (NCBI taxonomy): domain Eukaryota; kingdom Metazoa; phylum Chordata; class Mammalia; order Carnivora; family Felidae; genus Lynx; species Lynx rufus. The sequence continues at coordinate 85,388,114 of NW_025814824.1, forward strand.
GCTGATGGCTCAGAGCCTGGAGCCCGTTTCCGATTCTGTGTCTCCCTCTCTCTCTGCCCCTCGCCCGTTCATGCTCTGTCTCTCTCTGTCCCAAAAATAAATAAACATTGAAAAAAAAATTAAAAAATAAATAAATAAAAAATAAAAAATACTTTTAGAAAGCTGCATTTAAAAGAAAACACCAGGGGCGCCTGGGTGGCTCAGCCAGTTAAGCGGCCGACTTCGGCTCAGGTCACGATCTCGCGGTCCGTGAGTTCAAGCCCTGCGTCGGGCTCTGTGCTGACAGCTCAGAGCCTGGAGCCTATTTCAGATTCTGTGTCTCCCTCTCTCTCTGACCCTCCCCCGTTCATGCTCTATCTTTCTCTGTCTCAAAAATAAATAAACGTTAAAAAAAAATTTTTTTAAAGAAAACACCAATCTTTCAATCAGTGCGTCGTGGGTGGAGTGAGGGCCTCCTGATCTGCACAGAATCTCTGCTGGCTCAGGGGTCTCATCCTGGAATTGGGGGTGGGGCCCTGGCTTGGTCCTGGCCCATGGGGGGTTCCGGCCGTCCTCCCTTGCCCCTCACCCAGCCCAACACCTACCCCGAGCCTCTCCAGCTGGGCACAGCACCGAACACCCAAGATTCCTGTGTCCTCTTCCCCACATCTCACCCCCCAGCCGGTGAGGGCCGAGCCCTGGATGTCCTCGTGCAGGACTGGAAGGATGGATGCCATTTGTTGGGAGGAGAAACTGAAGGGCCCTGGATGCTGGGGACGGGGTGAGGTAAACGGGGTGACACTGGACCTGTTTCTGGAGGGCCAGCTTCTCTCACCGTCTCTCTGGTTTGGATCTCAGTGAATCTGGTGGCCCCGGGCCCAGCCACTTGGTTGGAAGGGTGTCCTGGAGCACTCGGCATGACAGAGAGCAGATCTCGGCAGCGGGCAGGGCCACAGTGGGCAGCGAAGCCACCCCGGTGGCGCACGCCCACAGCAGAAGAGCGCAGCGAGCCCCTGGGGTGAACCTGAACCTGATTCCTTGCAAGACCCCAGCACCCGCCCCAGATGAACACAGGCTAGGAGAGAAGGAAAGACAGAGCAAGTGGTGTCGAGCCCAGCGGGATTCTGTCCTGGGCGACGTGAGCCCTGCCAAAGGCCTGGCCTCTGGCCATCAAATCCCACCACTACCCTTGACTGGCTCCTCAGCTGCGTGGCTTCAGGCAAACTCCCATCCTCTCTAACCTCACTTTCCTCCTCTGTTAAATGGGCATAATGCTCCTGCCTCATCACTGGGTGGCTGTGTGGACGAAACGAGAATGTCCACGTAAACGCTCAGCCCAGCACTGCTCTGGCTCTGAGTGAGCACTCACCTGGTGGTGGGGAGACCTCGCCAGGGCCATCTGGTCCTCTCCTTGGGCCCCCGACTCCAGGCCCTCACCCACTGGCTGGTCCCCAAGGCAGTTGGGGCCTTCAGGTGGGAAGCGCCCTTGACTTCTTAGGGCCCCAAACAAGTCCCCCCACCACGGGCCCTGCCTAGCCTGTGGCCGACGCCTTCTGCTGGGCTCTCCCTCCAGGCCTCTTATCTCTCGCTCCATATTCCTGTGGCCCTAACCCTGCTCTGGTCTCCACACTTAAAGGAAAAGTCCTCGGACTGCCTCCAGCAGCATCTGGGCCCTCTTGCTCACCCCTGCGCAGGCACACTCCCAGGAGGGTCCTCGGCACCCCTGCTCCTCACATCTGCCCAGGTTCCGCCCACGCCCCCTCGCCCACCCCCACCTCCAGGCACATCTCTGTCCTGTCCTGGCTTCTTGAGCCAGCCTTCCTTTGAGATTCTTCCTTCTCTTGGCTTCTCTCTCCCTCCACACCCTGCCCCCCACCAACTCTCTGGTCTTCACAAGCAACATCCATTTTGCTCCTTGCTGAATCCTGAGCACAAATGAATGAATAAACAGAGAGAAGCCAGAGCCCGGTGGGAGGGAAAGGGATTGAGAAAGCCACAAAGACAGAGCGAGGCAGGAGAGGCCGTCATGATGGGCAGAGCGGGCGTCACTGTGCAGACAGGGACCCGCAGGAGGCTGGAGACACTAGCGATTGAAGGTAAGGACCACGGAGCCAAACACACTGGATTCTAACGCTGACTCTGCCTCCACTTCCTCATCTATAAAGTGGGGCTAATAACCCCCCTCAGAAGTCATTTAGGAGGATTAAGCAAGTGTACGATGCCAGTTCGCTCCTGGCTGGTGCTTGCTTAGGTGCCTGAGATCATCTCCTTCTCACCACAAGCCTGGAAGGTCAGATTAACGTCCCCATTTTTCAGATGAGAAAGCCAAGGCCAGAGAGGTTATGTGGTTTGCTCAGGACCACAGGGTTCGATTCAAGAGTGACGGGGATGGGATCTGAACCCAAATGCTCTGACCCCAAAGCCAGTGCTCCCAAACACAGCCCAGCAGCCCAGCACAACACAGGTGCTCCAGTAGTGAAGGTGTCTACCCAGCTCGGGGGCTTATTCTCAGGGGTTGCCTAGAGGTGAGGTCAGTAAGGAAGCCCACAGAGGTGAAGTCTTTGGCTGGAAAGTAAGGACCTAACAGGCTAGATGAGAAAGGACAGAGAACTTCACACTCCAGTCTGGGAGTCTGAATGTGAGCCAGTGGCCACAGGGAGCCAGAGCAGGTTCTTGAGTGAGGGAAGCCCTCCAGTATCAGTGGGCGAGGTAGACGGAAGACACTATGTCCATGGAGCAGAAGTTTATCCTGTAAGAGGACAAGGCTCAGGCCTGGCTTATCCAACCATTCAACCCTCTGCACCTGCTTAGTGCCTGGCACATGGTAGGCAAACTAGTGATGGATAAATGAATGAAAGAATGAATGAATGAGGTTGCCACATTGAAATGGATTACACCTTCAACCCGACAGGTTCTCTTCTGGGAATAACGTGTGTACAAGGTTCTTCCACATACCTTTGCTAATAACAACAAAAGACAGACCACGGTCAAAATGTCATCGCAGTGGGCTGGTTAAATAAATCAAGGCCATACACTCAATGGAATACTGTAAAAAGAAGAGCACCTTTCCACAGCAACACGGAAAGATGTTCAGGACCCAGTAAGTGAAAAGGGCGAGGGAGAGGTCACGGTGCAGAGTTTTGTACGTTCGCATCTTACGATCATACGAAACATCCGTGCGCATAGAGAAGCTTGAGAAACGCTGACAGCCGTGGCTCTCTGTGGCAGGTGGAGGTAGGAACTGGGGACCTCACCCTTCTGTCTACAAAAAACTTTGAGCCACATGGATGGTTACGTATCAAAATAATTAAATTTAAAATATTTTGTGATGGGTTCCAGGGTTGAGGCAGGGTCCAGGGAGAAGAGGGTAAAGATGAAGACTGCCCTCAGCCCTGCTTTCTGGCTTTGAGGAGCCAAAGCCAAGGCCATGCATGCGGCGCTGGATGCACCGCGGAGCACCCCTCGGGCCCCTACTGAGGGGTGACTGGGGTGGGGGCAGGAGGTGACGAACCGGCAGGGATCACACCTCTCCCCCGCACAAGGGCAGGCTACCCTCCTGTTGGATGCCCCTGATGTGCAGGGGAGGAAACTGAGGCACACAGGAAGCAAGACATTTGCCTGCCGGGTCCCTGGCCTAGGAATGAAGTCAAACTGGTACAGGAACTCCTGTACCAAGTTCAGGATTATTCATCTACTTCACTCACCCATTCGTTCATTCATTCATTCTCAGATAACCCTTGAGCCCCTGCTCTCTGCCGGACTCTGCAGTGGATTCTGGGGACTCATACTTAAATCGCAAGAGGGCGAGGAGAGACACCTAGGGCTGGGATTTGAACGACTCATCAGAATCCATGGATGGGAGACTGGGCAGAGGGAAGAAGTACCAGCAAAGCCTGGGAGGCGGGAGGGGCGCGGTACCACCGGGGACACAGGCATGGGTGCCCAGCCTCACCCTTCCACTCTTGACTCAGCCTCCAGACAGAGCCGGAGACCCGCCCAATCCATGAACACCCCAAATTGGAAACCCCGGGCTCCATGCCGGCGCCCTAGGGGAGGGGCAGGAGAAAAGCAGGAGCTGGGCGACTGGACGGGGCCAGCAGGCGTGTGAAGGCAGGGCAGAGGGCTCAGACCCGTGAACAGAGCAGCTCACCAATGTGCGCTGCAGCAGTGAGGGGCACAGAGCAGGAGGGCGCTGGTGGGGGTGGGGGCGGAGGGTGGTGGCAGCTGCTGTCCCTCTCTAGCCGGGCGATGCACAGGGCTGATAGCGGCACCGCTGGGCCAGCTGAGGGGGGCTCACTGTGTCCTCCCCCCAAAGTTCTTTATCAGCAGGATGCGACGTTGCCAGGGAACCTGCCTCGGGCCCTGCTCCAACCGTTGCTGGGAGAATTATCAGAAAGATTTGAGTCTTTTTAATTAAATCGGAGCCAAATGCAATCCTGTACCCGCCGCCCAGAGAAGCCCATTCAGTATCCTGTCAATGTCTCTGATAGCTTTGTCTCGCAGACCCTGCTATCAGGCCACCTATCTGGTCGCAAGGCGGGCACCCCTGTCCCCAGCCTGACAGAGGCAGGCACCTGGAGGGTAAATACATGGAAAGGCCCCCTCTGCAAGGTACTGACTGGCCTCCAGGGAAAGCACCCGGAGCCAGGCAGGAAACCAGGCATCTCCAATCCCCCCACTCAGCCTTCAAAGCCACCTCTCTGGGCCACAGTGCCCAAGCCCACACCTCTCGAGCTTTTACTCAGTGCTAGGTGTGGTACCCCGCCTGCAGACTCCTCAGGCTGCAACTCAAAAGGAAGGTTCTGTTATCATTCCCATTTGACAGAAGAGAAAACAGAGCCCCAGGGGGGGAAGTCACTCACCCAGGTCCACACAGCTCGAAAGCGGCAGAACCAGGATTCAAACCTGGATCGTTCTGACTCCAAAGTCGCCACTCAATTGCCGCATCTCCCCAGCTTGGGCCTCCCCAACCGTCCCAACCTCCCTCTTGCCAAAGGCCTCCTGGTCTCCTTCCAGAAGCTCCCACCACTAGTGGTCACAATGCTGACATTACTAACAGCCAAGACTTTCTGAGAGCCCACTGTGCGCCTCATCCAGCCCCCCCCCCCCAGCCTCAGGGGGCAGATTCAGCCTCTGCCCCATTTCGTGACAGAAGAGTGAGTCACTCGCCTGGTCCCACAAAGCCAGGGAGAGTCCTGCCCAGGGCTTCCTCGTTTAAAGCTGGCCATCTCAGCCTGGCTCCTCCCCAAAGGAGACAAGTGCATGCCTCGCACAGCCCGGCAGCGGGAGGCAAGTCAGGGTTGGGGCTTGGAGTTGGTTCACACTGTGGCCAGAGGACAAAATTAACTCGATAAATAATGTGGGCACGTGGGGGTGGGGGTGTTCTTTTTAGAAAACCCGGCAGCTCTGGGCACCCATGCCTATGCGCTGACTTTATAGAGCTAAGTTTTAATTGCGGGCCCCACACCCTGGCTGCAGCCACCCGGCAGAGGAGGATGTGTGTTCTTTTTAATTAAATCTGTCTGTTATCTCAGCGTATTGTTGTATGAAGGGAGGCCCATTAGTGGCTCGTGGGTTGCTGGGAAACCGCATGCTGCATTGGACACACAGGCCCTGCAAAATCCTCCCACAGGGCCACGATCGCTGACCCCTCCCTCCCCTGTCCACACTGTACCACCAGGGACAAGCTCCTGGACAGCGTCCTCTCACACTCAGCCCCAGTAAGCTCCAGGCAGGCACCTGCCACTCGGAGCTCTTGCTAAGTAGGGGAGCCCCTCACACCAGGAACTGGGAGGAGCTGGGCTCTGGGGTCAGAGAACCCTGGGCTGAATCCTGGCTTGGCCACTTGTTTGCCGTGGGACTCTAGGGTGGTAACTTTACCGTTTTTGGTAATGGTGACGATGGGCAGCTTATATTTGCTGGATCATCGTGGTAGGTAATCTACAAGCTTTATGTGCACAATGCTGTTGACCTTACACAACACCCAGAAGTAGGGACCGTTGTTATCCCCATATACAGGTAGGGAAACTGAGGCTCAGAAACAAACTATTGTGGGTCACACAGCTTATATTATGGCTGAGCTAGGATTTGAATGGACGACTGCCTCGATTTCCCCACCTGGAAAATAGAGATAACAATCCTCAACTGGGAATGGGGGCATTATATAGGACAGTGAAGGGCGTGGAACAGGTTTCAATAAATGATGGTTTTCATTTGGCCTTTGTAATTTAAGTACAGGAGTAGCCATTAGCCCCATTTTCCAAAGGGGAAACTGAGGCTCTGGTCCCCACAGTCCCCTGTACACACTCCCCTGACATCACCTCACATCTGGACATCCCAGCAGCCTCCTTATCAGGTTTCCTGTCCTGATTTCATGCCTTTCAATCCTGTCTCCTCTGGGCACCCAGAGCTATCTCTCATTCTACCATTAAAATAATGCATATTTGATTTTTACTTGATTATAAAATAAAATCAGGACAAATATGTACAAAGACAGAAAAGTATAAAAAGAAAATTTAAATCACATGTAATCCAGGTCGCCTAGGTGGCTCAGTCTATTAAGCTTCTGACTCTGAATTTCAGCTCAGGTCATAATCTAGTGACATTGAGCTCTGAGTCAGGTTCCATGCTCAGCATGGAGATTCTCTCTCCTCCTCTCTCTCTCTGTCCCTCTCCTGCCCACTCACACTCTCTCTCTTAAAAAAAAAATTAATTAAAATAAGTAAATAAATCACATGTAATCCTATACTGTTATCTATTTGGGTTAACTTCTGTCTGTAATTTTACTGTTGGCTCATTCACTCATTCATTACTTAGTTAGCCCCTACTCTGTGACACGCCTTGCACATGATACTGGGGGGAAATGTTGTGAATAAGACGGACCTGGTCACTGCCCTCAATGAGTTCAACATAATGAGAGCTTATTAAACAGACAAGCACATCTATAACATTGAATCTCAAGAGTAAAATGTGCTGCACCACATATTTAAAGGATTATACACCATGACCAAATGGGATTTATTCCTGGAATGCAAGGGTAGATTGACTGAAAACTGATCAACATAATGTACCATATTAACATAATGAAGGGGGAAAAAACACATGATCATCTCAGTTGATGCAGAAACAGCATTTGACAAAATTCATCACCATTTAATGATTTTAAAAAACACTCAAAAAACTTGGAATAAAATACAACTATCTCAATATAATAGAAACCATATATGAAAAACCCACAGCAAACACCATACTCAATGGCGAAAGACTGAAAACTCTTCCCTAAGATCAGGAATAAGGCGAGGAAGCTGGCTTTTGTCATTTCTATTCAAGATAGTACTGGACATTCTAGCCAGAGCAATTAGACAAGAAAAAGAACTAGAAGGCATCCAAACTAGAACAGAAGAAGTAAAATTATCTCTGCTCACAGATGATATGATCTTATATGTTGAAAAGACCGAAATTACACACACACATACACACACACATGCACACGCACACACACACACACAGGCAAAAACATAGTTAGAACTAATAAATTCAGCAAAGTAGCAGGATACAAAGTCAACCCACAAAAATCAGTTGCATTTCTGTACATTAACAATGAACAATCTAAAAAGGAAATTAAGAAAGCAATTCCATTTACAAAAGTATTAATAAAAGAATAAAATATTTAGGAATTAACTAAGAAGGTTAAAAACGTACAACAAAAACTACAAAACATTTCTGAAAATAAATTAAAAATGACAAATAGATGGAAAGACATCCCATGTTCATGGATAAGAATAACTAATATTTCTAAGATATCAACACCACCCAAGACAATCTACATACTTACTGCCATCCCAACAACTTTTTTTCAGACACAGAAAAACTCATCCCCAAAACTAAAATTCATATGGTATCTCAAGGGACAGCAAATAGCCAAAACAATCCTGAAAAAGAACAAAGTTGGGTTCACACTTCCTGATTTCAAAACTTAGTTTAATCAATTAATCAAAACCATGTGGTACTGGCACAAAAGCCAATGAGGTAGAATAGAGGGTCCATAAATAAACCCTCACGTGTATGGTCAAATGACTTTTGACAAGAATGCCAAGACAAGTCAATGGGGAAAAGACACTCTTCAACAAACAGTGGAAAGAAAACTAGATATCTGCTTGCAAAAGAATGAAGTGAAACTACATGATCGAGCAATTTCATTCTGGGAATAAATATACTCAAAAGAACTGAAAGTAGGAAGGCAAAGCGAAACAAGGGAAGAGAGAAGAAAACTCAAACTCAAAATTCTACGAATTTTTAAAAAATAGATTACATTCAAGAAATAAGTAATGTGTTTTTCAAATATTATGATTTAGAATTTTCTCTTTTTCAATGCTTATTCATTTATTTTGAGACAGAAGGAGAGGGACAGAGAGACCATGAGTGGGGGAGGATCAGAGAAGGAGGGAGAGAATCCCAAGCAGGCTCTGTGCTCATAGCAGAGAGCCCGATGCAAGGCTTGAACTGTGAGATTATGACCTGAGACAAAATCAAGAGCTGGACACTCAACAGACTGAGCTGCCCAGGTGCCCCTAAAAACTTCTCTTTGGGACAAAGCTTTGCTATCCATTCACCTGGATTCAAATCCTAAACCCATCACTTCCTGGCTGTGTGACCCTAGCAAGTGGCCTCACCTCTCTGAGCCCCAGGTTCTTCGTCTACACTGTTCAGATGGGAGCAGTCCTTTGAGAAATGAGAAGAATATGTATTAAGTGCCCAGCACGTAGTAAGTACTCAGTTCTTCCCACCTGAACTTGACCAGGGCCCTCACACTCAGCTCAGCCTGAGCATCCTCACTCCCTGACCCACACCGGGACCACCTCTAGCTCCGGCTTCAATCGAGATCTCTCCCTCTGGGGGTAGCCCTGAACAGATCTGGCACCAGGTGTGCCTAGGACGTCCCCTCCACATTGGACAGGGGACTGGAAACGGTGGCCCCAAGGAAAGGGCTCTCCCTCTGGGGACCTACAGCCCCATCCATCCCCTGCCAGCCAGCTGACGCATCTGACGCCCATGTGTGTGCTCCCTCGGCCAGGGGTTTGGGTTCCTTGTTTTATGGTTTTCTAATCTTCACTTGGCAGAAAGGAAGCGGTGGGTCTGCCGGGCCGTGCAGAGAGTGGCCGGAGGATCCACAAAAGAAAGATTCATGAACCATCAATGGGAGTGCCTCCAAGGCTGCCCCAGCCCTTCACACGGAGATAAATCACCGCTAGGGAAGGAAGATAAAAGGTGCTGGGATGCAGGGTCCGTCTTATGAGAAGCAATGTGCTGAGGGGGACTTCTTCCCTGAGCTCCTGCAGAGCTGGACTGGTGATGGTCCCAGGGGCCCCTGACCCACGTCTTCCCCAGACCCAGAGGACACGTGGCCTGTACAGTCACGCAGAGCCTTGTACTGAGAAGGGCTTCATGCTTGGCTTAATGTTCTGCTGTTGCTGCCTTGAAACTCGTAATAACTTTTGAGCCAAGGCCCCACATTTTCATTTTGTGCTGCGTTCTGAAAATGATATACCCAGCCGTACCTGGCCGGGAGTGGCTTTGGACATCTGATGCCCCACACCCTCTCTGGTGGATTTTTATCTGGCACAGCTTGCACACCTCCAGAGACAAGGGTGGCCCTTGTCCTCCTGGGGTGGCCTCAAGTCTGCTAACAGGTAGCTGAAGCCCAGAGAGCTTACCTCACAGTGGTTGAAGGAATGATCCCGGTCTAATAGTCCTGGCTATTAGTCCTGGCTAACAGTCCACTGGCTATGTAACCTGGGGCATGTTATTGCACCCCAGTTTCCTTGGTTGCAGAGTAAGGTTAATAATAGGGCTATTGTGAAGAGTCCAATGAGACGATGCATATATGGTGCCTGGCATAATCTGCTCCTGTACTTAATCAATGATAGCTGTTATTATACATTATTGTAAAAGGTCTCCTTCTATCAGGGTGGGATCTGCAGGCCTGAAGAATGGTTAGAGGGAGGAGGCAGAAGATGGTACATGCAAAACACACACACTCTCTCTCTCTCTCTCTCTCTCAAGTCAAACCTATGAACTTCACCTGGGCTCCACCCATCAGGTACCTTGTTCTCTGCTGCCATCTGCTGGCATGAATCAGGCACTGCACCACAAGTGGCATTGCTGGACACCAATTTTCATCTGTTCTAATAAGAAGAAGATAATCAAATCATTTGACAGTTTACAGAGGGCAGACTCTGTGCAGGCACTGGGGACCTCATGGTCCCTCTTGGAACTGCAATTTTTGTGGGAGAAATGGATAATAAGCAAGAAAACCAACAGTTTGATTTCCGCTGGTGATAAGCACAATGAAAAGAAGAAAACAAAAAGGCAAAAGGCGGGGAATAGAGCCAGTGGGCCCTCAGTGGAGTCAGAAGGGCAAAGTCCATTCTGGGGCAGGGTCAGGAGGGTGACAGGCTGGGAGGCAGTCAGGCAGAGGGACATGGGGTGGGACACGGGGTAGAGCTCTGCGGCTTCTCTGGTCCCATCGGCCTGGCTCCTCAGCCCCGCCCCCACTTCCTGAGCAGCTCTGGGCAACTTCCTCCCCTGACCCAAGACTCAATTTCCTCATCTGGAATATGGGGAGAATCACAGCCACGTCTCAAATCAGTGCTGTTGGGTGCATTCAGTGTGATCCTGGAGGGGAAAACATTTTGTGAATTGCGTTATTCTTATCCATTATAATCCGATTGTCAGTTAACACTTGTTATGCACCTACTAAGGAACTCTGCTAAGCTCTTTGGTAAATTACTTCAGTGAATTCCTTTAAAAAAACCAACAACACCCCCTGCTCTGTAGGTACTGTGATGATTCACCACTTACAGCCCAAGGACACGCAGGACAGTGGCAGCACAGGGGCTTGGGTGAGAGTCTGGGGACAAGGCTGTCAGCGGGAGGCTGAGTTTCTGGCCCTCCTCCAGAGTAGGTCACCTGCACTACCCTTGGGGCTTCACCACCCTGAGGTGAGACGGCGGGAGAAGAAGGAAGGACCTCCCCCACGGCTGGCTGGGTTCCCACCTCCACGACTCAGGGAAACACCACCTGTTGAGTAGGACTCTCCCCCACACAGTGCCACCCTCCAGATGCAGGGGCGACCTGGTCATTCACTCTAAGCCACCCCGTCCGACCCTGGATATGCTGCCTCTTCTCTCCGGCCTCAAGTTTTCTCATCTCTAAAGTAGGGGAGGGGGGGCGGGGAATGAGCAGGATCACTGGGAAGCTCGTGAAGTACAGAGTTAAAGGTGACAGAAACCGTGAAGTACAGTGCACACAGGCCCCAGCTATCCGTGCTTCTTTCCTTTTTTCAATTTTTTTTAACATTTATTCATTTTTGAAAGACAGAGAGTGCAAGCAGGGGAGGGGCAGAGAGAGAGGGAGACACAGAATCGGAAGCAGGCTCCAGGCTCCGAGCTGTCAGCACAGAGCCCGACACAGAGCTCGAACTCACAGACCGTAAGGGAGATCATGACCTGAGCCAAAGTCGGACGCTTAACCGACCGAGCCACCCAGGCCCCAGCTCTCCGTGCTCCTTTCCGAGCAGCGTGTGAGGCACTTTTCATCCTCACGACAACCCCCTAAGTGACCGGCTCATCCTGGTATGTCTGGACCTTTCCGGATTCTAGCACTCAAAGTCCTGCATCCCAGGAGATCCCTCGGTTCTGGGCAAACCTGTAAGGTAAGAATATTTTCCACGTGTTCCAGGTGAGGAAACTGAGGCTCAGAGTAGATACACACTTGCTCAGGGTCCCACAGCGAGGAAGGGGCTTCAGAGCTGTCCTTTGACTAAGGCACCTGGCCGATCCCCATGGACAGCGAGAGCCATGGAAGGTTCGAGGCAGTGGTAGGCTCATGCCCGGGAGCTCACTGCCCACCCAGGCAGGCCTGTGCTGTGCAGTCATTGAGGTGTCAGCCAGCGATACACTTCAGAGGAGGACAATCTGAACGAACAGCAAAACACCCTGTTACACTCCCTTCCTTGTTTAGGTTTCGACTTTGAAGACACAAATGCCTCAAATAAGTTCAACATGGGCTGGAGGCCCAAGAGACTCGGGCCCCAATTGCTTCCAAATGGGGCAGGAGACCTCACCTCCCCAGAAACTGTGGTTGACGTACACATGGTTTCAGATGCCTGAGCGTCCCTAGCAGGGCAGGATGGGGCCGCATGTGCTCCTGGAAGGCAGGGCCACGGAGTGGGAAGGGAAGGCTCAGGCTCAGGCTCAGGGTTGATAGGCTGGGGACAAACCCCAGCCCTGAGCTTCTCCCATCAGCCGCCACGCATTGAGGGACCACTGAGTAAGCCCATAGACATCACTGGGCTCCCACTGTGGCTTGGCGAGGTAAGACCAATTATCCCCGTTTTATAGGTGGATAAGCCAAGGCTGAGAGACAACAGGACTCATCCCAGGTCACGTGGGCGGAAGCGCCTGAGCCAGATCAGACCCAGGATCCTACAGCCTCAAAGCCCCACTGTTGCCCTCCAGATCCTACCTCCTGCAGACTTGAGGTGGGACCTGGGTGGCTTCTCTGCCCTCTGTCTTGGCTGCTCATCTGGAAGACGGGAGCAGGAGCCCATACCTCCACGTGTGTTGAGAGGACTCCAAAGAGATTGAGTCTGTAAAGCATTCAGGAGGGATGGGATCACGGCAACTGAAAAGGCTGATAACAGTTACCACCACTGACATCCGGTGACATTATCCTCATGTTCAAGTACGTGATTTGCTACTATAGTTTTGCTGCCACTGTGGCACCTGGGAGCAAGGAGGGCTATTTATTGAGCACTTACTGTGTGCTGGGTCCCGCTGCTGGTTCTTACAGACATTAACTCATGTAATTCTCACAACAACCCCAAGAGAGGCACCCTCATCACCCTCCTTGGCAATTTACAGGTACAGCACTGACACCCAGAGAGAAGGAACCTGCCTGCAATCACTCAGCTACTAAGTGGTAGGGCTGGGGTCTTAATCCAAGCAGGCTGGGTGGGTCTACACTCTGAGTTTGATTCCATAGGACAGAGGCTCCTGGAGGCAACTGGGGCCCCTGGGACAGGGGCAGAGCCACGGACTCCTGGTTTTGGTGAGGGGCAGGGAGCTGGACACAGTCGGGGCACCTGGGGCACTGCAGGTGGAATCCTCCCTGCCCTAGAGGAGGTCACAGACTGAAGAGAGAACGGCAGGCATCCGTGACTCACATGATACAGGCAAAGGCTGGGCTGGGCAAGTTCAAGGAGGAGAAGGGCGGCCTTTTCTGAGAGGGTCAGAAGACCTGGAGAAGGGGCCCTGGGATCTGGCCCTCAGGGAGCTCAAGCTGTTCACCGGGGAGCCTTGAAGGGTCGAGGGCTGGGGCAGAGCCAGTGGAGGGAAGGAGGACCAAGGAAGGGGGCTGGGGAGGGGGGCTCAGGGCTTGCAGGAGGGAGCAGGCAGGGTCCTCACCCACAGCTCTGAAATCTTCCCCTGGAGAGGCAGGGAAGGGCTGGAGCCGCAGCCAGGCTGACAGGACAGGACAGGACAGGACAGGACGAGGCAGTGGCCAGCGGGCAGGGAGGGGGGAGGGGCCACAGATGGGAAGCAGGTGGGGGGTGGGTGGGAGGCAGGAGACAGATGAGGCCTGGACAGGGAGGAAACAGAGAACAAGATGAGAGATAAGATTTCAAAGGCGCGTCGGACGGTGGCAGCGGCAGAGCACAGAGCAGCGCCTGGACGGGGTGAGGCAGGGGTGGGTGGGTGGGGAATTCTGAGAGTCCTGAGGAGGGGAGGGGACGGGAGGCCCAGGGGCAGCTCTAGACAGGGCTCCCCAGAGCCCTGTCAACACCACTGTGTCCCCTAGGGCTGCCCCCACTATGTCTCTCATCCTGTCTTGCTGTCCCCCCACCATGGTCTACTGTGTCCCTGACTCTGTCCAGTTGAGAATTATGCCCTCTATTCAGGGGTATGCCCAGTACTGTCCCTTGCGTCCCTAGCCACCACGTGATCCCAACCTCTCCCCATCTGTGTCCCTGTGGCACTAGTCATGCCTCCCCTTTTTTTAATGTTTGTTGATTTTTGAAAGAGAGAGACAGCGTTCACGCACGAGTGGGGGAGGGGAGGGGCAGAGAAAGAGTGGGACAGAGGATCCGACGCGGGTTCTGTGCTGACAGTAGAGAGCCCAGCGCAGGGCTGGAATTCACAAAGCGTGAGATCATGACTTGAGCCAAGGTCAGACACTTAACCGACTGAGCCACCCAGGTGCCCCTGGTCGAGCCCTTTACTGCACCACCCACATCTAGGGCCACTCTGGACTTTTGGTAACCATGACGATGATGCAGGGAGTGAGCCCGTGCATGGAGCAGGTGAGGACCTAAATCTTAGCCAGTGAATCCAGTGTGGGTCAGGGGTTTCATCTGTGCCGCAAACACAGCTTGCGCCCAAGCTGTGCGTGCAGCGGGATGCAGGCCTTCAGGAAGCATTTCCCCAGCCCTGCAATGCGGCAGGCACTGTTCCAGAGCTACGGCAGAGAGCAACACAGGCCCATATCCCTGTCCTCGTGGCACTCATGTTCTAGTAAGGCAGGGATGGGCACTAACCAAAATTAATAAGCAAAGAATACCACAGGTTAGATGGTGCTGAGTGCTCCAGGAAAAACAGAACAGGGAAGGAAGTGAGGAGGACTGGGCAGGGGTCGGGGCAGGGAGTGCATTTCAAAGAAGTTACAAGCAGGGAGGTGACTTAGAAGGCCATTGCCGTCATTTGAGCAAAAGGTGATGGTGCCCTCGACGAGACACAAGTAAAGTGCTCAGAGTCAGGATATACTTGCGAGGGAGAGATGAGAAGGTTTCTGAAGGACTGAGGGAAAGAAGACAGGTCTTTGGCCTGAGCAAGAAGCAAGAGGGAATCCCCTTCGTAGAGATGGGGAGGCTGTGGAACGACCAGGTGGGGGCGGAGGTTCCACGTTGATCTTTAACTTCGTGCACAGAGGAGCAGGTGGGTGCCGTGGGTGACAGTCTGCAGTGGTTGCAGAAATGCCACTGTCTGCGTGTGGGCAGCTTGGGCAACGCAGCACAGCAGAGGGGCTGGACCTCAGAACACAGGCAGATGGAGAGCAGCTCTTGGCACGGCAGGTGTTAGCATCTGATCACCCAGAGGGGCAGGAGACAGCGCGGCGCAGAGCAGAGGCTGGGCGGGGTGGGTAGAGCCAGCAGGGTAGGCGTGAGGGTGGAGAAGGTGGCCTCACTGTGCTCCTTTGGGAGTCCTGGAACCCACCAGCCCAGCGTGGATGGTCCTCCACAGCCTCTGACGTCGAGACAAATGAAGAACCTAGAGTTAGACTATATTTGAATCCTGCCCTTCTACATCCCAGCGGGCAAGCCTGGGCAACCTAGTCTGAAACATCTACAGGATAAAAGTTCTGTGCTCAGTGATTGTTCAGGGGGAGCTCTCGATTCTCTTCTTTCTGTGCATCACAGCAAACCCAAATTCACTTTTGTAAATGATTTTACCTTGGTTAATGTTTAGCAGGTACATATTAACTCACCAGTCGTTCTGGTAAACACTCTGAATTATCTTGTTTAACCCTTATCCTAACCTTAACCTTTAACCCTCTGTCATTTAAATACAAATCACTGTAAAGCAGTCAGAGCCTGTCTGGCTATGAACCATGTGACTTCTATTCAACCATCAGAGGTAGAATGGCTATGAAGGGCACACTGTGGACTCATATACAACCCCAAGCTGCTTGAGGCTATTAGTTAAATGTCACAGGATGTGGAATACTACTCAGCGATAAAAAGTAAGGAGCTCTCAATACTGACAATCACTTAGATGAATCACCAGGGAATTGTGCTGGGGGGGGGGGGGGGCGGGGAATTCCCACAATCATGTATCATATGATTCCATTTATATGACATTTTTGAAATCACAACATTTTAGAAATGAAAAATAGATTAGAGATTGCTAGAGGTTAAAATGGGGGGGGGGCAGGAAGGAGGGGGTGTGGTTATAAAAGGACACCAGGCGAGTCCTGTGGGGAGAGAACTGTTCTGTACGTTGACTGTGATGGTGGATACATGAATCTATATACATGATAAAATTGCACAGAACCAGGGGCGCCTGGGTGGCTCAGTCAGTTGAGTATCTGACTTCGGCTCAGGTCATGATCTCATGGCTGGTGAGTTCGAGCCCTGCGTCGGGCTCTGTGCTGACAGCTCAGAGCCTGGAGCCTGCTTCAGATTTGGTCTCTTGTCTCTCTCTGCCCCTCCTCTGCTCGTGCACTGTCTCTGTCTCTGTCTCTCAAACATAAATAAACATTAAAAAATTAAAAGAAAAAATTGCACAGAACCAGACACACACACACACACACACACACACACACACACACACACACACACACAAATGAGCCCAAGTAAAACAGGGGAATCTGAATAAGCCCTGTGGATTGTATCAATGTCAATTTCCTGGTGGGGCTGTTGTACCACATTTTAGGAGACGTTACCATTGGACTAAAACTGGGTAAAGGGCATAGAGAGGTATCTCTTCATTATCTCTTACAACTTGTGTGGATCTACACTTATCTCAAAATAAAATGTTTAATTATTAAAAACAATCACGAGATGTCCACCAAAGACAACACCCTGGCTATTTACTCCTGGGCTAGTCATTGCCTATGGGCGAGGGGCCACTAAGACACTGAAAGCTTACAACGGAAACACATTATCTGAATACACAAAATAAACTCTACTTCTGTCTAGAGCTAGGGTGTCCAACAGGAGCCACTAGCCACATATAGCTGCTGAGCACTTGAAAGAAATACAGCCAGTACCTACTGACATGTGCTGCCAGACTCACCAGATTTCGAGCACATAATATGAACGAAAGAATGTAGACTGTCTCGTTAATTTTTTATACGGACTATATGTTGAAATGATAGCATTTTTATATATTAGATTAAGTAATATATTTTATTAAAATGACTTTCGTCTGTTTCTTTTTTAAATGACTCCTGGAAAACTTTAAAGCACAAACGTTTTATGCATTTCTATTGGACGGCACTCCTGGAGAGCAACCGGAGGCTCTACAAGTATCCTCAAATCACAAAGGTTCCAACTGGAACTCACTCCTGGTTTATGTCACTGATGTCTTTTCTGACTTCCCAAAGGGCACTCCCTGCTGGCTGTATCTCTGCAGGACCCAGATCTGGTTCTGTGTGGTATCAGAAACCAGCTAGGCTCACGAGGCTTGGCCCAAGGTCTCCCCAGAGGTCAAGACCAGTAAAAGCCACAACCCGTGTACTTTCCTTTTTTTTTTTTAACGTATTTATTTTTGACAGAGCACGCACAAGCTGGGGAAGGGCAGAGAGAAGAAGAGACAGACGCCCAAGCAGGCTCCACACCACCAGCACAGAGCCCGACATGGGGCTCGAACTCACAAACCACAAGATCGTGACCTGAGCCAAGATGGAGAGTCAGAAGCTTAACTGACTGCTCACCCGGGCGCCCCAACCATGTGTTCTTTCTGATGGTAACCACACCCCTAGTGGTGAGCACTGCCTAACATACAGAATCGTTATGTTGTACGCCTGAAAATAATATAACATTGTATGTCAACTATACTCCAATAATTGAAAAATAAAAAATAAAATACTCTCATCTTTCTGAAACTTATGGCTAATAAAAAAATAACACTTTCATTTCTTTCTACTAAAAGAAAAAAAAAACCTACAACCATATGTTCTTTCTAGAACGTTTCCTCACAAGTGGCTCAGAGGCTCAGGCACAGGCTAATTCACTCTCACCTTGGGTCCTGGCCCCTAATGTCACCTCTTCAGAGATGCTGTCTGGATACCCTGAAGCACTTCAGATGCCAGTGGGCTCCGTAGCCTCTATTCCAGGGGCACACAGGGGTGACAAGACAATGCTTCACTCAGGGTGGGTCACACGTTGTTCACTTTCTACATAAGGGCTTCTCCCTGCACACTGCACAGTGGAAACCCACTGGGAACTCACACACTTGCAACCCAAATGTGTAGGAAGGGCTAACACCCAGTGCGGTAAGCCTTTGACCAATGGTGGGGGGCTGATATGGCGGACACATACACGAAGCCTCCACCCGTCCTACGGGATTGAGGACGCATTGTCCCTTGACAGCACTGGCCAAGTGGATGACACATCGTCATGCTGGCTCTCCCTCCTCCCTGATTCACTCTGCGTCCCTCCCTCCCATAAAGTACTCTCACTGAAGCCTAGTCTTAGGCCCTGCTTTCTGGGGAGCCCAGGCTAGGACAGAGGCTCTCCACTGGCTGTCCGTTCCAGAGTGGCCCTCCCAGCCCCAGTCCCCAAGTCCCCCCAACTCTTTTTGCAGCATCTTCTATGCCTCTCTGATCACGCTCACTCTCCATGGGCCCCAAACCTGAAACCGGGCCTAGTGCATACTTGGTGCTCGGTAAATGTTTGTTGATTGAAAGGAAAGACCCTGACAAAGCCTGCCTGCTCCTCTCGGAGCAGCAGACTGGGAAATCCAGACTCTCCGTTTGCCCGCTGTGAACCAGGCACATTTAGTAGAACATCTAGTAAGCTAATGGGCCTTTATGCTGGGGAAAAAAGATGTCGCCCTTCTTAAAAATATTACCTTTTGGGCCCACCCAGGCAGGCACCTTACCCTTGAAGGTGATAAAGGTCAACAACAAAGAAGTATTAAAATCCACCAGTCAGAGAGCACTTTGAGTGATTCTGGGTGCAAATAATCCCGCCCTGGAGCCTGGAGCTTCCAAACAGCTGGGATATTAGGAAGTGTCACCAGGCCCCAGGGAGGCCTGGGGAGCCTGGGGGAGTTGACAACACTTTCTTTCGCAAAGTGGCAAAGGTAAGCTTCTCAGGTACTGCAGGTGCTGAGCTTCTGTGATCTCATCCGCTGGCCTGGCAGCTTGCTCCTCAGGGTGGGGGTGGGGACCAAAAAAGATGCCACACGCAGGGGCGCCTGTCACATGCTTTGTCATCACCACCATCTTTGTTGTTCTCCCTACTTATGACCCTGAACCTTTACTGTCACACCTAAGAGGCAGGTCCCAGTCCCCTCAGACAGACCACATCTGTCCAAAAAGGAATAAATCCAGAACAGTGGTTCCTTACTGAGGGCAATGCCCCCCCGCCCCCTCCCCCAGGGCACATGTGGCAATGTCCAGAGGCATTTCTGGTGACCACAGCTAGAGGGAGGTTCTACGGGCATCTAATGGGTACGGGCCAGGGATGCTTCATCCTCCAATGTATAGGACAGTTCCTCACAATAAAGAACTACTCCATCCCAAATGTCAATGCAGACACAGTAGAGAAGCCCTGAGTTAGAGGATGTGGAGTATGTATGGAATGTGTCCTCAGCCTCCTGCTGTATAGGCAGTGTGGCGGCAGGACCCCGGCCATCCTGGGTTTGAAGTCCAGACCCCCTTAGAGAGGCTGTGTATCCTAGGAAAAGTGAAGCTCCCCTTCTGAGCCTCAGCTGTCTCGGCTACAAAATAGAGGTCAACACTGACCTCTTTAGATTTCCAGAGGACTAAAGGAGGTAATGTACAAAAAGGGTTTAACTCTATTCTTCCTGGGGCACCTGGGTGGCTCAGTTAAGCATCCGACTTCAGCTCACATCATGATCCCGTGGTTCGTGAGTTCGAGACCCGCGTCAGGCTCTGGGCTGACAGCTCAGAGCCTGGAGCCTGCTTCAGATTCTGTGTCTCCCTCTCTCTCTGCTCCTCCCTGCCTCGCGTTTTCTCTCTCTCTCTCTCTCCCTCTCTCTCTCTCCCTCTCTCTCTCTTTCAAAAGTAAACATTAAAGAAAAAAAATTTTTAAACAACTCTTTTCTTTGCAAAGAGAGATCAAGGAATGGGGGGGGGGCCGTGCTGGGGTGACTAGAACCCCAAACTCATGTCCAATAGCCTGTGACTTTATTTGGAAACAGGGTTTTTGCAGATGTGATTACTTAAGCCGAGGACACACTGAATCCAATGACTGGTGTCTTTGTAGAAAAGGAGAGGGGCAAAGACCCAGAAAAGACACACGGAGAGAGAGGGCCATGTGCAGACAGGGGCAGAGACCAGAATGGTGCAGCTACGAGCCCAGGAGCGCTGAGAATTACTGGCAACCCCAAGGAGAGAGGCATGAAACAGATCCCTGGGGCCTCAGAAGGAACCAATCCTGGGGCACCTGGCGGGCTCCATCCGAGGAACATGCAACTCTTGATCTTGGGGTTTTGAGCTCGAGCCCCAAGTTGGATGCAGAGATTACTTGAAAATAAAACTTAAAAAAGAAAAAGAAGAAGAAGAAGAAGAAGGAACCGATCTTGACGACACCTTGATTTCAGACCTCTGGTCTCCAAAAACTGTGATAAATTTCTGCTATTTTAAGCCACTAGTTCGGGGTATACTATCTCCCAGCGGCCGTGGCAAGCCAATCCAGGGCGGTGGCCCTACCGTGGCTGTGCTCCTCATCACAGCCATCTATCCATGGCACACTGAGGGAATACGCCCAGCAACACGAGGTCTCCGGGACCCTGACAGTGTCTGCACACGTTTGCCCTCCAGCATGCTGCACACAGCTCAAACGCCCGGGATGTGTCTGGAGCTCAGGGGTTTTTTCCAGACGTCAGGGAGAATGTCTACATCTCCAGGCACAGTGAAGGTGCACCATCTGTGAGATCCAAGGAGGCTCTCTTGAGCCTCTGGGATCCACCTACAATATGCTGCACGCACCGTCAGCAACACCTGTGTGCACCACCCCCGGGGTGAGTCCGGGGTGACATGGCTAGTGTAGTGACACATCGGAAGAAAGGCGAACAAATGCGGAAGGACACAGACCGCGGGACAGCCACGGCACACAGAAGCCTCGACCACATGTGTGTGTGGAGAGCGCAGCAGGTGTGACCCCCAAACGGCATCCCTGGATGGCGTGTGCAGCATGGAGCGAATCCGGGACACTCCCGGGTGTCCACAGCAAGCCGGGGATATCCACAGCCCAGGGAGGATGCCTCCCCGCGGAGACGACTCCAAGGACTCGGAGCAGCTATGGCACATGGAAAGCAGAGAAGGAGGAAAATCCATTTGGGGCCAAGAGCTCTGTCTGAACTTTGTCCTTTTCTCAAGCAAAAGAAAATATTATTTCACCCTCTAAAGAACCACACATAATAACAGGCGAAATGTCAAGACCAATGTTGATATAAACCCCCAAGGAAAACAAACATCTCCGTACCTTCTCCGCGGCCTCCCCACCTCACCCTGCTCGGCTAGTTTAAACAGATCTAGCAGTGGGCAGAGGGGAGGTGGGGAGGGGGAGCGGGCAAAGGCTGCCTGGCTGGGGGGGGAACTAGGAGGAACGCTGAACCTCACCAGGACCAGGAGCCGTCTGGGCGATCCTGGCCTGGAAGGACACAGGGACCAGACCAGCTGTTAAGAGCCTGGCCAGCTTTCAAATCCCAGCATCCGTCACTGCCTGTGTGACCTTGGGCAAATAGCCTGACCTCTCTGAACCTGAGTTTCCTCATTGGCAAATGGGAGGAGGGCATGGGATAATTCGGGTAGAACACTGAGCATAGTGGCTGGTACACATGGTAAATGAAAGTGGCTGCCATTACTGATGATTACCCTCTGTCAGGACAGATTCCCCCCCCGCCGGGGGGGGAGGTGGGGGGGCCCCAAGACTGCACAACTATGTGAAAGAGCACGCACTAGGTGTCGGTACTAGTCTAGCTACCTTATTGGAATCCGTGCGGGTCTGTGGCAATTACCAGCTGCAAGTGGGGAAACAGGTTTGGAAAGGTGAAGAGACTCGCCCAAGGTCATAAAGCTGTGACCAGGGACCGTCTGGCTCCAAGAGGGATGATTCCTGAACTCATCCAGGAAGCTGGAGCCCCAGTTCTAGTCCAAGACTCTGTGGGACTCTCCACACCCTGGAATGAGAAGGGGGGGGTGTTAGATTACACCTCCCAAGAGACCCCTGAGTTTGGTTCTGGCATGAGGCCCCTGGTTGTTGGCCCTCCCAGCTCTACCCAGGTGGTCCTCCAAACTTCCACTCCAGTTTTCTTTTTTTTTTTTCTTTTCTGAATGGAAGGCAACCCAACAAATATTGTTGAGCTCCTTCTCCATGCCAGACCCTGGGCTGAGCACTAGAGACCCAGAGTTAAATCCTCCCTGAATCTAGGCCTCAAGTAACCCCCAATCCTAGTGGAAGCATGAGGCTGGGGGAGATAAGCAGATACAACAAGGCTATTATAATATAGTAAGTACTCACTTTCATTGATGCCTGCAGAGGTTCCAGCGGGACTGTGAGAGAGGAGGTATCTGTGTCTTCCGGGGGATCAAAGGGAAAAGGCGCTTGGGTATGAACAGTAATCTGCCTGGAAGCCCAGAGAGGAAGGGTGTTGAAGACAGAAGGAACAGCTCTACAAGGGCATGGAGGCAGGAAAGCCTCGAGTGATGGGGGTCTACACATAGTTCGTGTGGATATCGAGTGTGGGAGATTGGCAAGAGAGGGCAGTGAACTGATCCCAGATTCCCCAGTGAGAGACTGAGATGGAGAAGCTGCCAGGGGCCACATCATGATGGGCTTGATGGAAGTGAGTTTCACTGGGAGAGCCACAGGGAGCCACGGAAGGGATATAACCAGATCACATTTGCATTTGGGAAAGATCACTCTGCGTGCAGTGGGGAGAAGAGGCGAAGGCTGGAGATGGGCCAGAGAATACGGTGGCCTGAAGCGGGGCAGTGGTGGGGGGACGCTGAGGACAAGGGGCCACCCAGGATGGGCACAAGGTAGAATCAACAGGACTTGGGGCCCAGTGTGGGGCCAGAGGAGTAGAGAATGAAGAGGACGGAGAAGTCTCGAAGACGCTCTAATTTCACCTCCTGGTGAGGGGGCAGCCCGAGAGGAGAGCTCATGAGGAACTCCGACGGGGATGCCCTCAGTCTGTGGGGCAAACGTCCTCACCAGGACACCAGCGGGCAGTCGGCTATGCCTTTCTGGAGAGAAGCCAGAGCTGGGGTGGAGGCTTGGCCATCCCCCCCAAGGTCACAGTGGCTGACATTTCCCAGGGGGGACGGAGCGGTGCAGGGAATGTGGTAGGCCTGGTTTGGAACACTCGGGCATGCCAGTATTTAGGACTTGGAGCAAAGGAAGAGATGCCAAGAAATAGAGAAGAAGCAGCCAGAAGGTGGTGACCCAGAGAAGAGATGTGCTAAGGATGTGAGGTGAAGACCTGAGAAATGTGCTGGACAACGTGGAGGCCACAAGTCACTGCAGGGGAGGCACGGGGATAAGTGTCAGAGCGCCAAGAGCTGAGAGGCTGGTGTGAGTGAGGAGGTGGGCAAGGACGAGGGCCATACCCTGGTATTTTTTTAATGTTTACTTATTTTGAGAAAGAGAGAGAGAGAAAGCAAGCAGGGGACCGGGGTGGGGGGGGGGCGGGCAGGGGAGGGGGGAGACAAAGAATCCCGAGCAGGCCCCGCACCATCAGCGCAGAGCCTGATGCTGGGCTCGAACCCACGAACTGTGAGATCATGACCTGAGCCGAGACCAAGAGTCAGACGCTTAACCGACTGAGCCACCCAGGTGCCCTACCCCCCATCTTTTTTGAATGCATACACTGGTCTTTTAAAAGCTTGGCAGGAAATGGAAAGAGAGATAGAAGATGGTAGCTAGCAGGAGGCTCAAGGTCAAGGGGGATTTTTATTTCAAAACGAGACACCTGAAGAACTGCTATCGACTCAGAAGTTCAAACCACAGGAGCTGGTGGGTTCCTGGAGGCAAGGAGGTCCCTGAAGAGAACGCCAGGTGGAGGTCTGGCACCCATGGGGGTGGTAGGGCTTCTGCATGGAGACAGCGACAGAAGTGACGAGAGGGGAGGGTCAACCCAGCAAGAGACGGAGGGATGGATGTCAGCACCAGGCTGTGGGGCTCGTCAAGGGCAGGCGGAGGAATCCTGCGGTGCATGTAGCCGAGAGGTGGGGAGGCAGAGGCTCTGCGTTCAGACTGACCTGGGTTTGCATCCCAGCCCCACCACTCACCAGCTGTGTGACCCTGCAGTCCCCCCGCGTGGCTGTTCCCTCATCCCTGAGACCAGGATAGCAACGGTCCCTGCCCCGCGGGAACAAATGCACGAAAGGCATTCGGCACAGGACCCTGGCGGGCAGAGGACCGCGATAAATGTTAGCGAATAAGAATAATAAATAATGAGGAGCTATCGAAGGGTTTTAAAGCCGGGAAGTGACAAGGTCAAATCTGTATTTTAGAAAGACCCCGCTGGAGGAGGAGGTAGCCTTGGGGAGAAACTAAAAGGTCGTGCACTTCTGGAGGTATTTCTCTGAAGTCTGTGGGAAGTTTGTAGTGTCAGGTTAAAGATTTTATTGGTTCCATGTTTGGTTTTTGATTCGGCCGTTTCCTCGGGTCCTCGCACGTCAGACGCCGGCCTTACTGGCGTGCTCGTAACTGGCCTGGCGAATTGGATCTATGTGTGGCTTCGAGATGTATTTCAGAAGTGAAATAAACTAACAGGAAAAGTGAATAGAGAACAGCACACACGGGTCAGCCCTCCCCTTACATCCCTTATGGCCTGGGTAGAAAAAAGCTTCCATTTGCGAGAGGCACTAACAGTCTTATAGAAGACTCCTGGGGCCCATGGTGAGCCCGAGGGCTTAGAACGGGGTGACATGGAAGACTAGCCAAATAATAGCATTAAGAGTGGTTATGAGTGAGTTTTTACTCCTCAACGATATGCACAGACCTCTGACGAGACAGACACTGTTATTAACCCCATTACGCAGAGGTGAACACTGAGGCCCATGGAATGCTGCTTGCGCAAGACCTCAGCTTGGACGGGAGCCCCTCAGAAGAGACACCCCCGCTCTTATCCACCCTGTTTCCCAGACCCTGGCCTGTGTGGAGCCCCAGGCAGTACTTACTCCAGGAAGCCCCAGGGAGATGGAGATCCTCTGCCTGTAACACAAGCACAAGGTACAAAGAGCCCAGGGAGCAGCAGCCTCCCCTTTCACTTCTCTGCTAACCGGCTGTGTGACCCTGGCCGAGCGGCTTCCCTCTCTGTACCTTGGCGGCCTCCTCCTCAGTCACGTGTGGGTCAGTGTCTAATGCCCGGGGCTGCTTTGTGGATTTCAATGGCCCCTGCCTATTGGGCCTAGCACATAGTAGGCACTCCACAGGGGCCCGAGCCCTCTACCAGGGTTTCCCTGTCAGGGCCGATTATCTCCATGGAATCCACGCTGTGAAAATAAACATGAACTCAAGTGGCCCCAGTCTCCGTGGCAGACAAGGGGAAGCCAGGTCCCCAGCCTGTGTCTGTTCTGGGCAAGAACAAAAGTTTCCCTGTGAAGTTGCCCCCACCCCCGCTTCCCTTCTGGAGCCAGCTGGGATTGGGGAGGGGCGGGGAGGAGGGGGCCAGGCCTGCAGCCCAGGGAGCCCAGCTGCCTGTCAAAACCCAGTCTCCCTCCCATCCAACCCCATCCTGACACCACCCCGGGGCTGAGGCAGGTGAAGGGCCTCCAAACTCAGGAGCCCCAAGGCAGAAAGCTGGGTCTGGTAGTAGGATTTAAGGGAGAGAGGATTCCCCCCCCCACCACCCCGGCTGGCCCTGGGGACAGAGTGTGCAGGGACCGGAATCCAGGCATGTGGATGGGAGAAGCCGCCACTCCCCATCTTGCAGAGCACTGAGCACTCACCCACCGAACACCCCTTCACCCCCCAGCTTCCCAGTTCAGAGCCTCTCAGACCTGGGGTGTCAGGAACTGAAGGGAAACGGCTGGTCCTGGAAGACACAGCAGAAACCAGCACAAAACTTGGTGTCAGAGAGAAACGGCACAATTCCGGCTCCATCATAACTTGCCATGAGACCCCGGGCAGCTAAGGTCCACCCTGACCCCCGGCTCTGCATCTGCGTCAAGAATGGAGCACCCGGCTGGAGCTGAGCGGTAGCCACATCCAAGTTCAGCAACACACTTCCGTTCAGCAGCTATTTGTGCCCCCTGAGGACCAGCCAGCACCCGGGGGTGGAGGCGAGGCACACCTGTGGTCGGTTCAAACACGTGACAACCTGGGGGAACAAGGGAGCTGGGCAATGGGAGCACAGGGGCAGGGAGGAGCAGTAATAGGACCCGAGGGCCCCCAAGGGAAAAAGAGCCAGACTCAGCCCGGGGCTTGAGAAGCGGAGGCGAGGGGCGCCTGGGTGGCTCGGTCGGTTGGGCACCCAACTTCGGCTCGGGTCATGATCTCACCGCTTGTGAGTTCGAGCCCCGCATCGGGCTCTGTGCCGACAGCTCGGGGCCTGGAGCCTGCTTCGGATTCTGTGTCTCCCTCTCTCTCTGCCCCTCCCCCACTCACACTCTGTCTCTCAAAAATAAATAAACATTAAAAATTAAAAAAAAAGGGGCGCCTGGGTGGCGCAGTCGGTTAAGCGTCCGACTTCAGCCAGGTCACGATCTTGCGGTCCGTGAGTTCGAGCCCCGCGTCAGGCTCTGGGCTGATGGCTCAGAGCCTGGAGCCTGTTTCCGATTCTGTGTCTCCCTCTCTCTCTGCCCCTCCCCCGTTCATGCTCTGTCTCTCTCTGTCCCAAAAATAAATAAAAAACGTTGAAAAAAAAATTAAAAAAAAAAATTAAAAAAAAAAAAAGAAGCAGAGGTGAGCGAGGGCAGGATGGGGCTGGTCTGGAGGGCAGTGTGGCAGTCTTGACACGGGTATGGACCCAGCTCTCCTGCCAGTGTGCAGTGTGACTGCTCCCTGAGGTGGACGGGGGCCGTGGGGAAGAAAGCCCTGCTTTACTAGACCCTAGCCTTTTGTGTGCCCAAGCAGACCTGCCGTGGGTCCCCTAACCAAGCAAAACCCAGAGGAGCAACCTCTCTTTCCGCTCCAGGCTCATCAGAGCACAGGAAGCCCACAGGTAGGAGCACCTCTGTGTGGACACTGGGCCACGATTAGAGTTCTGACATGGCCAAGGGCCATGGTGGTGAACTTTGTTCAGCAGGGCAGTGGCATAGGCAGTGAGGGAGGAGGCAGGCGTTGTCAAATGATCACCAGGATTTATGTGAATTATAGCTCGATAATGCTGTTTCAAAAACTTAATTTGTTTTGGGGTGCCTGGGTGGCTCAGTCGGTTAAGCGTCCAGCTTCAGCTCAGGTCATGATCTCGTGGCTTGTGGGTTCGAGCCCCGCGTCGGGCTCTGTGCTGGCAGGTTGGAGCCTGGAGCCTGCTTCGGATTCTGTGTCTCCCTCTCTCTGCCCCTTCCCCAGCTCCTGCTCTGTCTCTCTCAAAAATAAAAAACATTAAAAAAATTTTAACTTAGTTTTTTTAATTTTTTTTAAGTTTATTTATTTATTTTTGAGAGAGAGAAACAGAGTGAGTGGGGAAGGGGCAGAGAGAGAGGGAGAGAGAATGTCAAGCAGGCTCCACACTGTCAGCACGGAGCCCGATGTGGGGCTCAAACTCGCAGACCATGAGATCATGCCCTGAGCTGAAACCAAGAGTCGGACATTTAACTGACTGAGCCACCCAGGCGCCCCTCAAAAATTTAATTTGTGATTGTTCGTTGCTGGTTTATAGAAATACAACTGATTTTCATCTTTCGATCTTGTACCTTGAAAACTTACTAAACCCACCTATTAGTTTTAGCAGCTTTTTGTAGATTATGTTGGATTTTCTGCATACATGATCATGTCATGTGCAAATGCAAGTTTACTTTTTCCTTCTGAAATAAAATGACAACCAGGACTTACCTGTGGGTGCATGTTACACATCTTTTGGGGTTTCCCTGAAATACCTACAGAAATGGGGCTCTGCAAAGTGTTAGGTCTCCTGACTAAAGAGGCTGGTGTTCAGAGCTAGCAGGATTCAGCTTATTGTCATCATAGGCTGATGAAGTCAGTTATGGAGATCACAGTCCCTCCCCTTGGGGGGTGGGGCGGGGATTGTGATAATTCATGACATGAGAACTGTCAAGTGTCTGATGCAGAGCAGAATTTGGAGCCCCCAGAACTGTGCTCCCTATTGTCTGGAACAGACATTTAAATGTTTGAGGGGTGCCTGGGTGGCTCAGTCAGTTAAGCGTCTGACTTTGGCTCAGGTATGATCTCACAGTTCATGAGTTCCAGCCTGACGTCAGGCTCTGTGACCCCTCCCTCTTTCTATCCCTCCCCAGCTCACGCTCTGTCTCTATCAAAAATAAACAAACATTAAAAAAAACATTAAAAAACATTAAAAACATTTAAAAAAACATTAAAAATTTTTTAAAGATGTTTGATAATGGATTGCTACTGACTGAATGTGCCCCCCCCCAATATTCATATGTTGAAGGCTAACTCCCAATGTGATGGTATTTGGGGGGCCTAGGGGTGGTGATTAGGCCATGAGGGAGGCCCTCATGTATGGATTAGTGTCCTTATAAAAGAGACACTAGAGAGTTTCCGACCCCTCCCACCTTTTGAGGATACAGGTGTTTATGAACCAGGAAGCAAGTCCTTGCCAGACACCGAATCTGCTGATGCCTTGATCTTGGACTTTTCAGCCTCCAGAACCATAAGAGATAAATTTCTATTGTTTATAAGCCCCTCAGTCTCTGGTATTCTGTTACAGCAGCCTAAAAAGACTAAGTAAGATATGTGTTTTATTCAAAACAAGCATTTCAATAAAATCTACAAGTGTAAGTTTTTCAGTCTGGAAAACTGACTCTGCAATCCTAGTCTTAGACACTGATCATTACAAACCTATGAAATGCATAGAGATACAGATCGATCGATTGACAGATAATGGAGAATGCCACCACACCACCATTTACTCAAAAATAACTTGGAGACAATCTGAATACTCAGCAAAACCATAAAATGCTACGCGGCCCCTACAAACAACAGCGCTGTGCAGATACATCTTCATGATGCGTTTGCTGTGTATCCGAGTGAAAGAAGGTACAATATAGTACTAAAGAATAATCTCATTTTGGATTTTATAAATACATACATATAGGAAAATGTCTAGAAGAAAAGTATTTCAAATATTTACCTGATTATCCCTAAGGGGTGAAATAAAGAATAATGGGCACGTTTCCCCCCTGATTTTCCTTTTTGTCTCATCTGCATTTTCTTGCTTTTCAATAGCGAAAATTATAACAACAGTACAAACAACTACCATTTATGAAGCACATAGTTTGTGCCAAGCACTGTACGGAGGGCTTTCTATACATTTCCTTATCCAATCTTCACAACAACCCCGGAAGACAGGTGGTACTGCTTTGTAGGCAGGATTCTTTCCATCAAAAGCGACGGAATACCCACCTCCAGCTGATTCAAGCAAAGAAAGAGGATTCGTTACCTTGTGTCAGTGGAAAATCATGACTGGCATCACCACGAAGGGCTCAAAAGTTGTCCACCACAACTGGTTTCTCTTGGCTCTACTCTTCCGGAGCGCGTTCTCGTTGCGGAGCAAAAAACCTTTGCAGCAGGGACCGGGCCACCCTCACAGCCGCAAGGCTATGGAAAGGAAGTGGTTCACGGAAGCCCTAAGGAGGACTCCATTGGACTGGCTTGGGTCACATGACCGCCCACCAGCCAATCTCTGCTCAGGTGATGGATGCACTGATTGGCTTAAGCCCAGGTCACATGCCCGGACGCACCGAGCCCGGGAGTGAAATCGTGCTTCAGAGTGGGCAACACCTGGTTGCCCTAAAGCAGAAGCGGGTTAATGGATGCTGGCTGGAGGTCAAAACAAAACAAAACAAAACAAAACAAATAAACAGCGGCCATCCGCCACAATTATCATCTCAAACCTCCTGATGAGGAAACTGGAGTTCATCGATGGGAAATAGTTTGTTCAGAGTCACATGGATAGTAAGGGGGGGAGGGGGAGGACGACTTGAACCCTCACTGTCTAACTTGAAAGACCCTAAACTTATTTACTATGTGTTAGTGCCTTCCGTGATTGCTCGTCTATTCTTTTGATTAATTCAGAAACGAAACGAAACCATAAGCCCCTGGCAGTGGTTTTAGAGTACCTGGCTGGTTAAAGGTGCAGGCGGGGTCACAGCATGCCTGAAATGCTTGTGCCAACACTTCCTTCCAAGATGGTGACCATCCGGTTGCTTCGTGTCTTTCCATCAAGACAAGTTGCCAAGAGCAGCCCTGACGCCAGCAAATGGCAAGTGCCAATTCAGAAAAAAAGAGAAGATGCTCCAAACACACAAGTTATAATAACAGTATCTGATATTTATTGGTGACTTATCATGTGACAGGCATTGTGCTCTTGGTTCTTTGTGACCGCCTGTGGAAATGGGAACAGTTGCTGCCCTGTATTATAGATGAGGGAACTGAAGCACAGAGAGGGGAAGTTCCTTGTCACAGTCACCCAGCCTCTCAGGTGATGCCAGGCTTAGGTTGAGTCCGACTCCAAAGCCAACCCTTAGTCACAGGTTCTGATGCCTACCGTGGCACCTCTGCAACCAAGAGAGAATTTTAGTGGTACCTGCAGAGATCAGAACTGTAAAATACAAATGATAACTTAACTCTGAGTACGAAAGGAGCCAGGTGAGGCTAATGCCTGCGGTTGACGTCCTCATGGCATCTCCCTGGGCATTTTCCAGGGAAAGATTGTGCAATTGGGGCTGAGGCGCAGCATACAGCCTAGAAACCTGCTAAACGTTCTTTTTGTTGTGATTTCAGCCTTAATCATGAGTTTATAATTATTTTATATGGTAAAGGAAGTCATTACCAGTGAAAATAAATCCAACCTCTAAGTAGACCCTTAGTTTAAAAGGACGTTCAATTAGGAGAAGGTTCATGACGGGGCGCCTTGGTGGCTCAGTCAGTTAAGCATCTGACTTCAGCTCAGGTCATGATCTTGCAGTTTGTGAGTTGGACCCCTGCGTGGGGCTCTGTGCTGACAGCTCAGAGCCTGGAACCTGCTTCAGATTCTGTGTCTCCTTCTCTCTCTGCCCTTCCCCTTCTCACACTCTTTCTCTCTCGAAAATAAACAATAAAAAAAAGGAGAAGGTTCATGATACATTGTTAGTGATGTTTTTAAATGCAAACTACAGATATATATAGATATATATACTATATATGGCATATATATGTGTGTATATATATATATATATATATATATATCAAGATCTAAATGTTGTTTCTTTAAAAACAGATAGCCAGGGGCGCCTGGGTGGCGCAGTCGGTTAAGCGTCCGACTTCAGCCAGGTCACGATCTCGCGCTCCGTGAGTTCGAGCCCCGCGTCGGGCTCTGGGCTGATGGCTCAGAGCCTGGAGCCTGTTTCCGATTCTGTGTCTCCCTCTCTCTGCCCCTCCCCCGTTCATGCTCTGTCTCTCTCTGTCCCAAAAATAAATAAACGTTGAAAAAAAAAAAAAAACAGATAGCCATACATAAAAAAGACCAAAGGAATTAAAAGGCTAACCCTGGGCTCTAATATTATGGATTGTTTTTATTTTCCCATTTATGTTTTTCATATGTTCCAAATTTTCTATAATGAAGTAGATTGTATCCATAATTTAGAAATTATTGAAATTATTGAATTTTTTACAAAGGTTTCTGAGTATAAGAGTCATTAGACTTCCATAACACCCTGACACTTTGTTTTTCTTTTCTTTCTTCATTTATTTACTCATTCAACAAACATCCACTGGTTTCTGCTGTCCTGGGCTCATGCTCAGAGTGAATCAGATGCAGATTCCCTTGAGGAGCTCCCAGTGCAGCGGGTACGTACAGATGGACAGACAGGCAGTCCTTATACCATAATTGTGGTTCATCTCTGCACCCCAGTCCCTGGGATGGGGTCCAAAATAGAGTTAGGTACTCCAGAAATACTTATGAAAAAATGGGTGGAATCCACGGAGACATGAGTTCAAGTCCCAGCTCACAGAGTTCCTGTTCCCGCTTCTGCAAAATGGGGGGGGGGGGGGCAGGGGAAGATAATACCTACCTCGTGGGATTGTCTGAAGGCTCGATTTGCATGTGAAAAGTGTTCTATGCAATGCCTAGAAGTAGTACTAGGCCCTTAACAGAGAACAGAAACAGTTTATTTCCAATTGGGTAGATTATGACAGTGTGTAAAGTCTGGGGTCAGGCCTTCCTCTGCAAGTATCTGGAGCTTGACTAGAAAGAAATTTGATTTAAAATTTGGAGGAGAAAAGTTACCTAAAGGCACAGGAAAGAAAGAGAGGCAGAGATAGAAACTAGGCTTCTCATAATAATCCATATTTGTAGATCTGACTTGGAAAACCAGGCAAATATTTCACATAATCACAAAACAATGGGAGGGGCACCTAGGTGATTCAGTCAGTTAAGTGTCCAACTCTTGATTTGGGCTCCGGTCGTGATCTTGAAGTTCTTGAGTTTGGGCCCCACCTTGGGCTCCATGCTGACGGTGTGGAGCCTGTTTGGGATTCTCTCTCTCACCCTCTCTCTCTCTGCTCCCCCCCCCCCCCCCGCTCACACTCATGCGCTGTCTTAATGTCAACTGTTTCAAAAAGAAACTCCAAGTATCAAAAGCAAAACAAACAAACAAAAAGCTAACTTATGGTAAGTTGTGATAACCACATGCAGAGGAATGACTCCAGGACTAAAGCACAGTAATTTTGACTGTCTATCCCTAATTAGATATTCCCTTAAGGCAAAGCAAAAATAAACAAACAAACTGCAAATGAAAAAAATCAACAATTATATTGTTGGTGGTACTGGGAGTTTTTATCTGAGAATGTTATGCAGAAGTGGGGCTCAGTGAGTAAGTGTATCTTTCACTGGGAACTGGAGAAAAGGACACCCAGCCTGGAGAAAGGATATACAGATATAAAATGAATGAGGCTAAGTAGAAACACTGTAGTAATGAATTTAAATTAGAAGTATCAATATGGGGGCACCTGGGTGGCTCAGTTGGTTAAGCATCTGACTTCGGCTCAGGCCATGATCTCATGATTCATGAGTTTGAGCCCCACATCAGGCTCTCTGCTGTCAGCACAGAGCCGGCTTCAGATCCTCTGTCCCCCCCCTCTCTGCCCCTCCCTGACTTGCGCATGTGTGCATGCTCTCTCTCTCTCTCTCTCTCTCAAAAATAAATAAACATTAAAAGATTAAAATCAACATGAACACATGACATATTTTTCATAAAGCAATATATTTTTGAGCAGTTTTAGGTTTACAGAAAGTACAGAGAGTTCCCACATCCCCCTTCATCTCCCTCTCTCCCCAGGCTCCCCTTTTATTAACATCTTGCATTGTGAGATACATTTGTTACAATTGATGAGCCAATATTGATACATTATTATTAACTAAAGTCCACAGTTTACATCGGGTTTCACTTTGCCTTGTACCTCCTGTGGGTTTGGACAAATGTATAAGGACATGTTGCCACCACTATAGCATGGCACAGAATAGTTTTATTGCCCTAAAATCCTCTGTGCTCTGCTTATTCATCCCTTTATCCTTCCCCGTCTTCCCAACTCTGGGCAGTCACTGATATTTTTACCATCTTCATAGTTTTGCCTTTTCCAGGATGTCATGTAGCTGGAATCATATAGTATGTGGCCTTTTCAGATTGGCTTCTTTCACCCAGAAATATGCATTTAATTCTCTCTGTCTTTTCATGGCTTGATAGCTCATTTCTTTTTAGCACTAACATTCCACCGTATGGATGTATCACAGTTTATCTGTACACCTACTGAAGGGCATCTTGGTTGCTTTCGTGGTTTGCCAATTATGACTCAAAATATATTCTATCTTTTAAAAAAAAAACGTATTTCCTAGCTCTGTCCACTAAAAATGCCCAGAAACAATGACCAACCCAATAGCAATGAGCATCACTTAAACCTCAATTATGATCTCTAAATACCACTCCCCATTCAAAGGAGCTGGGGCTCCTTGGAGAAATAGCTGGTCCAGGTGGAAAATATACAAGATGAGTCTGGGGCATCTTGCTATTCCAAAAAAGCAAGGAAGTTATCAAAGTCTTCTGGGGTCGGGGGTGCCTGGGTGGCTCAGTCGGTTAAGCGCCTGACTCTTGATCTCGGCTCAAGTCTTGATCTCAGGGTCATGGGTACAAGCCCTGAGTTGGGCTCCATGCTGGATGTGGAGATTACTTAAAAGAGAAAAAAAAAAGTCTTCTGACGTCAAAAGGCCTCGGGGCCAACCCAAGAGGCTCTCTCTGGCCACATGAGATCATTCAGGCATCAATAAGAAGAAGAATTGCAAAGGATGGAAAAGAGCAAATGACATTGAATCCCTATGTCCATAATGATACTTTAAAAAGCTTAATAAGAAAATAACTCCAAGGATGTTACAAAAGAAAATCATTACTTGAAAACTATTACAGAATCAAGGCATTGTACACACTGAGTGATATGCAGGGTGTCATGTACCTCAGGATAATGAAAGTGTTGGTGACAAGTCCCCTTTTACAAGCATTCCAATGAATAAATGAAGAAGGAAGATAGAATTAGAAGATCATCATTGTGCCATCCCTAATGAAATAATGACCCTAGGCAGTGACTATCAACAACTGCTAATGTCACAAAAAGGGAGATCACAGATACTATGGGCCTCCTGACCGAAGGACACAACACCTCCTGTGAAGTATTATGGTCAAAAATTGAACCGGAATCTGATAAAGCCTCTGGATCTAGTTACAGGGAACACAGAGGACAGAGGACCACGTTAGAGAACTGCACAAGCAGCACAACCCACATTGCGGGGGGGGGGGGACCCTACAGGACAAACAACCAGGTCCCTTCAACAAATAAATGAAAAGGGTACAGATGTGAGGACAGAAAGAGGGCAAGGGAGAGAGAGAGAGAGAGAGAGAGAGACTACAGATTAAAAGAGACTTAAGAGACATATATGGTCTTTTTAATAAGGTGTAAAACCTTTATGAGACAATCAGGGAAATGTAAACATTGACGAGATGTGTGAAATGACAACAATTCCTCCAGGTGTGATAATGACATTATAACCACAATCTTTTTTTAAGATATCCTTATCATTCGGAAAGATATACCAAAATAGTTATGATTGAAATATCATAGAGTCGAAGATTTGCCAAACAATCCATTGGCACATTATTCTCTCGATTTTTATATATGTTTGAGATTTTCCAGAACAAACAAAAAAAAAACATACCAAAAATAAAAAAGCATCTCTCAACCGAGGCAGAGGCGGGACCTCTTGTGCCTCTGATGTTTTTATGTGGTCACCTTAACTGTGGCCTGAGTGGCTACTTTCTTTCCAATCCTCCTTCTTCCTTCTAAGTGTCTGTTGATGAGTTGGTTCTAACCCGCTGGAGCAGAGGTGCGCCTGGGTGACGCCCTCTCCCCCCATCAGCCTGCACCCTGGGAATAACCGCCAACCACTGGGTAGAGGGCACCAAGCTGGGTTTGGGCCCCAGCACTGGAGCCAAACTTTGCAAGAGTGAAGTAGGAACATTTTAAACCGAACCTTTCAGGACAGGCTCCTTTCTGGGTCATGTGCAGCACTGGGTGCTCACAGCCGGGTACAAGCCAGGTGGATAAAAGCAGGGTCATGTAATGATTAAGAGTCTGGGCTCTGAAAGACATTGGTTCAAATCCCAGCTCTCCCAGCATGTGCCTTCATCTGTCTGAGCCTCAGTTTCCCCACCTGTAGACTGAGAACAATACGAGTACCTTCCTCATAAGGCTGTTGTGTGGATTCAGGGTATGTGTGTGAAGCACTGAGCTCAGTGCCGGGCTGGAGTGGTACTCAACACACAGTGGCTGTCGTTGCTCCCGCTGCTGTTACTACTATTCTGTGTTCATTATTATATAGCCAGAATATAAAGTAGGGCCTTTCCCCCAAAATTATTCCTTATATTCGCTTCTTTACAGACTAGCTTGTATTATGGGGCACTTCCTTTTTTTATTTTATTATTTTATTTTTGAGAGAGAGAGAGAGACAGACAGAGCATGAGTTGGAGAGGGGCAGGGATTAAAGGAGACACAGAATCCAAACCAGGCTCCAGGCTCCAAGCTGTCAGCACAGAGGCCAATGCAGGGCTCAGACTCATGAACCATGAGATCATGACCTGAGTCAAAGTCAGACACTTAACTGAATGAGCCACCCAGGCGCCCCTATGGGGCACTCGCTCAATTATTTCATTTTGACCAATGCAATGCCATTTGGAAAAGATGCATAATCCTAAAAAAAAGGCTGCAATTCGTGCTCATTCTGGATGTTAATCACAGTAACCTGACCAATGGGCTAAAAGAGATAAAGTAATTTTGTGTAGCTTTGGAATTTCTCCTGTGGGTGTGGCCTTGCATAGGCAGGGGTTGGATACTGTTGCAAACAAGCCTTTTACGGTCCACTTAATAAAGCATTATAGAAACTGTACGGATTATGAATTTATACCGACTAGTATAACCTAATGGTATAATGTTTGGCAAATAGGTATTTGTGGTGTAGACAATTCCAGCACCACACATGAATTTGCATGTCAAACAACTTAGAGAGCAATGGGGACAAGTGCTTTGGGAAATGATGCTGGACATCTTTAAAAGTGGTTTAGTAAAGACAGCGGAGACAGACTCAAAAATGCAGGCAAAATGCAGGCAACACAAGCAAAAAATAGATAAATCAGATTTCAAGATTTAAAACGTCTGCTCACCAAAGTGCACAATCAACAGAATGAAAAGGCAACCCAACCATATGGGAGAAATTATTTGCAAATCATATACCTGATAAGGGGTTCATATCCAGAATATATAAAGAATTCCTACAACTCGGGGCACTGGGGTGGCTCAGTCAGTTAAGCATCCAACTTTGGCTCAGGTCATGATCTCATGGTTTGTGAGTTCGAGCCCCACTTCGGGCTCTCTGCTGTCAGCACGGAGCGAGCTTGGGGTCCTCTGTCCGCCCCCTCTCAGCCCCTACCCTGCTCACGCTCTCTCTCTCAAAAATAAATAAAAACATTAAAAAAAAAAAAGAATTCCTACAACACAACAATACAAAGAACCAAACACGGGCAAAAGACTGGAATAGACATTTCTCCAAAGAAGATACACAAACGGCCAGTGAACACATGAAAAGATGCTCGGCGTCACTATTCATTAGGGAAATGCAAATCAAAACTGCAGTGAGATACCTCCTCACACCCATTAGGATTTATTTCTTGGAATTTCTGAGACTACTTAATTTCAAATTCTTGCATTACTTTCTTTTTGTTATTATTTTTAATTGTGATAAGATACATATACATAACGTATACATATACATAACAGAAATTCCGAGAAATAAATCCAGATTTTTAAAATTGTTCCTCCGCCCCAATGCCCTGAAAACAGTTTTCCTTTTGCAGGGTCCCCTTGGGGCTGTCACCTTCCAGTTAGCCCCACGATGAGCTCCTACCATGGGAAGCTGGCCTGTGGGGCCTCTGCTCATACGTGGCAGACAAGGAGGCCTTGAGGGTGGATTCTGACAGTCACCGCCAGGCACTGGGTGCTTATGACTGGGACCAGTCCCCTGGCCACATCCACTTGTCACTTTGCATTGTGTGAGGCCATCACAAGGCCCCCAGGAGCTGCCTTTGTGGCTGTCATCAAGAATCCCCAGAGACCAGTCTCTTTTCTCACCCTCTCTCATTCTGATCCCCCAGGCCTCTTAGCTCTTCTCCATCCCCAACTCCCTGCTGCCTCAGTTTCCCCAGACTGCTACACCCTCCCCTAGAATCTAGCAGGCCCAAGTTTTCCTTTGCATCTTCTCTAGCATGGGCTGTGAGTCCAAGCATTTCCAATCCCATCCTTAGTGCTCTTGGGTAGAAGGGAAGGCAGTGAGGGGGACAAAGGAACTGAGAGGATCATTCAGTACCAACAGTGAGACTCATCCCATGCCTTGGGAACTCATTTCTTGCCTCAAGTCCTCAGCTGGTCTACACAGGAGAGGCAGACCCCCAAGCACCGAGCGAGCACAATGTGAACCGTGTTATATTTCAAGGGCACTTGTCCCCTCTCTGCTTCCACTGCTTTGACACTGAGTGGTGCCCTCTGCATCACTCCTTCCTGACCCTTCCTAGATTTCTCCCTGCGACTTCAGGGGGCATGGGGTGGGGGGGGAGGGCGGGGAGACAGATATTTCCATCTCACCACGAAGGAGAAATACATGTTGCTGAAAACATTGAAGAGGTAAACAAACCCAAGCTGGTCCAGGAAGCAAAAGAAGGTTTCTGGTGATGTCTACACCGAGGCAGGAAGGGTGAACAGGAGGAAGCTAGGAAAAGGGAGCAGAGAGAGCCTTCCAGACAAAAGGAACAGCCTGTTCAGACCCTGCAGGCAGGAGAGGGTGTGTGCTGTTTGAGAAGCTAAAACAAGGACAATGTGCTTGGTGAGTAACAGAGAGTAACAGGGAAGGAGGTAGAGATGAAGCCAGGGAAGTGGACACAGGCCAGGAGGCCTTGGAGGCCCCTGGGAGGATTCTAGACTTGGAAGCTTTTCCTGGGTTTGGAAAACCTCTTCCAGGGAGAATAGCTCTGCCAGGCAGATTGCGTGGGCTGAAGTGTAGGCGGAAACCAGGACGCAGGGATGGAATTTTCGGGCTTTTCTGTACACTGGGAACAGTTTTAGGGCTGTCTGGAACAGAACTCAACAGCATGCCAAGCTCACCACACTTCTAAGGCTGCCCAGCGCCTGCTGGGCATAAGGGCAGTGGCTACTGGCCTGGCTCGGCCGCTCAATGACCTTGAGCAAGGCATTTCCCCCACTCTGAGCCTCGCTTTCCCCATCCGCACAATGGGCACCAATACCAGCTGCCTCACAGGCTTGTTTTAGGCTTCCATGAGATCACAGGTGTGGCAGGCTTCACCAAGGGCCCGGTACAGTGAGTCACCGATAAGGGTGAATTGCTATCGTCACTGCTATGAGTGTTATGAGCGATGTTCGCGGCCTGTCCCAATTCCTGAAAAGCTGTTCTGTCTGTCGGTTGCTGGACTGTCTCAGACCGAATACTGCCAAGCCCTGGGACTGATATGCTCTCCTTTTTGCATAAATGTGCAAATTGCACTGAGGAGAGCCCCTCCTTCCACGGAGGGTCCAGCGGGGTTGCTTGGGGGACACATTCCAGAAAGAATAACTGTGTAACATGAAACCCTGAATCTGGAAACACAACCTCTATGGGAAATCAGAGGATAAGGTCTGCTCTGTGGACCGCCCAACCTCATTCCACACAAAAGGGATATTGAGACCCAAAGGCCTCGTCATTCGGCCTCCTGCCTACGGTCTCACCCCTCATCACAGCCAGAGAGACCTTCCTAAAAGAAATCAAACTTGACCGTGGTACCATGCTGTTTTAACCCTCCCATGTCTCCCCACTGCCCTCGGTTCAAGTTTATACTCCTCATCATGACCAACAATGCCATGTGGTCAGACTCCTGCCCGCACCCGCTACCACGTCCTTATTCCCACCCAGTCACACAGGCTTCCAATGGACCAAGTTCTTTCCTACCTCAGGATCTTTGCACCCCAATGACCCTCTTGCCCTCTCTACCAGGCCACTGCCAATTCTTCCAGATTCAAAGGCCCACAGATCTTGTTGAACCTCCAAATCATAATGGAAAGTAGTAATATCATTCCCCACTTTCCATTTGAAGAAACTGAGGCCCTGAGAACCACCCTGTGGCTCCTGAAACTAAGCCCCAAACCATGCTAGCCAGACTCCAGAATCTTTGCTCACCCAAGAGGAAGCACCAGGTTATACCTCCATCATAACAGCAAAGTAAAGGTGGCTCAGATAAGAGGCCTGAGTCAAGGAGCAGAGTGAGACCAATGGGGGAGAACAAAGACACTGAAGTCACAATTAATGCATTCAAAACCCAACATGGCCACTTGTACACCTGTGGTTTCAGGCAAGACATTTGACCTCTCTGAAGCTCAGTTTTCTCATCTGTGAAGTGGGGCGCGTTGTGAGTATTCAGGAACAACACAAAGGAAGTGCCCGGCATGTAGTAGATTCCCAGCAGATGGCATGACACCGCCCTCCCTTGATGCATCTGGGGAGGCCGCACCAGTCCAGACCAGCTCATCCCAGACTAGACTTGCATCACCCGAGGTTAGGCTGCTGGGGCCTGGGAACCATCCCTGCCCTGTTTTCTGTTTTGGGTTTTGTGTTTCCCAGCGTTTCCTTTGGAAAA
This sequence comes from Lynx rufus, assembly GCF_022079265.1. Taxonomy (NCBI): domain Eukaryota; kingdom Metazoa; phylum Chordata; class Mammalia; order Carnivora; family Felidae; genus Lynx; species Lynx rufus. Next base: position 85,428,251 of record NW_025814824.1, read on the forward strand.
AGTCCAGCTTCCTCCCTGCTGGAAGGAGGCAGGAGGGGATTGTTCACGCCTGGGCCTGGATGCCCAGGGGAGCTGTGTGGGGAGGTGACAAGAGCCCGGGGTTTGGAGTCCGGCCAGTCCAGGTTTGAATCCAGAATCTGACACTTCAATGCTGTGTGACCCCGGGTAAGTGACTTCACCTCTCTGCAGTGCTGATTTCCTCACCTGTTAAGAGGTCTCAGGATTTCTACCTCAGAGAGTATTGGATGCAGATGGGGGGACTGGGACGGGAGAAGATTCTAAATGCACTTCCCCAGCATACATAAAACGATTCCTTTTGAGGAGAAATTGAAGATGGGAAAGGAGCTATATAGGCTTACATCGGAGGTTACAACACGAATGCCCCCTGGTAAACAGAAGAGGGCAAGTGTCCGGGGGAAGGGGGAGGGGGAAAGACACAATTCAGCCCCACATTGTCGTCACCCTGCTGGAATGGAATAATCACCCAAGATGATCAGACCTCTGGTTTTTCAGGAGAAAAAAACCTGTATTTTCATCTAAAATCTCAGGATTAGAGTATGGTAAGGGATACATTGCTGTACGATTCCATTTATGCAAAATTCAAAAAGTGGCAAAACTCACATACGGTGATGGAAACCCAGATAGTGGTTTCCTTGGGAAGAAGGGTGTGGCATTCCTGGGAGGGAGCAGAAGGAGAGACTCTGGAGAGCTGGAAATAATCTCTTGATCTGGGTGCTGGGGACACAAGTGTGTCCGCTTTCTATTCTCATGCTTTGTGCGCTTCTTTATATGTATATTGCACTTCAATAAAAACGCTAAAACAATTTTAGAACAAATAAATCAAGGCTGTGGTTTTGGGCGGAGAGACGGGGGGGGCCAAACTGGATGCACCTGCAGGCTGCGTCCCAGGCACCAGCTGAACAAGGGCACCTGAAAACCCTGAACTGGTTCCTCACCCTGACAGAGAACCCCTGCTTTCCCAGCCACCCAGGAGAACACCCATCCTGCCCCAGCCCAGCTGCCCTGTCTGGAGAGAGCAGGAAGCCACATCCCTGTTCATCCTGCCTTTCAGCCAGATTCTGCTGAGCTCAAATTCTAGAGAAATAGGCATACTCTGCCACTTAAATGATCAGGCAATGCCCCCCGCCAAACACCCTGATTTATTATTCATTTTATTTCACCAAGAATACCCAGAGGACAGTAATCAAAAGGCAGGCAGAGTTCTGTTTCCAAAAAAACCTTTCTAGAATCTGGACTTCACCGAGCCTTCCCCCCAGCCCTGAGCGGCTCCTAGTCCGGAGCAGCAGCGAACCCAACGGCTAGAAACCCAATAAGCAGCAGCCCCAGTGCCCACGAGCCCCTGCGTGAGAGGGCCGGTGGCTGGCCGTGGGACTGCCCCCCGCTCCGCCCCCTCTGCCTGGTCCGGATATCTTGGCTTTATTTTTATTTTCACTCTCATTCTTTTCTTTTCTGAGGGCCAACAGAAGACGCACACGCCTCCTATATAAAGCGGCACTAGCCAAAACAAATGCACATCAAATGCATTTATTTGCACAGACACTCATAAAAACTTTACTAGACACCAAATAATTACAGGAAGGGGCAAACCTCCAACTCCGCCAATCCCCAGCGTTTTGAAGTGGATTTGAGATAAAGATCAAATAGGATGGGCGCTGGCCTCGGCATCACACCCAGCCCCCTTCCCCAGCCGCGGACCCTCAGGGTGGAGACCAATGAACTTTCTTGCTTTTGTGAATTTGTGTCCAATTCATATAAAATGTTTCTCTGCAAGTTATTCTTAGTGTCCTAATGGGGCTTTTATGGCTCCAAATTCAGTCCTTGGCTTTTCCTTTGTTCTGGCTCAGGTCCTTGGTAGGGGAAGCCCCTGGTTCTAGATGGACTGCTGAAATAACTCAGCCCATCCATTTGGCAAGAAATGCAAAGATTCTTGAGGAAAGTGCCTTTTAAAAAATAAATATAAATGGCACCTCGAGAGTCCTACAGGTCAGTTTTGATGCACTAGGCTGAACCCCCTCATTCTGTTGCCTTCCAAAGGCACTTCAGGCCCAGGCCCCACAGCCAGGGCAATTGGAGAAGGCTGTCTGTCCTGGGCATCTGGGCACCGCCTGGGGAATCTCCTGTGCCCCGCCCACAGCTGCCTAGATGGGAGTTTCACCTGCCCCAAAGGAAGATAAATGGCTGACCTCAGCATGTCTGTTTCCCCCTCAGGTCCTGGTTGGGAGAGGAGACAGCTGTGATTTCCCCAAGTCCCATGGACTCCCTTTTATCCAATTATTCACCAAATACTTCTAGAGGCCTACGATGTGCCAGGCACCGTGGTAAGAACTTAACATTTCATCCTCTCAACACTCCTGTGGGACAGAGGCTATTACTATGCCCCCTTTACAGATGAGGAAGCTGAGGTGCAAACAAAAGGCAGGACTTTCCGGAGTCCCACAGCCAGATCCTGAACCAGACCTTCGTAACTCCGAGACCTGCTTCTGACCGCTCCGAAGCACTGCCCGCAGGTAGAAGACCTTAGCTGTGGACCACCTGGCCAGGGCACTGTCCTTCTCCAAGCCCTGAGGACAGACAGAAGCCTCTAGATCTGAGCCTGATCTCCTAACCCTCCGGGAGGAATCCCAGGACTAATGACCCAGACTTTGCACTGAAAAGTCGTGGGTCTGTGGCCAGAGGCCCCACCAGCTGGTTGAGGAGGGGCTGGGCTGCAGGAGGACAGAAAGACTTTGCTGGGGCTCGGACAGTCCTCTACGTTGCATGCAGGCATGTACCAGCACACAGTCTCAGAGCCACACACCCTGTGTCTCACCAGCAAACTCTGCCTAAAATCCTGTCCCCTGCCACCTCCCTCTCACTAGCCTAGAAAACCCCAGATGGGAGAGTGAGAACCCATTCTCAGCCCTGAGTCTGGGGGACCCCAGTTTGACCCTGCCCCCAGTCATTCCTCTTTTTGGCCTTCCACCTGGCTCAGGGGCTCCGTGAGCCCTCCGCGGGCACAGGAAGATCATAGACACTTTCCTCTGGGCTGTGGGAAGGTGACCGGGTTGCCCATTACACGCATTCTTCTCTCTGCTAGCCGAGAAGTGCCTGAGCCTTTGCCACACGTGTCCTAGGGTCAAACATGCTGCGGTGCTCGGAAGAGAGCTCAGAAGAGAGCGTGGTTAGCACTGGCTCCAAAGGCCAGGCCACTCCACCTCTGATGTTGCTGTCCTGCTCCACTTCCAGAGCTCCCGGATCTCCGGATCCCAGCTGCCGCCAGGGAATAGCGGCCCCCAACCCAGGCTGAGTCTTGGGGTGGCTCTGGTCCAGTGTGCTTCCCGGATATCTGAGGATCGCTGGGGCCAGTGGTGCCGGGGCAGCGTGGGACAGGTCTGAGCACTCTGGCCTCCCGGACAGCCCTGACTCTCCTGGCACGCTGGAATCCTGCATCCCGTGCAGCTCCCCCCTCCGCGCGCCTTCCTGCTCCGCGGCACTCCGCCGGCTTTGCCCTGTACTGAGTCCCAGCCCTTGCTTCTGGCTGGGTTTGTAAACTGGGAAGGGACCTCTCCCTCCACTCAGTTCTGGTCAGAAGCACAGTCCAAGGAGGACAGACAGAATTCCACCGTGGGGAGGGAGGGGGTGGCCAGAGGGCCGCGTTGGGGACGGCCAGTAGCACAGGCAGGCGCAGAAAGTGCAAGTCCCCTAAAGAGAGGAGCAAGGGGGTGTAAGGAAGGGCTCCGTGGAGATGAAGCATCCGCAGGGTTGGGGGAGTTGGGACTCCCACCTAGAGCTTCCTTCTTGGTTCTTGCTTCCTTCCAAGGGATTCCAAACAGCCGGCTGGGTCTTTCCTTAGGTGGAGAAAATCCGAAGCTGTTTCTACGGCTGAAGTCCAAGCCACAGAGAATCCCGGATCAGCCGGAGCGCCTGGGTGCGGGCGGCCTCGGGCGTTGTGAGTACTGAACCGCCTAGGGGGGTGTCAGTGGGTGCCAGAAGGAGTGGGCTCCATTGCTCTGAGCGAGGTGCTGCTCACTGCCTAAGGGCAGTACCGGCCTCAGGGCCTAGGCCACTCCCTTCCAGCTAGCCACTTCCACAGGGCAAGCAGTGGGAAGGGCAGGCCCCGAGATTGTGCTTGAGAGAGACCTGGGTGCTCTGCGCATCTGTGTGCCAGGGACCTGGGACCGCAGACTCAGCTGGGGGAAAGAAGGACGCTGGGAGCAGGGACAAAGGGCAAAGAAAAGGACTTACATGGTGATCCAGACTGTGGGGGTGTGGCGAGGGGATGAATAGTCACTGGGCAGGGAGGACATGGAGAGGGACCCCAGTTTGTGGACCGAGCAGCCCCACTGCCACAGCGGGAAGAGCAGCCCATGCCTGGGTCTGGCCTGCACCCTGGCAGCCGAGAGTGGCTCTAAGCACAATCCCTGGCCTTTCCGACGTCGGCCCCGGTGGTGTGGGCTGTGACTCAGGCGGGCGTGCCAGCGTGATGTGCCAAGATTCTGTGCGCCCCGGGACAGACCAGCCGGGGTGCCAGAGCTGGGCGACTGGCGCGTCCTCCTACACTGAGACGTGGCTTTTGGGTGGCCCCGGGAATGCCACCCCCCGCAGTCGGGGGCTCTGACTCTTCCTGAACCAGCCTCAGGGTCAGAGAAGCCTCTGAGGTGGGGCCACAAGGGCCCCCATTTGGCCTAAGGGGAGAACTGTGCAGAGGAAGAGGCCGTCACAGGGAAGGTGGGGAGACAGGGAGAGGAGGATGGAACACTGCTCCCAGAGTGTGGTTCCGGGGTGAGTGTGCCAGGCCTGAGACCGGAAAGTATTCCCAAGTGTGCTCTGAAGGAGAAGGCAAGGGTCTGGGCCCGGAACCAGGACCCTTTTCGCCTACAGGCATCGGGTGCAGGGACGTAACGCTGCCAGCAGAGGGCAGAATGCGCCCGGTCGGTCTGCTTGTCCTGCACCAGGCTCTGCGCGCCCGAGTTTTGCCTGCCAGGCTTCTCCGGCAGCTGCCGCGCCCCCCCCCCCCCCCGATGCCCGAGGAAGGCGGCCCAGGCCCAGGCCCAAACTCGGGAGCGCAGGGCCTTACGGGCTGCTCAAGAACAAGGGACCAAGGGAGCGCGGAAGATGCTACACATCCACTCATCCACCGTGCTGGATAGAGACACACAAAGACGCGGAGAAATACACGGAGACACGAAACCGCGCTCGCAAACACAGACGGACACAACCACCGCCCCCCCCCCGCAAAAAACCCCAAAACTCTGAGATACAAGCAAACACACAGAATCATCCAGAAACTCGTAGATACACTCAGACACACAAAGGTGACCGGAAGACACAAAAGAAAAGTATCCCACAGACACAATACAGAGGTTGAGAGACACACAAAGACGTCGGCACCCACATACAAGGACCCGGGGACACACACAAAGACCTACAAAAACACAGAAGATACAGAAGCATGTTAGGAACTGCAGATGCGCGCGCGCGCACACACACAGACACACACACGTGGGAATCACACCCAGATGCACAGATTCACACACTCCAAACCCACAAAGTCTCGGGCACACATAAATATTGCATTGCACAGAGACACGGTGCACAGGCATGCAACAGACTCCGAGGCGGGAGCATCGACACGCACAGACACACACAGATACCCACCGACACACACGCAGGTACTGGGGTGGGGCGGGAGCTATCTAATCCTCCACAAAGCCGGGCCCTTCCGCGGGGCCCCGCGGCATAGGGGGCCACTTCTGACCAAGCCTCTGGCAGGCTCCAAATCCGATCCGCCCTCTCGCCTCCAGCGGGGTCAGGGGACCCGCCTCCCATGCCCTCCGCCCCCGCCCCGCTCCGCACCGCTGCTCCGTTCCGGGAGGGGCCGGGGGCCGCCCCGCAGCGGCTCGAGGGGTCAGTCCGCGCCTGCCCCCCTTGCTCCTGGGCGCGCCGCGCCTCTGGTGGAGACCCAGGAGCCGAAGACACGGCCAGCCCAGGCGCGATGCACTGCAGCCAAACGCAGCGGCCCGCGCACCGAGCGCGGTGCCAGGCGGGGTGGGTGCCAGGCCCAGCGTGCGCGGGAGTCGGCTGCTCGGTCTTACCGGCCTTTTACTCCTCAGCGCCAAAGCCCACTTTGCCCAATATGACCAGGGCGCTGTCCCTGTCAGGTGCGGCCTACAGACCCCTAGCCCGGCCCCTCCGTCACCAAAAGTAGCCTATCCCAGCGGCCAATCCCGTTTCCATCGAGCAACCGAACACACATCGTCCTGGGCCTTCAGTTACCGACCTCCGGGCCACCACCCTCTACCCGTGCAACTAGAAATCCCGCGAGGCCAGGTTCTCATTCAATGCCCCCGCCTCTGCCCGGGACCCCTCTCTCAGACCTAATCGTCCTCTAAACTCTCCCTGCCTGAACCCGGGCCTGACCCTCCTCGCCTGCCCAGTGTTCCCCATCCTTGATTCCGGGACACTTTCAGGACCTTCGCTTACCCCTCCACCCAATCCCTGCCACGCCTGAATCTTTTCCGGACCCCTCACCCCCAACCCCCAATCCGGGACCCAGTCCCCCTCTCCCTGGGCCAGGACTCCCCATTTGGTCAGTCCTGGGCCAGCAGCCCTTCCCTCCTGTCGGTCTCCGTCCCTCAATCCTGCAGCCAGCCCCTCCGCGGACCAAAACGGCCCTGGGAAGGCGCCGCCGCCCAGGGGACGCCAACTCAGCCCGGAGCGACCTACCTCGGCCGACAGACGGGGTCCCCAGGCGGCCACTCCCGGCCGGCGCCTTCCCCTGGTGGAGCCGCTGCGCTCCCCGCCGTCCGCGCAGTCTGGCCTCGCATGGGGCCACTCCGCTTAGCGCTGAAGCTTTACAAAATATTAATAATAAAGAAAGCGAGAAAGAAAAAAAGAAAGCCTTCATTCCCCAACTCCCAAATCAATTTTTCAAAGGGGTGGGGCAGAAGGATTCGTTTCGAAGGTGACCCAAACTTCTGCAAAAGGCCAGCGGGCGCTCGGCCTGGCTGGGGCGCCGGGGGCCCGCGCTCCAGGCCAGGCGCGGAGCGGGGCGCAAGCTGGGGGCGCGGGGAGCCCTCCCGCGGGGGGTGGGGGGGCGGCGACGGCACTATTTGACGTGGAGCCGCCGGCTCATCCCGGCGCAGGGATACGAGGCGCACCAATGAGTTCAAATGTCAGGAAGTTTGAGGAGGGGTGAGGCGGCTCCCGGCCGTAGTATCCCTCCGCCGCCTGCCCCAGCTCTAAACCCAGCGGCTCCTCGGGCGCACCATGGCACTGGAGTAGTGCGGGGAGCGCGCCTGGAGCCCCGCGGCCCGCTGCGCCCCGCCCGGGACCCCGCTGCGCCGCCCGCGCCCCCCCAGCCCGCGGGGCCGCCCCTGCACCCCCGCCCCCTCCCCCGCCCGCCGCCTCCGCCGCCGCCGCCGCCGCCGCCGCCGTCTCCTCCCCGCGGCTCCGTCTGCCGCCGCCGCCGCAGCCCGGCTCCGGGGCTGACAAGCAGGTGACAGAGGAGCCGGCGCGCGTGGCTGCGAGTGCCCGGGAGAACGCGGCGCGGACTGCAGCCGCCCGGGCCCGCCCGCACGACGCCGGGGCCCGGGGCCAGCGCGTCGGCGCTCCACGCTCGCCGGGGGCGGCCGGTGGCCCCAGCCGCAGCCCCAACCCCGCGGGGGCCGCGCCTCCCCGGCTCCGGGGCCGCGGCGGCGGCGAGCGGGCAGGCGGGCGGGCCGGCGAGCACCCTGGCCGGCGGGGCCCGCGGCGCGCCCCGCGTCCCATGGATATAGCAACAGGTCCCGAGTCGCTGGAGAGGTGCTTCCCCCGCGGGCAGACGGACTGCGCCAAGATGCTGGACGGCATCAAGATGGAGGAGCACGCCCTGCGCCCCGGGCCCGCCACTCTGGGGGTGCTGCTGGGTGAGTGCGGGGTCAGAACGCCCGAGTGGTCATGGGCAGGGGACAGGGGCATCCTCCTGAGGTGGACACAGGCGTCTAGACCAACGGAATAAGGAAATGTTTTGCAGGACATGGGGGTGCGGGGGACACAGACTAGACTCCTGCAGTGATCGCTAGAGGGGCAACAGGCACCCCTAAACAGGCATGCTGGAGGGACAGAGATTTGCAGGAGCACCACCTAGGAGGAGGGAGGCCAGGACAGCTCCAGCTGCCACCCACCATCCTCACTGGGCCTTGGTGCTGGAGCTGCCACTCCCGAGGGGGCAGGAGGCGGTCGGCAAGGGTGATGGAAGACCCAAGTAGTCACCTTAGCAAGCTTGGGAGTGGTGCCAGGCTGCTTGATGGAAGGCGCCTCTAAAAGAAAAATGTCCCTTGGGCCACCTGGGTTTTGGGGAGGTTGGGGGCAGAAGACCATGAATGCCACCGTGGGGCGTGTCAGCCAGCAAGCGCCCCAACCTCACTTCGCCTGCCTCGGTCCCAGCCGGCTACCCCGCGCCTTGCCGGGTTCTCGTATGTAGTAACACCAAGCGCTGGATCTCCGGAGGAAGGGAGAGTTGCAGCGCCGAGCCAAGGCTCGAGACCCGCGGCCTCTCCGCGAGGGAGTCCGCGGGCTGGGACGAACCAGCGGAGGCTGCCCGGTCCCCGGTGCGGCGGCCGGGGGAGCGCAGGCGGCGGGCGGCGCTCCCGGGTTGCCTTCGCGCTTGGGGCCCTGGCTGTGGGCACCGCGCGGCCCGGACGCCAGGCTGGTCGGCGCTGACGGCCCGGCTCTTGCCCTGTGCGCTGCAGGCTCCGACTGCCCGCATCCCGCCGTCTGCGAGGGCTGCCAGCGGCCCATCTCCGACCGCTTCCTGATGCGAGTCAACGAATCGTCCTGGCACGAGGAGTGTTTGCAGTGCGCGGCGTGTCAGCAAGCCCTCACCACCAGCTGCTACTTCCGGGATCGGAAACTGTACTGCAAACAAGACTACCAACAGTAAGCGCCTCTCGTCCTCCTCATTCCCCGCCGCCGCCCGGCACTCGAGCCCGGCCGCCCCCACTGCCAGGCCAGGCCCGGCCCGTGTCAGCCCAACCGCTGGCTCTGCGCGCCGCTGGGCCCGTCAGCTCCGAGGGCTGCGCAGGCTGCGCGTCTCCCGGCAGGGACGAACGGTCCCAGCCTGGCCGCCACTGGTGGGGTGGCCGGGAGCTTGCGGCGGTCCCTAGTTGCCATCTTTTGTCCGGAAACCTGTACTGGTTGGGGTACAGGACAAGGCCCTTGGCCAACTAGGGGATACCATCCCTCCGTCCAGGGACAGGGCCTGACCCCACCAAGGCCTAAATTGGGGACCAAGAATTGATTTCCAAACGAAAACAGTGCTTTAGGGAGCCAGGCCTTGGCGGTATGCTTCCCAAAAGTAGGGTTTTATGGGGGGTTCGGATTCCTGGAGCAAGCAAGTGGAGTTGGGAAGGGGGGGGTGCTGAACTCCCCGAGCAGCTGGGGATGCCTCCTTCCTACCTTGCTGCCTGTTGTACTTTTAGTCCCTGATAGAAAAGGGTGTCCATTCTCTTCAAACCGTTCCATGCGGGAATTTTTCACTTAAAATTCCTGCTGGCTGAAGAAGCTGTCTGGGAAGAGGACCTCAAGAGGTGGCAAACCACAATCTGGGGCTCCTGGAAGGTCGGGGATGGGGGGGGCAGATGGTGAAGGACTGCCCAAGTCAGCCTTCCCCAGCAGGCCTTCTTTCTTGCAGAGTGTTTGTGTTGGAGAAGGGGGGTGGTCTGCTCTGCCCTGGCATAGCCTAAGCCTCGGGGTTGAGTCCAGAGACTATGGGTTGAGCCCTACCTACTGACTTTTGTTTTTAGCTGAGACTATGGATTTGGCTTGCAAGGTGCTGGGACAGTTAAGAGTAAAAGCAGGTTTTTTCTTTTGACCCTCTGGTTTTTGTGCCTGGCAGTGTGATTAGGAGGGAGGCAGAGAGGAGCAACAGACGAAAAGGGGGTGTGGGGATCCCCAGGGAGGCATTGTGGAGACCAGTGTGGGTGCCTTCGAGAACTTTCTAGTGAGGTCTGGAAGACCCTTTTAGATGGGCGTGCAGGATGGGTAGGCTCTCAGATGGTTCGGGGCTCAGAAGGGGCTGTGTGTGCCCAAGCTTCCAGGAAAAGGTTAGGCTAACCAATGCCTGTGATGATTGCAGCCTCCCTAGCTGCCCAAGGACTGTTCCTAATTCCAGGCCCCGATGGGAAGTGGAGAGGCTGGGGTGCCCCTTCTCCATCTCTCTAGCTGCTTGGCTGAGACCTAGAAATAGCGGGCTGCAAGCCAGACCCCTGAAGAAGGTATTAGGTTCTTACTCTGAAAGGTTCTGGCTGAGTCCCACGGCAGTGCCTAACCTGGCTGTGCTCCCCTGGTCTGGAGGTCCAAGAGGACCTGCTCTTTGCACCTTGCTCTTCTTGTCCACTGGGGGCTCTGCCGACAGGAATTGGGGTACATTTCAGAGAGGCGACTTTTTTTGCTGATCCCAGAATCCAGCCGAGACCTCTCTCTCTCTCTCTCTCTGTCTGGAGCACCCCAAATCAGGCACATTGCCGTTGGTCGGGTTTGTGCTGTGCCTGGACTGATAGGATTCCAGTTCCGGGAGAAAGTGTGGCCGCCAGTCAGCTCTACCACAGGCAGGCATAGACCAGCACAAATAAAATGGGGAAAGTAGTTTGAGGTGGATATGGTTGGGGGCTTTGGTCTGGGCGAGGGGCAGGGCTCACCAGCCTCCAGCCTACCCATGTCCTGCTGGCCTGCACCTCTTCCTACCTGACCCTTAGCTCAGCTCTAGCAGTGCTTCTTCCAGCTCCGCCACCGGCCTGGATGACTCAACATGTGGGGGCAGGAGGCCGAGGAAACTGGAAATGGCCCTCCAAGGCATTTGTGCAGATTTGGGGGATTTTTTTTTTTTTAAACATACTGGAAGGACCCTTTCCAGCCGCTTATACATATCTGCCAGGTCTCTTCCGCTCCCCCTCAATCCTTTATGGAACTTGTGTTTAAAACAAGGAGATGATGCCCCCTGGTTTTTCGGAGCACAGAACTCTAAAGTCACAAGATTTGAGCAGGATGTTCCCTTAGAGCAGAGCGGTCCACCTCCTAATTTTACAAAACAATTAAACAGTTGCAATGGCTTTGTTGAAAGTATATTTGTTTAAAAAAGAAACAAGGCGCCGGAGAGCTGGATGCTTCAATGCAGTCGGGATGTGTTTGCGGGGGAATTTTGGTGCTGGGCGAATCTCAGGTCTGGAGTTCCGAGCCTGGGTCCAGCTAGGCGGCAGCCTCCAGGCGGGCATTATTCACGCCCCTCACGGTGCCCTCCTCCTCCCTCGCCCCCTCTTTCTTCCAATAAGGCCAATTAGGTATCTGCACTAGGCCGGCCAGTTGGGGGCTGAGGAGGGGTTGTTATCAAGACAATCCCGTGGACAAATACCCCGGGCGGGTCTCGCCTCAGCGTTTCTCAGGGAGAGCCAGTGCAGCGAGGCAGGCAGGGGCTCACTGGGGAAGCGATGTTCTTTGCACAATAAAAGTGTGTTTCACGATTTATTTTTTTCCTTTGAGGATCGCAGATGCGTATTTATTGCATCTGTGCGTAAATGCTTTTAAGACGAGAATCCAGGCAAGGGGGCGCAGAAACGTGCCTTCTCGATTTTGTGCAGCCTGTGTGTCAGTGGTATAGGGAAGTTAACACACCATCCCCCGCCCCCCAGTAACTTTTGAAAAATATGTCCTCGCCCGGTGAGGAGCTGCGGGGTTCGGTCCTTAGAAAGAGGTTGCTATTTTTATTAAGCGTCTCTTCTTCCTTTCGATTTGTTTTCAAGATCCGGGACACCCAGAAGCGCAACGTTATTTTACGCACCACGGGGGTGATTAATTGACGTTCGGGCACATTTAATACTATTTGCTAAAATGCACCCGCACGTCCTGGACGGATGCAACAGAGCGCGCGGGCCACGGCATTTGGGCAATTTCACGCGTAACTCGAAAAGTTTACTTTTTCTCCGTACGTGTTTTCTGGAGGGCTCTTTCTTTAAAAAGGCGGGGGGGGGGGCGTCGGATCGTTTTGCGCCCGAGGCTCTGGCCCCTCGGCAGCCGGAGCTCCTTCTCCGACAGAAAACCAGGTTAGAAGCCGGGAGGAAACGGGGCCTCCAAACGCAAAATCACGGACACCTCGCTCTCCTTCCTCCTCCTGGGAACACATGAAAAAAAAAATTTTTTTTTAATGACAACATAATGCCCCCCCGCGCCCCATTTTTTTTCTTGGTGGCTTTGGCCAAGTAGAATTATGTAAGTCCCCTTTCTTGCCGTCTGTCGCTCGTCTGGAAAGCGTTTCTATCCTGAGGAGGTGGCGAATTCCTGGAGGAGGCTCCGGAAGGGGGGAGGGTCGGTGGGAGAGTCCAAAAATCTGTCACAAAATGGAGTCTAATCGCTTGTAAGACAGCTCCCAGGCCGGGCGACCCGAGATTCGTTGGTGTGCGAGCGGGACCCTGCGCGCGCCGGAGGACGCGGTGCTCCTGCTCGGGCCACGCTCCCACCTCGGCGTCCTGGGCTGGCGGCGCCCTTCCGCCGGCCGGGCCTGCCCGGGCGGCCTCGCCTCTCGGCGCGCAGAGTTACAGGGCTCCGCTGAGCCTGCGAGGGTCCCCTTGGGCTCCCCTGCCCAGGTAGGATGCGCCCACCCGCGGAAGGGGGAGCAGCGAGACTTGGAGTTTCAGAAAAAACTGAGTCCTGGGGTGGGTTGTTTTGTTTTGTTTTGTTTTTTGGTAAATCCACCCCAGCTGGCTGCAGCTCCCGTGGCCCAACCTGGCTCTTCGCAGCGCATTCCTCTCCTTGGAAGTGTTTACACCGGGAAAGGCCTTCCAGGGAGGCTCACCTCTCCTCAGAGCCCCAGCACTGGCACAGCAGGGGTGTGGCACAGCCCAGGGAGAGCAAAGTCAGGCTCCAGCCTTTTCTGCCTGCTCTTCCTCCCAGCTTGGAAGGACTCCTATAGGCCTTACTGCGGGGTGCCAGTTACCAGTAGGCATCCTCTACCAGTAGGCATCCCAGCTGGCATGGCCCCCATGCATCTAACCCGGAGCGGCAGACATCCCGGCCCACACCCTGAGGTAGAGGGCCTGTCCTGGAAATGGGTCTGCTCGGAAGGCAAAGCCAGCGCTTTGCCGTATAAAAAGGCCTCCGTAGTGTCCTTCCTGGGGCTTCAAGGGCCGAAGGGCTCACTGTGTCAGCCCGAGTGTGGGGACCCTCTGGCCCTTGGGAAGGCACCCCCCACTTAACCCCCCCCCCGCCAGCACCCTGATTGCAGGTAGAAGAGTAAGCAAAGGGCTTCCTGAAGCTGCGGTCATCTGCTGCTGAACGGAGGCATTATTCATAGCTGACTCCTGGCTCACCCTGTATTCCCCAGGCTCTGGGCTAACGCAGCCTAATTTATTTGCAGGATTTTTCTTGAGTAGGAGAAGAAGGCTGTGAGGATTTCCTCTGGGGTATGTGACTGTCGACCCTCAGCTCCCTCCCGTCCTGCCCCTTGGAGCCAGGCTTAGGGCCACACAGTTCTGGCATCTACCTGAGCCGCTTCTGTAAAATGGGGACATATCCACCTGGGAGAAAGGATTCTAATAAGGATTCGAGATAACATGCCCCAAAGGACCTGGCATCTTGCCTAGCATGTTGTTAATACTCTGGAAATTATTGTTGTCGCTATTATCACCATCAGTGTGGCAAGAATGTCTTGTCGCCGAAGACATACCAAACTGCCTCTGTGTTCCATGCCAGAGCAAGGTGCAGCTGGCATGGTAGGCTTGCCGTGAACCTCTCTGTGCAGGGAAGATGAGGAGCGCCCCTGGGAAAATCGCCGCCTTTGCCTGAGTGGGGCACTGTGAGGGCCAACGCTCCTTCAGTGATGAAAAGAACTCTAGGTTCTGAGACAGAACTGGATTCACCTCCCAGCCCCACCATTCAGCAGCCGTGTGATCTTAGCCAAGTGACGACCTGTCTCTGAGCCCCAGGTTCTCCATCAGCAAATTAGGAGTGATGATACAACATCCCGGGGTGGGTGGAAGGACAGCACGAGGTATCTGGTGAGGCTGCAGTAAGTGTTCCAGACTCCATGGGATCCAGTATCGTCCTCACGACCTCCAGAGAGGCAGGAAAACTGATTGTAGAGGTCAGGACAAATGCCACCTGTGCATGATCGGGAAGGGCAGGTATCAGGATGAGCCTGGTGTTCTGGCCTGTTTCTCTTTGGGGCAGGGGTGCGTGAGAGGGAGTGGAAGTTGGTCCAGAGCGAAGATCTTTCCACTGGGGAGCAACTGGAATCTCTGGAGTCTGAGTACAGCTTGGAAAATCCTACACAGAAGTATAATTTCATATTTGGAAAACCCTTCGTGCTTGCTGTTTTTTTGTGATTCAAATGGCGCGGGGGGGGGGGGTGCTGACATCTCTGAGGATGAGGGGGAGATTCAAAGGCAGGGTGGGGGGGGGAACGTGAGGGGAAGAGATCTAGGGATCTGTACCTTTCTCAGAAGATGAGGTTTAAAAGGTAGAGAAACACCAGCTCAGGTGGTCAGAAGGATCCTCCAGCCCACAGAGGTCTGTTCTGTCCATGATGGGCTGGCGCAGTTCTTGCCCAGGGAATTTCCTCTGTCCTGTGGCCATGAGGGTTTTAAAACAGAATGGGGGGGGGGGAGTCCCAGTCCTACTATGGCATTAGTTAGGCTGAGGACTGGAGGATACACTCAGCGACATGAGTTGTAACTTCCAATTCGTTGGACACCGCAATCAGGCCTCAGCTTCAAGGGAGGGAGGAAGAAAGGGATGGTCCACTCATCCAAGGAGCCCGTGTGAGCTGTCAGTCAGTTGGGGGTGCAGGAGGACCCAAAACTCTTGGCTTTCTGGCCGACCCAGCCCTCTCCATCTCCCAGATTCTGTGCTGATGGCAGCAGAGAGCAAAACCAAAATTATATATATTTATTGCTACTGCAGTCAGAAGTGGGGAGGCGGTGGTAGTGAGGGGAGGGTAAGGCTGAAAACCATATTTGAAAAAGTTGATTCACGAAGGCAGAGGAAGCAAAGTGGCAGACGTTTGCCATTTCATCGACCGGCTGGTGTTCTCCATTCATGTCATAAATGTCTCCTGTCATTTGAAGCCAAAAGCAACATGATTTGGTTCCCCGGTGGCCTATAGGGTTTTTCTCTTTTTTTTGCAGTAAATGTTTATTTGTTAATAATATACTTTAAACAGCCTAGCCTTGACCTCAAGTCTCCCGAAGCATCCATCTTCTCTCAGAAAAATCTTTCAAGGTTTGTGTAATTTTGGGGGGAAGGTGTAACTGACGGGGCAGTGAAGGGCCTGTGTTTGCTTTAACTACTGCTGCCTTGTGGAGTAGTGGGGTATAAGGGGCCACTGTGCTCCGAATGGCAACTTTCTTGGGTTTCAGGCCTGGCTGACAGCACTTCCTCACTGCCCTTTACCTTTGCTTCGCCTGATCAGAACAAATAAATTTCTGCGAGGGCCCTTCCTTTGTTATTCCCGGGGCAATATTGTATCCATTTCTGTTCAACTTCTTGACTGGCAGCCACTGGACCTGCCCTGTCAACCCTGGGGCCCTGAAGGGGGGTTGTGGGGAGTACAGGGGTCCGGGGGATATGTGAGTACATGGGGCGGCGGGTGGGGGGGGGGCTTTGTCTCCATCGGGAGCCTGGCTCAGACTGGCCCCCGGACCGAGTGTGCTGGCTGATGGCAGGAGCACCTGGCTGGCCCTGCACTTGGTGAACTGGGGGAAGTGTTGCTGAAGGAAAAACCTAGTTCCTGGAGTTTGGTTCCAGAAGAAACAAAGATGTTTGCTTCCTGGCGGCCCGTGCTTAAGAGGTTTCCCTGGGAACTGTGAGGTGGCTGCCAGCCGGGGAGGGTTCTGAGGGCTGCTGGGAGCAACAGAGGTGCCCACCGGGGCTGGCAGGCGTGAGGAGACCCCCGAGCTGCCAGCTAGATGCAGAAAGCTGAGATAGCATGCTGGACCGCCGGATGCCCAGGATTCCCCTTACCCCAACCCCCGGGCACCTCTGTTGGGTGCTGGCGAAGCAGTGACGGGAGAGAAGCAGGAGCCGTGGGTCAGGACAAGCTGGGTGTGACTGCTCTTCCCCCTTCTCCCACCTCCTGGTTTCCTCCGGGACTCCGTGACTGTTGTCATGTGATTCCTGAATCGCCATAGTTACGGGGCTGTCGGGGTCTGGGCGCCTGCCCAGGCCTGGAGCTGCCCGAGCCTGTGGAGATGGAGAGGACCAAGGTGCTCTGGGAGCCACCTCCTGAGAATGGAGAGCCTCCTGGGTGGGGCACATTTTCTCACACTTTCTCAAAGGAAAGTACAAAATTGCAAGTCCAGGTCGGGGATCCAGGCGGGGATCCAGAATGTCTCTGGTTCTTGTGACACAAGCCAAAGACCTTTAGGTAAGGCTCTTCTTGAGCCTCAGTTTCCTCCTCTGTGAAACAGGGGTGATAATTACAATCTCACAGGATAAAGGGAATCAACCTCTGGGGATAAAGTGAAACAAACCCAAAGGTGCCAGCCTGCATTGGGCACTCAGTCAATGTATATTTCCTTCCTGCCTGCCTGCCTGCCTGCCTGGGAAGTGAGCTGGAGACGCCCTGCCTGGCAGGAATGCATTGTCTGCCTTTCAGAGCAGGCCCAGAGAGTGTAGCCTCCTAAACAGGCCTCCCAGAGTGGCCTAGCCCACCCTCCTCCTGCTCCTTACCCAGGTCTGTGGCCTGTGGTTTGAATTTTTCCCTTGAAAAGGTAATGGGACAGGTCTGGCTGTCAGAAACTGGTCCTTGGAGGCAGGCAGGCAGGCAGCAGCCTCTGGATGACTCCCCATTGCTACTGAGGCACATAGGTCCTGCCTTTAGCCAGCCTTCTCTTGAACATGGCCAGTGTAGCTGTGAACTCCCAGGAGCAGAGCCTTCTTGACCTCAGAGGGGCAGGCTGAAGCAGTACATCTAGAAAGAAAAGGAACGGACATTTCTTGAGTGCCGCGATGTGTACTGACCTTTATTGCTCTAGGTCCCTGGATAGGTGAGAAAACCGAGGTGGAGAGAGTTGTAACTTCTCTCAGGTCCAGGGTTTCTCTGTAGCACAATTTTCCCAGGTGGGTCTAACTCCCAAAGCTGATGGCATCCCTAAGTCCTCAAGTTCTACTCTCCCTGAAGCCCCAGATTCTGCTCTGGGCAACTGTGATTCTCCTTAGAGCACCCAGCCTGAAAGGTGTGGGGGTGGGGGCGGTTACTGCCGCAGGGTTGGAAGGGCTTGGGGTTGGGGGTCACTGCCCTCTTCGCACTAGAATGTCCGTGTAGGGCCAGCCCTTGCCAGAGAAGGAAAAAGGTTAGAATAACTGCCTTTCCCCGGTGGTGAGCTTCCTTCCCCGCCAGAGGCGCGCACGGGCGGGGCGGCTCCCCGAGGTCTCCACCCGTGCCCTCCTCCAGGCCCACCTCTTGGAGGGTTCCTGCCCCTCGTTCTTCTCATTCCCCAAGTCGGGCAGCGCGGTGCACAAGCTCCTAGGCTCTGGGGCTCCTCAGCTGAGCCGCGGGCGCCAGCAGCGGTTGATGAATTTCGGTGTCACCAGGGGTTTAGCCCGGATTTGGGAACCGCGCGCTCTAATACGCGCACACGGTCCTGCCCTTTCTAAAGCGCAGCCCTTTCACCCAGCCGCTGATTTATGAAGGAATCCGATCCTGGGACGGGCTGGGCTGGAGCCGGGAACCCGGGCCCCTGCTGCAACCTTCGGACTCCTTCGTGTTTCGGGGGCCCTTGGTGGCTCCCGGTGCTTTCCTAGGCTGGACTTGGGGCGCCGTGCCGGGTGGGGTCTTCCACAACCCAGGAGGAGCGAGTCCTCTCGGAGCCACTTAAACCCGCTGGAAGGGAGAGAGGCCGGTGGAGAGAGTTTCCATTTTCTTTCGGATTTGAGCAAAGCCCTCGCCCCTCCCCAAGCCCTCCCGCCGACCCCCTCGGGCAGGCCCAAAAGCAGCGGGTTCGGGAGGTTTGTTTATCGAGAGCACAGAAAATTGAAAAAAGAATCTAAGACCTTTCTCCCGCCTGAGAAATGTGCAAAGTCCCTCAGCTCCTGGAGGCAACGAGGCGACCCCAAACGCAGAGTTCCCGATACAGACGCTCCGGCCGAGCCCAGCCCCCTCCCTCCTGCGCCCTGGCCTTCGTGCGCGGCGGGAGGGCAGAGGTTTTTCAGATTTGGTTTGTAGGGGGGAAATGTGGTTGTATCAATCCACAAATATTTACTCTTAACAGACTTGTATCTGTGGAGATTTCGAACAAAGACAGTTTAGGGGGATTACAAAAACCCTAAACCCCGTTTTTCTCTCGGACTTGGTGCTTTAAATGCCAATTACAGGCGAGCCATATCCAACAGCAACGGGAAGAGGGGGGAAGGGTCGGGAGGGGTTGGGGGGTGAGTCCAGCCATTAAATGTAACTTTTCATTATGAAAAGGATTTCGCTGGTTTTATCTTCTAATAAGATTATGTCACGAACACAAGTACCTAGGTTGGTGCTGAGTGACAGGGCTCTGTCTGTTTAATCAGAGGCTGCGCCGCTCTAACCGCGGGGCCCTTTGTCCGACGGAGTGAACGACGGAAACTTGCCGTCCTAATCCCCTTATTCATGTCAAGCAGAGAAAAGAAGCCGAGCACCTTACAACCGTGTGCCCTCCACCCCTTCCGAGGGCTGCGGGAGGAGGGGAGCTCTGGCCTGTCGCCCCTGGGGCGACTTTCGTTTCCGAGGGCGCTTGGGTCTCCCGAGCCGGCCAGGCGTTGCAATAGGGGTGGGGGAAGGGGTTGCTTTTTGGGAGCCTCAATTGTCAGCTTCTGGAAAATGGGGGCAACGGCGCCACGACCAGAAGATGCCGATTGGGAGGGGAGAGACTTTTTGCCTCCACTGACGGAAAGCACGGGCCACTCTGTCCCCTCTTCCCAGGAAAGGTGGCGCTGGGGGGTGCACACCCACCATCCCCATGAAAGCGGGATTGACAAGAAGGGAGAGGCCGAATGGAGATGCCAGGCTGGGGTCCTGCGCGGGGCGGATTTCGTTGGATCCCTGGGACTGATGTCGAGACGCTCTTACTCCTGCGAGAGTATCCAGGGTTGACCATTCCCGGCTGCTCGCTCGGCCCCTTTCTTCTGAGGGCGAATTCCTTTGTTCGACCCCCGCGGAAACCCGCTTCTCCGCCGGGCCCGTGGCGCCTTTATTCTCGCCACCGCTGCTGCCGCCACCCCTGTCCCACAGTGTACAGACCTTTCCTGTGCCCCCCACCCCCACCCCCGGCCCCGGCCGCACAGACCCAGTCGGGTGTGCCGACCGGCCCCCTCGACGTCTCTGCCTTGCCCCGACCGGGCTGCCTGCTCCGACAACTAGAACTCCAGTCCGCACAGCGGGCGCCACGGGGCGCGGACTTTAGCCGCCGGCATCCACCTCCGGGCACAGTCGGAAGCTGCGGGCGTCGGAGAAACGGCCCGGGCGTGGTTCCGGGTCGCTGCACCGGCTGAAAAAACCAAAAGCAAAACCAACACCCAGCAAACGAAACCTGTGTGCTCCCGGGGCTCCGCTCTGCACCCCTCCAGAGGACCAGGCCGGCTACCTCCTGGCCAGTTTTCTAGCATCTCAGGTCGAAGGCCCCAGAGTCAATGGAGCTGGAGAGGAGACTTTGGAGGAATTTGTCTCTAACATACCCAGCTCCTTGGCCTCCTTTTAAAGCTCTTAGTCTGTGCTCTGGGGCAGTCACGCAAGGACCCCAGTGTGCCCTGGGAGCTCTCTGGAGACGCCTGACTGCTCACAGCCTCCTCCCTCCCGAGCCCAGGCTCCGGTGCGGGAGGATCGGGCTGAAAGCAGGGTGTCACCTCGTAAAAGCGACAGGCAAGGGCTGTTTTATGGGGAGGGAGAAGGGGCAGGAAGTGATGCTTCCATCTCTGGCCGCGCAGGGATGGAGAGCCACGAAGGAGAGAGTAGTATCTGGGCGGGGGACCAAGGGGACAGGGCAGGGTCAGAGACAGTGGGGTCTGTGACCATTAAGCATGGGGACTGACAGACCCGGGAGCTGGGACCTCACCTCCTGAGGGTTCCCTCCCGAAGCCCTCTCTGCAATCCCGTGCTCAGCCATCAGCTCCGGCCCTTCCTCCCGAGCTGGGGCGGGGGAGACACTTTCTCCCTCGAAACACTTGATACCAACTTCGGTTTTTTGGCAAGAAAAATAAGCCTTGTTTGGAAAGGGGGGGTGGTCGAGTGAGCGAGGGAAGGAGCGAGCCGGCGGCAGAGCAAACTTTGCGGATTAGGTTTCAGCGCCTCCACCCCACCCCCAGCCCCTCGGCGGTGATTTGTGTGCGGGGGTCTGTGACCCTACGAGGCATCAAACGGCCCGCGGGAACCGGCCGAGTTCAGAGGGACAGTGGGCAGAGGGGCGGCCTAAGACAACGCAGATGGTTCATATCAGCCCGGCCTGGCCGAGCCCTGGGCCCGCCGGCCTGGGCTGCTAGGCAGGGAAGACGCCTGGGGTATTCCGGGGAGACCAGTGCCTGAGCTTTAACAGGGGGCCAGAAACGCGGCAGTCAATGCTCAGCCGATCCCAGCTGAAAGGAGGTGAGGGGCCGGTGACAGAGTTCCTCCACTAGGTGGTCCTGACCCCACCCAGCTTAGGAGGAGCCTGACCCTCCGTGTCTACCCTGAGTAGCCTCTGGTCCAGAAAGGAGACCCTCCAGCCTCTGCCCTGCAGGCAGCTGGGGCTCAGCCAGGTCATAGTACCCCTCTTCCAGGGACCCCTAGTGACCTTCTTCTCAGGGATGTGTCCTACCCCTAGCCTGCCTGCTGTAAGGGAAGTGGGAGACCCCTACCTCCCTCTTACATTCATTCATTCATTCATTCATTCATTCATTCTACCACTGTGGTAGAATGCCCTTCCCTTCTCCGCCCACTTGAGCCCTTCTGCCTGGCCTGGCTAACTCTGAGGGACTCCTTTCTTCCTCCTAGCCCCAGGGGAAAGCTAAGAAGGAGGCTCACTCCTACTTAACCCAGGGCCCTACTTGGTCAGGCTGGGAGGGGCTCTTGTGTCTGAGACTGCTGCCCCCTCTCCCGAGAGGTGGAGACTGGCTGGCTGTCGACACAAACAGGCCCAGGCTTCCCTGCCCTGTTTCAAGGGCCTGGCTTTCTCTGCCACCTCCAAGAGCCCTCCTCAGTGACCACAGAGTGGGCGCACCAGGAACATACCCACCACCCATACCTTGCACTGCTTTAGCATGTGCCAGATGAAGAGCTCTTCAGGATCCTTGTAGAAAGGGGAAAACTGAGGCCCAGGTGTGGCTAGTATTTGCCTCAAAGCTCACACAGTTGTGGCACAATGGGGGACGGGAACCCCAGTCTGCCCACTGCCAAGTTAGGGGGTCTGTGTGGCAACTCCACAATTCTTTCTAGAACCCTCTGCCAGACTCTGGCTTTGCCACTGGCTTACTCTTTTTTCCCTAGTCTGAGGTCACTGGGAGGGGAAGGCCCTTCAACCCTGGTTCCTGAGGGGGGTAACAGGCATGTCTCCATGATGGAATGAGTTGGGAAGCTTTCTGGATAGCAGAATTTGGGAATTTTATCTTCTAAATTGGGACATGCAGGGACAAGAGCCAGGTGAGCACAGTGCCACATCCCACCATCCATTCCTCTGTCCTTCTAGTGTCTGACTTCCAGACACCCTGGGCTCAGCCCTTCCTCTCTAAAGTGGGTCACGGGGAGGCCAGCAGCCTGGCCAGGGCCAGAGAGGGCCAGTGGGCTGCCAGGACCCCTCGGGGTTCTGTCTCCCAGGGTCCCTGCCTCAGGGGAGCAACTGGCTGGGTCATCTGTACACGGAAGACACATCTGTACTGCACATGTTGGAGGCTGAGCAGAGGACATGTGGTTTGGGATGTGTTATCTTAATCATATTTATTAGCCAATCCTGAAATTTAAAAAAAAAAAAAAGAGTTTGATATTGTCAACATTGGGAAAAGATCCCCAAATCTACACGGCGACAGACCAGCAGAGGCTGCCAGCAACAGCCAGGTTTCTTTCAGCTGGGATCAGGACACAGCTCTGGAAGTTCTTTGGGTTGTTCTAGTGTGATGGAATCTCTGTGCTGTGAAACAACACTTACTGCTTTCATTTTCCCAAGCAGAGATCTGAAGCAAAATTAATTACCCCGCCTTGACTGATAGTTGCTCTGTTGGAGTATGGTTCTAATCCTTATTAACATTCTCTAAAGTCAGGCATGAAATATGACTTTTACACCACACTCTTTGGCATATGTTTTTCTTTTCCAGGATATTTTTCAGGCTATCTCCAAGCCTCACTGCTGTTCATTATTTTTGCCATAGGTCTAAAAGTTGCCAGCCCCAAAGCCAGTCCCGCACAGAGCACAGCCAAGGGGGTAGGGAGAGGGAGCGACATCTCTACTCGACTGGCTTCTGATTATTGAGCTTTGAATGTTTTCCTCCATCATGTTTTTTATTAAAAACTCCAGCATATTTACGCTTGATGGTGTCTTCAATTAGGTTAAAAAAAAAAAAAAAGCAGGGGGTTCCCCTTTCTATAGCAGTATGTAAAGAAAATAGTTGTTATGACCGCAAAATTACCGTCCAAAGCTGGTTCTAGTAAAGCTGGCCCTGCTTTGACAAGCCCAGCAGGCTGGAAGCTTTTTTCTGAGTGTTCCAGCTGCTGGGGAAACAGACCAGAGAGGAAGCCCACAGAAGCCTCCGTTCTGCAGGATACTCGGGCGGCCTCGCAGGAGCTAACACTTCCCGAGTTTCTGAGCTGCAGAAGGGGGCCCGGCTGCAGGGGGCTTGCTGATGGGCAGGCCTGGCCCAGAGAGCACACAACAGCAGCAGCGGCAATAATAACCACAGCTGATGCTCGTTGAGTGCTCATGGTTTGTCAGGCACCGCTCTAAGCACTTCACAATTTTTTTAATGTGTTTTTTTTTAATGTTTATTTATTTTTGAGAGGGAGAGGCAGAGCGCAAGAGGTAGAGGGGCAGAGAGAGGGAGACACAGAATCCGAAGCAGGCTCCACACCGTCAGCACAGAGCCCGATGCCGGGCTCGAACCCACCAACCCCGAGATCTTGACCTGAGCAGAAGTCCGATGCTTAACCGACTTGAGCCACCCAGGCATCCCCAGCACTTCACAGGTTTTAAAGGCGCTGTGACATGGATGTTGTGATTATTTACTTAGATGAGAAGCAGAGGCACAGAGAAGTTGAGTGACTTGCCCAAGGGCACACAGCTAGTAAGTGGAACCAGAGTTGGGGCCCAGGCATTCTGTCAGGAGAAAACTTCCAGCAATCCTTTAAGAGGGCAGATTTTAGCCCCTTTCTGGGTTCGGGGTCCTGTGGTGGCCAGGCACCAGAGCTGAATGTTATTTGTTGAATGAATGCCTCATAATTCATGGCCAGTGTTTATTGCACACTGCCTATGGGTTTGATGGGAATTATCTCATTGAATTTTCTCACTGCCCTGGGGCAGGCATTATTAGTATCATTTCCCATTTTGCAGCATTGAAACTTGACCTGAGACGTGCCCTGATTTCCCCAAGGTCACATAGCTTAAGATAGCAATGATAAGAGCTACCATCTATTGGGCACATGTTTGGCTAGGCTCGGGGCTAAGCCCTTGGCACTCCAGATCGCAGTGAGTGCTCCCAAAAGGACCATTGTTTACCTAGGTTTCCAGGTGACAGAACTGGGGCTCAGAGAGGTAAAGCCACACACCCAGAGTCACACAGCTAGTGGGGGGAGCTGCTCCAGCACGGAGCTGTCATCTGTAGGTGGGAAGACTTGTCCTCTTGAGGACTTCTCAGCCTCAGCCTGGGAGCGGGGGTGGTGGTGGGGAGCACCTGAACCATGCCATCACCTTCTCCGTGGCTCTCGCTTGGGCCGAACAACGAACAACTATCCTGACAGCAGGTGGGCATACTGTGGCATTGAGGGGATGAGTGTGCCTGTGGCTACTTGGCACGAGGCAGCCTCCCCTCCTAACCCTGTTTTATAGGTAGGGAAACCAAAGCACAGAGAACTTAAGTGACTTGCCCTGGGTCACACAGCTAGCGAGCAGCTGATGGGAATCACGCTCAGGTGTTCTGGCTTTGGGGTGTTGTTTCTCAGACTGAATCATCATCTCTATCGTCAGCATTGTCAGCATCATGCATGACCGTCCCCAAGTGCCTTCTGAGTGCTTTGCAAATACACAGTGACAGCAGGGAAGTTCAGAGAGGGAACGAGATTCCCCCCGCCCCCAATTGCATACTGCTGGTATGTGTCCTACTCAGGACAGGGCACAGGGAAGCAGACCCAACCCGTAAATGGGAGTTCACCAGCCCTCACAGGGCCACCTTTACCCCTGCCCTGCGGGTACAGCAGCTCAGGGCAGGCGCTGTCTGCCCTTTGAAGGGGACAGCGCCTCAGTGTGTCACTTTGAACTGCAAAGGGGCCTGTGGTGAGGGCTTGGCCCCCTCCCACAGGCCCCTGCCCGCCCACCCGTCCAGGTCTGGTTCCAGTCGGCAGGCCTGGAGCCGGAGGGGCGGGCAGGGCGGCGGCCCCCCTGTGGGATGTCAGCCTGATAAGTGAGCAGCGGCAGAACCCTGAAGGAGGATGGAGCTGGCCGCCCACTGGTCCTGCTGTCCCACGTGGCAAGAGTTCAGGCCTGTCACCAAAGTGCCAGCCTCCCACAGACATGCCCTCGTGGCTGCAGAGAAACATCTCCCTGAATGTGGAAGATTTAAATTAAAATAACAGTAATGATAGCAATGATAGTAATAACAAGAACTTGTAAATGGAAACAACTTGCCCTGGGGCGTAGGGAGTACCATGGAACCAAGCCTGTGCTCTACTTGGTGAGTGCTCATGGCAGGGGGTCACCAGGGGTGTTGGGTAAGAGACTGGTGCATCTCTGAGCAGCTAATTACCAGAAACCCAGCTGGGGAACTTGGAGTTGCTCAGCCAGGTCCTGGCTAAGCTGGGCTAGGAAGGGGTAGGCCCCCCCTGTCCTCAGAGAGCCCCTGGGCGAAGCAGGTGGGGGGAGGGGGCACAGTTAAATAGAAATCCAGCCAGCTCAGTCCCCATGCCTGGAATATGTTGACCTCTTTTCTGATTTTGTGGCCCAAGAACTGCTCGCTTGGGAGGCCAAGATTCTTAGCCAGGTAGACAGAGAAAAGATGCCGGTGCTTTGGAACCTCAGGGTTCAGAGTTTGATCTGGCTGTGTGACCCTGGGTTTGATGCTTTACCTCTCTGTGCCACACTTCTCTCAAAGGCTGTTGACGACCAACAACAGCCTCAGGGCAATGATGGAATTGAAAAGAGAAAGCAGATGCAATGTCTTCAGATTAGGTATTTGGTTCTTGCTGATGTTGTTGTGGATGCTCCCGTAGTCCTTTGTGTTGGGCCTGAGCCTGTGTCTGGCTTTGGTTACATGTGCCAGGCAGAACCTTTGCTAGAGTTCTGTGTTTGAGCGATGCCTTGGCCAGGACAGGGCATGATACCTCATAGGTGCTTGCTTAGTATTGAAAGAAAAGTGTAGAGAAATAGCTGAGGGGCTCAACTGGCTGGGCTAGACACCAGGTTCAGCCTCTGTCTAGCTGGGCAACCCTTTGCAAGTTCCTCGGCCTCTCTGAGCCTCTGTTCCCTCATTGGTAAAACAGAGGTACTCAAAGAACCTAGCTTCTAGGGTTGTCCTGAGGATTAAATGAAACAGTGCATGAACAAGGGCCATACCAGTCGCTGTGAGCTGTTGTTGTTAGCGGGAAGGGCAGTGGGTAGGGATCTGGTTAATAACACAGAACAGCAAGAATCTGTGCTGGGTTTCCCTGGGCAGGTGTCTGTGAGATGGGAGGTGGGAGCTGAGAGGATTTGGGAGGGCATTCCAGGTAGGGGCACAGGAAGCAGGAATATTAGGGGTTAAATTGGTGGGCTGAGAAAGTGGGCTGGGACAGTGATTCTGGCTGGAGAGGCTGCCTAGGGGCTGCTGGGATACAGGGTTGCAGAGGGGGGCAGGGGCTGGTAGCTATGCAACAGGGTTTGGCTTTTATCCTGTGGGCAGAAGGGAGCCATCGAAGATTATTGTACAGGTGGGTGACAGGACAGGAGAAGCACTTTATGGAACTGAAAGTGGCAGCACATGTGTGGGATTGGGGACTGGAGACTGGCAGGAGGGTCCTCCTGCTGCCTCCTCAGAGGTGAGGGCAGTGGAGGGGCTGGGAGGGGACAGGCTCAAGGCAATGTCAGGAAGCAGTTCTCTGAGCGTTGAGGGGAGGGGATGGGGCAAAGGGAGAGTCCAAGAGACCTGGGGATTGGAGCTGGGGTGACTGGCTAAGGCCTTGGGGTCCTGAGCACTCTGGGCTGGTCCCAGCAAAGGTGATCCCCTTGGCTGGATGGTTGACAGGTCTCGTTTCATGGGCATGAGACCTGTGCAGTCCCAGAGGACTGCACACTCAGGAGGGCCCTGTGCTTCGTTTAATACTCTGCTGTTGTCCTCTTGAAATTCTTAATATGGTCTGAACAAGTACCCTGCATTTTCATTTTGTGTTGGGCCCTGCAAATCATGTAGCCATCTCCAGTCCCTGAGTCTCTGGCTCTGGGCCTGGGCTTGGAATGGAGGCCTGGGTGCCTTAAGCTAGAACCAGGCCTGCTGGGCTAAGGAGACCTCCCCCCTCTACCATCAGCCTGAGGCTTGTTCTCAAATGGCTTCTTTCTCCTGGCTCTCAGCTTAGCCTTCCAGGGCTTCCTCAGTCAGGCCCTGCCTCCTTGTCCTCTGTGCTCAGACGCCAGCTCATCTGCTGTTCCCCACACGCGCAGACATTTGTCCACGTCTGGGTCTTATTCAGGCCGTGGCAGTTGTGCAGGATGTATTCGCAGGATGCCATCATCCTTTCTTCTGGAAAAGTCTTCTTCCTCTGAAGTTTGGCATAAGAGTCATCAGTTTCATGAAATCTCTCTGGTTCTGTATTCCCCCACTACACACCCCTCCCAGCCTGAGTCTGTCTTGCAATGCTTATTAAACATGCAGATTCCTAGCTCTGTGGAAGGACTCAAACTCTTAGGGTGAAGCCTATGAATCCTCATTCCTAGCTGCCCCCCTCCAGGGGTATCTGTGTACACTGAGGTCTGAGAACTTCTGCCCAAGGTACACCCAGGACTGGAACAGGCCCTCGTACTTGGTCGGTGCTCGGCATGCACGTACTGAATGAATGAATGAATGAATGAATGAATGAGCTGTGGTTGTCTGTCTGTCGGTCTTGACGCACGCAGCCTTCCTGCAGCCTGGCACTTTGTCTGGCATGGAGTGGCATCAGGGGGAGGGGGGGAGGTTACTGGATGGATGGCAGGATTACATCATGCGTGGACTGTGGCTGGACCAGGATTCTTCACTCCCTGAACCCCCAGGATGTAGGGGTTGGGCTGTCTACGATGGGGGCCAGAATGGGTTGGGATGGGGGGCAAAATTAGTACCCTCTGGGAAGCAGGAAGTGGGCAAAGGTCGTGGGGGTCCACCGGCACATTTTCTCTCCAGTGCTTTCCCTCGTTCCCTCTCCTCCTAAAGGGCTGCCTGCTCCCGATGTGGTCCTCCCTGCACACAATTACAGCAGCATGATGGAAGTAAAGGGTTTTATTTTGTATTTCTTTGTACTGTGTAGGCACTGAGTTAAGGACTGGAATGATCTCATTAAGCCCATACAAGTCGGCCAGGCAGGCTCTGTTATTATCCCCGTTTCAGAGATGTGGAAAGTGAGGCACAGAAAGGGAAATCAGCTGTCCAAGGTCACATAGCTTAGCTCGACCACTCCACTCCCTGGCCTCCGAGATGCTTATCCTCCCGTGGCTCCTGCTCACAATGCCGCAGGTAAGTAAGTAAGTGTTCAATATGTGCTGAAGGCAGGGAGGGAGGGAAGAAGGAAGCCCAGCCCACCCATGCAACCAGAAGGACCCCTTCTCCAAGCAGTGTTGGGCTGCCACTGAGAGGCCAAAGTGAACAGGACTGTCACAGCCCTGTGTGTCTGGGGATGAAGAGCAGGCAGGGGACCTCAGAGGAGAAGCTGCTGACCCTGGCAGAATGGACTGTGAAGGGGCATCCAGAAAGTTCCATGGTGGAGTCCAGGAATGCCTCCTTGCCCAGTGGTGATGGAGTTCTGTCGAGAAGCCTAGATGAGCCAGTCTCTGAAGGTGACGTTCCAGAGTTATGTGTGGAGCCCCCTGCATGTTGGGTCCTGTGCGGGCATTAGGGAGGCCTGGGGAACAAGGTGGATTGGGCCTTACCCTTGGAGCTCATGATGAAGGGGGCAGGCGGTGTGGAGGAGACGCAACCACATGGGCCCCGGGGTGCTGAGCTGCATGGGGTCTAGCCAAGGGAAGACAGATGCCAGGAGCAGGCACCTAGTAGGGGTCGGGGACTATCCCCATCACAATCTCCAGTTGCCTACCTACTGTAGCAGTCCCTTGTTCATCAGCACCCCAGAGTGCGGGCTCATCCCACCCTAATGCCATGTCTGTGAGCTGCTGTCTTGGATGAGTCCCTTGACCTCTCTGATTCTCAGTTTCCTCATCTGTAAAATGGGTACAACTATTTCTCCTCTCCAGGTCATTGGAAGGATTACCGGTAGGAGGGCGTAAAGCATTTAGCACAAAGCTCGTTGCTCAGAATACAGAGAGAAAGCAAGGGAAAGAAATGTGTCCTATACAGCTATCGTTACTGTAGCGGTCATTAGTATTTTTGTTATCGAAAAGAATTCTAACAGAATAAACCCTAGGAAGGCCAGTCGACCCCCTCTGGGCCTCCACAGCCTGACTTGCCCCCTTCTCTCCCCTCTCACCCACCTCCTTGGAGCCAGCCCCCACCTCTGCCCCCTCCTCCACTCACTTTACAGGGAGCAGGGAACGGAGGTGATGCAGCTGGTCCTATCTTGCTGGAGCTCTAGCCTCACAGTGAACAGAAGCAGGGAAAGGCAGGAGTGGTGGGGATAATCCTGTGGGTGGAGGGCTGTGATGGAGGGAAGAGTCTTAGGGAGGGCTTCCTGGAGGAAGGGGTAATGAAGGCTGCCTGGGAAGGCAGAAAAGCTTCCACCAGGTAGGGGATGTTTGGACAGAGTTGGGGAAGGTGAGATCAGGAGGGTGTAGACTAGGCCCAGAGACATGGAAGACAGTGGCCTGCTCAGAGGAACAGTATTCCCTCCCCTCCCAGCTCTGGCCCCGGCTCTACTCTCCTCAGGCCACTGCAGTTCAGCAGACTTATTCAGAGTCCTGGCACCTGCTACATGCCAGGCTCTGGCTAAGCTTGTCACACGCACCGCACCGTGTGAAGCCCCATGACAAGCCTGAGAGGTAGATGTGATTATCATTCCCATTTACAGGTAACGAGACTGAGGCTCAGAAGTGGGAGGCAACTTGCCCAAGGCCACACGGCACATCACAGCCAGGTCTGACTGTAGCCCCGGCCCCTCTCCAGTGCCCCCACACTCCCCTTCCAGGCAACTGCTTGTCACCCCCTAGCCCATTGCCCACATGTCACACGGGGAGCGGGCAGAGCATCCTGGGGCTCACACACAGGCAAGAGGGATGGACTGCTGGGGCCTGGGGAGACTGGGCACGCATACAAAGAGGAGGTGGGCGTGAGGAGATTTTGGATGCTCAGGCCTAGAGGCTGACGAGCCCAGCAGTCCTAGTAATTCTCTACACGTGACTGGCGACAAACCGCAGTCACGCCCATGACCTTGGAGGTTCAAAGGAATAAGTGTGTAATTCAGAGGCTGGTGGTCCCAAACTTGCCTCTGTCACTTTCTGCCACTTAACCTCGATTTCTTCACCTATAAATTGGGCGGCCTAAAAACCCAAATCAAGATTGCCAGCAAATGAAGAAATGGAAGCTGCCATTTGTTATTTTTGCTGTCACTGTTATTAAAGTCTAATGAGATTGTGTCTGAGGACACTGGAGCACAGAGAGGCTCCTCTGAGGTCACTCAGCTGGGAAGTGGCAGGTTTAGACTCAGGCCCCACTGCTCAGGGGCTGAATCATTTGGTGTCGTGGGCTGCTGCCTCCTAGGGGAAAGGAGGGGAGAGCCCGAGACCTGATCTGAACCCAGGGAGTCTGAGCCAGAGCCTGCCCTGTGGGCTGCTAGCTCTTCAATGGTGGACAGTGGGGGCAGCCTGATGACGGCCGCAGGAGTCTCTGGGTGTCCTTCTTGCCAGCACTTTCTCCAGCACTCCTTTCACCCCCCAGCCCTTCTCAGGCCTCGGTCTCACATAGAAGCTAGGATCACACTTGGGGGTTCCTCCCTTCTTTCTGGTGTTTACTGTGAGACCACTGTGTCCTTGTCTCAGGTACTAAGGACACAAGTCAGACAAGCCCTGTCCCCAAAGCGCTCAGTGTCCAGAGAGGCGTGTGCCTGTCAGTATTTGGTAAAGGCTCTGATGGAGGAAGCATGGAGCATTGTAGACCCCAGGAACGGGGCCCCTCTCCCAGACTGAGTGGTATGGAGGAGGACTTCCTGGAGGAAGAGCTGTCCACGCTGAGGACAGAGGGATTATCCCGGTGAAAAGGGAGTGGAGCAGCTTTTGGGCAGAGGGACTGGCATGTGCAAGGCCTGGAAGTGGGCTGTGGGGGGGTGCGAGGAGAGGGCAGATCATACAGGGCCTTGAAGGCTGTGCTGGGGAGTCTGGCCTTTATTCTAGAGGCCACTGGAAGCCATGGAAAGATTCTAAGGAGGAGACTGTTAAGGTCAGTTTCGAGCATGAAATTCACTTAGCTGGGCAGATTGCAGGGGAAGCAGGACAGGACCAGAGAGGAAGGGGTCCTGCGAGGCCATGTTGAGGTGTGTGCATCCGAGGGCAGATATCTATAAGTACATGCGTATCGGGGGTGAGTGTCAACAGACCTGAGCTCTGCGAGGGCCCAACAAATGTGGGGACTCGGTGAATATGTATGGGTCTCATGTCAGTGCTCACCAGGCGTCCACGTCTGTGTCTCTGTGTGAGCACGTGAGCACGCATCTTTGTGTGTGTCCATCAGTGATGGTGCTGTGTCCCTATGTGCCTCTGTGTTTTCAAGGGTGTGTGTGTGTGTGTGTGTGTGTGCATGCGCGCACGTGTGCACACGGCAAGGTACGAGATGACAGCTCTCTGTCCACAGCTGTGCTGCCCAGGAGAAGCCCAGGGAGCCTTGGGCAAGAGGGCAGGAAGCCTCTGGCCTCAGCTGGACCAGCCCAATCTGGTGTAGATACCACCTGGTCCTGACACCCCATCCACAGCCGGAGGCTGCCATCCCCGCCTCTGCCTAGCTTTCGTGCCATGCTGTCAGGGGGTTATCACTGCTGTAAATCGTCCCCAACACTTTAATCGCCGCGGTACCTGCCCAGCTCACTGCGGCTGAGCTGATGGCAGGCGGGTGGTCGGCACAGCGCTGTGGAACAGGCAGCATCTGGAGAGGCAGGTTTGGCGCCTCCTTGGGGGACCATGGCTCATCCTCGTGCATTTGAATGCCAGTGCAGACGTTAGAGGGCTGGTGGTGGGGAGGGACGGTGCCTGTGTCCGTGCGTGTGTCCCTGCATGTGCTGCTGCGTGCCTGGGCGTGCTGCACTGTGGGTGCGTCTTTGTCCACACAGCGTCCCCCGTGCCTAAGACAGAGTGCACCTGCTTGTCAGTGAGTTTGTGTCTCGGCGCACACGCATGTTTGTACCTGTCTGCCTGGATCTGTGCGTGTCAGCGTGGGAAGGCATGCTACGTGTGTGTGGACGTGGGGTTGGGTAGGACGAGTGCAGCTGCACATGGCTCTCCCTGGACTGTGACGTCTGTGGCCACAGCTCCAAGAACCCAGCAGGAATTTCCTCTCACCTTTCTTGGAGGGGTAGATGGAGGGTGGGGTGGCATGAAGGATGGCTGCTCTGGGGTGGGGCGGCAGCAGGCAGGCCAGCCCCCTCCCCATCCTCTCTCAGAGGTAGGAGCAGGCGACAGCTGCTCCCCTCCCCTCCCTGTCCCTCCCTTCCCCTCTTCCCTTCTCTACCCCCTCCTCTTCTTCCTCTCTGTCTTCCAAGGTGCTGGGCCCGGGCTTAGTTTTAAGGCCAAAGGTGTGTATACTTGGGATGCTGTCCCCCCCCCCCCCAGCTTGCATCCAGACCCTGGGAGGAGACAGACACTCCCCCTCCTCTTCCGTGACCGCTACGAAGGGGGTCTACTTCGGGCCTGTGGTCCAGGAGCCTCACCAGGGTGCCCAGGCTGGGGTCTCAGGGCCTGAAAGCTCACGGAGAGGGGCCAAGAGGGCACATTGCTGGGTCAGGGGGCAGGTTCCTGGAAGCCCGAGGAGGCCACAGCCCAGGTGAGCCCCTGCTGGTGTCCCTGGCAGGTGGGTCAGGACAGGTGTGCTCCAGTGGGTGTGCCCCGGCTGGTACGACCTCACAGGTGTGCCCCAACCCACAGCCCCCAACAGGTGTGCCAGTTTTTCTGGGAGGAATGAACAGAGCTGGCTCGCTGGGCCCAACAGGGGTGAGTGGCTGGGCCTCCAGGGTTTCTGAGGGCTCCCTGCAGACTGCACTCACCCCCCAGCCCGGAGGCCAGTGCCCTCCCTCCACCACTGCTGCCCTGCCAGGGGGCCCTGCCACCCTGGGGAGCTGACCTTGACCCCACCTGGCCCCCTACGTCCCAGCTTGGGGGCTCACAAAGAGAGAGGAGGGAAGAGAAAAATCGCAGAGATTTGTCTTGTCTCGGGCTGACAGCGGAGCGAGTGATTGCCAGGCCCGCTTGGCAGTTTTTAATCATTTTATCTCTGTTCTCGGCTCTCCGGGGAGACAGCCAGTGCTTAGCAGTCTGCTCAGAAAGACCTCGGGGCGCGTGGCGCAGCGGCGGCTCCGAGCTCCCATTATTAGCTGTGCTCTTCGGAGCGCGCTCCGATCTCTCCCGGGGGAGCCGGTGAAAAATTAACACGGGCCGGCGGCGCGGGCGCCCGATGTAACTGTAATTACTCCATTGATATTCCTCACACAATAGTGCTGTCATCAGTCATTTACATAAACTTTCTCTCGCAAAGACGGGCGGAGGTGCCTAATCCTATTGGGTGCTTCCACTGCATGCATTATACATGGCAGCGGGGCTCCTAGGTGAGGAGGGAGGGGAGGGAAGGGAGGGGAAGAGGTGGGAAGGAGAACTGGAGAGGAAAGGAATGGGGGGGGCAAGGAAAGGAGCTTAGGGATGAGCAGGGGGCCAGCTGGGTGGGGCAAGGGACCAGAGCCAGCAGCTACCCTGCATAGAGTGAGATACCCATGGGCTGGGGTTGCACTGAATGGGGGCCAGCCTGCCCCTCCATCATTGTCATCATCGTCCTGGGGCAGGTGAGCCTGATGCCTGATCCTTGGGCGGGGGGGGGGGGGGGGTTGTGGGGTGGGCGGGGGTCTCCAACAAAGCCTTGCCCCCCTCCCCCTGCTTAGGGACCATTCCTGGCCCCTTTATCCACCCACCAGGCCAGGCCCTAGCCCCACCGGGCATCTGGGCTCTGGCTGGAGGCTCTTCAGCTGTTAAGGAGTTAAAACCTCCCTGGAAATTACCCCCGTAATGACCTAATTAAAGACTTCAGGGCCACCTACTCCAGGGTGAAAGCTAATAACACCCGCCCAACAATAATAACCCAGTGGAGCCCCCCTGTTATTGCGGCAGCCTTGTCCCCCCCATTCCCACCACCCTTGCCTGACCCTCTCCTCTGGTCCTGCCTATGCAAGCTGTCGGTGGCTGGGGAGGGCCAGGGACTGAGCCCCCAGCTGGGCAGAGAAGGGCTCAGGATGGGACCAAGGGGAGAGGCCTGGGATAGTCAAATTTCCGTTGCTGAATATTTAATGAAGCCTGCACGGTTTATTTGGTTGGCCTGTCGATTTTTATTCCTCTGTCAATAGCTTCTCATATGTGGGGCTGTGATGATCTTTAGCAGGGCCTCTCCAGGGACGGCTGCCACTAAATGCAATTATGGATTTTATACCTCAATGTGTTTGATATTTCCACTGATCTAATTTGCAGCCTGGTAGTTTATTGTTTGGCATTTTAATGGCGTTCAAATGCTATGGGAAATTTGATTTCTTTTTATAATTCCTCCTTAACGCAGTTAATGTGGGTGGTGGGATGGCCCAGATTTTAGAACCCAATGTATAGAAAGAAGAAGGGAGGAAAAAGAACACACCCTTGTACAAATTTAAGGAGATGTCCGTTGAAGGGAGATCTTCCTCTGAGCTGTGGAGCCCAGGTGCCTGCCTTCCCGCCTCCGGGTTGGGGTAGCAGCTAGGGCCGAGGTGTGGGGAAGCCGATTGTGGGAGCCAGGGCACTAGGCAGAGAAGCCAGCAGACAGTCCTTTCCTCCCACAGTCTTGAGCTCTGTGGCCTGTAGGCCTTGTCACAGGACGTCTTCAAGTGGCTTTTAGGTCACTGCCCTGTCCTGTTTTGAGCAGCTGCAGAATCAGGGAGGCCAGCATTTGCACTGCCACTGGGTTTCGTTGCCTGCATCTGAGGGCAGGGGCCACATCAGTTTTGGGCCTTTGAGACCGGGGGTGACATGCCTGTCATCTGTGACAAGTCCTTGTGGGGCCTCCGCCGCATTCACCAAATGTGTGCACTCTCAGGTCGGGGATGTCCCCACTGCTCCTCTGCCTGTACCTCTCCTGCCCTTTCTGGCCTACTTGGAAAGCCTAAGTGTGGGGGCATGACCAGGACAGGCCTTGGCTGCTCTGTATCCCAGACCTGGATTTCTAGAGGCTGTGCTGGTGCTTTTCTAGGCTAGACTAGAGCAGAGAGGGAGCCAAAGTCCACAGAGCAAGGTGGAGGTCCCCCACCTCCTTAGGGCAGCTCCGCCGAGCTGGGCCACCTTCTTCCCTGAGCGTGGAAGCACAGGCCAGGCAGCCAATCGGGAGTGGTCTCCACCCTTGGTTAGCAGGGTGGGGACACAGGGGACACTTGGAGAGCCTGCTCTCAGGACCTG
This sequence comes from Lynx rufus, assembly GCF_022079265.1. NCBI lineage: Eukaryota > Metazoa > Chordata > Mammalia > Carnivora > Felidae > Lynx > Lynx rufus. The sequence continues at coordinate 85,463,194 of NW_025814824.1, forward strand.
CCCGCCCACGGCAAGGCAGTTGGGCCCAACTACCAGCAGTTGTTGTGGATTTTCTAAAACATCTTCTGGGGAGAGGAGTCCGGAAAGACTCAGGAAACTCTTCCAAGTGGCCTACCTGGAAGTGAGCAGGGAAAATGGTTTAAGGCAGGCAGACTGGATCCCGCTGTCCTGAATCCCAGGGCTCCCCCAGACAGCCTGGCGTGGGGTGCAAGAGGGAGCTTCTCTTCAGGCCTTCCGGGGAGGGTCTGTCCAGGCTCCCCAGGGCCTACAGGCGCCGAGTTCTGGTTTGGAAGTTCGCCCCTCCTGAACACAATGGAGCCTGGAGTCCAGGACTCTGGGGATGCAGAGGTAATTCAAAGTGCCCTTTGCTGGACGCTCACCCTGAGCTCAGCAGCATGCTAAACGCCTTGTACACTTTATCTTGTTGCATCGTCAGGAAGCATAGGTACATCATCATCCCTGTGTCACAGACTGAGGCTCTGAGAGTTTCACAACAGTTGCCTCGGGTCATGGTTAACGGAGGGCCAGGCCTTGAATGAAGGTGTGTATAGCTTCAGAGGCCCTGCTCTTAACCGTGGTGCCTGACAGTATGGTCTTCCCAGGGCGGGGCTGGGCTTGCCTGCCCAGGGAGAGACAGTCAATCCTGAGCCGGGACACCCTCTCCTTCCGTTGCCCTCCCCTTCCTCGGTGTCATTGGCCCCAGTTTCTGTCCCCGGGCCAGTCCACCACATAACCTACCAGGCTGCTGGCTTACCCGCAGTGGCTGGCTTCTGTTTTGAAGGGAATTTTGCATCTTTTGGAAAGGAATGGCCAGCCTTTCCATCTTCTGGGGGATTCTCACCCCGCCATGTTTCCCAGGTTTCTGCTGTGTCCAATCCACTTTCCACATGGCTGCTGTTCTCAGGACCTGTCCCAGCAGCTCCTTACCCACTCAAACATGAGTAGTTGTGGTAACGGCTCACGCTCCCAGGCCAGGCCGTGGGCGAGCACTTTACACACATGCTCTCAACAACTCCATGAGGTAGGGAGCTCGGCCATCCCCATTTTCCAGATGTGGAAGCTGAGACTCAGCGCACACATTCCTGCTAGGGTCATGGTGACACTCAAAGCTTCCCCTTGACATTCTCCCGCAACTAGAACAGTTGTATTACCCCTCATGCCACCTAATGCCATGGCAGTTTATGTTCATATGTGTGTCCCCAGCCAGCCCAGAGGGCCCGACAGTGCAGGGACTACGACTGTCCTGCTCATAGTCTGTCTCCTGCTGCAACGGGGCCTGGAACACCCTGGATCCCAGAGAGACTATTGAACAAATGAGTGCATGAGTGAGTGAAGCCCCAAAGGCCATGCTCAGACCTCTCCTCACAGCCATTCTAAGATCTCCTGGCACCTTCAGGAGAGATGCCAGTCTGGATGCCAGGTGCCAAGGTTGTTCACGGCTTTCTTCCCACATACCCCTCAGGCACCATCCCCAGATGCCCGGTTCTCCCAATTCTCACTTTCCCTGGACACTCAACTCTCACTCTTGCCTCTATGCCTCTGTCCACACGGTCCCCTCCACCAAGAAAGAATAGCTTTCCCTCCCCTTTGTCAGAAAAACTGTGCTCATCCTATAAGACCCAGCTCTGTGGTCATCCCCCTGGAAGCCTCTGCCATTGCCCTGCCCCGTAAGTGGGGAGCATAACCCCTACTCCTGGACTGTTGACCTCTGCAGGGCCCGCCCTGTCTCCTCCAGGTACTCCCCATATGCCCCAGCCCTCATCACACTGATTTGTCACCATCCCTGCCACTGCCCTGGCAATACCTGGAGGCGAGTCTATCCCATCATAGACAGACGCTGGGGTGGATCTGTTGAATGGGTGAATGAGTGAAAGAAGGAAACAAGGAGAATATTTCTCTTGGTCCTCTCAGGTAACTCCCCTGTCCATCCTGAAAGTTGGAGACAAATTGGTCTTTTGCTTACTCAGAAACTCCCTCCCTGGGGTGGAAGGGACAATGGAGTGAAACCATGGTCCCAAGTGTGGACGGGCCACTGTCAACAGGTGATGGATAGGCAGCCCCCTCCGGCGGCCTCACCCTGTCCTGAGAACTGTCTGGGTGTTAAGTGTTCCTCCCACCACCACCCCCCCCCATTCCTCCCACCCACAATCAGCAGTGAAATCAGACCTGAGTAATCTGATGTTCCACTTAGGAAAGAAAACAGGATCCCCCAGCCTGGGAGGAGGAGGAGGAGGCCATGGTGGGCAGGGGACAGCCTGCTAACATCAGCATCAGCCATCAGGGGCCTGATAAGATCTTCACAGCTTGTTATCCTGGGTCAGGCTGACTTGTGTGCATGGCTGGGGGAAGCTCTCCAGGTAGCTGGGTCTGCTCTCTGTAACCTCCCTGTGGAGAGGTGAGGGGCTGTGTGTACATGTATAGACAGCTGCAGGAGGGACTTTTGTCCCAAGGCCTCTGTCTGCCCCCAGGAGCACCAACTTTCAATCCTTGAGCTTTCTCCTACATGTCCCAGTAGAGCTCAGGAGAACGGATAATGTGGGCAGTACAGCGGGGCCACGCAGACCTGGGATTAGCCTGCATCTCACTCAGTCACTTGCCTGCTGTGTGCCCTTGGGCAAGTCACATACCCTCTCTGAACCTCAGTTGCCTACTCTGTAAGTGGGGAGCATAACCCCTACTCCTGGAGTGTTGACAAGGTTTAGTGACATCTCATTTGTCCCTAACACAGCCGGGCAGCTCAGCAAATTAGGTGACTGTGTTATTCACTGTCCAAACCAGGATGGTTTCAGAGTGAAAGGGGATGTTATTAATAATTAGTCTGGGACCACAGGTATAAACCAGGACTGTCCAAGGCATCCTGGGATCTACAGTCACCTGTCTGCAGGTCATGGACAGGTATGACAAGGCGTGTCATGGGTGCCCCGTTATCTTTCCGCAGTGCTTGTTGGTAGACAAGGGCTTCTGGGGCCTTAAAAAGGGATTGACCGGGAACAATACGGTGTAACATTTATAGAGCACTTTCGCTGCACACCAGGCACCTTGTCTCCTCATGGAATTGTACAATAGCTTTTACACCCACTTCACAGATGAGGACCCAGGCTCACAGGGGACAGGGGACTTGCCAAGATCTCACAACCAGGAAGGGGCAGAACTGAGGCCCGAAAGCAGGAGATGTACCTGCTGGACCGCACTGCCCACTTCCCCACCAGAGCAGGCCAGGCCTTCTGTCCCAGCCGTACGGAGGAGAGGAGGCCAGGTGGGAGCCACCTCCCTGCCAGGTAACGGGGCTGCTGGCTCTTGGGCATTCAGGCCCTGGGCCTCTGGTGTCCTGCATCCCACCAGCAGGCCATCTGCAGAGTTGGTCTCCCAGGATGGAGAGTCTCCCCGATCAGCTCAGCAGCTGTCAGTATTAAAGAATGAGATGGGGAGAGAAATCCATAAACTGCGGTTTTGAAAAACCTGTTTGTTGGGTGAGCTATTGATTGACTGGAAGGCTTCTCCCAAATCACCATTTAAGCTTAATGGCCAACAGAGGATTGGGAGGTCAGGCACAGAAAAGGGAGAGGGAAAATGTCACACACACACACACACACACACACACACACACACACACACACCACCTCCAGCCTATTGCCCTCCCAGAATAACTTGCTTGGGCCTCCCATGGCAGTCCCCTCCCCTTCCCTGAGAGCACTGCCCCTGCAGCCTTAGGACAATTCTTTGGGGATCAGCTGTTCCCTAAATCTGAAGCTCCCAGTCTCCACCTCCTGCATGGTGAGATTGTGGTCTGAAATGCAGTGTGGTGCCCTTGAAGAAGCGGTGGGGGGAGGACAGCAGCCTTGCTCCCCCAGCAGAACGGAGCCAGACGTTTACCCTGCCACTTCCTAGCCATGGCAGCTTGGGCCAGTGACTGCCCCTCCCTGAGCTTAGCTCTGTAAAAGGGGCCTTCGAAACACTTTGCAGGGTTCAAGGAGACTCAGATTTCCGCTTGGCTGGTCTTGACACAGAGAAGTTCGGGGTGCTCCTTTCTGAGTCAGGTGCGGATGGAGACGGGCATGTTTCACTTGGGATTCTCTGGAGCAAGACAGGCCCTCTCAGCGATTATGCCGAGTTCCTCAGAATCCCTGCCAAGAGCTGACAGGCTCCGGGGGGCCCTGAGGGCTTCTCCTGCCCTCCCAGCCCGCCTGCTGTCAGTCTTACCCCAGAGAGGCCCTCTGCTCCCCTCTCCCACCTGGTCTCAGCAGCAGCAGGCATCCTACGTCTCTGCGTTCTTCCAGCTCCTCATTCGTGTTCATCTGGCTGGGGTGCCTGTACCCTGTGGGAGGTCACCGGTGAGGAGCCTTCCTTAGACCAGGAAGCCCACTTCTCAAATAGACCTCCTTCCACCACATCAAGTGGGCCCCTTTCCCCAGAACTCTGCACTTGACTCTCAGCAGATCCTTCTTGACACCTCCTCTTGGTCAGTCAGTCCTGGGGAAGGGCACAGGGAGGATTCATACCTGGACCCCGCCCTTACTGAGCACTCAGTCTGATAGGGGAGACAGATACGGACACCAGCCATACCAAACCCAGGGTGATCCCTACTGTGCTTGAGGGATGTCCTTGGGCCAGGCAGGGAGCAGAACCACCTCTAACTCAGCCCTCCCGACAGGGTGCATGGCTTGGCAAGCTGAGCATGGACTGAATTTCAACCTACTTATCCCTCTGAGAAGCATCTTGTTCAGTGAAAAATCTACACAACCATATAGGGCAGCCTGGAAGGAGGCAAGATCCATGGAGGAGAAGACAATTATGTAGACCCTCTAAGTCAGAGTTGGTGCTCACAAGGCTGCAGGTGGGAGATCCGCCCTGCAGGGGCCCGTGAGCACACAAGGAAGGAGAGAGGGCCGGGGATGATGTCACTGGAGAATGACTCTAAGCAGAGCTAGAAAGGAAGTGGGGCTTGTCCTCAGAATTCCCAGATTCCATGTTTAAGAGTTTTGAGGCGACGCTAGTGTCCAAAGGGAGCCACAGAGGGGCTTTTAGCAAGGGAGCAATGGCACCCAGCTGCTGCTTGGAGGGTCGGTTGGTGGGGAGAGGCTGATGAGGGAGGAGGTTTAGGGAAACAGCCCCACTGTACTCTGGGATGGAAGACCAGTGAAGGTAGTGCCTGCCCCGGCTTGTTCAGCATGCTTAGTACAGTACCAGGTGCCCAATAGACGCTCAATACGTAGTTCCTGTGTTGATTATTAACCCGGGGGGCGGGAAGGTTAGAATTTTAGCTCAGTTCTCCTCATTTGAGACCCGAGATCCGTGGCTTCTTAACCAGGGGCAAAACATTGGGCTAAACTCGGTTCTTCTTTTTGAGAAGAGAAAGAGACCCTCAGGTTGCTCCCCTGTGACATGAGATAATGCCCCAAAGTAGAATGTGAATGACAAAAGGAATGTCTGAGTGCCTAGAAAAGCAGGAAGGTGTGCTGATCCCTCTTACCTTGTTTCTCCATCTACCTCACCCTTTCCATCCACCTATCCACTTATCTAGCCATCCGTTGGTCCACCCACTCATTTATCCACCCGTCCATCTGTTCATCTACTCATCCATCCGCCCATCCATCCATCTCTCTACCACCTATCCATCTAACCCATCTGTCCTTCATTTGCCCATCCATTTATCCACCCATCCATCTGTCCGTCTGTCTACCCACCCACCCACCCATCGTCACCAGTCACCAGGGTCTACTCCATACCAGACCCCGTGTCAGACAAATGAAGACATAACAGTGAAACATACAGATGTAGCCTGTCCTCGTGGGCTCACAGCGCAGGAGACAGACAAGTAGTCAGATATCCAGGTGCAGCACACTTCACTCCAGTGACACCAGGGCCAGTTTGTACATCTGTAAGACAAGCCCCTGGGTTCCATTTCTGGGAGATGAGCAGAGTCTAGCTCTTAGAGACAGTGTTCCCGGAACCAGACTCTTGGTCCAGTTCACATGTCTTTCTTGAGCTTCTCCCCATGCCAGACCCTGTTCTAGTGTTGGGCCACTGAGGCAAGGTCCTTGCCCTGGACCGGGGAGGGGTTGTGGGGGGGGGGGAGGGGCAGGGTGTGGCTCACACTGTGTGTTGGCTTTAGAGTTGCTGAGGTGAACTGAGCAAAGTCATGGCCTAAAAGGAAGGGAGGGAAGAGATACAGTCAGAACTTGATATGTGCCCTAAACGCTCTAGCGTCAAGGTTCAGGAGTTTGCTAAAAGGAAGGACTAATACATTTTGCTTTGGTGGATCAGGGAAGGTCTTCTTTAGGTAAGAGGCAACAAATAAACTATTTTAAATAAATATCCTTTTCTTATTATTACCAATGCAATACATGCTAGGAAAATTCAGATAATATAGAATATAAAATATATAAACAAAAATGGGAGGGGCACCTGGGTGGCTCAGTCGGGTAGGCAACCAACTTTGGCTCAGGTCATGATCTCGCTGCTTATCGGCTTGAGCCCCGCGTCAGGCTCTGTGCTGACAGCTCAGAGCGTGGAGCCTGCTTCAGATTCTATGTCTCCCTCTCTTTCTCTGCCTCTTCCCTACTCACGCTCTGTCTCAAAAATAAACATAAAAAAAAATTTTTTTTGATGGGAAATAATTTCCTCCCCCTCCCCCAACCAGGACCAGTCTCTGGAGATAGACTCCTGAAGAAGGTGGGATACATCCCTGCAGACATTGTTCTACACATTTACTTTCTGTTCCATGCGCATAACTTTTGTACAGAACAGGATGATGCTGCACAGGCCATTTGGCGACTTGTAGTTCCAGGGCACTGCCCTCCATGTCAGCGCGTCAGCTGGCCCAGTTCCCGAGCGATGGACAGGGGTGGGGGTGGGGGGTTGATCTGATTTTGAGTATCACACCTACTTCCACGGTGAACAGCCTTGCACAACGGCTTTGCACACACATGCAAGAACTGGGTTAGGATGTGGATTGGGAGCCCGCTGGATGGACCTGAGGGGAAAGGCACTGGCAGAAGACAGCAGATGCGAATGCCCAGCCTCTGCCTGGGAATGGTCAGTGGCTCCGGGCGGCCCTTGTGGGAAGGCACGCTGTGGGGAGGCTCACAGCTCTAGGGGGAGGGGGAAAAGGCAGCTCTCCAGCATGTGGCCCTGACTCTATGTGGTACGCCTTTATATTTTTTCAGCACGTTGTGAAATTCATAACACTCAGTAATGACTTCCTCACTGTAGTGGGGAAAGAGAAGGAAAGAAAAAAAAAAAAAAGGTCTTTGAAGAAAAATGAACCCTGGCGGGCGTGGACTCCATTTGTAACAATATGGAAATTGATTGTTGAGTCGGAGGAATATTTTGTAGTTTGCTTAGCTGTGCTCGGCACTAATAGCAGGGAACATTAGTGAACCCAGGGAATGAGTTATGGGCACATTAAGGAGGCCTCGAGGCAGGTTCCCAGCCCCTTGGGTCTGCCTGCCAGGGGCACAAGCCCCTTCCTGCCCTGGGAGAACCCGGCTGGGCTGGAGCCCTGCAGCTGGAGGAAAACACAGGTGCCATCCTGGCAGAGTGGTGGGGGGCAGGACTAGGGTTCGGATCTCAGCCCCTCCCACTTGCTGTGCTGTGTTACCTTGGGCAGGTGACTTGGCCTCTCTCAGTCTTAGCTTTCTCATCTGTACAATGGTGCTAACCATCCCTTGCCTAGGGAGTGTGGAAATACTGGAAGAAAGAATGAATATAAAGCAAGGAGCACAGGGGTCGGCACAGTGGTGACTCAGCAAGCCAGAGGGATAGGTGAACACACAGACACCTGAGTGGATGGATGGTGGCTGGATTCAGGCAGATTGATGCTGGGCTACCAGTTGGAGGCATTAGGAATGAGTAACAGGCTGCCCAGGACAATAAGGGTCACCACCACTTATTGGAGGCCGCCACTGTAGGGACCCCAAATTGGGGCCAAGTAACTGGGTGGAGGGAGGCGATGATTCCAGCCCTGTGTACACATGAGCAGCTTCCAGACTCAGAGCTCCCCCTGGATGGGGCATCAACTGCTGTACGTCTTGACTTGGCCGCTGCAAGGGCTCTGCTGACCTGAAGTCCTGGTCCTCACCCATCCAGATCCCTGGTTCTTACTTGGTGAGAAGCACCCATCATCCTCCTGGGTGTTTAGGTCAGATTCCTGATGCCTGTCACTCCCTCACCTCCTACCTACATCCTGGCCGTTTGACCCCTTGACTGACACTCAAATCTTGTGTCCCCTTCTTTCTGTACCTTCAGCCATCCCCCAGCCCAGGCCTTCCCATCCTTCCCCTGAACAACTGCAAGGGCATCTTCTCAGCCTCCCTGCCTGCCAGCCACCAGTACACCCTAAAGTCAGAGTGCACTTCTTAAAATGTCAATCTGACCTCGTCACTTTCTTGCTTAAAAGCTTTCCATGGGGGCGCCTGAGTGGCTCGGTCAGTTAAGCATCCTACTCTTGATTTCGGCTCAGGTCATGATCTCACAGTTCCGTGAGTTGGAGCCCCACATCTGGCTCTGTGCTGACCCTGCAGAACCTGCTTGGGACTCTCTCTCTCTGCCCCTCCCCTGCTCACACTCTTCTGTCTCTGAAAATAAATAAATAAACTTAAAAAAAAAAAAAAAAAGCCTTCCATGCTCTTCAGCACCCTTCCAGGAATCCAAGACCTTCTAGGAGCTTCCCAGAGGCAGCTCCCTTACTGAATTCCCTGCATCTTCAAAGCCTCCCCACCTCGGGGCGCCTGGGTGGCGCAGTCGGTTAAGCGTCCGACTTCAGCCAGGTCACGATCTCGAGGTCCGTGAGTTTGAGCCCCGCGTCAGGCTCTGGGCTGATGGCTCGGAGCCTGGAGCCTGTTTCTGATTCTGTGTCCCCCTCTCTCTCTGCCCCTCCCCCGCTCATGCTCTGTCTCTCTCTGTCCCAAAAACAAAAACGTTGGAAAAAAAAAAAAAAGCCTCCCCACCTCGTGTATGCTCTAGCACCAGAGTTCTCAAACCCAAGCAGCCACTGGAATCTCTAGAGGGCTTATTAAACTACAGATTGCTACTTCCACTTGCCCAGAGTAAACCTGGGGTAGGGCCTGAGAATCTGCATTTCTAGGAAGACATCTAGTTGATGCTGAAGCCACTATTCTGGGGAACCTCACTTTGAGAACCATTATTCTAAGCACACAAAATGTCTTACTGTTCTCAAACATCAGTTTTACCCCTGTCTCCAAAGCTTTGCACCTGCTGTATCTGCTAAGAATGTGTTCTTCCTTTCTTTTCTCAACCTGGTGAACTCCTGTTCATTGTCTCCCCGTATCCCCAGGCGGAGGCTCACCAGGAGCCCCTCTGTTACAGTGCCCTTTTGTCCCTGTTCATTCTGCACAGGTGAGAACTCTTGTGTGACCACCTCCGAGTCTCCATGCCCAGCCACTGAAGGCTGCTCAGGCAAGCCTCAGATAGAGGGCTTTCTGCCCTGCCCAAGTGTCTGGGCAGCTTGTCCTGGCCCATCAAGCATGGGGTCTGACTGCCAGGGGCATGGGCCGTTTGTAGGGATGCAGACTCGGTCAGCCTTCCTGGAGGCCAGAGGGAGCAGAGGCCTCTGGGAAGACAAGAGCAGGGCAGCTCTGAGCGGTCAGCTGAAAGAAAGGCGGGGCTCCGAGGGGGCAGCTGGGTGTTTTGTTTTAATCACGAGTGAGATGCTGACGTGGGCCTCCCCGGGGATGACGAGGGGGAGACCAGCCCCACGGGCGGTGGAGGCGTTTCTGCAAACAGTGAGGAAAGCCCAAGTCAGCAGCGGCTGGGGGGTGGGGGGGGGGGTGCGGGGGGCAGCGGTCCTGGAAAGAGAACATTCCTTATGCCAGGACAGGCGGTGGAGAGAGCCCCGTGATGGCCCCGCGGCCTCCTCTCTGGCTGTCCGCTCTCAGGCCTGGCCCCACACGCCCTGCGCTGCCCTTCTTCGGGGCCAGGGCCTCGCAGGAGCCCCGTTAGGAGTCGCCGTGCAGCTGGAAGTTGTTGGCCACAGCAAAACTTCCAGCGCATCCTTTCCGTGGGTGCCCTGGGCGGCCCTCGGCAGGCCGGGGAAACTGCTCGCCATACCTATTTTAAACACCAGTGTAATGGTTTATGGCCCATAGAGGGATAATTACGGAGTGCAGAACCCGGCTTTTATGGCCCCTCCTCCCCGGGGCGCACTTAGAGAACAGTATGTGTCATGTAGCCAATTTAGATAATGATTCTGATAAAGATAAACGGAATTGTTTATTATAAGTAATTGGGTCTGCTAAGGCCCAGATGAGGCAGTGATGGGGAAAGATGCAGTTGGATGTGGGGATGTGGGGACAGGGGCCTGCATGGGGCTCCAGGGTGGAGATGGGCTTCCCTCTCACTCTGCGTGTTCGTCTCTCTCCCCTCTCCCTCACCTCCCTCTCTTCTCTGGGGCTGAATGGATCCTCCTCCGTCTGCTCCTGGGCATAAATAAATCATGGGGTTTTCTGTCGAGTCAGCTGAGTGGGGGGAGGCACCTGGAAGGAGGGCCGGGAGGAGCTGGAGGGGGTTCCGACCCGCACTAGGCTCCAGGGCGGCCTGGCCTGTCGGCTACAGACCCCATGCAGGTCTCTAGACCCCTGAGGGCTGCTGTCCTCCTGGCAGGCAGCTGGCAGGTGCAAGGCGGGGGCAGGGTGCAGGGAACTGGGGCAGCCTAGAGCTGAGATGCAGAGCTCTCTCAAGGGGGGAGACGGTGGTGGCCTCCTGTTGGGGGTCTTTGTGAAGGATAAACAAAACGAAGGCCCTCTGAGCCCACCCCCACCCCACAACACACACACCTGAGACCTCTAATTATGCCTCAGCCCCAGGCAGGGCCGTGGGAACGCTGCCCCTTTAACCTACCCGCCTGACCCCTCTCCCCCAGGTCCCAGGTCCCTCTCCTGAGGCCTCCTGGGTCTCAGCGCCTGGCTCTTCAGGGAGGAAAGGAATCCTGAAGACCTGGATTCTGAAATATAGAGGGATCAGAGATTAGAACCTCTGAAAATAGGACCCAGGTCATCAGGGTCTGGGGATGAGGATCCCCAGAAGCCAAGCCCTGAGCTGGGGGTTTAACAAGCAGGGATGTGCACTCACGGATCCAATAAACCAATGCCCTTGAGGGGGATGGGGACCTACAAGCCGGAATCTTAGATGGAGTTTCCGACATACTGGTTCAAATGGGAGCCTCACAATCAAGGTTTGTGCTTAGGTCATCCCAAAAAATAGGGGAATCCTATAAATTGGGGTTCTTGAGGTAGGTGGCCCTACATGCCAGGGCTATTGAGACGAAAAACCACAAGCCAGGGTGCCTGAGGTGGGAGGGGGTGGTCCCTTAGGTAGATACCCCATGAGGCTCAGGGATCTTTGAGGCAGGGTCCCCACAACAGAGGCCCCCCAGTGGCCCATCAGACCCAGGTGTAGGGGCCCCAGCTTGCTGCCCGCGGCTGCAGCTCCCCCGGGTTGAAACTCAAACCGGAGGAGCGGCCTGTCACTGTGCCTGTGATCCGCGGCATGATTGAAAGGGGGCGCGGTGGGGCGGGGCGGGGTGCAGGCCCCCAGGCAGCCCCTCTGCGTGGAGCAGCAGCACAGCAGGAGTCTGAGGAGGAGAAAAAGCGGGGATTTTCTCTTTCTTCCCTGCCTGCTTATCTGATCACAGCAGAGGGAAGGGCTCCGGTTCAAAGGCAGTGTCCTTATCAGCTGGGATTTGTTTGGGGCGTGATAGCTGCACCTGGCGGGGAAGCCTTCCTGCAGGTGGGGGGCGGGGGAGGCAGCCAGGGCAGGTCTGGGGCTCCAGATCTGTTAGTGTGCACGCATCTTTACTCACATCCATGGCCTGTGTGCCGTGTGTGTCTGTCCACGTGTGCACGACACTGTGCCAGTCCACATGCATCTCTTACACGTGCACGACTCTGTGCTTTTGGGTGAGCACAAAACAGACATGCTCTGTGCAGGGGACAAGAGGAAGGGGCCCAGACCTGGCCTGGTGATGCTGGTCCCTGAATCCAGCACTTCCCTGTGGGACCAAGGGTGTCACAGGTCACTCGTGGGTATAGCAGGGACAGGGGAGGAGAGAGGGACACGATGCTGAGGCGTGGCCCTGGTGATGTTAATAGGGAAGAAAGAACCCTTGGGAGAGGCCAAATCAGGTGAGCAGGGCTGGTGCAGCCCAGGGCCGGGCAAGCTGAAGAGGGACACCAGCTAGAGGGCCAGGGTGCCCAAAGGCAGGGACAGAGCCGTGGGGCCTGGCTCTTTTTGTTCTAGGAGTTGACTTAGCTTGAAACCCTCCCCCCCACCCCAAACCCATGCTCCTCTGCGCTGTTTTTTCAAGTACGTGTTTCTTAATTAAACTTTTTTTTTTTTTCTTTAGCGAGTGAGTGCACGCATGTGCAAGCAGGGGAGGGGGCAGAGAGAGAATCTCAGCAGGCTCTTTGCTCAGTGTGGAGCCCGACTTGAGGCTCAGTCCCATGACCCTGGGATCATGACGTGAGCCAAAATCAAGAATCAGACTCTCAACTAACTGAGCCACCCAGGCACCCCTAATCTTTTTATTTTGAGATAATTATAGATTCACGTGCGATTGTAAGGGAAAATACAAAAAGATGCCCCTGTACCTTTTACCCAGTTTCTCCCAATGGAAATGTCTTGTATGAACTATAGTATGATATCACAATTAGGACATTGACATCAATCCAATGCACCCATCTTATGCAGATTTCTTCTGCTTTACACATATGCATTCATGTTTCTGTGTGTGCCTGGAGGTCTGTGTGATTTTATCTCACGTAGGTTCCTGTATCCACCACCACAGATGTGATACAGAACAGTTAGTTCTCTTACAAAGATTCCTCCTGTTGTGCTGTTATAGCCACACCCCTCTCCCCCTCACTCCCCATCCCTAACCCCCTGGGTTTTTTGTTTTAATTTTAGTGAATGGCACCTCTATCTGCCAGGCTCCCAAGCTGAAAATCCCACCTCTATTTCTCGCCCACATGCATCAAGTCTTCAATGCCTGGCCATTCACCTACCGAATCATTTCTGGAACTGTCTCCTCTCTACCCGCCCATCACTGCCCTGGCTCATGTGTCCATTTTACCTGGGCTCTCCCCTTCCAGGCTTGGCCCGGCCAACCCACCCAGGGTTGAGAAGGTGCTGGAACCTTCTCAAATGCAGCATTAGCCACATCACTGCAGACCCCAGATGTTTCCCAGCTCCAGTGTTAAGACAGGGACACACTGTAAGCTCTGCCGTGCCCACCTCCTCAGCCTCCACCTGCTTCCACTCTGCGTTCCAGCCATTCTGGGCTACGTGCCGGCCCTGGGATGTGTCCCCGCTGCTGGCGTGCAGCACGCACCCCTGCCTCTTTCTCTTGGGTAACTCCTGCCCCTCTTGCCAGTCTCAGCTGGACTACAATATCCAGGGAGCCTTCCCCAACACTCTGTCTGCATTTGCCGCCCCTTGGCTGGGCTCCCACAGCCCGCCGTGCTTCCCCCATCCCAGCCCCGATCCCGTGTATTGTCATGGTCTGTTTACTCGCTAGTCTTCCCCAGAGACAGCAAATAACTCGAAGGCAGGGACTGTGTCTGGTTCAGCACTGTGAGCCTTGTGTCTACATGGCAGGGAGTAGGCGCCCAAATCCAGTTTGCATGAATGATGAACACATGGGTGGGCGGGGCGCTAGGTACGCAGGTTGGCCTGGTGTAGCCACTTGGGGTGGGGACAGCCGGTCAGGGGTTAGGGCCAGTGGAGGAAGAGATATCCTTCGCTCTTGCCAAACTGCAGCCACATGTCCCAGAATAGAGCCTTCCCCCCGTGACCTCTGCCTTCTCCCCTGTGACCTGAGTGCCAAAGGCGGAGCAGCTGACTCTAGAGAAGGAAATAAAGGAACAACTATTGAGTGCCTTCTGAATGCGAGGCCTAGGGCTTGCCACAGGGAACAGGGTAGGCCAATGGGAAGAGTAGGGACGGTTGTGACACAATGCTGCTTTTGGCAGGTGTGTGACCTTGGACAAGTCCCTTTACCCTGTGAAATGGGGAGGTGATGACCGTGTCTTCCACGTGCATTTCCTAAGAGGAGACAGGGAAGCAGGAGGTGTGAGAGTCGTAAAACCATGCTTTTGTTGTGGGATAATTCACTTTGGGGGAGGCCCTCAAAGGTGCCCTGGCCGGGGGCTGAAGCCAGGAAGGCCTGCTGGCTCTGCCTTTCAGCTCTCCTGTGGCAGTGCCCTTTGATGAGAACATCTAAGTGCCCTCCCTGTGCAAGAGAGTGGGGACAAGCCCAATGGGTGAGGCTGAGGGAGCCGGCCAGAGCGTGAGAAGTTGGGGGTCCTGCCCAGCACAGAGTTGCTCTCTCCCAAGAGGGAAGACAGGCAGGCAGACGGAAAGGGGAGCCAGGTTGACTGGCACCCCCAGGTGGAATCCTGGCTCTGCCTCCTGCCTGCTGAGAAGCTCCCCACAGCATAAGCATAGGCAGCCAGAGGTCTTTGCTGTTTTGTTTACCCGTGTATCTTGGGCAGGGCAGTGTTTGGCACACAGTTGCTGCCCAAGAAATATTTGTTGAATGACCCAATCAACCTTGGACAGGTCCTTTCACTACTTAAGCCTCAGTTGGAAATGGGAATATAATGTTGTTGTGTTGTTGTAGCTATAATTCACATAACAAAACGTCATGTAAAATTCACTGTTTCAAAGTGCACGGTCCAGTGGTTTTCAGCATGTTCCCAAGGTGGAATGCCGCTGTTTTGGTCATTGAAAGTGACAGCGTGGGGCAAGCGATTCTCAAAGGGACTGGCTCACGCTGCTCGGGGGATGGTGATGTGTTCTCCGTGTATGGTATATACCTGCTACTTCCCGAAAGGGCATTAGCAGCTCCCAAGATTCTTCAAATAAAAACAGTGGGTCAAATTTGTGGAGGGTACAGGGGAAGTAAATCAAGTACCCAAGCTGACATCTTACTAGAATGGGGATTAAAAGCTCTGAGCATCCCGGCAGCCAAGACAGAAGAGGAAATAGGACGGAGCAGAAAATTCCCATTGTCTGACCACAGGAGGCTGTTGACTGCAGCGGCAGAGATATTTTTTTTTTTTCCTGTTACCAGATTCATTTTTTGCAGGTGTCTTATGTGAGGAATGGGAAATGGACGGGTGTCCAATCCCAAACCCTTGCGTGGTGCCTGCCCATCAGAGGCTCTCATTAAACCTTTCCATGAAGTCAAATAGTGTATCATCAACAGAGGCTGCATCCCCTAGCTCATGGTTTCAAAAAGACAAGGACGAAGGGCTCAGAAGCGGCTCGGAGAAGGCATTTCTAGGGTAATATGCCAAGGAAGGAAGGATGTGATGCTCCAGGGAACTTGAGGGACACAGGAGCAGGTAGTACTTGGGAGCCCAACAGGAGGGAGGTGGCACATTGCTGCTGTCCATCCCTCAGGTCTCTGTGCCTTCGTCTGGTTAGAACTGAGCCCTGGTGAGAGTCTGCACCACAGTGAGATGGCAGTGTTGTTCAGTCCAGGCGCTCTTGACCTGGCCCAGGTCATCCTTTCCTGGTGGCAGGGGCGGGGGGGGGGGGGGCTGGCCTACGCACTGAGAACATCTCAGCCTCTACCTACAAATGCCATAGCACCACACCTGCAGTCATGACACTCAAAAATGCCTTCAGATACTGCGGAAATTCCCTGGGCAGAGAGGGGGGTAGTAGGGGGATTGCAGAATCTGCAGAATCATCCCTGGATGAGAACCAGTGCACTGAGGGGAACACCAGGTATTCTGATGTTACACTTAGTGTAGCCGTATTTGGAGATGTTGTGCACCAATACCCCCAGACTGCCCTCCATCCTGGAGCCAGCATTTGCCCATCACCCAGTGAAAGGAGGAATCCCACACTTCTGAGTTGGCACTGGTACCTCCCAGCCACTCACCTGGCCCCTTTGCTACCTTGTAAGCAACATACATGTATTTTTCTCAGTGTCTTATTACATTTTATTCTGAGCTCTTAAAAAAGTAAAGCAAGTGGGAAATCGACACAATAAAGGCTCTAGAATGAAAGAGGCTTCTCACAGAGGTAGGCTTCGCCAGCTTGACAAAGTGGACATGTGACCGTCTCTGGGAAGGAGAGTAAGGAACATGATAGTGCACAGAAAGCACCAGAGAGCATTTTTAAAAACGGGGAAGGTGTTTTCTGTGACCCACAAAATACACAGAACAGGCAAAGTGCACTTGGGAATCTGAGCATACTTTTAGTTCTCTGCAAACAGAACTCCGCTTATAACGTGTAAATTGCTACCCAAAAGTGACTTATTTCCAGGTTCACCTTATGCATAGAAGCAGGGCTGCCCACCTGCACTGGGAGTAGGGGAGAGGGCAAGACCCATGGGCTTTGGATCCCAGAGGCCTCAGAGGGAGGATGGCAGGGCATCCTCACTGCAGAGACCTTGCCACCTGTACAGGGACATGGATAGTCTTGGCAGCTCCTGGGCCGGAGGTTTTAAAGTGGGACGATCTTGATGCTTTTGTCCATTCAATTCAGGAAGCAAATAGTGACGATGTGCTGTGTGCCAGCCACCATATCGGGCATGGAACATACAAAGATGAGTAAGGGAACCCCCAGGGAGCTCCCAGTTTGGTGAGGGCACCTAAGACTGTTTGTGTATTATTGTTCAGGTTGTTCACTGCACAAGGGCACCCAGCCAAGAAAGTGAGTAGGAGACTGAAATCCATCTTGTACTTTGTTCACTTGGTACAGAGCTATGTCTAGCCAGAAGAAGGGGTGCTGTCTTCATTTTTAGCATCAAGGGCCAGCATGGGCTAGCAGTCTGGTGAGGGGATAAACAAGGGGCCGTGGGGCTTCGCTTGGGGGAAGTAGCAGTAATATGGGAGAAATCTTCTCAAAAGAGGGGCTAAGGAACATGATAGTCAAGTTGGAGATTCCTGGATGTGGAGGACAGAGAGGGAACTCTCAAGGAGGCATGAATAAGGACACCGTGTTTGGGGAGAGTGGTGGCTGGGTTGTAGGCACTGGGGGAAGGTTAAGAGATGAGGCCAGCGGGGCAGGAGAGGTTGAGCCTGCAAAGGGTGCCAAATGCTAGGTTTGGAGTTGGGGGGAAGAGAGTCAGGAAGGGCCCAGAGCCAGGGAGGGACCTGTCAGCTCTAGATCTCTTTGGCCAGAGCACAGGGAGTGGGCTGGAAGCAAGCCAGTCTTTCAGTTTGGGCTGCTCCCTCCCCCAGGCAGCCAGGCCTCCAGGGGTCTGGGGGCACCCCACCTTCTGACCCTCTGCCCTCCCTGCCGCCTGCCAGCCCCTCCCTCTGGTCCACATTCCCACCTCCTGATTAGATTTGGGAAGGTCTAATTAGATATAATTCATTATCCTCAAAAATGAGATCAGAAATCAGGAGCTCTCCTCAGAAGAAGGTGGCCTCGCCCCTCATCCATCATGCCTCTAAGTAACCAATTTAAAGTCAGGCGGACGCACACGGCAGCATTATTACCTTGTCATAAATAGTTAGGAGAAGGCCCCCGAACGAGGCAGCTTTATAAATGGTTTTTATCACATTAGTTTGCAGTTATTTGTCATCCACTTTGCTTGAGATAAATGCAGAACAAATAATCAAATTATCAAGCCAAAACCTTGGAAAGTCATTTGCATTAATTGCAGCAGGAGAGGCCAGGCATCCCAAACCAGAGAGCCCCTTTCCTATCTCAGGTCTAGTTTGGTGGGTGAGGAGGACTTCTTGGTGGAGGCAGGAAGTCTGTACTGGGGGCTGAAGACATTCAAAAGCCTCACCATGGGATGGGCCAGGCCAGACCTGGGGCTAGGGTGCAGGATGAGGAAGACCTTTCCAGGGGCTAAGAGGCTGTGCTTTTCCAGGGCCGGGGCCAGCATGTTTGGGGGTGGGTTTGCTAGGGCCTCATGTACACACAGATACACATAAAGGCAGACAGACACACAGAGATCATGCAAACACATGCACACACACACACACACACACACACACAGGCACACTACTTCCTCTGTTGCTGGGAGCTGGTGCCTTTTGTCTGGCTCCAGAAGGGCCCTGTCACAGGCCTGAATGGACCCCCTGCCCCACAGAGCATGACAGCTTCAGGCAACTCATGCCCCAGGCTTGTCTGGTTCCTGTCCTGGCCACCAGTGCTGGGCAGGTGGTGAGGAGGGTCCTGGGCCTGGGCGGAACGTGTCCAGGGGCGCTCACTGACCCCCCCCCCCCAGCTGGGCCCGGAAGCCTCCTTCCAGCAGCCCTTCAGTAGAGAATGACAATTTCACGCCACCCCCAGGAGGCCCTCCTGTGTCCCAGCTGGGCCAGGGATGGGCCAGCCCTGCAGGCGCTTACCACCCCACCCCCCCTCACCCAGCAGGGCTGGCCCCAGGCTCATCCAGCCTCCTCCGCATTCAGGTCAGGGCAGGGACCTGCTCCGTCTCCTGGCTGTGGACACTGGCCTGGTTTCAGAGATTGTCCCGTATGTCTACGCTGACCTTAGAGGTTGCCTGGTGTGGCCAGGGGCTATTTATATTGGCTGCAGAGGTTATCCTATGTGGGGTCGTCTACGCTAGCTTCAGAGGCTGTCCTTTGTGTGTCTACACTATTCTTAGAGGTTGTCCTGGTGTGGCCAAGGCAATATAAGCTTTCTGTGGTCAGTGAAAGTGCTCTTGGCATTGCCCAAGAAGTAATTTCTGAGGCCAGCGTAATAGTGTAGCAATTAGTGTGGACATTGGAGACAGGTGGCCTGAGTCAAACCCCAGCTTGACCACCGAGACTTTGGGCAAGTTATGTAACCTCTCTGTACCTCAATTTTCTCATCTGGAAGCTAGGGGTGGGGACAATAGCTACCTTCACACAACGCTGTGAAGGGTAACTGAGGTGGTAGGGGCAAAGCACAGGTGTCAAAGCCTAGAACACACTAAGAGCCGTAGAAGCACTCGAATACAGTGGGTCAGCTTGCTTGCAGGGCTGCAGTGAGACTTTTTGGGTGATGATCCCTTAATTGTATCTGTCTGTCCCTTCCTTCATCTAACACCATTGTTCCCCGAGCACCTGTACCTGAGCCAGCCCCAGGCCGTGGCTGCCGTGGTCCTTTGCATGGACTGAGGACACAAACGGCGAAACGGACAGTGTCAGGGCCTTTGTCACAATGAGGCACATGCGCAGGCAGCTGCTGGAGAGTCAGAGCCAGAGCGCTTAACCCACAGAAGGTGGCCCCAGAACAGCAAGATCTTAGATCTGGGATGGGAAAGGGGTAGCCTGGGGAAGAAGAGTGGAAGAACTTCTGCACACAGACCCTCTGAGGCCATTATAGATACCCTGACACAGTGGTGGACACCCCACGCAGGGCCACCCCTGAAGCCAGTGTGGACATCCCATGCAAGGTGATCTGAGGCCAGTGTGGACACCCCATGCAGAGTGACCTCTGAAGCCGGTGTGCACACCCTGATGCAGGGCGACCTCTGGGGCCAGTGTGACACCCGGTTGCAGCAGTGCCTTCAAGGCCCCATTGGTCCCTCACCAGGAACTGCAGTCGGGCCAGGGAAGGCTCCTGGGCAGGGCAGGCAGACCTCCCCAGGGCAGCTGCACGGCATGGTGGGCGGAGGGCGGGCGCGCGCGGGGGGCACTGAAGCTGAGCCGAAGCACATGGTTGCTGTCTGTTTATTGGGCAGCGGAGCAGGTTTAATGGGCCAGCCCGAGGCCATGGAGAGGCTCAGAGGAGCCGTAGATGAGGGAGGCCCCTCCCACACCTCCCAACTGCCGCAGCTCAGCTGGGCAAGCCGGGAGCCTGGGGCTCTGTGGGGCCTGGCGGGGTCCCCGCCTGCTGCTCCCCGCCCACCAGCCTGCGGTGGGGCCATGGCCCGGCATCGGGCAGGCACCTGGAAATGCCAGGCCCTGGTGGAAGGGCTGGGCCTGCCCCTCACTGTCCTCGGAGCCCCCAGGGGTCCCTGCAAGGTGTGGCCGCCACAGTGGGAAGGGAGGACACCTGGCCAGGCATGACCTTTGCCCCAGCCCGGGCTGGCTGCAGCCCACCCCCCCCCACCCCGCCCAGTGGCCCCCACAGCCCCTGGCCGCCTCAATCAGTCATCTCCCCACCCTCCGAACAGCTGGTGCTTCCAGGGAAATTACCTAATGAATCAACAATGCGGGGATTGTGGAGGCGGAATGGCTCCGGAGTGGGCCTTTCTCCCAGCGCTGGGCCCACCGGGCACAGAGGGCACCTGCGGAGCAGCAGAGCCCCCTGCCCCCCCCTCCTCCTCCCACAGGTTCACACCCCTAGCACCCTGAGGGTTCAAGAAACCTGGAGTCAGATGGACCTGACCGCCACTGCCAGCCCCTGCTTTGCCACTTACCAGCGGCGTGGCCTTACGAAAGTCCCTTGACCTCCCTCAGCTTGTGTTCTTCTCATCTGAACAAATGGGGGGTCTGGAGGTTGTGCGGACTGAGACATGGCCCACGTGCAGTGCTTAGCGTGGGCCTGGCACAAGTGACCGCTCAGTACATGGAAGCCTGGGAATTCCCTTTCAGCCTCAGTTGCCCTCGCTGTAAAATGGGGCCAGGAGCCTCTTTACTTGAGGGTGGTGGTGGAGACTGAAATGTCACAGCCTGTGAGTGGCGTCCGGCCCGGTTCCTGCCCCTGGAGACCTCTTGGCTCCCAGCCTGGGAGCGCAGCCCAGGGAATTCGGCAGAACCAGTTCCCTGGTCTAGCCGCGTGCGACTCCCACGCCCTGCCCTCAAGGGGAAGGATGCCTGCTCCCAGGGTGGGCACAGGGGCCTGGGGAGGTATGGCGGAAGTGTGTGGGGCTGGGCTGGGAACCGGTGGGCGGCCTGTTGAAGCAGGCCCCGAGCTGGGCACAGAGGGCCCATTGTTGCTGGGCCCAGCCAGGCCGGGCCCTTGAGAGCGGCCACTGCTGCCGAGTTTCGAGAAGTGTCTAGACAGGGCAGCCCCGGGCCCTGGCCTGGCCTTCCTCTGGGTGGGGCTGTGCCACAGGGGACAGGCAGGGAGGCTGGTACCCTCAGCTCAGACAGACAGACGAGGCGGGAGTGGGGGCAGGGCTACCAAGTGGAAGGAACAAAAGGGCACAGTCCAGACACTGCTGGCAAGGAGGATGGCCTTGGCGGTGATGACTCACCTAGGACCCGGAAGCCAGGAAACCCTGGGTTCTAGTCCTAGCTCTGTTGCTGTGTGACCTGGGGCAGGTGAATATGCCTCTCTGGGCCTTGCTGATCTCAGCTAAACAGTCTAAGGTTTAAAAACTCTGGAGTCGAAGAGACTTGAGTTCAAATCCCAGCTCTGCCACTTTCCCACAGCTGTGTAACTTCGGCAAGGGACCTCTGTGAGCCTCAGTTTCCTCATCTTTGAAGTGGGGACAAGAATGATTTTTTCCTCATTTCTGAAATGAGGTGAAACACATAGGTGTTCGGAGTGGTACCCGGCAGATGACGAGTTGCAATAACCGTTAACGACTACAGCCCTTGTTGCTGTCATCATCACCATCCTGATCTGTTGTGGAAGAAACGGAAGCTGCTGATCACGTGCCAAGCAGCACCTGGCATGGAGCCGGCCCTCCTACTCGAGAGTGCCTTTTCTGAGACAGCATGTCAAGGCCCTCGCCCTGCCCTTGGCCTCGGTTGCCCTGCCGGTGAAATGGGCTCATCCCAGACAAGGCCACCCATGGCGCGGGGGCAGTGGGCCAGGCCGTCCGTGGGGAATCCCCCTCCCTGGCCTCTCTGCCTCCCAGCGTGGGGCTATTTTTAGCCTGGTGGATACGAGCTAGCTACGCTCTTATCTCTGCCTGGTATTTTTGGCATATCCTGACTGACAGGCTCCTCTGCTGTCCCGTGCCGGCAGCCCACGGAGCCTGGCCTGAGTTCTGCACCAGGGTCTTATCTCCCACCCCAGCCTAGGGAGACAGCAGTTCAGCCACCCCTCATTTGCCTCCAGCGGCCTCCAGGCCACCCACAGCCGGCCCCAGGTCTGAGGCTGAGGGGGTCTTACATCTGTGAAGGGGAGCCTAGCGCCAGCCTCCCTCCCTCCCCCCCCCCACGCTCTGTGTGGTTTCCATGGCAATGAGCACAAATCCCCCAGCCCTTCACAGAGGAGCCTTGTTTGTTTTGCCCGCATAACTCCGGAGACCAAGTCACAGGCCCCCGGCCCCCCAAACCCCCCACGCAGCCCAGCCCACTCCCCGACCCGATCAGATGGACAGGCTCAGGGCAGGGAGCGACATACTCGCCCTTGTCAGGACCAGGTGGAGGGGCCGTCGTCAAGGAGCCGAGCTGGAACGGTGATGCGGCCTTGTGCTAGGTGCTTAGTAAATGCCCAAGTTGCACAAAATCTTCCCTGTCCTTGACCAAAGTAACGCCCTCCTGATCCTCAGCTTCTCCGCCTGCAAATGGGGTTTAAGGGCTGTACCTCACGAGAGGGGGCGAAGCGTTCGGTACAACCACGCGCGTCCAGTACTTGGCCCAGTGTTAGGCACCAAGCAAGTGCCCATTCAGTGGGGATTTCGTCCTCCTTCCTGCTAGGGTTGCTATTGTTATGGTTGTCATTGTTGTCATTGTCCCCAGGTGGGGGTGGGGTGTTCCCACCATGCCTGCCTGTCTCTCTGGCTTCCTCTAGCTCCAGGGAGCTGCTGGCTGAGCCCAGCTACCCGCCCCCAAACCGGTAACCTGATTTGGGGGGAGGGGTGGTACAGCCTGGCATGGCCCTTTGTTCGGCCTCCCCCTTGGAGCTGGGGCTGGGGCCGTGGGGGCGGGGCTGCCAGCTGTGCGGTGACATTCCGCAGCCCTGCTAACCACTGCTCCTGACTCTGGTGGCTAAATTGAGTCTCGGTTTCCTTAAAATGACTATTTATTGCTTTAATGCAGTATTGCGTATTTACTGAGTGTTGGCGAAAAGGCTCGTCCAGCGTGGGGCTCGCGGTGGCCGGCGGCCAGCGGGGCTGCTCCAGGAGGGTTCCTCTGGCAAAGACAGGCAGCCCCTCTTTTCCGGAGAAACAAAGGCCCCTCCAGCGACCCCGGTGCTGGGCTGCGGGGGTGGGGTCACTGAGTCTCTGATCGGACCACCTCCCTCCCCTGGGTTGGGGAGTGTTCAGGAGGAGGGGCCCCCGTTTGACCAACCCCACCCGCCCTTCGCCAGCCGTGGAGAATTGCTGGCCTTTGAACAGAACAGGCACCAGCTGCCCCCCGCCCCCGGGATGCCAGCCTGGGGCATCTCAGCTGTGTCCCCCCGCACAGAGACCCCCTCCCGCTATCACCACCACCAAGGACGGCAGTACAGGCCCTCCCTGAAGGCTGCACCATTGTCTCCAGGGTTAATGCAAAAGCTGACCAAAACCCGGGAAGAACTTGCACTGAGAGGCTGCAGTGTGCCCCTGAAACAAAGAGAGGAGGAGTCATTTTCAGGGCACCCATGCCTGTCTCTGTGCTGAGGTGCTGTGCTTCAGAGCTCAGCAATCCTGTAACAACCTATGAGGCAGCAACCATATTTGCTCTGCTTTACAGATGGGAAAACTGAGGTTTGACGGACTTGATCTGAACCCAGGTCTGGCTGCTCAGCTCCCCACCTTCCAGGGGCCCAGGGCGTCACAAATGTCAGCCCACAGGAGGATGCCGGGCATAGGCGGCCTCTGTGGAGGAGGCACACGTTGAATCTAGCTCTTGAAGGAGGGAAAGCATTCACAGACAGCCCTGAGGGAGCAGCAGGCAGGCCAGGAGGAGGGGTGGGGTGGGGGTAGGGGCGAGGGTTTCAGCTCGCAGAGTAGCTGAGCCCTTGCGTGAGACCGATCAAGCGGGGGGGGGGGGGGGCAGATCAGGGGGAGCCTGCCTTTGTGTGGCTGGAGCCTCAAATCCACCTCTGGAAGGACGAAGGGGAGGCAGCAAGAGAGGGTAGGTGGGGGGAATCGAGGGCAAAGAAAGAAAGGGTAAGAGGAAGTCGGGAGGCGGGAGGGAGTTGCCAAGGTACCAGCAGTGATGACGGCCTGATGTGTCTGCGGTCCCTCCCCTGGCTGGCACCAGCTCGAAGCTTTGGGCATGAGATGTGGACGGGAGGCTCTGGCTGGCTGAGGAGGACTGTGAGGACGCACCTAGACGCAGACGTGGATGTCAGGGATGCTCTGCTCTGTTGCCGAGTGGAGATGCCGTGAAGACTTCTGAGCGGGTTGTGACGTGGTTTGATTTTCATTCCCAGAGAGCCAGGAGGCAGGCAGAAGGGCCAGGAGGCCAGAGTAAGGGCCAGCAGGGTGGGTGTACAGGGACGAGGGGTGCCACTGGGGAAGAGGAGTCGTGTGTGAGCAGGCCTGCACCTTAACCTGGGAGCACAGATGGGGATGTCACCTCCAGAAGAGCTGGTCAGAAGGAGCAGAGCCCAGGGGAAGTGAGAAACCAGGGTGGGGCATTTTCTCTCTTTTTTGTATTATAGAAGTCACTGCTGCTCATTGTAAAATTAATTCAGACAAAGCAGAGGCACCGGGGTGGCTCAGTCCGTTGAGCATCTGATTCCTGGTTTCAGCTCAGGTCATGATCTCGCAGTTCATGAGTTCCACCCGCATTGGGCTCTGTGCTGGCGATTCAGAGCCTGCTTGTGTTTCTCTCCCTCTCTCTCTCTGCCCCTCCCCTGCTCGCTATCTCTCTCTCTCTCTCTCTCTCTCTCTCTCAAAATAAATAAATAAGCTTAAAAAAAATTTTTTTTTCAGAAAAGCAGAAGTAAGGCAAGCAAAATGGGACCGTCCTCACCCCTTCCCCTAACTCCTTCCCAGAGGCAGTCAGTTGACTGATGGGTAACATTCCAGGCCTTTCCTACATGTGTGCGAGCATGTTCTGTGCACATGCACTTGGTTTTCCTTTTTACGGGATCCGTATTTTCTCAGCACTGCCCTGCCCTGCACTTGCTCACTTAGCCACATGCTGAGGACATCTGCCCATGTCAGTGCACGTAGATTTACCTCTGTCTCTGCAACCACGATGTAACAGTCCAGGGAATGGGTGAGCTGTGATTTATTAACCCTTCCGCCCCAACCCACCCTCCCCCCCACCATTGACAGGCCTTTGGGCTATAGCCAGTGCCTCGCTGTCACACACACACAATATATCAGCAGACGTCCTCGTACATATATCTTTGTGCACATGTGCTGCGTGACGGGAACTAGGATGTAAACACATTGGGCTGTGTGTAAGCACATTGGTGCCCTGGGGGCACTCACTCAGAGCAGCCCAGGAAGCAGGTGGGTAAAGGGGGTCTGGAGCCCAGGGGAAGAAGAGGGGGGCTTGAAGGATGGGTTGATGCTACAGAACTGGAGGTGGTGGCTTGAGAGCTTTTGGCATCAAAGTGGTAATCAAAGCCAGAAGAAGACAGAGCCCTGGGGGTCCTGGCATTTAAGAGATGGAGAACCAGGGGCGCCTGGGTGGCTCAGCTGGTTAAGTGTCTGACTTTGGCTCGGGTCATGGTCTCACAGTTTGTGAGTTCGAGCTCCGCATCGGGCTCTCTGCTGTCAACACAGTCTGCTTTGGATCCTCTGTCTTCCTCTCTCTCTGACCCTCCCCTGCTGGTGCTTTCTCTCTCTCTCTCTCAAAATTAAGTAAACATTTTTAAAAAGAGAGACAGACATGGAGAACCAGGAACTCGCAAATGTGTCAGGGGAGAGGCCAAGGCCATATACCTGCATAGTTTCCAGAAGGGATGGCTAAATGTAGCAAATGGCAGAGGAGGGTATAAGCTTCAATGCCCAGCCCCTTAAACAGTCATGGTACATAGTAGCTGCTTGATAAACATTGACTGGTGGAAGGAAGGAAGGAAGGAAGGAAGGAAGGAAGGAAGGAAGGAAGGGAGGGAGGGAGGGAGGGAGAGAGGGGACCCTTGGGTCTGGAAGGTGGGTACTTTCAGCTGAAAGATGGTTTGGGAAAGCGAAGGAAGCTGCAACCAAGTTACTGAGGAAGGAAACACAGGTGGACACTTGGCATCAGTGGGTAAGGACAGAGTCTCCTCAGAGCATGGCTGGCCAAGAGGTAGGAGGTGGGCTGGTTGGAGAGGTGAAAGGGAGCTTAGTGTCCTGGCAGGATAGGGGACAGAGGGCGAGTAAGGGACACTGAGGGAATACTTTCGTGTTTGAGGTTCAGGGACAGGAACTCTTACTGAGGCCAGGGGCCTGCAGGGACCTCAGTATTGGGAGATGGTCAGGCTTTGGAAGGGGTATGGGAGTCACCTCCTGGGTACTATCCTGGGCTCTCAGCGTTCACCATCTCACTGTATCTTCACCAGAACCCTGCAAAGGCAGATTATAAGCTCCCATTTTATAGATGAGGAAACTCAGGCTCTGGAGGTGAAGTCACAGGCCCACCCAAGGTCACAACTCTGAGATGAATTCACTTCTTCCAGACTCCAGAGAAGCCCCACGACGCTGTGCCCCAGCTCTCACGCCGCCCGGGCCCTCTTGGGGTGGTCCTCTTGGGGCTCCTAAACAGGGAGAAAAAAGCCCCCAGGTTGCTAGTTCCTTTTGCTCACAATGTGGGGAAAGCATTTGCTTGTTTTCTTCCTTTGTTAAACCACCACAGATGCTTTACTGGGTAAAGACACCCAGATTGCTGTCAGACTTATTTGCCATTTAGAAACGGACGCGGAGACTGTGACAGGCCTGGGTGCAGCCCAGTCGAGGGGCTCTCTGGGCACTTGAGCTCTGAGCAGCCCTGGCCCCAACAACGAGAGAAGAAGAAGGGCAGGCAGGGAGGAGGAGTCTGGTTTGCACTGGCAGAGAAGATCGGAGGGCATTCCAGGCTGCAGAGCCAAGGAGTAAAGGGTGGATACATGACAGTGTATGTGCCTGTATGTGCCCTGGGTAAGTAGATGGCATTCCGGTCACCTTGGTGTATATACCTGTGTCCATAGGTATATACATATGTTACAGGCGTGTCTATGTACTTGTGAGGCCACGTGGCTCTGGGGCTGGGGGTCAGTTGTATTTAGGGCAGGGTGGAAAAGGGAGGTCATAGGAACCCAAAGTCCCTTCAAATCTAGGCATCCCACTTCCCTGTCCTTGCTCCCCGCCCCCCCCGCCCCGGGATGACCCCCAAGCATCCCAGACCACAAAGCAGGACAAGAACCACTGTGACCATGGCCGAGGTTGGGGGAGGGATGGCACCTTCAGAGGAAGCTGAAGGCAGGGCTCCTGGGCCAGGGATTGATGACATCTGTGGGCAGGACCTGCCTGAGGAACAGGGGCCAGGCCAGCCCTGCCCTGGACCTCAGCCTGGTGGCTCTTCTAGAAACTGGGCCCTGAGAGCTCTCCCAAATCTGAATTCCCAAGAGTATCTATGGCCTGTGCCTCAACGTTCCATAATGTAGGCCAGCAGGACTGGGTTCCTAGAGCAGTCACCTGACCCCGGATCTAGGTGACACCCCTCTAAGGGGCAGTCCCTGAAATGGCCCCAGCAGCCTCCCATGGCCAGACCCATGCCTACGTGAGTAGAGGCAATGGATCTCCCCACAAATGGAAGCGTATGTGCATCTGCGTGTGCCCACAGGCATATAAACAGTTGTACCTGTGCCTTTACGTGGGAGCTTGCTCGAAATTAGCCTGTAGATATAGTTGTACGTATGTGCACGTGTTAGTGCGCACATGTGAGTATGTGTGTGCACATGGGTGCAGACCCTCGTGTTTGTATATGTGTCAGCAGCGAAGTAGGGCAGCAACAGACATTTAGGTAGGTGTGAGTGGCTATACGTGTGTGTGTACGGGGACGTGCACGTATAGTGCCGAACCGCACACAAGTGTTGGCAGGCGCGTGTAGGTGGATATGGGTGGAGCCTATAGACCACTGGCGTGTGCAGTCCAGGTGCGCGCATATGCGTGTGTACAGAGAGGTATGTGTACGTGTGGAGTCCTGTGAACCGTGGTGGAAGTCTGTGTCACAAGCGAACTCACGTGGGTGGTGAGTAGGCATGAGGAGCAGGAGGCTGGCACACACACAGACCTCTTCTCACTAACCAAGCTAGCTGCTGCCACCGTGGTTTCCTGGAGGGGCGCGCAGGACAGACAGACTACAGCCAGAGGGCATGGGAGGTGGCAGGGGGCAAGGGAAGCATGGGGCGAGGGTACCTCCTCCACTGTCTCAGAGCTTGGCATCCCAGGCACAGCCCCCACACCCGGTTCACCCACGCCTGTCCTCGGGATTCAGTTCCTCCCAGTAAACCCAGCTCTGCTTGGCCACCACCGCCAGCCGTGAGCTGGGGGGAGGGGCCCCGGCTCGGAAATCGGCCATAAATTTCTTGAGATGCTTTAATTTTTTAAAAGCCCCACGTAGATGCTTTGCATTGCAAAAACCCACAAATATTGGTTAAATGAGGTGCGCCAGCAGAAGGCCTGGCCAGGCCCGCCGCCCTCCCCTCCCAGCAGCTGGGCCCAGGCTCAGCTGGGGCCCCTGGCCTGGCCAGTGGGGCCGAGGGGCCCATCTTTGTTCCAAGCAGGGCTCAGACTGCAGAGTGGCTGGGTAAATAGTCGTCGCGGTAATCACAGGCTGATTCCAACTAATTAAATCCTGCGCCAAGAGCCCACTCCAGCCAGTATCCCGAGAGGCCAGGAAAACACAGACACCCCAGACGGGGCTTTGCTCCAGGTCGGGTCTGGCTCTCTAATCCCGTATCTTTTGAAAGATAGGCGCGTCCCGGGATGAGGGGTCAGCGGGCCTGCCCTGCACCGAGCGGTGGAATTTTTCAATAACCAGCAGCTGGGTCACCAGGCACACAAAGGCAGTGTAATATCCTGTGGGCTTACGCGGGGAGAGAGCGCGGGCCGTGCAGAGCCAGCTCCCTCCAGGCCCCGGGCGGTGGCCCCCCACAGCCCAGGCCCCCAGCAGCCAGCAGAGAGGCCACTGGGCCAGGCCTCTACTCCCCTCCCACCAGAAGGGCAGAGAGAGCCTCAGTCGCCAGCCTCTGCTGCCCTTCCCCCGCCCCAAACCTGGGGCTTCCAAGAAAATTCATCTTCCTTATTAAAAACCAGCCTTGGTGCTCTCGGGCCCCAGCTGTGGCTGTGGGGGGACCTGCCCAGGGCAGGGCTGCTGGGACCTTCCAAGGAGCATCGGATGCTCCTCACCTGGGGAGGCCACACTGCATAGGGCAAAGGTCTCCTGCTCTGGAGTCAGAAGGGCCGAGGTTCAGATTCCAAGGGGCCTGTCTGCCCAAGGAGATCCTGGCCGAGGACCACGAGCAAGGTGCTCACTTGTCTCCTCTGTGAAATGGGGACCGTCAGTCAGTGTGAGATTATTGGGGGATTAAATGAGACCCTGAGTCTGGCACGAAATGGATGGGGGCCCAGCACGTGTAGCTCTGTATTCTCTCCCCGCCCCAGCCTCAGTTTCTTTCACTGTATAATGGGGGTCCAGGACCTCCTTCCCAGGCTGTGGGGAGAAGCAGGGTTTGTGCCCACAAGGGGCTCCTACACTGTAGAGGGCTGTCCTCAGTGGGAACCACACAGCACATGTGAGAGTGATTAGAAGCTGCAGAGACCCGGTTTATTTTATTTTATTTTATTTTTTCCCAGAGAAACAATAGTTGCCCCCTCTCCCAAGTCTGGAATGCTTTACGCCCAGGGTCTGGGACCCCTCATTTAAATTGGCTGCGAAGGGACAGGCGCTGTGAGCCCCTGGAGGAGGTTGTTAGGGATGGAAAGCCGGGGCCCAGGAATTTACAATCCGTTACTTGAGAGGTGTCCTGCCTCCCCCTCACCCCATCCAGGCCTTCGCAGACCCAGCATGTGCCGTAAAGATGTCACATTGGGTGGGGGTTGCTGAGGAGAGGTCCAGGACCTGGCCTCCCTGGGGGCGGGGGGTGGGGGGAGTGATACGCAGCCTGGGACAGAATCCTGGCTGCACTGTGTCCCAGCCGGATGAGTGTGGACAAGAGCTTCCCTCTCTGAGCCTCAGTGCCCCTCGGTAAAGCCGGACACAGAAAGCTCCAGGGATGCGGGAGTCCCCACTACCAGCTGTGAGACAGGTGATGGCCTGGTAGTGGTGAGGTCCAGAGATCCATGAGCACTTTGCCACAGAGACTTGGTCAAAATTGTGCCCCTCTCACTGCCCACCTGTGCCAGGCACCGCACTAGGAACTCAGCTCACATATAAGCAAGAGGCTCTTTTCCTTTACCAAATCACACTGCCCTTCTCTCTTATTTGAGGTTCTGACACTTTGTAGTTGTAAGGCATGGTACAAGGCCTGGTGTCTCTCTGAGCCTCAGTTTTCTCATCTGTGAAGTGGCTGGTCATTTCCCCTGCTTTACAGGGCTGAAGGGAAAAGGGATAAATAGTGTATAAGCTCCCCCCAGAGCCAGGCGCACAGCACGCGCTCAATACACAGTGCTGGGGCAGGTGGGGAGCCTGGCATCGCAGGGGGATCTCTCAAGGGAAGGGGCATTTGAAGGAAGCTGGGGAAGTAACTGGGGAAGCGGATAAAGGGGGAGGGCGTGGCATGCTGGTCTCTGGGCACTGTGGACACCTAACACACCCCAGACCCACAGACAGCTCAGCACCGGTGGGGAGGGGCAGATCTGAGAGCCACTTAGGGGCCTGACGATGGGTCAAATGTGGGGACAGCTGTTGAGGGAGAGGGAGGACCCACCCAGGTGTCACTCAGGCAGAGGTGAGGGTGGCTATTGGTGGCCTCAGGCAGATGGAGACCAAGGAGAGGACACCGGTCTGGAGGACAGTCAGTGAGGTCAGCTTCTCCTGAGTGAGGAGTCCTGGGACAGCGGAATGGAGCTGTCCAGGGGGGCCTGACATGGGGCCCTAGAAGCCTGGATAGTCCCTATTGAGAGCCATGTCCGCCCGGAGCAGACATACTCGCCAGAAGTGATCTGAGATGGCGATGCTCCAGGCACCCCAATTTCACCAGGTCCCCAGGCTTCAAGACACTCCGTTTTTGCTCTTGGCAGAAAGTGCGCGCTTTGGGAGGCATTACCCGCAGCACAGGGTGACTCTGGCCCAGTTGGGCCAACCAGCCATCTCAGCCACCAACTCTTAGAGACACCGCCCCCCTTCCCAGCCTGGAGCCCTGAGCAAGGACATTTCCTAACCTCAGAGAGGAGCATTTAGGAACCTTCTCGCTCAGGAGTGGCGGGTGCATCCCCAAGGCGAGATTGCATGGAAATGCCCCGCCAGTGCGTGTGAGTGTGTGACTGTGGGGGAGGGGAGCAAAGTAAACAGCCACTGCCCTGTCCTCTCTGCGGCTGTGGCCAGGTACACAGGCCTGTTTGGACAGCTGCCTTGTCTGTCCGTCTGTTTGGGAGATGCTGGCTGATAGATGGGGGTGCGCGGGCTGTTAACCCCTCACTGCCTGCATTGCCCCATGTGCACTGCCTCCTCTGGCCTGCAGCGGAGTCGGAGGGTGGTCCTGGCTGCCCCCACCCCAGCTCCTCTCTTGGGGGACACCTTTAGCTCTGAGCCAGGGATGGTGGCAAAGCGACAAGGTGAGGGGAGCTCCAGGGAACGGACAGTCTGCCCCCCAGCCCCACCAGGGAGCCAAGAGCCAGGAAGGGCATCTCTTCCTGTGGTGACCAGGAGCAAAATCTGACCCTCTGTCCAGAGCCCTCCTCCTCACTGCCACACCCACGCCCCAGGGAGCCTCGTCTACGTGTTTTAAAAGGCCAGCTGCCAGTGTTTCTCTGGGCTGCCCCCTCTTCACAAACGCCAGCTCAGCCTGGAGTGGAGGAAGGGGGGCTCAGGGCCACTAGCAGCAGGCCCCTCTGAAGAGTGAACAGGCAGAGACGGGGCTTGGGGCTGGCTGGGGCAGAACAAGGCTCAGATCCAGAGAGCCTGACTTGGCGGGGGGGGGGGGGGGAGGGGGGGGGCAGGGAGATCCCAGCCCCAGTGACGAATTGGACACTGCGGAGGCTGAAGCGCGGTGAGACCCAGTGACTTTGGACCTGGAGTCTTCACGTGGTCCCCCGTCCGCTACCTCGTGTCCCCATCTCAGTCACTGCTCATCCGTCCAGCACACACCAGGGTGACAGGGTTGAGGGAGCCACCCACGGCTCCTCCCACCCACCCCAATGCCCAGTCCCTTTTACATGTGGCATCGCGCTCCGATAAACTACCTCTTCTCCCACTCCTGCAGCCCCGCCCGGGCCCCCCTGCGCCTCTCACCTGCAGGGCACCGACAGCGATCCTCTTGGCTGCTCTTCCCGATTCCACTCTGCGCTTCCCCCACCCTTGGTCCCTGCTCCGCAGCCAAAGTGATCTTTTAAAAATGTAAATCGCTCAAGCTACTCCCCACTTAAAACGTTTCAATGGCTTCCCGTGGCTCTTGAGATTAAGACAAAAATCCTTTAAATGGCCCACAAGGCCATCAACAGGACAGGGGTTAAATAAATTAGGGTTTGCCCATACAATAGAACTGCCAGATGCTGTAAAAGGAGGTGCTCCAGGCCAGACATGGAATCCTCACCAACCATGTGAGTGGGAGGGTGGGTGCATGAGGAACAGTTTTAATTGGTGTTTATGGGAAGGAAGGAAGGAGGGAGGGAGGGAGGGAAGGAAGGAAGGAAGGAAGGGGGGAGGGAGGGAGGGAGGGAAGGAAGGAGGGAAGGAAGGGAGGAAGGAAGGAGGGAAGGAAGGAAGGGAGGAAAGAAGAGAGGAAGGAAGGAAGGAAGGAGGGAGGGAAAGAAAGAAGGAAGGAAGGAGGGAAGGAAGGGAGGAAGGAAGGAGGGAAGGAAGGAAGGGAGGAAAGAAGAGAGGAAGGAAGGAAGGAAGGAGGGAGGGAAAGAAAGAAGGAAGGAAGGAGGGAAGGAAAGAAGGAAGGAAGGAAGGAAGGAAGGAAGGAAGGAAGGAAGGAGGGAAGGAAGGAAGGAAGGAAGGAAGGAAGGAAGGAAGGAAGGAAGGAGGGAGGGAGGGAAGGAAGGGAAGGAAGGAAGGAAGGAAGGAAGGAAGGGGGAGGGAAGGAAGGAAGGAAGGAAGGAAGGAAGGAAGGAAGGAAGGAAGGGAAGGAAGGAAGGAAGGAAGGAAGAAGGGAGGGAGGGAAGGAAGGAAAGGAAGGAAGGAAGGAAGGAAGGAGGGAGGGAGGGAGGGAGGGAAGGAAGGAAGGAAGGAAGGAAGGAAAAGAAAAGTGGGCAAACCCCCAACCAGTCCTCACTAAAAAAAGTTGAGGGAGGGGAACACCGTATACACACAGGTTTATGTATGTGTTACCTATTCTTGCATATTTTTAGAAGGGGACTTGAATGGTAGACTTTGGTTGCCTCTGGGTAGGAGACCTGAATGGCTAGTGACGGGGTGGAGGAGACCTCAGCCAACACGTTTTCGTACATTTGAATATTAAACCATGCGATGCGTTACCTATTCAAAAATAAATTCAATTGTTTCTTTAAAGAACACGTTTTGTAAGTGGTGTAAGAAGGCCTGCACCCCAGACTGGCTCCTGCCACTCTTCAGCTTCCTCGGGTTCCACACGCACCCTCTGCACTGTTTATTTCTGGTTAATTCTGGTCGTGTCTCTGGGCCCTCGCATTCACTGTTTCCTCTGCTACCCGGTCTGTCCATCGCTTCCCATCCTGGTCTGGCTGCTTCTCTCTCCCTCCTCTGTCTATGCCCAAACCTGTCTTCAGGAAAGTCTTCTCTGATGCGCCCCCGCCTCCCAGGCTGGACTGGATCAGGAGCAATTGTCTCTTTTTCTTTAAAATTTTTTTAATGTTTATTTCTTTTTGAGAAGGAGGGACAGAACGGGAGCAGGGAAGGGGCAGAGAGAGAGAGGGGGAGACACAGAATCCGAAGCAGGCTCCAGGCTCTGTCAGCACAGTGCCCGACGCGGGGCTTGAACCCACGGACTGAGAGATCATGGCCCGAGCTGAAGTCGGACGCTCAACCGACTGAGCCACCCAGGCTTGGGTGTGCCTTTCTTTCCTGTTTCCTGTCTCCCTCCTCATGGTCATAGCTGTCCCCAGTGCCCAGCACTGAGCCTGACACACGGTGTCTGGGGAATGGGTGAACCAGCAGGGAGGAGAGGCTGCCCTGAGAACTCCGAGGAGGGGGCTGTTGCCATGGGGTGGGGAGTGCCCACCCAGGCCTTGAAGAGCAAGAAGGCTTTTGCCAGATTCACAAGGTGGACGGTGCTCCAAACGAGCCCAAGCAGCTGTATTTCTCCAGCAATCTGTCTGCCAATCCCTCCTGCCCCCTGCTCTAGCTGCGGTCTTGGGCAAATTACCTCTCTTCTCTGCGCCTCGGTTTGCTTCTCAGAAAAATGGAGTCATTGGCAGAGACCTCTCGGAGTTACTAGGGGCGGGGTCCCCGAATCCCACCGGGAAGGCGCGCACACAGTCGGTGCCGGATAAATGCCGGGGGAACTGCTGCGGGCGCGGGGAAAGGGTTAAAGCCGGGCGCTTTTTAATTGTCAAATGACTGCGGGCGATTAGCGCTGGCAGCTTCCTCAATAATCGCTCTTCTCTGTACCTGCTGGGAGCTTAATTAAAAAACAAAGAGGCTCAATTTAAAGGCCATTACTATGCTAATGCGGCCGGGCGGGCGGTGATTAAGCAGCTCGGGCGGGCGGCGGGCGGCTGGGGCGGGGCGCAGGGCGATCAGTTACCCACTAAACGGACGGGCGGGCGGGCACCCCGCAAGCGGCCGTGCTTGGCGGTGCCCAGCCCAGGCGCTCGGCCCTGACCCGCCGGGAGCGCCGGAGCTCAGAGACCCAAGGAGGCGTTCTCCCAGAACCTCTTCTTACTCCCTATCGAAGCGTCGGGCTGTGGGTACGAAATAACGCCAGCCACACCTCCAAGGGCTTCCTCTTACAGAAGAATTTCTCCTCCTGCCTCCCACCAGCCTTGAGTCCTGCTGCCTTGGGGCACCCACTTCTCAGATTAATCTCCCAGGGCCCTCAACTGGGGAACATGTTCTGCCCACACACTGTGATTCTGTCCTGGCACACACAGGTCTCAGGCTCCCAACCCGCTGGGGCATTTGCTCCCCTGTCCCCAACCACCTTCCCAGCCTCCAGGAAGGTACCAATGTGGTGGTTACCAGCCAGGCTAACCTGGGATGAGGCCCTGGCTCTACCTGATCAGCTGGGTGACCTGTGTAAGCAAGGGACTCTTACCTGCCAGGGTGGCCATGAGGTCCACCTACATGGGAGGCCCCTACATTAGGGGGTGGGCTACATGTGAAGCTCTGAGCACAGGGCTGGTCTGGTTCCTGTGAGTTTGACATTTAGTAGCTAGGGTAGAGCTAGCTAGGGTAGGGGTCAAAAACTTGACTGCAAGAGGACAGGTTGGTTGTGGGGTGTGGCAGGACTTAGTCCAGAGCTCATGAGAGAGACTGGGCAGTGAGGCCCTCATTGACTGGGCTGACAAAGTTAATGTTATATCTCTGGCTACATTAAGAGGAGTATAGGGTGGGGAACAAGGGAGGCTATGGTTCTTCTTGCCCCTGGAGGACCAAGTAGCTGGCTGCTAGGCTTTAAGGGCTATTTGGACAAACTCCAGCTCATGACCAGAGTGTGGAACGTGGGCAGGGGGGTTAACCTGAAGAAGGAGATGTCAAGGGAAGGGTCACTGTCTTTGAGTCTCTGAAGGGCAAGAAGGAGCACGCTTATTCTATGGGGTCCCAGCTGAAGCTGGACATTTGCACCCAACACTGACACCCACAAGTCTGTCTTGACCCCATGGTTTTGACCCTGAGTGTGTTTTCATTGACGGCCTGATAAAACGTGTGGTCGTAAACTTTGGTCATTTTGTTGGTAACGTGGAAAACCACCCTACCTGAGCCTGAGGGATGTGTTGACTAGGTAAATTAACCAGCACTAAATACAGCTGGCAACGGTGACACCACCCATGGTAATCCGCGTCACCGGCTACAGATTCACCAGAGTCAGATCTTGCTAATCAGGAAGATGCAATTGTAGCACAGACCTGATGGTAGAGCAAAACTTTATTGAAAATTCTTCATGGGAAATAATTTATCTCAATGAAAATAAGTTCGGGAAAATAAAAATGGTAAAGGAAAAAGTTGTAAATTATTTAACGGCACTGGAAAGAAAATTGATCAAAAAATTAAATTGTCTTAATGGAGTTCGTTCCAGAAAACACTTTCTCAAAGGAAGTTTATCAATGTCGTTATAATCCTAATTAAAATGCTGTGGGCTGCATCTAGAAGGTCCAAATCCTTGGGGTCAGAATGATGGGGCCAAAACGTCAGCTAGTCAGCGTTAGGCTGTCCAGTGGTTCCTTGGGCTTCTCCTTCTGAGACCTCCTTTCCCTTGGAAAGCCCTCTTCCCCGTTACACCAAGAGCTCACTGAGGAAAAGTGCCCCTGTGTCTTGTTCCCCACTGATTCCTCATCACCTAGCACAGCGTGT
This sequence comes from Lynx rufus, assembly GCF_022079265.1. Classification (NCBI taxonomy): domain Eukaryota; kingdom Metazoa; phylum Chordata; class Mammalia; order Carnivora; family Felidae; genus Lynx; species Lynx rufus. The sequence continues at coordinate 85,499,508 of NW_025814824.1, forward strand.
CTGGTCAGTGCTTACAGAATCGAGTCTTACAGCGAAAGCCTTAGAAGGCAGTTTCTGCTCTCAAGAAGAGATTTGGCACAGAGCAAGGGCCCGGATATGTGTTGGCTGGTTGATTGCGTACATGGGTGCAGTGGCTGGATGGACTGAGAGGGTGGCTGGGTGGGAGATGGGTGGATAGTTGGGCAGGTGGGTGGGTGGATGGATGGATGGATGGATGGATGGATGAATGCTTGGATAGATGGATGGATAGCAGGCTGAGTGACTATGTGAGTGAGTGGGTGGATGGATGGATGAGTAAGTGGGAACAAAAGAAACCTGACCTGTTCTCTTTAGCCCAACATTTAAGGCCAGCAGCCTGACCCTTCTCGCTTCCAACATGGCTGACCCACTGTCTCCTTAACCCTGGAAATGGCCTCCATTTTCTTCATACCTTTGCTTTTTTTCAACCTCTCCTTTGCAGAATTGTCTCCCTGCTTCTCTGCCCCTGTTTAGGGGGCAGAGTTCAGACTCTGGAATCAGGCACACTGCTGTTCCCAACCCAGCCTGACCACTTCTCCCTTTCGATCCTTTGCATTCCTTATTGCCACTTCCTCCAGGAAGCCTTCCATGACTCCAGCCCTGCCCCCTCCCTCTCTCCACCCCCACCACTCCCTCAGTGTTGCACTTCCATCAGGCCCTGCCCTGGACCTGGCAGCCCTGGGTACATGGGTACATGGCTGGGTACATGGCTATGGGCCTGGTCTATTCTGACCACTCGGGACCCCGGAGAGAAATCCAAAGGCCTCTGCGTCCCGTGGTGTAGTCTCTCCTCTTCCGCCTGCATGTGAGCCCCTGGCCTCTGTAACCTCCCAGCCCAGGTCATGGGCCCAGCAGCTCTGAGCTAACAGAGCAAGTGCGCAGCCATTCCGAGTGGTGGGCAGGGAGGTGGAGGCTGAGGCAGGATAGGGACTCAAGCACAGGGAGGTCCAGGAAGCCATGCAATGATGCAGGGAGAAAGAGCAAGAGCCCTGAGCCCCACTGCCCAGCTTCGATCCCAGCTCTGATGCTGAGCGGCTGTGTTACCCTCTCTGAGCACTACTTTCCTCCTTTGTGGAAAGAGAGTGGCAGTGCCTGCCTGTAAGGGGTCTAATGGGGGAGGGGTCAGTGCAAATAAGGCACAGGGCCTGGCATGTAGGAAATAGCACATTTTAGTAAGTAATAACAGTAACTATGACTGCTGGGTTTGGCACCCCGGAGCCGTTGACTCGGTGAAGGGAACCCGAGATCAGCTCAGAGGGGTCTGATGAGCCAGTGGGAGGAGAAGCCTCCTACTGTGAGCTCAGCACAGGGCCTGGCTCATAGTAGGTGCTCAACGAATGTTAGGTGGAAGAATGATGAAGAGAATCATCAGTGAATTGAATTCATCAGCGAAGGGCAGCAAAAAGAGGGAGGAGCTTCAACTCCTTCAACTCAAAGGTTAATAAAAGTAACACAGGTAAAGCCCTCAGCTTGGGGCCTGGCCTGGAGCCCACAGACCCTCTGACTACTGTTGGCCCAGGCTACAGGGTAGGAAGGGGCATGTGGAAGGATGGCCAGAGGGATGGGATGACGCCCTGCCTTCCACCTGCCCTGTCCGGCAACGTTGTCTCTCCCTGAAGTCACTAGGAGAGGTCTGATCCCCAGAGAAGCTCCAGTACCCCCGATGGAAAATAGCCTCCTGAGGCAGAGGCTAGGTCTTGCTTCTACCCACTGCAGGGGTCATAGCCCCAAAGGTGAGGCCAGTTATCAGATGCCAAGACGTGTGCACACAGCAACTGACTCTTAGGAGTGTGTGTGTGTGTGTGTGTGTGTGTGTGTGTGTCTGTCTGTCTGTCTTGGCAACTCTCAAACAGTATCTCCAGCCGGGGCCTCTCTCTGAACTCCAGACTCATATATGCAGCTGCCCCCTAGATGCATCCACGTGGCTGTTAGAAGGCAGCTCACACACAATGTGTCCGAAACTACCCTCCTCATTCTCCCCTCCTCCACCTGGTCTCCGTCTCCATTTCATTTAATGGCAACTCCATCCTTCCCCATTGTACAGGCCCCCAGGTCATGTGTCCATCCTTTCTCTGCCCATCCTCTGGTGTCCCTGTCTACCTGCAAAACGCATCCCACGTCGGACTGCTTCTCAGCACCTCCCTGGGTCTGAGCAGACAATATCTCTTGCCCAGATTATTGAGATAACCTCCCAACTCATCCCCCTGCTCCCACCCCCTCCTCCACACAGCTGCCTGAGGAATCTGGTTCAAATGTCAGCCAGATCTCATACCCCCTCTGCTCAGAACCCTCCCACAAAGTCAAAGGCCCATAAGATATGCCCCCTGCTTCTTCCCGCACATCTTAGTGCCCCCCCGCCCCCCCCCCATTCCTGTCACTCACCTGCTTTAGCCATGAGGGCCTTCTTGTCACTTCTCCAACACCTGATACACTCAGCCTCAGGGCCTTTGCATTTGCTGTTTCCTCTGTCGCGAAACTCCCCCCACCCCCATCCCGGCCCAGGTATCTCAGCAAGGCCTCTGACTGTCCTTCCTAAAAGCCCTGGCCATCCTCTTTGCGCTCCCCGCTCATTTTTCTTCATCATATTGTCACCAGTTATTACACTCTGAGTGCTACGGGTTTATCTGTTGCCTGTCCCCTCACCCATTAGAATAGAAGCTGGGAGTGGGGATGGGGGTGGGAAGGACAGTGCATTTGGCTCACTGCTCTATCTCCAGCCTCTAGACAGTCCCTGGCACACAGTAGGCACTAATAAATGTGTGTGCACTCACCGAATGTGTGTCTGCCTGGCCAGGCTGGCCCCTGGATGGTACCTGGGGGCTCCCGGCTGGGCCCGCGTCCCTCCCTGCCCCTGGCCCGTGACCTCCAGCCCCGGCCAGGGAGGGGGGCGGGGGAGGGGGTGTGCTCCCGACAGTGCCCGAGGCCCGGATCAAAGGGCCTCAGAGCCGGCGGCCGGCACAGCTGGGTCTGCGCGCCCGCAGGAAGCTCCGGGGCAGCCCTCGCTGCAGGCCCGGCCCCGGCGCGGCGAGGCTACGGAGAGGCCCTGCGAGGCCCGCGCTCCGGCGGCCGTCGGTCCGAGCGCCCGGCCACGCCGCGCATTCCAGCCGCGTGATTGACGCGCGCACCGGGGCCCCTGCCTGCGGCTCCCGCCGCCCGCCTGGCCCGCCGCCGCCGCCGCATCAAAGCAGATGTTTGCAGCTGGTTTGAGTTGGATCCCCATCAACAGGCCCCTTTTTGTCTCAAAATAAAAAACAGCTACGCCCGGAATGATAAGGACGCGGCAGGCACGTGGGGGAGATGTCAACGAGTCGGGAGGGAGGAGGCCAGGCGGCTCCCTCTGCCTGCTCTCACCCCATCGGCTCCTCCAAGTGACAGGCAAACTCTGGCCGCCGCGGCTGGGCCCCCAAGGGTGTCGAGGGTCCTGTCCCCTGGGCACTGCCCCCCGAACTCCAGCTCATCTCTTAACGGGCATCATCATAGACATCACAGCCCTAGAGCAATAATGATGTCGGCCCCCTATTGGAACGCTTACTGTAGACGAGCCTGCCCTAAGCGCTCTGCGACCACTCCATCCTGGGATCCTCCCCACGAGCCTCTGAAGGACCTGTGGCACCTAGAGGCTCAACACATCCTAGCGATTGCCTGTAAGGTGGGGACCGTGGTCCTTGCCCCAAGGTCAGACAGTAAGTGACAGAGCTGGGATTCAAACTCTTCAGACTATTCCTGCTGCCTTCAGAGCCAGTGTGTCATGCCAGCTTTTCCGGAAAGTCCTCAGACCTCTTCCAGGTTAACCGTCATGACTTTCTGTGCCCCCCAGCTTGCCACGTGTACCCTGTCAAGGCACTTGTCATGCTGTGTCAGCCCCCATGGGACCAGATTTGGCCTCTTTCCTCGAGCATCTTGCATGAGCTTGAGAGCTCAGAGCTTCAAAGTCAGCCTCCCTGGGTGTTTGCTGGGTGAACGTGAGAAGGTATAGCCAGTGGGCCAGAGGGCTATGGTTCCCTCCCCGTGGAGGGAGAGTTTCCAGGCACTGTGGGATTTGGGCCTGGAGAGACCCTAAGGCAAACCAGGCCCAAATCTGCCTGGTCCCCAGTGTGGCCCTCGGTAAGGACCTGACAGAAGCCTATACACCTCAGAGGCACAGACAGATGGGGAGAGCACGGACCCGATGATGTGATTGAGGGCTTCGTGATGAAATTGGAGGTGAGGAAGAGAAGGTTCCAGAGCCCGTGTCCAGCACCATCGTGAGACTCAGACTGGGGAAGGAGTGAGAGGCACACTTGCCAAGATGCCCTCTGTGCCAGGCACTGGGCTAGACCCTCTCACACAGGTTAAAACTCACCGTTTCTCAATCACCGGGTGAGGGAAGGATCAATACCCCCTTTTCACAGAAGAGGAAACTGAATCTCAAAAAAGGGATGAAGAGTGGCCCCGGGCCGCTTAGCTGGTGCCAGAGATGTGGGAAGTGCACCTCTAAGCCCAGGGGGGCAGCCAGAAAGCTCTTGGTGAGCAGGAGATAGGGACGCGGGACAGAGAATGGATTGGCCCACCTTGAGCTAGGTGTCCAGGCCTTGCCCGGTCACTTATGGTCAGGGAGTCATTTAATATTGGCATGGCCCTCCCACCCCAGGGCTTTCCCTGTATACTAGGGACGAGGGCACAGTTGGACTCCAGCCCAACAGGAGGTGTGTAAAAAACTTAACCAACATAGAAGTTCGGATTTTGGACTCTGGGCTGTATAGGGGGTCATGGGACGAGAGCAGTGAGTTCACTTGTCTTGCTACCTGGTGGCATTCTCAAACTTCTGGAAGCAGAGTATCCAATGTTCTCATGTCCTACCTGCGCTGCCCATTTCATTTCTCATAAGGTTATTCATTCATTCAACAAACACTCCCTAGTCACGTCCTCAATGCCAGAACCCAGTGTGGGATGGGTGCATGTGAATTAGACCCAGTGTCTGATTTCTGGGTCAGTGAGGGCTTCAGACACACAAATATCTGGGTCTCAGGGAAGGCTTCACAGAGGAAGGATGGGTCTTCCAGCCTGGAATTGGGTCTTGAAGGATGAAGAGAAGTTCAACAAGAAGCAAAAGGCAGAAAGAAGACAGGCTTTGAGGGCAGATGGAATTTTAAGTGTTATGGAGGCAGGAAGGACTTGTTGTTTTCAGGGAGCAACGAGAACCCTGACAGCTGGAGCAGAGGATCTGAAGGCAGGTGTGACGGGGCTGGAGTAGGGCCTTGAGTGCCATGATGAGGCCTTTGGACTTACCCTGAAATTGTTGGGCACTCTGAGACTGAGGACCCAGTGAGGGGCTGCATAAACTGTAGAATGCAGCGGTGGGGTATGGGAATGGCAGAATAGTGAGGAGGAGACAGAGGGGCCTCCATTCCTCGAGGGTGGTGAGCAGATGCCAGAAGTCTTGAAGAAATGATGAGGTGCCTGCCTCACGGTGCCCAGCCATTATCCCCATTGAACAGATGGGGCCACTGAGGCTCAGAGAGAAGAGGCTTGTGTGTGGTTCCTGTGCTGGGAAGTGACAGAGCCAAGATTCCAAGCCTAATGCACATGCTTCTGGAGTCTGAGACCTGGGGCTGAAAACCTGCAAGGAGAGGCTGGAGGGTCCCCAGGACGTTAGGAAGCCAGTTTTATTGGAGGTAAAAGAATCAGATATACTGCATTGCCTCTCTGCAGTTGTCAGTGGCTTAAGAGAAATTAATTAATCAGATTTGTAATCCATGTTTAAATGCTCCAGAAAAAAATTGGTTTTCAGAGTTTTATTAGCTTCATGAATTTAATAAATTGAGCATTAAACAAATAAACCAATAAAAACTCAGAGGAGATGGAGATGTGTTCTCATAGCCAGGGACTCTTCAAGGGAAGGACGTCCCTAAAAAGGGAATTTCTTACTCCGAAATCACAGATGATCCTGGCGGAGGGAGGATGTGTTTGTGACGGGGAGATGTTCAGTTTGGTTTAAGAGAAACCCACTCAGCTGCACCTGCTGGGTGCTGGGCCAATGCTGAGTAATAAGAACTTGGGGCATTCAGAGCCCTGAGGGCAGACAGACATGGGAATGGCACCCCCAGCAAAGGACAAGGGTGAATGATGGGCAGAATGCACTTGAATGCACTTGAGTATACTTGAACGCACAAAGCATGAAGGGAGTATATGGTGGTGCTTGTGACCTTGTGACTCATGTGACCTTGAACCTGCCCTCTGCACTTTCGTGTGCTCTTCTGTAAAATGGGAATGGAAACAGTGTCTTCCTTTTAGGGTTCTTCAAGGACTTAATGAGGTGATGCAGGTGATGGTAATTGAGTTCATTCACATTGGTGAGACAGGCACACAGAGAACTGAGCCGGGAGTGCTCTGTCCAGCTCAGGCCAGACAGAAGCTAGAAGGACCCAGAACCCAGGGTGGTCATGACAGGGAGGTTTGGTTGGGACCTGTAAACCTGGTGTCAGGAAAGCTGCTCCCAGGAGTGGCGGAGACCCGGTGAGGGCGACAATAAGGACAGTAAGGAACAAGAGAAAGGCAGATGGCAGTTCTGTGGGGTGCCTTCTTCATGCTGGCATAGGGCCAAGGGCTTTACATGCAATAGGGCCTTCTCACAACCCTGTAGGTAGGTACCACCATTCCCGTTTCCTAAATGAAGAAACTGAGGCTCAGAGAGGTTAAATGTCTTGATCAAATTCACACTGGGAAGAAGTTACGGAGCCAGGGTAGAACCCTGGGCTGCCTGCCCCAGCAGTGCCCTCCCCGCCCCCCAGCACAAACACTGTCTTCTCAGGGCAGGTGGTGGGTGCCCCCATCGGACTGGGTTGGGGCTGGGGACCAAGTTGCCCTACCTCACAGGCGGGACCAGACTGTATTGGTTGGTTCAGTGTTCATTCCACAAACATTTATTGCTCACCTTCGTGTACACGGGGCCTTGTGCTCAGCCCGGAAGACAGGTGATCCTGGGGAAAGTGGACCGGGAAACTGATCAAGTGGAGTCCTCAGGATAAATACTACAATGGGGAGGGGGTGTGAGGATGAGCAACTCAGTGAGGTGGGTATCTGAGACTGGAGAGAAGAAGGGGGGCTTCCTGGAGGAAGGGATATCTAAGCTAAATCCTTCAGAATACACAGGTGTTGGGTTGTCAGAGGTTGGGAGTGGGAGGAATGGTGTCCTGGACACTAGGGACAGCAGGAGGGAAGGATTGGCAGTTTACATGGACAGTGGGATTGTGGGTTGCCAGTGAGCCTGTGTGTCTGTGGTGTGGTCATAAAGGTGCCCTCTGGATTTGGAGCTCCTAGACTGGGGGAGGAGCCTGGGCCAGGGGATTGGCACCAAGAGGGCCAGACAGCTGGAGGGGAAGCCACAGGTGGAACCAGAGCTTCAGAGCCTCTCCATGGCACCCCCACCATCCCCTCACACCCCCAGGCCTGCCCCATCCTAGCCTGTTGGCCCAAGTGTGGTAACAGAAGTACACCCATCTGGAACCCCCCTGCACAGTTCTGGGGAGTGAGAACTATTATCCCCGTCTTGCAGGTGAGGACACAGACCCAGACTTGCCCCAGGTCACAGAGACGGTGAGTGGCTGAGTCGGGATTGAGATCATGACCTGGGCTCCAGATCTAGTGCCTTGGGTGCTGGCAGGGCCTTTCTTTTGCGTCAGGCTTCAGGGCCCCTGTGGGGCAGGAAGGCTCAGAGCTTCTCAGCCAGAGCAACTCTATCTCTGTCGGTATTTGCAGCCTCTGTTCGGCCTTCCTGGAGAGGCCCACTCCTGGCCTCAAAAGGCCTGCTCAGCTCACTGACCTCTCCCTCTATGTTCACGGCTTTTACACTGAAAACTCGCTGCATCTTCACATGGGGAAGCGGTCAGTGTTGTTGAGCCCATTATACAGATCAGTAAACTGAGGCTCAGAGAGCAGAAATTACTCGTGCAGTCACTAGCCAGGAAGTGGTGGAACTGAGCGTTGAAACCAAGTCCATCCAATGCCACTGCCACCGGCCTGTGGCTGGGACTGCTTCTCAATGGCCCGTTCCACCGGCCCTTCGTGACGGGAGGGGTCGAGGGCAGGAGGGAGGCTCACAGAGAGGAGGGGACCCCACTGGTGCCCCCAACCCCTCCCACACATGCGTTCGTAGCGCTCACTCCGGCTCCCGTAGACAAAGGCAGCCCCATAATTGGGAGCGAGTATTTCATGCATCCCCCCCTGATGTTTTATTGGGTGGAGAGATGCTTGGAGACCAAAAGGATGGCACATTCCGTTTATAAAGTGTGCGCAGTTTGTTTTATATCCCGAGTTTTTGCAATCTAGATAACAGATGATGCCCCGAGTGGCTGGCGCTGCCTCCGTAATGGCGGCACTGAGCCTTTGGAGAAGTATTAATAATAGATCGTGTTGATGAGTTTGGAGAAAGTAGCAATCGACCCCCTGCTGCCAAGGCATTAGCACGGATGTTCTGAATGCAGCTTGCATGGTGGCAGTGCCTGCAAATGCGGGTCACCTCTCCTGCTGCCCTCCTCCCCTACCTAAGCGGGCCTCCCGTCTGGGAGACGCCCAAGGTGTGCCGACCCTGGCCTGGGACCCCGGCCCTGCCATGCCGGCACAGAGATGCAGCCGGTGCCTGTCTGCTCATAGGCCACTGGGGCCAGGCTGCAGAACTTAGCATGGCACCTAGATCAGGAGGTCGAAGTGTGGGGAGGGGACAGAGGGACAGTGAGGGGGGCAGGGCAGAAGCATCCTCCACGTCAGAGCATCAAGTTGTGGAAACGTGGCTCCTTCCCCAGCACCTTGGCAGAGCTGGACACCCAGCCAGATTACTAGGGGCCTCTGCTTGAGGCTGCCATGGACAGTTGGGTAGGTTGTACCCTGAACAAAGGAATCCAGCCAAAGAGCCAAACCGGAGCTGAAATCCAGCTCATGTTCCCCTTGCAAAGCCACGTACTATGTGGGCTAGTGGGGCCCCAGCTGCCTGCAGCTGACAGCCTGGCCTGAGCCTCAGCCCACCCCAAGCCTTCACTCACCTGCTTTGCAAACACTCACCGAGCCCTTCTTGAGGATCATGTAGAACCAGGTCCTGCCTTTGGAACCCCATAAGAGTTGGAAGCTGACATGTGCAGTCACCGTGATGTGATATTCATTTACCAAGTTACATGCTCAGTATCATTGACTCCTGACAACAGCCCTTTGAGGGAGGTCCTGTTGACATCTCTGTTTCACAGTAGAGGGAACCGAGGCCTGAGGGAATCTCAGGTGAGCACATAGGAGGCTACTTTCCCTGACTGGGACATCAAAGAAGGCTTCCCAGAGGAGGTGGCCTTGGAGTTGGGCACTGCAGGATGAGTAGGAGCCCGCTCAGTAGCACAGAGGCGGGTGGCACGGGGTTGCTGGGGATGCCCCCAATTTGAGTGCCCTGGCCAGCGCCAGGGCAGCAGGCAGACCTCGGATTGGCCCCGTCCACCGCGCCCCACTCGCTCGTCGTGGGCGGTGCTGATGGCAGCCCCGGGAAGGGAGGCAGGCCGAGTGCCTTGCATTTATGGCCGTTTCTGTTCCAGAACCGATTAGTAGAGAATTGCAGCTGTAATCCGTGCCTGTGATGGCGGGCCATAAAGAGGGATGGGATGTGCACAGCGCTCCCAGGGTGGCGCCCGCAGACGTGGCCCAGGGACGTGGGGAATGAAAAATGGTTTTAATTCCCTCCCAGCAGCAATAATTTGATTCTTCATAAATTTTTCCATCAAAGTGTTGTTGAGGCTGAGTTCCCACAGAGCAGGGCACGTGACGGGGAGGGGGGAGCCGGGAGGAGCGGTCAGTAGGTGAGGGCAGGGGAGGGGCCGTGCTGCTCAGACCTTTCTGCCCACGCTGGCTGGAGGCATGGAGACCCCCGCCTGGCTTTGTCTCCAGAGATGGAAGCTGGGTCCGCTTCGTCGTGGAGGGGCTGGATCAAGCCCAGGCTCCGAGTCGGCCCCATCACTTATTACCATGTGACCCTGAGCAAGTGACTCCGCTTCTCGGCACCTCAGTTTCCCTATCCCTAAGATGGGATCCGTGTTCGCTCCTGTCTCACAGCGTTGTTGCAAAGATTAAATGCATTTCTGCCTACAGAGTGCTGAGAACAGCGGCTGGCACACTGTACATGCTCAGTGAATTTCTGCGTGTGATAAAGATACTTAAGCTGAAATGAGGCATAAGCAGGGGTCAGCTCAGCTGAGGGGCAGAGAAGGAACATGTTGAAAGGCCAGTGTGAAGGTGGCCTGGAGAAACTGCAGGCTGTTGCACGGGGCCATGGCCTGGGGGAGCAAAGACAGAGAAAGAGGCAGGATGTAAAGGGCCTTGAGGCACCAGGGAGTCACGGAAGAGCGTGGAGCAGGGAAACAGCACGAGCAGATGTGTGTTGCAGACAGCTCCCTCTGGCTCTCATCCTGGGGGGTGAGTTTGAAGGGTCAGAGGGGCCAGGAGCCCAGGATGGGGACTAGGGCAGCTGCTCAGGCAGGAGAGGAGGGGCCGCACTTGGGTGGTGAGTTGGACGAGGCCAAGGATTGCTTGGATGCGGGAGAGAGGGGCAAGCAAGGAGGAAGCGGAGCAGGTTCTGGGGTGAGGGTAGACCAGCCTGCCCTTTTCAGGGCAGGAACCACCTGGCTCTCAGAGAAGGTGAAGGCCGACCTTGTGCTCTGCCCTCTAGTGGCCACTGTGTCTCCGAGCAGGAAAGACCCTGAGCTGACACACCTAGGGAGCGCATCTCTGGGCAGGATGCCCAGCGCCCACCCTGGGGCCACCAGGGCCCTGGGAGCCAGTGGAGGAGGGCTGCAGGGCCTCCCGCTGTCTGGCTCTGTGCCCAGGGTGGGCCTCTCCTGCCTGGGGTGGAAGGCCAGGGTGGCAGGAGGGAGAGGCCAGCCCCGGATGGGCAGTGGCCTCCGGGAGGGACCCCCGAGCCTAGCCAATGCGCCCACATTGTACCCCTGCAGGCTCTTCGCAGCCAAGTGCAGCGGCTGCATGGAGAAGATCGCCCCCACGGAGTTTGTGATGCGGGCACTGGAGTGTGTGTACCACCTGGGCTGCTTCTGCTGCTGTGTGTGTGAGCGGCAGCTCCGCAAGGGCGACGAGTTTGTGCTCAAGGAGGGCCAGCTGCTGTGCAAGGGTGACTACGAGAAGGAGAAGGACCTGCTCAGCTCCGTGAGCCCCGACGAGTCCGACTCCGGTGAGCCACGGCTGGAGCTGGGGGGCAGGCGGCAGGGAGGGGCCCCTGCCGGCAAAGGACCTGAGCTACACAGACGGTGCACCCACATCCGGTGCACGTGGCACTGACGTGACCGCATGCCGTTACCTGCCACTAATGTGTGTGCACGTCCCCGGGCGCACAGATGCACATATGGACACTACCACGTGTGTTGTGCACCGGTGTATGTGCGTATGACCACACACACACACACACACACACACACACACACACACAAGCACATAAAATGCATGTGTGGATACCCAGGCCCAGGAGTATACATACATGGACACATGTGCTTAGATGCCCACACACGCACAAGCCCACACTCAGGAACACACGTGCACGTCCACTTAAACATGCATACATGCGCACGCATGACCCAGCACGCACATCACACGCACACTGAGCAGCTCTGCGTGTGGCCACACACCCGTTTATCCACCTGCTCACTGTACTGTGGTTTACACACCTGCACACACACCGCACATACCCTGCTCTCCGGCCCACCGCCCTCACCCTCTCTTGTCCTCGCCGTGGCCTCCGCCGTGGCACAGCACCACAGGCGTCTCTGCCAGCACCAGGCCTGCAGGCTGGTGGTGGCCGAGAGGCAGGGATCTGGTGCGTCCTTCATCAGTGGGGAGCAGCAGCCTGAGCTGTCATTTCCCAGCTGGGTGGGGGCCCTCGGTGGTGCAGGGAAAGACCCTGTTTCCCAGGATGAAGGCACGCCTCTACTCTGCTCCAGCCTCCAAAAGGACTGTGCCAGCTTAGAGCCCTCCTGGCAGAAGGGCAGGTACGGGAAAGGAGGAATGAGTCTTGGAAGGGAAAAGCCAGGGAGAAGGCTGGTGCCGTGTCATTCCAGGGTAGTGGGGGAGGACTGGAACAGAGGGGGCAGAGAGGAGGTACCCTGGTCTGCTGAGCCGGGGCAACCTAGGGTAACCTAGAGCCCACGGTCACAAGACCTGCCCATCTCGAAGAGCTTTGTTACTGTGGGGGCCCTTGGAGGAAGTAGTGAGCCCCCTATCTGTCTGTCCCTCTGTCCACCCATGGGCAGGGCACCGTGGAGGCTGCCTGGACTCATGGCAGAGCAGACACTGACCGGGTGCCATGGACCCATTCCTATCAGGCCTGGGAGGGGCTCTTGGAGGGAAGAGATCCACCCCCTCCACAGGGGCTCATGCTCTGAGGAAGATGGGCCTGGGAAAAGGAGGCCAGTTCAGACTCAGGGGCAGCAGGAAGCACGTGGTGTCCATCCGGGGCTGGCATCTCCGAGGCCCACAACTCTGGGGCGTGGAAGGGGCCACGTGTGCATTGCATGGTGGGTGTGGGTGTGTCTCTGGGTGAATACACGTGCTTCTGCGTGTGTGTGTGTGTGTGCCTGTTCAGGTGTGTGCATGCCTGTATGTGTCCACCTATGAGCATGCACCTGTGTGTGTGTGTGTGTGTGTGTGTGTGTGTGTGTGTGTGTGTGAATGAATGAATATGTCTTCGAGTTGCGTGCGCCCAGGTCTCCGTGGGCCCACGTGCCAGTGTGCGTGCACATATGCAGGTGGTTGAGTGTGTAACTCCATGGGGGGGGTATGTATTCTGTGGTCATGAATACTCCTGTGTGAGAATGTCTGGGGTATGCCATCACCTGACATTTCGTAGTCCCTAGAAGCTTCAAGGAAGAAGGTTCCCCAGAGTTTTCTCCCTGGGTCCTGGGGCCCGCTGGCCTTGGGCGAGGGCAGTGGGAACGAGTTTTCTGTAAGGCTGACGTGCTGGGCTGGGGTCTCCGGAGTCCCTGGAGCCAGCCCTGGTGGGTGTTGGCTGGAAGTAATGGGATCCCGCCAGGCAACAGATTGCCTACGGGTACAAGGCTGAGACCCTTGTACAAACCTGATGGGCCGGGTATGTCCGCCACAGTGAAGAGTGAGGACGAGGATGGAGACATGAAGCCAGCCAAGGGGCAGGGCAGCCAGAGCAAGGGCAGTGGGGACGACGGGAAGGACCCCCGGAGGCCCAAGCGACCCCGGACCATCCTCACCACGCAGCAGCGAAGAGCCTTCAAGGCCTCCTTTGAGGTGTCCTCCAAGCCCTGCCGAAAGGTGAGGGGCCCCCGGGGTGGGGCGGGGCTGACACCCCACACCCGCTGCCCTCCCAGACAATGCCCCTACCGCTCTTGCTGGGGACGGGGACCTCCCTGAACCTCCCCGCCAACCCACAGTTCCCCCAAGCCCCATGCGCCCCACCCCCACCCCCGGCCTGATCTGTGTCCGTCCATCCGGGCAGGTCCGAGAGACTCTGGCGGCGGAGACGGGCCTCAGCGTGCGTGTGGTCCAGGTCTGGTTTCAGAACCAAAGAGCCAAGGTGAGAGGCCGCTTACCCCCGTTGGGCAGGGATGGAGCAGGGGTGCGGGCAGAAGACAGGGTCCTGATGGGAGGTGCTGGGAATGAACGGGGGGCAGGGGGGCAGGGACTGGCACGACCTGTGTCCCCCGCAGATGAAGAAGTTGGCACGGCGGCACCAGCAGCAGCAGGAACAGCAGAACTCCCAGCGGCTGGGCCAAGGTGAGCCGGGGCCAGGGCGCTGGGGCCCAGGCTCAGCCTCTGGTAATGAGATCCCCCCAGCCCCCCAACTGACACCTTCCGGGGGCGGGGGGGGGGTGATCAGGGCTCCGGGAACTGCTACCTTGGAACCTGGTGAGATCAAGAGAGGCGGTGGGGACCACGGGCAGGATGCAGGAGGAGGGATGGCAGGGTGGGCGGCCCACAGGGGTGGCAGAATTTTCAAAGTCAAAACTGCAGCCATCTGAGACGCCTGGCTGGCTCAGTTGGTAGAGCACGCGACTCTCAATCTCAGGGTCGCGAGTTCAAGCCCCACGTTGGGCATAGAGCTTACTTAAAAAAAAACAAACAAAAAAACAACCACAAATCTGCAACCATCTCTCACCTTCACGCTGTGCCAGGCACCTTCCTCACCGCTGGTCACGCTCTGCCTCACTTCACTCCCACAGACCCGCGAGGGGAAGGGCATTGTCATGGCGATGCTCGCCGATGCTCAGCGAGACCAAGGGACTTGCTGGGTTCTCTCAGTTCGTAAGGGGCAAAGCCGGCCCCTTTAACATGACCATACACCCCACTGCCCATGCTACAATTTAGCAGAAGTCTCCGGAGAAATCTCCAGAGAGCTTCCGCAAGCCATTGAGGAGTTGGGGGTGGGCTCCTGCTGAGTGACGAGGAGCCAGTTTGAGGGTAGTGGCCAGGCCCCTGAACGCTGGGCTTTGCCAAAATGCCGTGTCCATTTCTTGGGCCGGGGCTGGCCTCCCAAGCCCCATGGGGATACAGAGCCTTGAAGGGAGGGCACGGAGATCTTCCTGGGACTGCTCTAGTAGAGTCGCGGCCCTAGAGCTGCCTGTTCCCAGGTGAGACTGGGATTCCAGGGCAGATGCTAGGGCACTAGTGGGCAGCCCCTCCTACTCAGGACTCGGGGCCAGGCCAGTGTCCCCGGCTGCATCTGAGCCTTGGAGCCCCGTTATTCCTCTGCCTCCTCTGCCGCCTTTCCCAAGACAGCCTGGCCTCCTGGGGCTATAGCCACTGTCTCTGGTCTCCCAGCCACCTCCTGAGCTATGTCACACCTTTCAGTGTTCCCAGCTGCCCCTGAGATGTAGCCTCCCCAAGAATGTTCCACAGTCCGCCTTGAGCTCATCACAGCCCATACTGTACTCCACACAGCACCCTGCTACCCCATCCTCACAACACCCCCTCCTCCTCCCCACCCCATCTCAGCAAATGGCACCACTCCGTACCCGGTGGCCACGCCAGTAACCGGGAGTCACCTCTGACCCTTCCTGTCCTCCATTTGCTGTATCTGCTCGGTTGCCAAGTAGGGCAGTGGTTTTCTTGTCCCGTGTCCCTCATGCCCCTCCCAGGGGTTGTCATTCCTACATTCACCTTACAGGGACCCCAGACCCTCCCTCCGCTTCCTCAGTGGTCTCTGCCTCCGGCCTCCAGCCTGCCCCTCCCTGGCTGAGACCCTCCCCTGACTTCCTAGAGCCTCAGGGAGAACCCACACTCAGCTTGGGCCCCCGAAGGAACCATCTTCCTCCCCACCCCGGCCTTCTCTCGTTCTCAACAGTGGAGCCCTGTGCACCAGGCTCCCTGCTCTGACCCAGCAGTTTCTCCCCTCCCTGCCTTTGCTGCCCTTCAACCTGGCATGCCTGCCCCCTAGCATGGTTGGACCCCTGCTGGTTCTTTAAGTCATATGGAGGTAGGCTTCCTCCAGGAAGCCTTCCCTGAAGCTCTTTGGCCCGGGCATGGGCCCCACCTTAATGCCCCCAGATGCGGGGAGCTCACTGCACCCACATGTTGAATGATTACTGGCTGCTTAATGCCTGTCTCTGCCAGGTGGTGAGCTCCTGGAGGGCAAAGCCACTGGAGGAAGGGAGGAGGTGGGATGGGGAGGTCTGTGGCTTTCGATAAACTGACTTTTGAAGAGGAACTACAGTGTGTGTCTGGGGAAGGGGCCAGGGGTCAGATACCTGGGCTCACGGGCCCTGGAAGGCCATAAGCAGCCTGGGGAAGTCTGGAGGAGGTCAGAGGGATGGTGTGGGCACCCTGGACTGGGGGATCGTGTGGGAGGGAGGTCCGTGGGAACTCCCAAGGTACATCTGTGAGGGCTCCCGGGGTGGGGGGACCTCCAGGATCAGGTGGACAGGGCTGGTCGGTGAAGGTGTGCTCTGTCCCCAGAGGTCCTGTCGAGTCGCATGGAGGGCATGATGGCCTCCTACACACCGCTGGCCCCCCCACAACAGCAGATCGTGGCCATGGAGCAGAGCCCCTACGGCAGCAGCGACCCCTTCCAGCAGGGCCTCACGCCGCCCCAAATGCCAGGTGACCACATGAACCCCTATGGTAAGCCGCCCCCAGCCCCTGCCCGCCCCAGCACCGCCCCCGCCCGCTGCCTGACCTGGCAGGCCTGGGGCCATGACAGCCACCTCCCACCCCCGGGCCCGGGCAGGCCCTGCCAACACAGCCCACCTGCCTCCTCCTGACGCCAGGGGCGCCCTCGCGACCCCACCCATGGCCCTCAGCACCTCTGGTCCCCCGCTGCCGCCACAGGCCATCCTGTCCCTCCTCACCTCTGGCCACACAGCCTGCAGGGCCAACAGGGCCCCCAGGAGCCCCAGCCTGCACTGGCTCCTGACGCCCCCTCTACCCTCAGGGAACGACTCCATCTTCCATGACATCGACAGCGATACCTCCTTAACCAGCCTCAGCGACTGCTTCTTGGGCTCCTCGGACGTGGGCTCCCTGCAGGCCCGCGTGGGGAACCCCATCGACCGGCTCTACTCCATGCAGAGTTCCTACTTCGCCTCCTGAGAGCCAGCTGGCTGCATGGACGCTTGGGCCAGGGTCCTGGGGTGGGCCTGCGGCCGCCGCAGCCAGCCCCACCGCCCGCATAGACTCTACACACAGCCATACGGTGCCCTTTCCTGGGCCAGCCGGGCAGGCAGATGGGCGCAGCCTGGGCAGGGCTGTATCCTGCCCACAGAGACCGTGTCACCCCAGGGACCCAGAGTCTCGGAAAGCCACTCGCCTCCCAGCCCCACCTCGGCCTCCATCACCTCCTTCTCCCTACCCATCTCTTTTTTGGGAAGCTTAAATTCTCTCTATTTTTTTAAACGTCCTCTCTGTGTCCAGCCAACCTCCACAGGCCGGGCCTAGGCCAAGGCAAGGCCCCCGCGCGTGCCCCGGGGCAGGGATGCTGCACGCGGCACCCGTCACCTGCGAGAAGCGTAGGACCCTGCACCCTGGGCTGGTGCCCACCTCCTCCCCCACCTCCAAGGGCAGGCCTGCCAGCCTGGGTTCACCTGTCCCAGCCCGAGCCTGGAACAGAAGTGGGGAAGAGCTTGGCAGGTGTGCCAGGCCCACTGAGGCACGGCCCTGAAGGGGAGTCCCTGGGGAGGGTAGACTGAGCCTCTCCTGCAAACACGCACACTCGAAGGCACACCCGTGTGATACGCACACAGATATGTAGACAAGCTACAAGAGACACAGAGGCGCTCTGTGGGCCAGCCTGGCCGTGTCAGGAAGGGGAAAGAGGCCAGACGGGGGCGGGGACCCCCCCTTCTGACAGCAATAGGAGAGAAGGAAGGAGGAGAGGGAGGGAGGGGAGAGTTTGGGGCTTGAAACATGCAGACCCAGATGTATCCCAGCCTCAGCCTAAATAGGTGCTGCCTGAGCTGGCGGGGCGGCCCCAGACGCGACTGGCTCCACGGGCAGAGACAGAGCCCCCAGAAGCAGGGAGGACGTGTGGCAGAACGTCCAGGCAGGAAAGCAACTTCAAAAGTCACCCACTCGGCTCATCATCTGAGGTGTGGCTCCCTCTGCCTCTCCTCGCATCCCTCCAGTGGCAGGGAGCCCGCTACTTCATCGGGCCCCGAGTCAGCTGCCGTTTTCTGCTGGTTTCGCCTCTGCCTTTTTCAGCCCTGAGTCTTCACTTCTCAAAGCCAGACTTTTCCAGTTTCTCCAGCTCTTCCTCTTAAAACTGTACCCTCAGCTGGGCTCCAGCTTTTCCTCTAAAGGTGGAGTAGATATAACCCAGTCTTCCCACTGACATCAGCCAGCCACCTCCCCTGCTTTAGGCACCCTGCCTCTGTTAATGTGGCCCAAAATCCAGTGCACAGTTTAGGCCACATAACCTAGAAACTCACCCTTCCCTTCTGTAACTGAATCTCCTGGCCGTCACACATGTGGCAGCTAAGCCACATCTCTCTTCTGTGTGTAAGTGGGGGAGGGGGCATTTCTTATTTAGATCCAGTGAAGGACCTTGACTTTTTGACTTCTTACATTTCTTCTTATTTGATTCAATCCAGCCTGTGGAGTTTCTCTGCACCCCCAACTCTGTGACCACTCGTTTGCTGGCCCTCCTGAGCACGTCTGCCCGTGTCAGGGGTCAGCCCTGTGCTTCTTACCGAAGGCATGTGAACCTTCAGGGCCCCTCCCCGTCTGGCATTGGCCGTGAACCGGTCAGTCGTCCTTGGATGATGCTTTCCAGTGCGCTTCCAGCCCTGTTTTGTCAAACGCCCCGCCGGAAGCCAGATCTGCACCCCCCTACCCCCACCCCACCCCACCCCGGATCCACTCAGCTCTGACCCTGTCGAAAGAGTACGTGAGGGCCCTGTGCTCAGTGACCCCCTCGCTGGCCCCTGGTGGCCACTGTGTCCTCGGCTAGGTGCTCACAGCCCTGCCTTTAATTCTAACATCAAGCCCTAGGCCGCCACCCTGAGATCTGCCCAGTCCAGGCTTTGAGCTAATAGAACGATGGGTGTCTCTCTCTGCCTTTGGGCCCCCCACCTGACTCCCTCTGGGATCCTCCAAGTTCAGCAACATGCCCTGTGATTTTGCTCCTCTGTCCAGTGGGGAGGCCTCAGCTTCTCCGGAGTGTCCTGTGCTTTTCACCAGAGCTGTCGTGGGGGCAGGACTCTCAGCAGCCCCCCTCGGGCCGGGCAGCCACCCTGGCCGTTCCGTGCATTCCTCGTTCCACACAGGCTGCCACAGGGACCTTGGCCGCTGTTCTCTGTTCTCTGTAGCTTAGTCCAGCTGTGTCCTCTATCGTCCTGGGCCACCAGCGGTCCCTTAAGACAGCCATGCTGGTTTCTTGAGAGATGCTCTCTTCCTTCTCTTGTGCTCACGTGGTCCAAATCATGCTGAGGGCACTTGGGGCAGCCCCTGCCCCCAACCCCCAGGAGCCCTGGTCCTTTTCTCCCAGACTCTTTCGGTTGGAAGGAACCTCAGGAACGGTCATCTGGTCCACTCCCTTGACCCTGCAGCTGGAAGAGCTGGGCTGGGAGAGGGGAGGGAGCAGGGGCACCATGTCAGTTCCTCGTCCTCTTCCTCTGGTGAATGGCCTCCAGGTCAGAGGGACATGACTTGTCTTAGGAAGCTTTGCCAGCCCCTGGAGGGCATCTCTTCCCATTTGGGGGCCTCCCAACCTCCCAAGTCCAGCCACGGCTCTGTCCCCACTGTGCATTAGTGGCTCCTTATGAGGAGCTGGTACAGAGACCCCCCCCCCACTCCTGTCCCATGGATGGCCACAGCCAAGGGAATCTTAGAGAGCCCCGTGGGCCAGAGAAACCCCATCAGTCGTGATTAGGAACTTGCCGTATGCTACAGCTCACTGCCCCCGGTTCCCTCAGGCGCCCCCAGACACTGATGCCCGCTCTGCCCAGCCCTGGGCTGGGTGTGGAGACACAGATGAACAAGATGTGGGGCCCACCCTTGAGGGGCTTTCTTCTAGAAGGAGAGCCATTCACACTCCGACCTAGCCCTGTCCAAACATTAGTGGGGATCCATTTCTCCAGTGAGGAACCTGAGGCTCAGAGAAAGGAAGCAAATGTTCAGGGCGACCCAGCAGAAGCACACAGAGGCTCACAGGCTCGCTGGAATCTGGGGTGAGCTGCCATGAACAGGCTCTCCCTGCTTCATGTGGGGGGAAGTGCAGCCTTGACTTGGGGGGGCAGAGTGAGTAGTCAGGGGCACTCCCCCCCCCCCCCCGCCCACCATCAGTGGTGGCTGGGATGGGAAGCCCAAGAGAAGAGGGAGGTAAAAGTCTGGCCCCAAGGAAGAGGCAGGAAGTGTGAGGTGGGCAGGGGGAGTGTCAGGATAAAACCAAGTCCGAATTCGTTTCCCTGCTGGGGAAGGTGAGGCTCAGAGGGAGGAAGGAATAGGCCCCAACTGACACCGCAAATGAGGCAGAGGCAGAGGAGAGACAAGACGGTGGGGTCCTGCCCCCAACCAGAGCCTCATCTGCCTGCCCCGTGGAGCCTCCCGGAGGGGGCCACACAGACGCGGGCCACTCTGGTTCCAAAGATCAGACCACAGAGCCGCAGGAGAAGCGGTCCGTGCAAGCGGGCTGGGCATGTTGTAGGCCTCCCGGGAGGGGGAGGGGAGGAGCCCACTGCCTCTGGACAAGCAGGGCCCGAGCACGGTCAGGCCCCCATCGCAGGGTCCGGGTAGCCTCTTCTCCCTTAGGGGGCTCAGCTGCCGCTTAGCAGTGAGGCTGCCCCACCCACCCACGTGGAGCCAGGGCCCCTCGCGCTCCGCGCACGCGCACGGGGAGCCTGGAGGAAGGAGAACTGGCCGACCCCTGCCTGGCCAGAGCTCTGGGCGCCACCTGGGCTGAGGACTTCACCTCCTGTCCGGGGAACCTGCAGCTCTGGGGCTCCCTCCGCCCTGGGGGGGGGGGGGTGGGGGTGGGGGTGGGGGGGAGAGGATCCGCACTCACACGCGCGCGCGCGCGCACAGACACACACTCACACCCGGACGCGCACGGAGGCTCACAGACCCACACTCCGGGTGCACGAGGCCTGAGGGCTGGGGGAGCAGGAAAGACCCTCCAACATTTGGCCCTTGGAAGGTGCAGTTTGCAATGAGCCTGTCTGCTGGTGCCCCCAGCCCAGCTGGGCGTGGGGACCGGCCGCCGGCCATTCCTCTGTTTTCCTTGTACAGACTCACTGCCCACCCGCCATCCCCAGACACATTTTATTTAATAACTTGTCATTGTTAAATTATTTATTAGCGTTTACCACATCACCACCCCCACCCTGCCCTCCACGCTCACCTTCTGCCTCTTCCCACAAAAGCAGAAAATGGAAACAACAAAAGACGAGACATCAGTATATTTGTAAATAAACCAACCTGTACACGCCTGTGCCGCCTCTCCTTGGGGGGAGGGGAGGGGTGGGGTGGGGCCGGGCCGTCCAGAGCGTGAGGGATTTCTCCAGGGGCACCAGGGACAGCAGATCAAGGAGGAGGGAGGCCTCGGGGCCCTGTTCTCGCCCTGACCCATTCCTTGTCCCATCCCATAATCATCGTCTCCCTAATCCTGGGCCTGTCCCAACCCTGAATCACCTCCATGCTTAAACGCTTCCATCCCATCCCACTCTCTCCCATTCTGCAGCACTCTTCATTCATTCATTCATTCATTCATTCACCCAACCGACGTGAAGGGTCCTTTAAGTGCCAGCTACCAGTCTGAGAACCAGGGATCAGTAGTCTGTGCCTCAAGGAGGTAGGTTGTGACATACGCTCAGTTGAGGGATGGAGAGGCCTTGTTACAGTATACTCAACCTCACCTGGAGGTGCGAAGCATCATGGAAGGCTTCCTGGAAGAAGCTACATATTAAGCTGCAAGCAGAAGTTAGCCAGCGTGGAGGAGACTAGGTGGGGAGTCTGCCAGTGCTTTGGGCTTGTGCAAAATCTCAGGGTCAGGCAAAATCTTGTAAATTTCCTAAACTAGAAGAATAGCTAAGTTTGCAGGGGTGGGGGGAGCAGGGGGGAATGAGAAATGATGAGACTGGAGGCAGGGCCAGACCACCCAGGGTCTTGATGACGAGTGAAGAATAGATCCGATTGGGTTGGGAGGACTGGATAGGGGCACAGAGGTTGGTTGGGTCACCTAGGTGACAGGTGACGATGGTTTTGACTAGGGGGGAGAACAGTGGGAGAATGAAGGGGACAGATCCTAGAGATAACCGAGAAGGGCAGTCAAGGCAACGGCTAGATCCCCGAGATGGGGGCTCCTGGAGCACTCTGGCCTGGGACACGCGGAGCTGAGGGTCTCTGGGGCATCCAAGCGGAGATGTCTGGGAGCAGAGCTGGGGGCCTCGAAAAGATCAGAGGCGGAGCACCCAGGTGTTCAAGAGCCAGACAGACGGTCACAAGGCACAAGGTGGGTGAACTCACCCAGGGGGAGAATGAAGAAGCTGAGACCAGATCCCGGAGTAATCATGAGGACTTGGGATGGGACATGACTGTGGGATCCAGGAGAGATGGGAGGGTGGGCAGAGACTCAGAGGCACAGAGACTCTCAAACTTCCTCAGAGTAGTTTGGGGACTATCGGTGTGCATGTAGGTGGGTGTATGTGCGTGTCCGTGGAAACAGCTCTGGGGGTCGATTGGTCTGGATATACTGCGCATGAAGCTACATGTCCGCCAGGTATCAGTGTATCCTGTGCAGCGATGTCTACCAGCAAGGCCGTCCAGATCCGGGCAGAGTCTCGGCCGTGTTTCTGTGTGTTGGTGAAGATGTTCGCGTGTCCACACGTGGGTGTGTCATTGTGCGTCTTCATACATCTGTGCATCCTGGAGGCCTCTGGGCCTCACGTCCACGGATCTGATGTCCTAATGTTCTCCCCTTCCCCCCACCTCTCTGCTTCCTCCTTCTCAGCCTTCCGTCCCCACTGCTGTGGCCACGGTTACCTGGAAGCCCCCTCTAACTACTCTCCCTCCGCCCGCGGACACCAGCGCCCCCTAGGGGGCACATCCCACCCCCCTCGCCCTCTTCAGCCTCTGGGTAATTCTCACAGCCAAAAACCTAGATTAAGTGGAGGCACTCCGGTTCATTTCCTCCTTTGCACCCCACAACACCCGGAACAGCAAGTATTAAGGTCCCATTTTTTCAGAAGGGAACCCGAGGCTCAGAAGGAGGTAGTGATCGGCTCGATATGACAAAGCTAACGAGGGGCAGCAGAACGAGGGTTCCAAATCAGGTTTGCTGCACATCCATGGCCTCACCGGCACCCCAGCTGTCCCCTCAAGCCCGTGGTCCTCCAAGGTCAGGCTCAGGGACCTGGGGATCAAGGAAACTCTCCTACACTCAGAGTGGCCTCACTGAGGCCCAGAGAAATTAAGTCACAGCCCAGCGGCACAGCACAGAGACAGGACTAATCCGGGTCTTCACGTCCAAGCCCCAGGCCCAGGTTCCTGCAAGAGGGACCTCCAGGGGGCGCCTGGGTGGCTTAGCCAGTTAAACATCCCACTCTTGATTTCGGCTCAGGTCATGATCCCAGGGTCGGGATCTAGTTCCGAGTTGGCCATGCTGAGTGTGGAGCCTGCTTGGGATTCTCTCTCTCTCTCTCTCTCTCTCTCTCTCTGTCCCTCTCCCCCACTTGCACTCTCTCTCTCTCTCCCTCAAAAAAAATTACAAAATTTAAAAATAAAAAAAGAGGGGCCTCCAAGCTCCGCCTGCCACCCCCAGCAGTGGGCTGCAAACTCTTTTGCCTACAGCAACCGTTTAAAATCCTGTCACTAAAAAATGTGGGGGGGGGGTGGTGGAGAGGAGGGGCCGTGCTAATCCAGCGCTCCCCTGTCTCCTGCCTGTCTTCTCTCCCCAGCCCAGAAGGTGAAGGCACAGGAGGGGTGGGAGACACAGGCTGAGTCCCTGGAGACACAGAGGGCGTGGGAGGAGGTCTCCCTCCCGCCCAACCCCCACTCGGAGGCAGCCGGGAACAGAACGCCCTCAGCCCACCGACCTTCACAACAACCCAGAACAGCTCTTCCTTATCCCGTTGCACAGATGAAAAACAAACACAAACACAAACAAACAAACAACAACAACAACAAACGAAGCTTGGAGAGAAGTAACTTGCTCCAGGGTGATTCCTCTCGGGAACTTGGGGTTGGAGAGGGTCCAGGCCGGGGATCCCGTGGGAGTTCAGAAGGCGGCGGTCCCAGGAGAGGAATGTGATTCTGAGCCTACCCTACAAACCTTGGGTCCTCAAGGGGTCTGAGGCACAGCGCGGTCCTGCCCCCGGGACGCCCCTGTGCTGCTGTCCCCCAGCTTGGCCCAAGAAACCTGCCCAGCGGGAGCCCCGGACCAGAGAAGGTGAGGGATGTGCACGGCACGCAGAACGAACATCCGCCTGGACCGATGGCCAGGGAGACAGTGGTCCCACGGGCATTAGGAGGATGGCCAGAAGGAGGGCGACCGCACCCAGCCCTGCAGCCCCCTGCCATGATGGGAACAGCGCCCCCGGGGCCAGGCAGTGATGCCGGCCTGCTCTCCAGCGGCTGCCTGCGCGACTGTCCGTGCCCCGCGCACTGTGCTGAGCCTTGCACGGTTCGTTCCACTTACTCCTCGCAGCCCCGTGAGGCAGGAAGGGCTGTGACGTCCACCTGGCAGGCGAAGACCCCGCTCTCCCATTTCCCTCCCAGGAGTTCCCCTCCTACAGCCAGCGCCGCTGTGCCTCAGATGTCCTCTTTGCCTCTAGTGTCCTGGGACCCCGTACCAGGCAGATTCTGACCCCGGGCGCTGACAGGCGGACAGGGGGGCTCTATTTATGGCTTTGACGTCAGAGCAACCCCTGGGGCTTGACTGGAGAACAGAGATAGCCCCCGATCGCCCATTCCCCCTGATCTTCACCTCTTGCCCGGCAGACCTCTCAGGACGCATGCCCGCCTGACGGAGCTGAAGCAGGAGCCACGAGAGAGGCATAAAGGACTCGAAGTGGCAAAGCTCGTCGGCTGTGCCTGGAAATTTAGGGAAAGCCTTCTGGGGGAGTAACAGCCGGAGCAAATGCTCAGCGGCAGGGCACCAGTGGCGTGGGGCGCGCCTGGGTGGAATTCAGGACCCAAAGGCCAGAGGTGGCAGGAGGTAAGGTCCCTGGTGCTGCCAGTACCCATGCTGGACACGCCAGGAGCCATTCAGGCCCGTGGCACTGGAAGGGTACCTGGCACAAACCGTTCTCTGATTTAGTTGGAGATAAAGTCAGCACACTATGAGATTTTGAATAACACACAAGAGTATTGTGATGTATCTATTTGTGGCCTGAAGAGGAATAATAAACAAAAACCCCTAGACCCACTCCACAGATAAAGAAAAACATACATCTCAAGGCCTTGGAACCCTTGATGTGCCCCACCATGATTCCAGGAGCTTTTATTTGTTCATTTGGAAAACTCTGATCCAAATCAGCGGCAAATCAGTAACAAAGTGATGCACAGGAAGTTCTTAGCACAGAATCTAGTGGGAATGGGCTCAATGGTAGGCAGCCCCTTGTGCATCTATCCTCTGCGCAGAATGCCCAGGAGCCTTCTATGAGCAGTGCTCCCCTTAACAAACCTTGGGGTGCTTTGCTGCTCAATCCTGGAGACACAGACCAGAAGCTAGGTGGAATTTCACTTCAGTACCTGCAGTTACCTGTCAGGCCACGAGGTGGCGATCGGGAGTCAGGAAGGTGAGAGACGGCGCAGCCGCTGGGCTCAGAGGTGATGTGGGGATGGCTTCGGATTATGGCCAGAGAAGAAAGGAGGGAAGAAATCCTCCTCCGCAGAGGCTTCTGAGCCCCAGGCCCTGTGTGGGCGCTTTACAGGGATGATACCGTTTCCTCATCCCAACCCTGAGAAGCAGGTGTGAGCATTCCCATCTTACAGAACAGGAATGTGGGCTCAGAGAGGTTAGGTAACCTGGCTGAGGCCACACAGCTAGGAAATGACAGATCTGGGATCTGAACCAGAGCTGGGGCAGTGACGAAGACACAGGAGGAGGAAAACAAGGGGAGGTGGAAGAGGAGTAAAAATTGCAACCCCAGCCTTATTCTGCCCATCTCACTGACTCCTCACACTGACCTGTGAGGCCGGGTACTGCCACGACCCCCATTTTATGGATAAGGAAACTAAGGCTCGACGAGGCTAAAAGCCAGAGAGAGGCTACTTATTATCAGTGCTCTGGCTCCTGGGGAATCAGGCCTCCCTGAACCCAGAGGGAGGACCACCAGGGCGAGCAGAGAACTGCTGAGTAGCCCCCCACCCCCCACCCCCGCCCCAACACACATATACATACCCTGGCCCCTTCTCTTCCCCTGCTCCTCAAAGGGGGATAGCGGGCTCAGGCCCCGCCCATGACCCAGGGCAGCCTCAGCTTCCCCAGGCACAGGAGGGATGCTCCCTCACGGGAGCAAGATCTAGGTCTGCCCCCATAGAGCACAGACCCCTATAGATGCTTCCAGAACAGGGGATTCAAGTCATAGCTGGAAGCCCCCGATCAGAGGTCAGTGTTTCATTCTGATCATTTCCATCGCTGGGACTCCTCTGCGGATTGGGGGACTCTGGGGATTGGGGGACTCTGCACCGCCCTCCCTCCAGCTTTGGGAAATATACAGAGCAGTGTTACCAAGCTCCAGCCCTGGCTCTGTCCTTCACTGGCCATGTAACCCTGCACAAGTCACTTAATCATCCCAAGCCTTGGTTTCTCTATAAACTGAGGTGTGAACACAGAGCCATCATGAGGGTCACATGAGTAAGTGAGCCAGACACAGGGTCCTGCCAAACCCACTCAGACAACAGGGCTAAGATCATTTGTGGGTGCCCCTCGCTTCTGCCTACCCGGGAAGCTAACTCTCAGCCCAGAACACCGAGCCAAGAGGAGCCCAAAGGCGCGGGACGGAGCGTTTGGGGTTGTCCTTGACACTGGCAATGGCAGAGCTCCCCCCACCCCTATAGGCCAGGGAAGCTTCCAGGAGCTCTGTTTCATGAGATGCCAGCCTTCCTTTCCCTATGCTCTGAGGCTGACAGACTCCCGGCCCTCACATGACCTCAGGGGCCCCCAGAGGAGGCATCGAGGCATGGGCAGTGGGAGTTTGTCCCTGCCAGTCAGCCTGAATCTTGCGGCCTTCGCCTCCTGGCCAGAGTCCTCCATTACCTGTGATTGGCCCAAGGACGATGTCAGGGCACCTTCCGAGATCCCGTCGCCGGGATGCCCGCAGTTATGCTTTGTACCACAGGGGGGAGCCCTAGAGACCGTGGTCAAACAGACAGGGAGGCAGACCAAGGCTTCGGTTTGGAGAGCCATTAAGAAGCTAACGAATAAATGGCTGATAAAGCCCTTTATTGCTTAAGCTAGTTAGAGTTAAGTCTCTGTCACTTGCCACCAAAGAGTCGTGACTACAACCCATACCCATCTCACAGGATTATTGGGTAAATAAATGAGATAATATTTCCAAGTCACTGACATAAAAATCAGTGCTCCAAAAAAAAAAAAAAAAAAAAAAAAAGTAGCTGATTCTCAACAGGACACAATAACAACCCATGGACCTCCCCCACCCCCGGTTTTGCAACATCACCCCACTTTGTTTATACAAATACAGTTTGTGAAAGCTCTACCTAACAGGTACACAGATTTCAAGCTGGCATTTAAGAAGAGACATTGTTTGGGGGACATTTTTTCCTGTGGATCCCATTCAACCGGATATTGTCAGAGATTCCTGAGAACGAATGGAAACAATAGTTTCATACAATAGTAAAATGCATACATCGTCCCTGCCAAGAGCAGCAGTGCCTGCCGTCAGAGCTCTGGTGGCCATGAGCACCTGCCTGGTGTGGGGTCCCCTCAGGCTCCCCCCCACACAGAGGGGGAACCCCTCTAGTTCACCCACAGCTGGAACTTGGAGGCTGTGCCATAGGCCCAGGCAGTGGGGTACTTCATAAGCAACAGAGTTCGGTTGAAAAAGTGAATTACTGGTGCTGAGTTGCTAATGAGCAAATAATCAGGTTACACCCATCGCAAAAATGTCCACCAACAGAGCGACTGTGACGAGGGCAGAAAACTGGAGTCATTCTCTGTAAAACAGTCAAGCTGCAGCTGTACAAGAGGTCAACTCACTGCAGATGACCTTTTTGTTTATAAAATGCCCTGCCAACGCCTAGAAACGTGGTCATAGCCGTGATGGCCATGACGGTAATAACGGCTGCTACGTCCCAGGGACTTAGCACGGGCCGGTGCCTCCAGGTGTGGTCTTATTTCATTGTTCCTCAAAGTATTACGATTATCCCCATTCTACAGGTGAGAACGCTGAGGCTCTGAGGGGTAAAGGAGCTTGTTGAGTGAGCGGCAGATCCTGAGAGCAGGTTACCTGTGTAAACAAGCAGTTCTACCCAGAGGGAAGGCCGGAATAGACAGGTAAAGCTCCCAATTTTTTGCAACTCTGCCCTTCCAAGGGGTGGAGCGGGCTTCACCAGACCAGGCTCCAGGCCAAGGAGTGAGTTGGAATGGCCTGAGGGACGAACGAGGAGGCCTCTTCCCAGGGAAACAGGGGTGAAGATTCAAAGGCAGGGCTGAGGGGTGTGGCCCATTCTAAGCTGTTTCCCAGGCCAGCAAGTCCCTTTCTCAGGACGTGAGAGGCAGGGAGGAGTAAGGGAGACTGGAGGCCAGAAAGCCACCCTCCCCCTCCTGAGCCAGCCGGGCCCTATTGCAGGAACGACCTGTGCCCCTTACATCATTGCCTTTCTCGGTCTGGAGGGGAAAGGCAGAGCTCGGAGTGGTCAGCAACTTGCTAAGTTCACACAGCTGATCAGCACAGATGGGAACAGGAACGTGGGAAAGGAGAGGGAGGAGAATGGGTTCATTTTACAGGTTAAAGCCCCCTCATCCCTATCACATCCCACCCCAACCCACCCACCCACCACCAGAATTACCCGGAGAAGGAATCCTGTAGATCGGGAACCTAGAAAGTTGGTGGACAAGCATGCGGGGAAGGAGACGAAAAAAGCTCGTCCACGGGGAGGCTGGATATAGGAGCAGTTGCAGGACGTGGGGCTGGGAGTCTGGACCAGTCAGTCTGGGACCCCCCAGGAGCCTGGCCACACTCCCTGAGCCATTTCCAAATCACTGAGAGGGTGGGCCCCCGTCCTAGTGGCGACGCCCCCACCCCCCCAAGCCAGGGCCCTGCTCAAGAGTGGGCCCAGCTCTCAGCACCACGGAAGGAAGGACTCTCCGACCACCGACCACCGCGCTGGGGGAGTATTCAGGCCAGCTGCTGTGATTGTGTTTTTCCTGGAGTTTTTGCTTTATTAGGGGCGGCTGCTTTGTTGTTGGGCACAAAAGGTTTATGATTGTTCTACGTTTCCATCGTTCAATCGCGTTCCTCTCTGTCCCGTGTAATGCTCTTAGCCTTGAATTCTACTTCGATGGCGACAATGGCACGCCTACGTCCTGTTTTGTTTGCCTTGACCTACTATCTTTATCTTTGTCCGGACCCTTTTTTTCCGCTTTGTCCTTTTTTGGTTATTTCTTGTTTGTTTGTTTTTTTTAAGTGTACCAGTGGGGTTCATTTTTATTTTCATTATATTTGATACATACGCCAGGCAAATATATAACTGATATGAGCTTTGGAGCATAAGAAGAACGCCTCTGAACATGGGCCATATATAAGAACTGAAACATTACCCAAACCATTGAATCTTCCTCTGTATTCCACCCCCTCCCTCCCCCTCCCTCCCCCTCCCTCACGCCTGAAGATAACCACTATCTTATATTCGGTGTTTATCACTGTTTTGACTTAAGAAAAAATGCTAATCCCCCCCATTAGATATCATTCAATTTTGCTTGTTTTGGAGCTTTTTTTTTTTTTTTTTACAAAGGATATCACAGGTTCTACTAGTTCCTTTTATTTATTTATTTATTTTTTCCAACGTTTATTTATTTTTGGGACAGAGAGAGACAGAGCATGAACAGGGGAGGGGCAGAGAGAGAGGGAGACACAGAATCGGAAACAGGCTCCAGGCTCTGAGCCATCAGCCCAGAGCCTGACACGGGGCTCGAACTCACGGACCGCGAGATCGTTCCTGGCCGAAGTCGGACGCTTAACCGACTGCGCCGCCCAGGCGCCCCCTAGTTCCTTGTAAAAAATCAGTACTGTTGCCAGCTTTCACCCACATTGTTGCACGCAGCCATTGTTTGTTTCGGTATAACATTCCATTTATTTATGAATTCTCCTACTGCACATATTTGGATTTTTCCAGCTTTTCACGAGAATGAACAATGCTGCCATGAGTCTCCAGCTACGAGGCTCTTAATGCACGTACACCGGACAGTCTTTCCAGACCAGACGCTGGTAGGGGCACTGCTGGGCTGCCAGGATAGGTACAGGGTCGGCTTCGTGAGACAAAGTCGGTTTTCCAAAGTGGTTTGACGATAAATAAGAGTTCCTGTCACTCCACATCCTTCACAGTACTTCCCAGTGTTGACCTGCCCCAAACGATCTGAATTTGCGACCTATACTACCTTACTGTTAATGAGGCTGAGCGTCTTTTCCTACGGATATCCTCCGCTTGTGTTTTCTCTTTTGTGAAAGGCTCATTTGTGTCTTTTGCTCAATTTTCTTTTGGATCGTTTGTCTTTTTCTTATTGACTTCTAGGGTTGTTCGTTTGTTTGTTTTTTTAGTATATTCTGGATACAAATTCTTTGCTAGTTATATGTGTTGTAAGTAAGGAGTTTCTCCCAGTTTGTAGAATAGATGTTCTTCTATTTATGGATTTTTTTTAATGTTTATTTATTTTTGAGAGAGAGAGAGAGAGAGAGACAGAGTGTGAGGGGGGGAGGGACAGAGAGAAAGGGAGACACAGAATCCGAAGCAGGCTCCAGGCTCTGAGCTGTCAGCACAGGGCCCGACGTGGGGCTTGAACTCACAAACTGAGATCATGACCCGAGCCGAAGTCGGCCGCTTAACTGACTGAGCCACCCAGGCGCCCCAATTTTTTTTTTTAATTTTTAAAAAAGTTTTATTTATTTTGAGAGAGAATGGGAGAGGGGCAGAGAGAGAGGGAGAGCGAGAATCCCAGGCAGGCTCTGTACTGTCAGCCCAGAGCCGGACATGGAGCTCAGTCTCACAAACCTTGAGATCAAGACCTGAGTGGACATGAAGAGTCGGCTGCTTAACTGACTGAGCCACCCAGGTGGCCCTAGAAGTTCTTCTGTCTAAGGTAGACTAATTTATTCTACATTTTATGGTTTGACTTTTTTGTTTTGTTTTGTTTATAAAATCCTTCCTTACCGGAGCCGTAAAGATATTCTCTTACATATTTCTTCTTACATTTTGATGTTTTGACTTTCTCATTTAAAATTTTTAAGCCATTAAGAATTTATTGGGGGGAGGCACCCGGCTGGCTCGGTCAGTGGAGCATAATAAGACTCTTGATCTCAGCCGCATGTTGGGTGTAGAGATTACTTAAAAATAAAGTCTCTAAAAAAAGAGATTGGCACAGGCGAGATAAAGATCCAATTTCATATTTTTTCATATGGGTAAGCAGTCATTAAGGCACCTTGCATTGAATAGTTAATCCTTTCCCTGGAAAACCGGTTCTATTGTCTGTGCGTATGTATGTATGTATGTCAGGTTTTCATGCGTCTGAGCATTTACTACTGTTGCATTGGTCTGTTGGGCTAAGCCTGTGCCAGTATCGCACTGTCTTAACTACAAAGACTTTACGTAAGTCTTGCTTGCATTTAAGGCGTGTTTCCCCCCGTTTCTTCTTCGGGATTGTATGGCTAGTCTTGGCCTTTTGCTGTTCCACATAGACTTTAGAATCAGCTTGTAAATACTTTTCAATGTCCTGTGGGGATCTTGATCAGAATTCTAATCCCTCTATAGATCAATATGGGGAGAATTGACAAAACATGGCTGACGAGTCTTTCCCTCCTCAAACAGGATCGGAAGGATCGAGCCTCCCTCTTTAGTATCTTTCAGCAGAGTTGTAGGATTTTCTGCATCAGGTCGTATACATCTTTTATTAGCTTTATTTTTAGAGTGCTTACTTTCAAGTTCCTAAATGTTGTCTTTTTCTGAACTGTTTCATAAGTATTATGAAATGTAATTTAGTTTTAAATATTATATATCCTGCCGCCTTGATAAACTCTTATCAATTCTAATAATCTCTCAGTATATTATTTTGGTTTTTGAATGTAGATAATCATATCTGGAAATGATCATTTTGTTTCTTTCTAATGTATAATATATGATATATGATATTCTAATATGTGACATAATATATAGGTATACAATTATTATGCATGGTATTATAATATATAGTAATTATACTGTATTATGTTCATATATAATATATTTTCATGTTTAACTACCCTTACACCCATGGGATAAAGCCAGCTTGGTAATGATTTTAAATATATTTTTTTCTCATTTTTTTTAGAGAGAGAGTGCATGCACACATGAGTGAGGGAAAGGCACAGAGGATTGAGAGAGAGAGAGAGAGAGAGAGAGAGAGAGAGAGAGAGAGAAGGGTGGGGGGGAATCTTAAGTAGAACCCATGCTCAATGCAGAGCCTGACACAGGGCTTGATCCCACAACCCTGGGATCATGACCCGAGCCGAAATCAAGAGTCGGATGCTCAACTGACTGAGCCACCCTGGTGCCCCTATAGTTTTTC
Organism: Lynx rufus; assembly: GCF_022079265.1. Classification (NCBI taxonomy): domain Eukaryota; kingdom Metazoa; phylum Chordata; class Mammalia; order Carnivora; family Felidae; genus Lynx; species Lynx rufus. Next base: position 85,531,717 of record NW_025814824.1, read on the forward strand.
TTCTTTATTCCTGTTATTATACAAAGCTATCTGTGATTTTGTTTTTTTTAATGTTGGGGTTTTTAAAAAATTTTTTTTATGTTTATTTATTTTTAAGAGAGAGACAGAGTGCAAGTGGGGGAGGGGCAGAGAGAGAGGGAGACACAGAATCCCAAACAGGCTCCAGGCTCTGAGCTGTCAGCCCAGAGCCTGACTCGGGGCTCGAACCCACCAACCGCGAGATCATGACCTGAGCCGAAGTCGGACACTTAACTGACTGAGCCACCCAGGCTCCCCAAGCTATTTGTGATTTTAAATATTTCGTTGGCTTCGGTTTTCTCCTATTCTTTCTTGATTTTTGTATGCAGGTACATGCGTGAGGTTGTCCAGGTTTGGGTATTAAAGTTATGCTGGCTTCTCAAAATGAGATGAGGGCTTCCTCTTTTCTATCCTCTGGATGAGTTTGTATAAAATTGTAATATCTATTCTTTGGATGTTTGGAATCATTTGGGCTTGATATTTTCTATGTGGAACTATTTCAGCTATGTATTCAATTATGTTTAGTAGTTTTGAGACTATTTGGGATTTTTATTTCTTCTTGAGTCAGTTTTGAGAAGTCATGTGTTTCAAGGAATTTGTGCATTTTGCTTGTGTTACAATTTATTAATACAAAGCTGTATAGGACATTCTCTTTTTTATCTTTTTTTAAAAGTTTAATTTATTTAAGTAATCTCCACACCCATCACGGGGCTCAAACTCACTACTGGGAGAGCAAGAGTTGCAGGCTCTTCCCACTGAGATGGCCAGGTGCCCCTCTTTTTTATCATTTAAGTCTCTTCTCTGCCTGTAGCAGTATTTTCTTTCTCATTCTTAATATTATTCGTTTATGCCCATGTCGTTTTACTCTTTAAACTTTGCCGATACTTATCCGTTTTATCAGAACTTTCGAAAAAACCAGTTTTGTCCTCGTTGATTCTATGTATTTTTATTTTTCTACTTTATTAACTTATGGTATCCTTTCTTCTACTTTCACTGAGTTCTATTGTTCTTTTCCTAATATTATGAGATGGATGCTTAGCTCATTAGTTGTCAGCCCTTTTTTTTCCCCTAATATAAGTATTTAAGGCTCTACATTTCCTTCCAGCTACCATTTTTACTGCATTCCACAAGTTTGGATATGTAATATTTACATTCAGTTTAAGTGCTTTAACATTTTCCAGTGGGGGTGCCTAAGTGGCTCAGTCCATTGAGCGTCTGACTCTTGATTTCGGCTCAGGTCATGATCCCAGGGTTCTGGGATCAAGCCCCGTGTCAGGCTCCACGCTCAGCATGGAGCTGTTCTCTCAAAATAAATAAATAAACTTAATAAAAATACTCTTTAAAAATGTATAAAATAGTATCAATAGTAATAATGTCTACTTTGTGGGCAAGAAAAAGGGCAGACCTCAAATACTGGACATCAATTGTACACAAGTTGGAGGGGTGATTGGAGTTAATGTGGTTGAAGCTCCTTGGATTATTTTGGAGGTGGTGAAATAAAATAATTATTAGCTTTAGACTTTTTTAAGTGTGAAAGATATAACTTTAAGGGTAATTACTAAAAGAATAGAAAAGGAGGATGCGATTACCAACTGCAGTGCAAAAGAAATGGAAGACCCTTAAGTTTCTTTTTTATTCTTTTTTAATGTTTCTTTATTTTTGAGAGAGAGAGATAGAGGGAGAGACAGAGACAGTCAGAGCACGAGTCGGGGAGGGGCAGAGAGAGAGGGAGACACAGAATTCGAAGCAGGCTCCAGGCTCTGAGCTGTCAGCACAGAGCCCGACGTGGAGCTCAAACTCACGAGCCGTGAGATCACGACCTGAGCTGAAATTGGGCACTTAGCTGACTGAGCCACCCAGGTACCCCCCAAGCCCTCAAGTTTTTAAAAAGTGAAAAAGGAGAAATGAGAACCATGGGAAAGATGGTGGGTCAAAAAGAAGCACAAAATTAGATGGCAGATGCAAGTCCAAATTTATCACTAATCTTTAAAAAAAAAAATGCAAGTGTGCTAAACTCTCTTGGCAAAAGACAGATGATCAGATACAATTTTTTTTTTAAACCAGCCATATGTGGTCTGTAAGAACCACTCCTAAAACGTAAGGACCCCGAAAGGCTGAAAATAATGGTATATGTTAAATATATCAGAAAAATATTAACCAAAGGAAAGTTGCAGGGGTTTTATTAGTATCAAAAAAAATAGAGAGTAAGGGGCACCTGGGTGGCTCAGTCAGTTGAGTGTCTGACTCTTGATCTCAGCTCACTCATGATCCCAAGGTCATGGGATTGAGCCCCCTGTCTGGCTCCACGCTGAGCATGGAGCCTGCTTGAGATTATCTCTCTCCCCCCTCCCCTGCTCACGGGCATTCTCTCTCTCTCTCTCTCTCTCTCTCTCTCTCTGTCTCTCTCTCTCTCTGTCTCTCTCAAATAAAAAACATAAAAATAAATTTAAAATATTTAAAAAATAGAGATTAAGTTAAATATTATTGTAAGAGATAAAGCTTCTAATAATAATAAAGGTTTTAGTGCATCTAGAGGATAAAACAATTGAATGAATAAAACAGCCTCAACATATACAAAGCAAGAATGGAAGAACTACAGAGAAAAATTGATAAATCCATGATTATTATGAAAGATTTCAACGTATCTCTTGTAATTATTGACATGTCTAGCAAAGAAAAAAATTAAGACATAGAGAATTTAAACGACACAATTAACAAAACCTGAACCAGTGGCTATAGATAAAATCCCAGCTCCAACATTAGAGAACACACATGTTTTCATGCACACATGAGAAATTTATACGAAGTGACCACATACTAGAATATACTGCAATTCTCAACAAATTATAATAACTGATATCATAGGAATCATGTTTCTGTAACCTACAATGCAAGCAGGTTAAAAGTCAACGATAGGGGCGCCTGGGTGGCGCAGTCGGTTGAGCGTCCGACTTCAGCCAGGTCACGAGCTCGCGGTCGGTGAGTTCGAGCCCCGCGTCGGGCTCTGGGCTGATGGCTCGGAGCCTGGAGCCTGTTTCCGATTCTGTGTCTCCCTCTCTCTCTGCCCCTCCCCCGTTCATGCTCTGTCTCTCTCTGTCCCAAAAATAAATAAACGTTGAAAAAAAAAAAGTCAACGATAAAATGAGTAAAAAAATTTCCATATGTTTGTAAATTAGAAAAAAATCACACTGGAAAAAATACTGTTTTAATTTAGAGAGAGCAAGCATGTGAGCAGGGGAGGGGCAGAGAGAAAGGGAGAGAGAATCCCAAACAGGCTCTGTGCTGACAACACAGATCTTGATGCAGAGCTCCCCATCCCATGAGTGGTGAAATCCTGACCTGAGCCAAAATCAAATCGGATGCTTAACCGAGACACTCAGGCACTCCCTTTTTTTATTTATATTTACCTACATGTTTACCACTTTTTTACTAATGATTTCTTCTTCCTTTTGAGATTATTTTCCTTTACTGAAAGTCTAACAGTGGTGAATTCCCTCAGGTTTTGTGCATGTAAAAATGGCTTTATTTTGGTATCATTTTCAAAAGATAGTTTTCAAAAGAGATGAGTACATAAGTCTTAGGTCAATCATTGTTTTGTATTCCATCTTGTATTTCTTTGAACCTTTGACACATGATTCTTCTACATTCGGTCTTTAGTCATTCCAATAGCCAAAGTATTTAGGAAAAGGTATCCAAGTATAGTGTTTATTATGTTGCTGACTCTCACTCATTGTGGCTTGTTTCCTTGTAGTTTGGTGATCACTGGTTGTGAGCTCATGTTCTGTTGATTTTAATCTGTGAGAATCCTGGGGGCCTAAGCTGACGGTGCCTTCCTCCTGAGGTGCATTTGTTTCTGCCAAGAGTCAGGGGCTGCTATTAACCTGGAGTTACTTCAACCACCATTAAGAGACCCTGGCTCAGTGCCAGAGTCTCCTGCTAAGTTCTCTCACCTTGCCTCTGCTCTTGACTTAATTTGCCTATCACAGCACATATTTCACCATTTAGCCTAACTTTCCTGTTAACCTGTTATTCACCACTCCAATGCTTCAGTTTCAGTTCCCCATTGTCTTGTTGTATTTTTGTTGGCAGGGAGTAAACACGCTCTGGAGATTTCCCGTACTTTCTAACAACCCCAGCAAAACATAAAAATGCTGGGTGTTTTGTTTTGTTTTTGTAATTCATGCAGAATCGACTTGAATTTTAGTGGGAGGGCCTTTCAGAGCAGTAGTTCATCATCTTGCCAAAAGTAGAAATCCCAGGGGCGACTAGGTGGCTTAGTTTGTTAAGCATCCAACTGCAGCTCAGGTCACAATCTCACAGTTTGTGGGTTCGAGCCCTGTGTCAGGCTCTCTGCTGTCAACAGAGCTTGCTTCAGATCCTCTGTCCCCCTCTCCCTCTGCCCAATTTCCGGCTCGCTCTCTCTCTCTCTCTCTCTCTCTCAAAAATACACTTTTTTTTTTAAGTAGAGACCCCATGATGCTACTGTCATCCCTATTTTATAGATGAGGAAACTGAGGCTCAGAAAATCAAATGTCTTGCTCGAGACTACATAGCCATCCAGTGGCAGAGTCAAGACATTCGGTCTGACTCCAGAGCCCAAGCATGAGTATTTAACCCGTGGGTTGCTGGTTCCCAAAGGAAAAGAAACGTATTTACAGGGTTGCAGCCCCAGAGTAGGTGGTGCAGGCCAGGCCAACACTCGGATGAACCCACAAGCTTCTCTTGGGAGAAGAATGAGGAGACCCAGTCTGGCCCAGAGTGGGCAGGCCCCCAGCCATCTAGCACCATCTCAAACTGGCTCAACCAGAGCCTGTACAGGGCACTCAGCCTGCTGCTCCCACCCTGGGAAGGGAGCCAACAGGCACTTCCTGCACGCACGTTTCCATGGCAACCAGGCATCCTATGAGATGCAAAAGCCACAGGCAGTGAGTCTGAATCTTGAGTCCTCATTACAGGTAGGTCTTCTGCAGCCTTGGGGGGCGGTGTGAGGGAGGCTCAGAGGAAAGAGAATTTGTGTGATGCGGTAATGTTCAAACAAGCCACTCACCGGCTCCTTTTTCCTCACCCATACCCCAATTATGGGGGCCTCAGCGTCCCAGGTCCAAGAAGTCTAGAAACAGGCTGGGAGCAGCCTGGTGTTAGGTCCCAAACAAAAGCAGGTTCCCCTTTCTCATTCAGTAGCAATTCCCTCATGCCTCCTTCTACCAGGTCCCTGGGCTCCTGTGATGAACGAGGACCCCTGCCCTCGGTGGGCAGTCTCGTACAAGAGCCAGACATCTCCTAACCAGGGGACAAGGAAGCAGAGAGTTCATGAGAGTACGGAGAAGCGTTTCTCTCTAGAAAGGCTTCCCTAAGCAGACAGATACATTTGAGCTGGGCCTCAAAGTGTGACGAGAAGTGAGCCCTGTAGAGAAGGGAGGGAAGGACATTACAGGCAGAGGAAATTATCTGCAATGGGTTCAGAAGCATGCAAGAGTGAAGCGACTTAAGGACACAGGAAAGGCGGCCGCAGAGGGGAGTCAGACCAGAGCTTAAAGGCCTTGAACGTGATGCTGTGAACTCGGGCTTTATCCTGGGAGCAGCAGGCAGCCCTTAAAGAGTTTTACGAGGGGATGACACGGCCCTACTGTCATCACAGTCTGGAGGATGGATAAGACCCGGGGACGATGACTAGTGGCAGGGATAAGAGAGAAGGGGACAGATTTGAGAGATGTGGAGAAGAGCAAATCAACAGGACGCGGTGAGAGATTGTACGTGAGGAGCGTGAAAAAGATGGGCGCATTAACCAGGAGACAGACCGCAGGAGCAGGAGTGGGAATAGAGGAGGGGCGGCCGTATCAGGCCCTTGCTGGGTCATGTGGAGGTGACCAGTCCTCCTCATAAAGATGCCGGTGGTTGAGCTCCCTAGAGTGTGATATCCAGGACATTTCCTCTCCAGGTCAATGGAGAAAAAAAATGTTTTAGAGCCTTCTTCAGCCTAGAGGCTTCCAGCAGCCTTCAACCACCAGGTGGGCCGTTCCAGCTACAGTTTTGCCCCCCAGAACTGCCCCCACACCCCTGCTCTGAACTGCACCAGCCCTGGTGTTCCCCCGAGCCCCTGCAAGGGGCATCCTGGGCGGCTGGTGTCTCCCACTGCTGGGCCGATGGTCCCATCTCGGAGGCCAGAGGAGCCAAATTTCTGTTTCGTGCCTTGTTCTCTTCTGGTTACGTACTTGTCACAGTGATGTGGGTGGCTGCTCGATTGTGCAGCCTGGGGCTGTATTCATAAGTGAACTGTAGAGGGGCGCCTGGGTGGCTCAGTGGGTTAAGCATCTGACTTCGGCTCAGGTCATGATCTCCCGTTCGTGGGTTCAAGCCACACATCGGGCTCTGTGCTGACAGCTCAGAGCCTGGAGCCTGCTTCAGATTCTGTGTCTCCCTCTCTCTCTGCCCCTCCCCTGCTTGTTCTCTCTCTCTCTCTCTCTCTCTCTCTCTCTCTCTCCCTCTCTCCCTCTCTCCCTCTCTCCCTCTCTCCCTCCCTCTCTCAAAAATAGAACAACAAAAAAAGTGAATTGTAGAGAAGTCAAGGTGATGATTGCAAATCTAAGAAGGTAGCTCTGGAGTCAGAACTGTGTGCGAATCCTGACTCTACCCTAACGGCTGTGTCTATGGGCAGCGTCTCCCCCACTTAATGAGATCCACAGATACTCCATATCCTCACATATCCTGCTCACACTTCTCTCCTCCCTCACTCCCTCTCTCATGTTCACAGGTGTCTGTTGTTCATGCTGCCCTCTTCTCCCTCACCCCTCTCCAGGAAGGGCCACACCCCTTACCCTTACCCCAGACTGACCCCGGTAGGCTCCTGAGGGAATCTCAGGCTCCTGAGGGAATCATGTGGGGGCCAGGGGCCTCTTCACCCCTCCCTCTTCATCTCCAGCCCCCCAACCTGATCTCCAGGCAGGTGCTGGGCCTGGCCATCAGCGACCAGAGTTTGCCTGGCCTGAGTACTTGACCCCGCCTCTGGACTTTGGGGGTACCATCCTGCCCCAGAGGAAGCTTGGGGTGGGGTGGATTTGGCAACGCAAAGGGGACCCAAGGCTGGCATCGATCTCTGCTCCTCTTATGCCCTCTTCCAGCGGTCCCCACCACCACACACACCCCAATACTCTCTGGGAGAGTAGGGAGGCGCGTCCAGCCTTGGAGCCGGGAAAGGGGGCGGGGCCTGACCTGAGGCTCTCAGAGGCAAACCCCGCCCCCTGGCCCAGGACAGCCCACACCACCTTCCTGGAAGGTCCCAGGGACGAACCATAGAGGGGTTCGCAGGCCGGGCGCCCCGCAGAGTCCGGGCGCCCCGGGCCTGACCCGCGCCCTGCCTGGTGGGGCCACCCCTCGGCCGGTGTAGGATCCCAGACCCAGCACCCGCTTCCTCCCCAGGGCGGGGCCCGGCGGCCACAAGCCAAGCGCCGTAAAATTTAAAGAGGTGAGAGAGACACTGCGCAGAAACCTCAGCAGCGCGGGGAAATGAAATAAGGCCTCCCTTCGGGGCGCCCGCCCCCGCCCGCGCCGCGGGCCCGGGCCCCGGGTCGCCCCGCAGGGTCCAGGTGCGGGCCCGGCGCTCGGCACCCCCTCCCAGGCCTGGGGCACAGATACGCTCCCCAAGCTGCCCCCCAGCGTGGGAGAGAGAGAGAGGCCAGGCGCCCAGGGATCCGGGCCTCAGCAACCTGCCGAGTGTGCCAGGCTAGGGCCGCGCCTGGCCTCTGTCCCTCGTCCGCTCCAGGGCAGAGAGCGTCCCCTCCCCCACGTGGAACAGGGGACTCAGAAGCCCCCCAACCCCCACTTGTCCTTCCTCGGGTGTCGGACGGTGCTTCTGGTTCCTGCCGCCCCTCCCTCTCCGCGCCGTCTGAGAGTACCACCCCCCACCCCTTGCAGCCCCCCGCGTTCCCCCGTGATGGATGGAGCCTTCAGGGAGCCAGCGCGGGCGGGCTGGGCTCGGGCGGAAATGAAGAGGATAAGATCTGCGAGCCGAGTCGCCCGTGACACCGTGATATCCGCCTCGCTCGCTGCGCTCCGGGTGATGGATGGGGAGGAGCACCCCCCACCCCCCGCCGCGCAAGCTGTGCGGCCAAGGGTCCCCGCCCCGCAGCCCTGGGACCCCGCCCCCCACGACAGCGATCCGGCGCGCGCGCACACGCTCTCACAAGCGCGCACGCGCACACACGTGGACACACACACACACACACACACACACACACACACACACCGCCCCTCCCAGAAACACCGCACTGAGGCCACTCTCGTGGCAGACTGATACCCTCCCTGCAACACCGCCCCCACGCATCTGGTGGTACCCACCCTCATATAGGGGGCTGTCCCTTTCCCCCCAATACATTGGCCACGGACCCTTCCCTGGCACTCACAAGACTAGCCTCAGCGCAAACTCCACCTTACACGTCTGCGCGTCCAACTGCCTCTTGCCTGCACAGATACACACACGTCCAGGCAGACTCTACCCCCTCGTCCCCAACACAGTGTTCCTAGAGTCTCAGAGACCATTCAGGGGATTCGACCACTGTGAAACTCAGCCCTGGGGCCTTGGAGAACAGGACAACAGCTGCTGCTTGCGCTCGTCTCCTTTGGCCACTGATTAGGTCAGGCTTAGCATGGACAGGGACAGTGGACAGCGGACAGCGCTAGGACTGTCCAAACAGGCCTCACCGTCAGTGTCGCCATGGTTACCATCCCCTAGCACTATCACACAGCAACATCACCGTTGCCATGGATACAGGCATCCCTTCTCCGCAATCGCTACCATTTGCTTGCCATCGCCATTGCCATACGTTCGTTCACTTGTTGGTGTGTTCGTTCGTCCCCTCACTCCGTCATCAGCTGGCGATACAGAGATGAGTAAATCGGTGCCCGCTTTGGGGGAGTGCACAGCGGAACGGGGGAGACAGGCGGACAACCATCGCTCTTGCACATGCTGCGGAGCCTTGAGGAACAAGTAGGACTCGCCACATAGGTGTTTTGGTAGAAAGGATACACAGGGGACACCAGGCAGGGAGGGCAGCAATAAGAAGGGCATGGAGGCATGAACAGCATCACCACCACCACGTGGTGCTCCGTGTACTTGGAGAAGAGTAGACTCTGAGGTGTCATCGTGGGCAGGCCTAGGGAGAGGTGGCCGGTTGCTGCCACGCTATGGAGGATCTTTAAAGACCCAAGATTCCCCATGGTATGGCTCGGGTAGTCTGACAGACCTGGGTTTGAATCCCCGATGTGCCACGCCCTAGCTTAAGGACTTTGGGCACATCATTTCTGCACACTGTCTGGCATTTACTAAGGGTGGGGGAAGCCATTGTTTTACTTACGATTATTTTTAACCACGCAAAAGAGCTTTGGAGAATCTCCAACAATAACACTTTTTGCCTCTAGGGGGAGCTCAAGTTCCTCTCTCCCTAATCTACCTCCTAACGCCAAACCCCAGAGGAACCCGAGTGGGTGGTTAAGGCCAAGGGTATCACTGGAGGATGAAATCTGGAAATGGGGCATTCCTAGAAACCAGTCCACCTGTGTGTGTCCTCTCTCCTTTGTCCACAGGCTGTCTCTCAAAGGGGAGGGGTCCCTACCTGGACACATGGCAGGTGGGTAAAGGCTTGGGCCCTGCTCACCTGAGCCAGGGATTCAACACCGCTTTGAACCCAAGACCTTATGTGACTATTCTTTCACTAGGGCTTCCCATCAGAACCAGATGGAAGGCTTTTTTGGAATGTGAATGCCTGGAAAATTCTGACTCGGCAGGCTGGGGTTTGATTCCTGAAAGAAGCTCCTTGGGGATTCCAATGTGCTCCCTAGTTCGTTTCCAAGATATCTTTGCTGTTTATGTCCTGGGACCAGCACAGAGTAGGCAACTTCGGTACCGGCTGTGCTACCTCTCTTTCTTCTCAGTAACACTATCCACATCCACAGAACCTGCATATATATCGCTATAGCAAGAGCCGCCATTTCCTTCCAGTTGATTGGTTCAGAAATGGGCGTGACTCAGGATAGGCCAACTGGAATCCTTCCCTAAGATTTTTAGAAATTATTTTATTAAAATTCTAAACACAAGGGGGCGCCTGAGTGGCTCAGTTGGTTAAGCATCTGGCCCTTGATTTCAGTTCGGGTCATGATCTTGCAGTTTGTATGTTTAAGCCCCACATCGGGCTCTGAGCTGATGGCGCGGAACCTGCTTGGGATTCTCTCTCTCCCCTCTCTGCCTACCTCCCCCCTCAAAATAAATAAACATTAAAAATTTTTTTTAAATAAAATTTTAAACACAAAATATTTCACACGTGGAAGAATAGGGAGTAATATAACAAAACCCTTCTGTTCATCACCCATATTTAGCAACCATTAACATTTTGCCATATTACTTCTATCTGATTTTGCCCTCATCCTGATTCCTTTCCACCACCCTCTTCACCGGCACTGACTCATAGGTAACTCTAAATTGGTGTGTATCCTGCCCATCCACATTTTTATACTTTCACTATGTAGCTGTCCATAAAAACATAGTATTATTTGGTGTATTTTTAATTTTTATATCGGCTGTTACATGCCACTGTGTTCGTATTTATATGGAAGGAATCATTCTCAACTTGCCTGCATCCAGCATTATTTTCCCAAGGTTTGTTCACGTTGTTATACGTAGCCTTTGTTTGTTCATTTTGCCTGAGGAAGAGAAGCCCGTTGTAGGAAAACACCGTGATTTCTCTATTCCGCTATTCGTAGACAGATTGTTTCTTGATTTTGTTGCAATTGTAGACAGTCCTCCCATGAACATCCTCATGCGTGTCTCTTTGTGTCTAAGAGCAAAACGTCTCTGGTGCACATGCCAAAGAGAAGAATCGCCAGGCCCCAGGGTGTGTCTATTGTCAGGCTGTGTTTCCAAATTGTTCTCCAAAGTGTTTGCACTAATTTGCCTTCCCACCAGCAGGGCACAAGAGCCTCCATTTCCCCACATCTTTCCTACTAATGCTTCGTACTGCCAGACTTTAAAATGTTTGCCCACTTGATTGATGTGTTTGGGTATCTTATTGTTGAGCTTTCTTGTGTGTTTCCATAATTATCAGTGAAGTTGGGCATCTGTTCCTTTTTTTTTTAAATTTTTTTAATGTTTATTTATTTTTGAAAGAGAGACAGAGTGAGAGGCGGAGGGGCAGAGAGAGAAGGAGTCACAGAATCCGAAGCAGGCTCCAGGCTCTGAGCTGTGAGCACAGAGCCCGACGCGGGGCCCGAACTCACGGAGTGTGAGATCATGACCTGAGCTTAAGTCGGACGCTTAACCGACTGAGCCACCCAGGCACCCCCATCTGTGCCTTTCTTTTATAGGAAATTCCGTCTTCTCCTTTGCATATTAGTTGTCCTTTTTCTACTCTTCTGCTGGTCATTTGCCTTCATCTTGTTGAAGTTCTGTATGTAACCTGAATATAACCCTTTACAGTTTTTTACTTTGAGAATGTTTTCTCTTACTTGTGGTTCGAAAAATTTTATACTGAGGATGTTAGTGGTCTGGGCTCAGTAATAAACAAGTAAAATAATGAAGCAGAAAGGAGAGTCAAATTTATCAGTCTTTTCCTTCGTGGTCGGTGTTTCCTCCCCTCCCTCTCTGTCTTTCCCATGTTCAAGAAATCTTTACCTAAATGAAACCATAAGATATTCTCTGATACTTTCTTCTAATTATTTTAAAGTCTTTGCTCTTTTATGTTTAGGATCTCAAGTCACCTAGGTTTTTATGTCTGGCCTTCCATACATATTATTTTATATTGGCTCTTGTCCAGATGGCCAGTTGTCCCAGCGCCATTTATTACATGGCTCCTCACTTTCCCACTGATTTGTGAAACTGTCACTGTCATGAAGAGATTTTCCATACATGTGTAATTCAGTTTCTGGGCTCTGCTTCCTGTTCTATTGATCTATTTGTTTATCCCTATGCCACTCCACATAGTTTCGATGATTTTGTCTGTATATGAAGTCTTGGATATGGCAGGTATGACAGAGACTGGCTAGCTTTTCACTCTACCTGTTCCCTGTTGTTCTTGGGACTGCAGATGGCCTCGATCTCACAGCCTCCCTGGCAGCAGGTGTGGCCACATGAGTGAGTTCTGGCCAGTGATGTGAATGGAAACAATGTACACCATTTCTAGGCATTGCTTACAAAAACTTCGCTGCATCATCCCTCATTCTCTTTCCTTTTCCACCAGCTTGATGCAAATATGCATGGTGACCTTGAAAGATGGGAACCAAAAATGGAATACGCCAGGGTCCACAACTTGCTGCTTGTAGGAGAGATATCCACTGATCAGAAAAATCCATTTGGGATTTATTTAAACAAACAAAGTTGTTGAAGTTTGTTTGTTTTAGCTACTGTCACCCTAATGCAGTATGGCTAAGTACCTCACTATGCCCTTGTCACTCTTCAGTTTACCAAGTTTCTTTAAAAACTGCTGTGTCTTTGGTTGGAATTCCATTTAATTTCAACATCAATATATGGAAGCTTGCTATCTTTACAATACCGAGTATTTCCATTTATAAACATAATCCATTTATTTAGATATTATTTATTAGATGATATTAGATGTTATTTGATTCAATTTTATTAGATCAAAAAAGGTATATAATTCATTTTTTAAAATTTTTTTTCCAACGTTTATTTATTTTTGGGACAGAGAGAGACTGAGCATGAACGGGGGAGGGGCAGAGAGAGAGGGAGACACAGAATCGGAAACAGGCTCCAGGCTCTGAGCCATCAGCCCAGAGCCCGACGCGGGGCTCGAACTCACGGACCGCGAGATCGTGACCTGGCTGAAGTCGGACGCTTAACCGACTGCGCCACCCAGGCGCCCCTATAATTCATTTTTTACATAGGTCTTATGCATCTTCTGTTACATTTAGTCATAGTTATGCTGATTTTGTTGCTGTTGTAAATGAAGTCTTTTGCTTTTTCACATTCTGTGTCTTAAATGGTAGCTGCTATTGCATAGAAACCCAAGTGGTTTTTCAATATATTTATCTTGTATCTGGCAACCTTGCTAAATTCTCTTATTAGTTCTAATGGTGTATATTTTTTTGAATTTTCTACATAAAAATCATATAAAAGATGTTTTTACTTGCTATTCCCACTGACTAGAGCTACTTTATCCAACCTGGTTCACTCCTTCATGAAGTTCAGGTCTTTTTAAACTAGCATGGAATCAGTGAGGCCTTCTCCATCCCTATTAAAATAACACACACATGCATATACACACAGTTTTCTTTATCCCCTTTACCCTACATTATTTCTCTTTTTAGGATTAACATATTACACATTATTGGTTTGTTTTTGTCTGCCTCCTCCACTAGAATGTAGGCTCTCTAAGAACAGGAACTTTGTTTTCCTTGCTTCTGTATCGTCCAGTGCTTAGCTTAATAGATATATGTATTTTTTTCATGAATAATGTTGAATGTATTCTTACCTTTCTTATTACCTTTACCATTACCTATATTACCTTTACCATTCTAGGCTGTATCAAGTTCAGTGTCTTTCTTTATTTTCTTTTTCCCATGTATTTCTTTTTTTAAAAAAACAATTTTTTTAAACAGACAATTTTTTTAGAGCAGTTTTGCCTTTACAACAAAATTAGGAGTGAGGTACAGAGATTTCCCTTATACTCCTTGTCCCCACACATGAATAGCCTCCCCATTGTCAACATTTATTCACCAGAATGGAACTTTTTTTTTTTTAACCAAAGATGAAGCTACATCGACACATCATAATCATCCAAAGTCAATAGCTTACCTTAGGCTAGTTCACTCTTGGTGTTATACAGGCATTCTGTGGGTTCAGATCTATTATCATCATGACAATAGCATACAGACTATTTTCACTGCCCTAAAAATCTCTCCTTCTCTGCACCCCTGGAAACCACTCTTCTTTTTATTGTCTCCATAGTTTCCCTTTTCTAGAACATCGTATGGTTGAAGACATACAGCATGTAGCCTTTTCAGATTGGCTTCTTTCACCTAGCAATGTGTGCTTAGGGTTCTACCATGACTTTTCATGGTTTGATGGTTCATTCCTTTTTAGCACTGGATACTATTCCATTGCCTGGAATAGTTGATTTATCCATTCGCCTACCGAAATACATTTTGGTTGCTTCCATGTTTTAGCAATTATGAATAAAGCTGCTACAAACATCCCTGTGCAGGTTTTTGTGTGGACATAAGTTTTCAACTCCTTTGAGTAAATACCAAGGAGTGTGATTGCTCGGTCATGTGGTAAGAGTATGTTTAGTTCTCTTAAGAAACTGCCAAACTGTCTTCCAAAGTTGCTGTATTATTTTGCATTCCCACCAGCAACGAATTAGTTCCTGTTGCTCAATATCCTCGCCAGCACTTTATGTTGTCGGTGTTCAGGATGTTTGCCATTTTTATGGGTGTGTAGTGATAGCTCATTGTTGTTTGAATTTGCATTTCCCTGATGATATATAATGTGGGACATCTTTTCACATGTTGATTGGACATCTAGGTATCTTCTTTAGCGAAGTATCTCTTCGGGTCTTTTGCCCATTCTTTAAATTGGGATGTTTGTCTTCTTATTGTTGAGTTTTAAGAGTTATTTGTATATTTTGGATAACAGTCTTTATCAAATACTTCTCTTGTAAATGTTTTCTCCCAACCTGTGGTATGTTTTTACAATTCTCTTGATTTTTGTCTTTCATAGAGCAGTTTTCAATTTTAATGAAGTACAGCTTATTAATGATTTTTTTATGGACGATATAATTGGTGCTGCACATGTTTCTTTTCAGTACAAAATTAAAGGGATTGCCTCTAATATTTCAAAGGTAGGTTAAAAAATTTTTTCTTGGGGTGCCTGGGTGGCTCAGTTGGTTGAGCATCCGACTTCGGCTCAGGTCATAATCTCATGAGTTCGAGCCCTATGTTGGGCTCTGTGCTGAGAGCTTGGAGCCTGGAGCCTGCTTTGGATTCTGTGTCTCCTCCTCTCTCTTCCCCTCCCCTGCTCATGTTCTGTCTCTCTCTCTGTCTCTCAATAATAAATAAACATTAAAAAATTTAAAAAAATTTTTCTTATATTAATAGCTTTCTAAGAGTTTAATTATTTTACTATTATTTCAAATGGTTTGTTTCCATCTATTGAAATTTAAAATGATTTTATTTTTAATCTGTTAATGTGGTGAACTGCACCAATAGATTTACTAATACTAAACCATCATTGTCTTCCTATAATAAATTTAATGTCATCTTGGTGTGTTTTTAGTGTAAAACTTAGGATTCATTTTGATAACTTTTTAAAAAATTTATTTATTTTGAGAGAGAAAGAAAAGTGGGGAGGGGGAGGGAGGGAGGGAGGGAGGGAGAGAGAGAGAGAGAGAGAGAGAGAGAGAACCAAGCAAGATCCACACTTTCAGCACAGAGCCCAATGTGGGACTTGAACTCACGAACCATGAGATCATGACTTGAACCAAAATCAAGAGTCATAGGCTTAACTGACTGAGCCACCCAGGCACCCTTCATTTTACCAACTTTTTTAAAGGATTTTTACATCTATGTTCTTAAGTGAGACTGGCCTATTGTTTTCCTTTCTGTATACTATTTTTTCCAATTCTGACATCAAGGTCATCTCAGCCACAGAAAAGGAGATGGAAATGAAGCTTTATTCCCTTTCTGTTCATGAAACAGTTCAAGACAGGCATTACCTGTTTCTTGAAATTTTGGTAAAATTCATCTGAAAAAATGTCCAAGTTCTGATGTGTTCATTGTAGTCAAATTCTTAAGTGGTTATAGATCTATTTGTTCTTTCTATTTTTTTTCTGAAGCTAATATTGATCAATTTTAGATATATAAAACATATCTATTCCATATAAGTTTTTAAATGTATTAGCATAGAGTTATTCAAAGTATTGCCTTATGATCCTTTTCATCTCTATTGTGTCTGTACTTATGTCCCTTTTTTAAAAATTTCTTTTTTCTCTTCATTAACCTTACCAGAGGTTATCTATTTTATTAGTCCTTTCAAAGAATCAACTTTTGATTTTGTTGCTAACTTTTGTTGCTTCTTTGTTCTAGTTTATTTCTTTTAATCTTCTTGCGTTGAAAGTTTGGTTCAAGTTATCTTAAGGCTATAATTTTCTAATTTCCACTTTAACACAACCTACAAGTTTTGATGTGTAGAGTTTTAATTGCTCAGTTAGGGGCGTCTAGGTGGCTCAGTCCGTTAAGCTTCCAACTGCAGCTCATGTCATGATCTCATGGTTCATGGGTTCAAGCCCCATGTGAGGCTCTGTGCTGACAGCTCAGAGCCTGGAGCTTGCTTCAGGTATTCTCTCTCTCTCTCTCTCTCTCTCTGCTCCTCCCCTCCCCCACTCACACTCTGTCTGTCTCTCTTTCTCAGAAATAAACATTAAAAATGTTTTTTAAAAAATGTTCAGTTATAAATATTTGTAATTGGTGTTATAATCTCTTCTTTAATCCAGAATTATTTAGAGATGTTTCCCCACTCTAGCTAGCCTTTATTATTAAATTCTAATTTTATGAGGTCTGTGTGATAGTGTTTCTCTGTTATTTTTTGTGAAATAACAATTTTATGTGCTAGAATGGGTTGATATTTATAAACATTCCTCATATGCATGAAGAGACTATATATCTCCATTTGCTACATTCAGAATTCTACAGGGGTTCTTTATATCAAGCTTATCAATGCTATTTTCCAATTTTCTATATCTTCTTTTTTTAATATTTATTTATTTTGGGGAGAACACACATGGGGGAGGCGCAGAGAAAGGGGGACAGGGGATCTGAAGTGGGCTCTTCACTGACAGGCCAACAGCAGTGAGCGATGTGGGGATTGAACTTACGAACAGTGAGAACATGACCTGAGCTGAAGTCAGATGCTCAACCGACTGAGCCACCCAGGTGCCCCTTCTATATCTTCTTTATTCTTACTAGTTTTTTTTTTTTTCCTTCTTCCATCTCAAATGTGTTTAAATCTCCTATAACTGGGGACTTGTCAATTTTTGCTTAATGAATTCTAGGCTGTATCAAGTTCAGTATTATCTTTTCCTAGAAAGTTGTTCTTTTCATTATAAATATCACCCACTTTTCTTAATATTGTTCTTTAAAGCTTACTTGGTTTCGTATCAACATTGTTATACCAGCTCCTTTCTGGTTAGTATTTACTTATAACTTACTGTATATTTCTATCTATACATTTACTACAACCTACTTCACTTTTTTAGGTGTGTCTCTTATAAATAGGGTATACAGCTGAATTTTTAAACCAATCTGAAAAATTAAAATATCTTTTAATGGATGAATTTAATTTATTTACATTTATTGTGATTATTATTTTATTTGTAATTATTTATAACATCTATTTTGTGTCTGTATGTGTTTCTTCACCTGGTTTTTCTTTGTTCTTTCTTCCTGCCTTTTTTCTGTTTTCCTTTTTATCGGTTAATAATCAGTATCTCTATCATTTTCCACAACAATGTAAGGACTAAGACATTTAATTTATATATCAACCCCATCACCTATTTTTTTTTATTGTGTAGCATTTAGTGTCACCTTATCCTTAACTCTCCCATTAGTTCATTAGCTGTGTTTTACAGCTAAGGCTTACCATATTTTATCAAATCTAAGATGTCAACAATTGTAAGAAACACTATTATTTTATGTACCTCTAAGAAAAAGGAGGAATGACGTCAGCAAAAATGGCAATGTAAGGACCTCTGAAAATTCCCTCTGCCATAAAAGTAATGAAAACACTGGCAAGAATTGTCAGAAACAACTTTTTCAGAACTCGGGAAATTAACCAAAGGTTTGCAGCAATCTGGGAAGCATTTATTATTATTTTTTTCAAGCCAATAGCAGCACCTCAGTAGGAACAGCAAGCTTTATGGCATTTTAACGTTCGCTCTTCTCATCTCCCCTCTTCCTGGCTCTGCATTAGCCCTTTTACTGTGACTACTGTAAAAAGCTGGTAGCCGTTAGAAGGGGCAGAATGGGTTGGTGTCCTTCAAAGTCTCATTCCCAGAGAAGACTCACATTACAAAAATCAGAAGTTAAAGAGGAGATAGCCCTATTGACCTTGTAGAAATAAGAAAGATTATAAAGGAATACTATGAGCAAATTAAATAATTCCTAAATGAAATGGACACACATCTAGAAAGACGAACTATTGACACTGGCTTTTTTGTTTTTTAAGTTGAATAACTTGATAGACTTGTCACCAGTAACCATTAGTAATCAAAAAAACCATTAGTAATCAAAAACTTTCCACAAAGAAAAGCCTAGAAGCAGATGGCTTCACCGGTGAATTCTACTGAACTTTTAAAGAATTAACACAGATCCTTCACAGACTCTTCCAAAAAATAGAAGAGGAGAAAGTGTTTCTCACTCTTTCTGTGAAGCTAGTAATTATCATGATACCAAAACCAAACAAACATCACACGAAAAGAAAAACTATCGACCAATATCCATTAGGCACATATGTGTAAAAATCCTTAACAAAATACTAGGAAACCAAATTCATCAACTTAAAAATTCATCAACTGAAACATTATATGCCGTGACCAAGTGGGATTTATCGTAGGAATACAGATTGGTTCAACATATGAAAATCAATCAGTGTTATACTCCATGTTAAGAGAATATAGGACAAAAGTAACATGATCGCCTGGATACCTCAGCATCTGTCATCACTATATTTGACCACAA
Organism: Lynx rufus; assembly: GCF_022079265.1. NCBI lineage: Eukaryota > Metazoa > Chordata > Mammalia > Carnivora > Felidae > Lynx > Lynx rufus. The sequence continues at coordinate 85,550,470 of NW_025814824.1, forward strand.
AGACCATCATAGAATAACAGCAGCTACTGCATTTCCACTTCCAAATTCCTCTTTCAGACAACTCTACTCTGGAAAGGGATTCTGGGAGAGGTAGTTCGTAGCTTACCCAAGTTAACAATAGAACATTCCAGCACAAGCAATATTATGGTTCTACAGTTTCTAAGTTTACAGTTTACAGTGTCTAAGTTATAATTCTAGGGGCGTCTGAGTGGCTCAGTCAGTTGAGCGTCCGACCTTGGCTCAGGTCATGATCTTGCGGTTTAAGAGTTCGAGCCCCGCATTGGGCTCTGTGCTGACAGCTCAGAGCCTGGAGCCTGCTTTGATTCTGTGTCTCCCTCTCTCTCTGCCCCTCCCCTGCTCGCTCGCTCTCTTTCTCTCTCTCAAAAATAAATAAACATTAAAAAAATTTAAGCAAGGTATCATTTCAGCCATCGATTGAGACTCCTTTGCTCTGTGAAGATCTCACCTTGGGTCATGTGTCCATACCTGGTCCAGTTAGCTATGCCCAAGGGACACGAGCCTCCTGGTAAAACACAGCCGGATGCCCTCCCCTGGAAATCCAGGGGCAGTTCTCAGAGAAGAGAGTTAACGCAAAGCCGAGGCACGAACCCCCACAGCTGGGGTTGGGTAAAATCAAGAACTTTGATGAATTGCCTGTTGCTCACGTGATGCACCTTGTTCGCAGAGAGAGTAAAGCGGTATCCAAGGAGGGAAGCTCACACTCCACTTGCGGGTGCCAGGATGGCAGGAACTAAAGGGGGAAAGGGAAATCCTGGTCGTTGGCTCAATAAATCTGCACCACGTGCCCCACCTGCTTTGGGCTTTGCCCTCTAGTGCCATGTCAGCTTTCCCGGAGCTCACGCATGACAAGGTTTTCCTGGCCCCCAAGGGAGGAAGGGATCAGAGAAGAAATGCGGGCTGGTGTCACCCACCAGACAAGCAGCTTTTCAACTCTCCAGACCTCACGGTGGCCAGCGGGGTGCTCATCGCTGAGCCAGCTGCCTGGTCTCCATACACCAGCCCCCGACAGACTCGTGGGGTTCACTCAGAAAAGGCTTCCATCTGTTGCCACGTTAAGAGATTGTTCTGTGTTCTTTTAGGGGATGGTCAGTTGGGGGTGGCCGCAAGAGGGGACACAGGAGAGGCTCAGGAAAACAAAGTGTAAGACACTAGGACCCCATGGGTCCTAGAGAGACAAAGCCCAGGGCAGCGGGCCCAACCAAGCAGGTGGGGAGTCAGGACAGCAAGGATCGGTGGCCCGTGCCTTTACTGGGGGTCAGGGTGGCCTACCCAGGAAAAGGCACAAAGGGATGTCACTGGTGCGTGCCATCCGTGCACTTTCATTGGTGCGTTTCCTTGGGAGTTTGTAGGTCACGGGTCGGGGGAGGGAGGGAAGGGGAACTTGTGACAGAGGCCAGCCCTATCACCCTATCGCACTTGGTCACCTGTGGTCACCTGGGCCAGGTGCTCACAACCTGTGGGGAAGGTAGAAACGGCAGAGAAAAAATGGGGGAGGGATGGTGGAGTACGAAGTTTTCGAATCAAGGGCACTGAGAAAGGGAGAAAGGGTCGGGGAGGATGTGAGGGGAGAGGCAGAACTGAGTCCGTATAGTGGTTCGAGCTCCGGCAAAGCCACCGAGGGACTTTTTTCGCTCTTTCCCCCTCCTTTCCTCCCACTTCCCTTCTTTCTTTCCTTCCTCCCTGCGTCCCTCTCCAGGAGAGACCAGGAAGCTGGGGCAGGCTGGGGCGCAGTGGTTAGCCGTTATATATTACTGGTCACATATTTTACACTCGGCAGCATGAAAAAAGGGCATAAAACTGCAATTAAATGTCTGAACTGTTGCTATTTTGGAAATTAAAACAGCCTACATTATCCTCGGTGCAACTCCGATTACTGACTCAGGGCTGAGGAGCAGTTATTCCCACCACTTTAACCGACTTCTTTCCCATAAAAACCTGTTGTTAATGGGTCCCCGGGGACCTCTGAAAATAACAAGATCTGTAATAAAGAAATTAATAACATGCAGAGCAGGCCACAGCTAAAAAGCTTTTTAGAATACATTAATGGTTCTGTTCAGAATGAGGGATACTTGCACCCAAATACCTCCTGTCTTTGATTTCTTGGTACCGCGGGGGTGGGGGTAGGGGGCTTCGGGGCTGCAGTGGCAGGGGCGGGTCGTCCCCAGTGGAGGGGGAGTCGCCGCCCCTTGGTGTCAGCCTCCCTGCAGACAGCAGAGGGAGGGCAATTCCCAACATCCGCCTCCTCCTTGGGCAGCCTTCTTTCCCTCCTGTCTGTCTCCTTGCCCTCTCCTGTCATTCCTGTCTCTGTGTCCCTCCCTCCCTCTCTCTCTCTCTCTCTCTCCCCCCCCTTCCTCCCTCCCTCTCTCTGCCTATGTCTTCATTACTTTTGGTTTCCACCTGTTCTGTTCTTTCTTATTGTGACATTTTCTTTCTTTCTCCCCCATCTCTCTCTCTCTCTCCTCCTTTCTTGATGTCTCTCTCTTGCATTCGGCTCTGTACCTTTATGTTAAATTCCTTCTCTCCGTCCATCGATTGCTGTTTTCTGTATTTCTGTGCCTCTGTTTCTTAATAATTTTCTCTTCTCACTTTGCTTTTCTGTTTTCTCTCTCAATTCACACTCTATCCTTTGCACAATTTCCATCTTCACTTAAATGCTTCTCTGTGACTCTACATCCGTATCTATCTATCTATCTGTCTATCACCAAGCTACCTTTCTTCCTCTCTCAAAATCACCCTTCTTCCGACACCTTGGTCTCCCCTCCTACTTCCTTTTCTCTGTGCCACACACCCTGGTCCTCCTGCCCCCTTGCATTCGTCTGTCCTGGACCTCTCAAAGCTCCACATGTTCTCTGTATGAAGCAAAAGCTCCTTGCCTTTGAGTTCATCTAACACAAAGTTAGGGTTTTCCTAAAGAGATTTCCTTTGGAAATTAAGTGCCCACTAAGAAAACGCAGGAGCCTAGAAAGGGTCAAGTTCCCCTGGAATTCTGCGTTCCCGCTCCCTGTGAGGGCCACAGCCTTTGCCAGTGAGTGACCCACCTCACAGGGGCGGAGTGATTCTCCACCTCTCGCCTTTTGCTAACATTGAGGACACAAGAGTTTTGAAATTAGACTACGTCCCAGTCCCACATCCTTACTCACTTCTTCGCTGGCAGTGGGACCCTGAGGAAATCACTGAAACTCTCTGACTCTCAGTTTCCTCATCTGTAGCATGGGGATAAGAAGAGGCAGGCATCTAAGGTGGGCAACCTACTGTGTTTGCAATCTGCCACGGCACGGTAAATGGAAAAGAAAAAATACGAGGGCAGAAATCTCTTGCATGTGACCCTGCAGCTCCTTCCACCACGAAGCGGAGCCTCATTCCCCATCCTTGTGACTGCTGGTCTTGGGCTGGCCTGGTGACGGGCTCTGGCCAATGGAATCCAGCTGGGTGACCGTCCTGGGGTTCCATGGCTCAGAACATTCTCTGCATTGCTTTCGAGTACTCTTCTTTTTCAGTTTTACAAATCCTATTCTGTCATCTCCAGGGGTTGATGAGGGATGGTGAGGGTCAGTGCCCAGTTAGTTTTTGCCAGAGAAACAGGCCTCCTGGCCCACTGACCAGTGAGAATGCAGCAAAAATGTGACCCTAATGGCTCAAGTCGGGGAGCCCTGGAAAGGCTCTGGGACAGTCCGATCTGTGTCTTCACTTGTCAGCACCCAGAATCCGGGAAGGATCATCCACAGTCTGAGAAAGGTCGCAATGAATCCCCAGAGATGCCTGCGGAGGGGCAGGACAGCCATCAGCCACAGCTCTTCCGTATTTTCCTCCTCTTGACTCTCTTCCTCCTCCCCTTCCTCCAGCCCTGGCAAATCCTCCCTGGATTGGCTAAATGTCTGGGTTATAGTGATTTTTCTTAAATGCCTGGTTTAGGGGCACCTCGTTGGCCCGGTCAGTTAAGCGTCCGACTTCGCCTCAGGTCATGATCTCATGGTTCGTGAGTTCGAGCCCCATGTCAGGCTCTGTGCTGATGGCTTGGAGCCTGGAGCCTGCTTCGGATTCCCTCTCTCTCTGCCCCTCTCCTGCTCACGCTCTTTCTCTCTCTCTCAGAAATAATAAACATTAGGGGCGCCTGGGTGGCTCAGTCGGTTGAGCATCCGACTTTGGCTCAGGTCATGATCTTGCGGTTTGTGAGTTCGAGCCCCGCATTGGGCTCTGTGCGGATGGCTTAGAGCCTGGAGCGTGCTTGGGCTTCTGTGTCTCCCTCTCTCTCTGCCCCTCCCCTGCTTACATTCTGTCTCTCTCTCTCTCAAAAACAAAATAAAACCTTAAAAAAATTTTAATGACTGGTTTAAACAAAAGGAGGGACAGCAAAATCTTGGGAAAGAACATGGTGAACTACCAGGCTGGGGGAGGGCAGGGCAGCTAAGCCTTAAAGTTGGCACCAGGAAACGAGTGCTGTGGGCTTCTCTCTCCATCTCGTTGTTTCTTCTCTCTGCACCCCTGCTTCACCCCCTCTCCCTCCACAAACCTGCCTCCCCTGCCCTCAACCCTTACGTCCGCGTGACAGAACGTGGCCACCAAGGGCTCCAGAGTTGGCCGTGTCACAGCTCTGGCTGTCCAGAGAGCCTGACTCTAGATCCGAGATCCTAAGTCCTAGGATAGGACAGAGTGGGTAGACAGCTGTGAAGACGTGGAGATGCCCTGCTCAGAAATCCCCTTCAAGGAAGAACTCACTGCCCAGCTGGGGGGAAGGAAGTCAGCTGCCAGCCTCCAGCTGTTAATTCTTTCAAGTCTGCCTCAGCTTTTGAGCCAAGGTCATGTTCTTCTTGAGGTGGCACCAGCCAACGACTGCGGCCCGCAAGATTGTGGTAGAAGGATCCAACATGGGACTCCTCCAACTGACAGCCTTTGTCCCAGAGCTTTTGGCTGGGGACACAGCCTGTGTCAGGCCCAAACCACAATCAGTGGTCCCCTTCCCATGCCTCCTTCCTCCTCCCGGCTCCCTTCCCGGGGCTTACTCCCCAAAGGACCATTTGCATTCCTAACCCTCTCAGCTCCTGCTTCCCTGAGGACCCAAGTGACACAGCACCCACCTGTTGGCCATTCTCTGAGCTCCAGGGGTTAGGATGACCTTGCACAAAATAGCAGCTCTCACAAAGACCACATGCCCAGAAGAGGGATGGCCCAGAGCACTCCTTGTCCTATAACCTCTAGTTCTGGAATCTTTTTTTTAATTTTTAAAGTTTATTTATTTTGAAAGAGAGTGTGTGCATAAGCAGGGGAGGGGCAGAGAGAGAGAGAGAGAGAGAGAGAGAATCATAAGCAGAGTCCAAAGCAGGGCTTGAACCCATGAACTGTGAAATCATGACTGGAGTCGAAATCAAAAGTCAGATGCTTAATTGACTGAGCCACCAAGACGCCTGTGGATTTTTAAAAATTTATTAATTTTATTTTTTTAATGTTTATTTGTTTTTTTTTTAATTTTTTTTTCAACGTTTATTTATTTTTGGGACAGAGAGAGACAGAGCATGAACGGGGGAGGGGCAGAGAGAGAGGGAGACACAGAATCGGAAACAGGCTCCAGGCTCCGAGCCATCAGCCCAGAGCCCGACGCGGGGCTCGAACTCACAGACCGTGAGATCGTGACCTGGCTGAAGTCGGACGCTTAACCGACTGCGCCACCCAGGCGCCCCAATGTTTATTTGTTTTTGAAAGAGAGAGAGAGTACACACGTGAGCAGGGAAGGGGCAGAGAGAGAGCGGGGGAGACAGAGGATCTGAAGGGGGCTCTGGGCTGATGGCAGAGAGCCCGACACGGGGCTCAAACTCACAAACCACAAGATCATGACCTGAGCTGAAGTCAGACACTTAACCGACTGAGCCACCCGGGCGCCCCTTTCTTGCCTTTCTAAGGTTGAATGATATCCTGTTATATATATGTATCCACTCATCCATCAGTAGACACGTGGATAGCTCCCACCTTCTGGTTACTGTGAGTAATGCTACTATGAACATGACGTACAATTATCTCTCGGAGTCTCTGCTTTCGATTCACTTGGATGTATACCCGGAAGCGGGATGGCTGGATCACGTGGTAATTCTATTCTAATTCTTTGAGGAGCCGCAGCGCTTTGCATTCCCACCAACTACAACCCGTTTGCGCTATGAATGTACTTAACGTCACTGAACTGTGTGCTTTAGAAATTGTTAAGATGATAAAGCCTATGCTGTGTGTATTTTACCACCGCTTCTCCACACCCTCAGCCATGCATGCTATTTTTCTGGTTTTATGGATAGTAGACATCCCAGTGAATATGATGTGGCAGGTCTGTATTTCTGTTGGGACGGGCACCCAGCCCTTTCCCCTGACAGGGTGAGGCTGGTGTCCTAGAGGCTGTGGTGAGCTCCTGAGATCCCCCCAGGACCAGGGCGTTCACTCCCTCAGCTGCTAGGAGTGTTGCCTGCTGACGGCTCACACTAAACTCATGCCCCGAAATCACCGTTGGCTGATGGACCTTCCTCCTCGCCTTGGGAGGGCGGTCCAGTGACTGCTTGGCACAGAAGTACAAGGTCTGGCCTCCTTGCCTCCTCCTGGAGTGGCCCTGGGGGCCATCCCGGCTCCAGAGCTCCTGCTGATGTCAGCTGAGGTCTCTGTTGTAACCAGAAGTTTCAAGGAACAAGGTTCCCCACCCAGACACTGACCTCCCATCTTGGTACCTCTCAATCACGCATTTCACACTCCGAGCCTGGGCTCGCGTTGCCCTCCCTGGGAGGAGTGCCCTTCTCGCTTTGGCAAACTCCTCCTCGTCCTTCTTGGTCCAGCTCAGGAGACCTCCTTTGAGAAGCCTCTACCGACTCATCTCACATCCTCACCCAAAGAAGCCCCTCCGCTCCCGTGTGCCCACCGCAGCCCCTGATCCCTGCCCACGCCTGTCTGTGTCCGTCCCTACAACTTGTCCGGGTGCTCCTTGAGGGTGGAGTTTAGGGCTGACTTGCCCAGGAAGTACCTGGCACAGAGCAGGCATCGGTGAGTATCAGCTGAAAGCTCCAGCCTGGCTTGGCCTGGGGAACACCAAAAGTCGTTCATCTCGTTCCAGCAAGGCCTAGAGCTCTGGAAGGTGTTGCTCCCACTGACGGTGAACACTGCTCCCCCGCCACCGTCATCCAAGGGTCTGCTTTCGCTCAGCCATGTCTGCATACCTGTCTCCACGGAAGAGGCCTCGGTAGCAGGGCCAGGGCTAGGGCAGGCAAGGGAGGCATGTAGGGCACAAGATGTAAGGAGGCCTCGCTCTCGGGTGCTAACCCTGCACCTGCACACCTCTGAGAGCGAGGCCTCCTTGCAATTTGTGCCCTGGGCACGTCGCCTGCCTTGCCCCACTGCCTGCCCTGCCTGTAAAAATACCAAAAGCCACACCTGACTCTCGCCAAGTGGTTACTGTGTGCAGGGCACCAAGGTAGTCATTTTGCAGGAATTAAGTCATTAATCCACACAGCACTGCCGTGAGGCAGGGACCTCGATGGTATAAATGAGGACACCGAGGCACAGAGAGGTGAGTGAATGCTGAGCTGGCCACAGGTATTTGCTCCCAGCCTGGCCTGGCACCTTGCAATCCTGCCCTGGAGATGGAGCCCCTTCCCTCCACTCTTCACAGCTCTGGGCCTTTGCACATGCTGTGGCCGGCACCCAGCAAACACTCCTGGTGCCACGTGTCCCCAAATCCTTGCAACAGCCCTATCCGGTGAGTGCCATGGTTCTCCCTACTGTACAGGTGAAGAAATCGAGCCTCCGAAAAGTATGGTGCCCAGCCCCCTCCCCGGCCTCCGGCCACCCAAGGTGTCTGTGACAGATCAGGGGAAGGCTGTCTTCTCCTGTCTCCCCCTAGGACTCCTCTATGAGACCTTCCACCAACCCTCACCTCATCAGGTATTTATGGCTTTGCCCGTAAAAGGACAAGCCATCCCGATAAGATAGAAACGTTTTATGGGGCAACAAAAATATAGATAAAATTTTATAGTGCAAATCAGGAGGAGGAAAGTATTAAGTTCCACAAACACCTTTAAATTTTAAACAGCCCCCATTGCAGGGTCCCTGGAGCCAAACTTAAATAATGGATCAGAAAGGGGATAAATCTCCCCGGTCCCCCATGTGGCAGTGGGAGAGACCTGATCGACAAACAGACAGGAAGGGGGGGTGCGGGAGGCCGCCCAGTGCAGCTCTGGGTCCTGGCGGGCCGCAGTGCGGGCAGAGAGCCTTGTCTTTATTGTACTTATAAAATATACATGGCCCTTTATTGAATTGCCTGCTGTCGAAATCTGCAAGAATGTTATTGCCTTTTACTGTCCTGGAGAGAAGCAACATCTGTGTAATTTCATAAGATGCAGGAGCCATAAATCTGATTGTGCCGGATATAAGATCGATCGTAAAAAATCACGCATTGAACAGAGATCGGGGATGCCGGGAAGCAGCAGGGGCCGGTGCAGCTTCGGGGGTGGGGGGGACGCTGCTCCACACCCTCCACGTGAGGTCCCAAGCGGGGCTGTGGCCGGCAGGTGCTATGCAGGAGTCAAGACCCTCCCTGTGGGGTCAGAGCCTCACTGAGTCCTTGTCCTCCCTGCAGGGAAGGGAGGTGGGGTCAAAGCCCAGCCCCCCAGGCCCATGGGAGATCTGCCCAGAGAAGGGAAGGATGAGCTGGAAGGGGGGACCCAGGATTCACTGTCCTTGATACATCAGAGGGACGAATGGGTGCAGACACACTCGTTCAGTTGCCCTCAATATCGGGGACACAGGTTGAACCAAGACATGTTGCAACCTCTGTCCCAACTGGCCTCACACCACACACCCACAATGACCCAGTTGCCTGATCCTTCCCTTATATAAAACTTGTTTTATATCTTCATAAAAAGTGCAGTGCAGTGTCTTTGAATATATATATGTGTGTGTATGAACATATATATATATGTATATATGTGTATATTCGGATATATATATTCGAGGTGGAAACAACAAACAGAACCTCTCCTTCCCTCGTGACTTGGAACCAATGAGAACTTAGACACCGAGATAGATCAAACCAGCTTACTTACTCATCGAGTCCAATTGGAGGGCATGGCTGAGATGAGCCACCCAGAGGACTGTCTCATATGCTCCCTCTGATCTGAATTTCCCTTTCTGTTTGTGGGCAGAGGCTTTTGGGAAGCTATACCACCCCCTGCACTCTCCCTGCAGGCAGGCCTACGGAGTCCAGAAAGCCCAGAGGAGGCTGGGTGAGGCATGGTGCACCAATCGAGTCTCACCTCCCTTGGGGCAGAATCAGTGAGGGGTGCAGAGGGAGGCCAGGAGTGTTCTTCACAGAAACCTGAGTCCATGTGGAGATCAAAGTATCTCCTTCCCTGGCCTCTCTTCTGAGATGAAATCCCAAGAAACTCATCAGAAAGCGTGAAAAGATGGGGAACGTTTGCCCAGGGCTTCTCTGCTCTCTGAATGGCTGTAAATTACCTTTCCCTTTCAACCACAGCTGCCCTTGCCCTATAGTTGAGTGAAAAGGAGTGAGTTTTTTAAGGGCAAGAAAATGATACAGAGATGGGAGTCGGTAGCTCGGAAAGAGATGGTCTTCCAAGAGCACTCTGTTAGCTATCCGTTGCTGCATAACAAGTTGCCCCAAAACTTAGGGGCTTGAAACAAGAACATTTTTACCTCACAGATTCTTGAAGGTCTGGAATCCTACCAAGTGTGGCTGGGTAAGAAGTAGCTAGTGCCATCTACCTCCCCTTCCTTCCTTCCTGGGACACAGACATTCGTCTGGAGTGGTGGCAGCCACTTTGTGACCATAAGATGACAACCACGAAGAGAGAAAAGCCCACCAGCTAAGAATATTAAATTAGAAAGACAGAAGAAAAAACTTTGAAGTTTTCAGTGATCATTGGGTCAACCACTATGAGCGGCCACCTTGTTCCATACTTCTTTTTACATGAGAAAAAAAAAGATGATTTATTTGAGCCAATGTATACTGGGTTTTCTTTCACCTACACAGCCAGACACATCTTCTATCTGGCTGATAGTGGCAGCCAATAGAAAAAAAAAAATCCAGCTTTGAAATGGTCTCCCCTTCATGATGCAATGCAGTGTGCTAGCATACAGATGCAAAAGGGCAGAGAGAAATGAGAATTTTTAAAAAAGGAATGCCATCCAATTTGGCAGGAATGTGGGGAAATGATCATTCTTATGTACTGTTGCTGGAAGTATAAATTAGTTTAGCCTTATTAGAGAGTAATTTAGCTATATCTATTATACTATAAAATGCATAAACTCTCTGACCTAGAAACCTCGCTTCTATAAATCTATCCTACCAGAAATAATCACATGCGTGTGTAACGTGATAAGCATAAGAATGTTCATGGTAGCATTGCTTACAATAGCAAACATTGGAAGCAATCTCTGTCTTCATCAGCAGACACACAGTTAAATAAATTATGGTTGAAGTCTATGCCATCCAGTACGATAGCCACTGGCCACGTGTGGCTACCCGGCACGTGAAATGTGACTTTTTCACACATGCTGTTAGTGTAAAATACACGCTGTATTTCAAAGAGTATTTTTAAATAATGTAAAAAAAATCTCAATGATGATATATTGTTTACATGTTGAAGTGAAAATATTTCGGACCTACTGGGTTAAGTACAACAGAGTATTAAAATCAATACCACTCGTTTCATTTCCTTTATTTCAATGTAGCTACTAGAAAATTTTAAATTGCATGTGTGGCTCACATTATATTTCTTTTGGACCTTGCTGTTTTAAACACAGATGGGATACTATGAAGCCTGTAAAAGAGTGAGGAAGTGACTACTCATTTGGAAAAATGCCCACAATATATTATTAAGTTAATAGAGAATTTGGGGGTGGCTTGGTGGCTCAGTTAAGCATCCAACTCTTGATTTCGACTCAGGTCATGATGTACCAGTTCGTGAGTTCGAGCCCCACGTCGGGTTCTGTGCTGACAGCACAGAGCCTACTTGGGATTCTCTCTCTCTCTCTCTCTCTCTCTGCCCCTTCCCCTCTCGCTCTCCCTCTCTCAAAATAAATAAACTTTAAAAAATAAAGAATTTGTACATTATGAAATTAGTATGATCCCAATTTTGTAAAACAAGTGAGTGTTGTAAGTGTAGACAAGATTATTAAAGATGTAGGTCTTCCGTTGGGGTCTTACCTTTTATTTTTTTACACTTCTGTTATTGTCTGACTTAGTTGCACCGAGCATGTATTTCCTCTGTAATTGAAATGAATTTTAATGAGAAAGGCGAGAGGAGTTACAGCTGCCAAGTAGCAGGTGCCACATTTTGGCCACAGACACGTGCCCATCAGAAACCAGGTTCCTGAACACTGCAGAGGGGCCAATCAGGGCAGAGAACTAGAGAAAAGCCAAATGGGAAGAGGGGGGCAGTGCTAGGGCACAAGACCTCAAAGGACACCGCCAGCCAGGAGTGAGACACCACCAACGCGTCCTGACCTCGCCTGCCCTTCGACCTACCACTTGTGAGGTATTTCAGATATTCCCCCTGACTTCGGGTACCCAGGCTGGAAGCCCCCACCAAGCCTTCTCGAAGGGGCACAAGACGTGAATGTTTTGAGGGTTGCTGTGTATCATTCACCCACTTCAATGGTCTCAGTTAAGACTCATTTGTAAATAAGAGTAGCCACTTCCCACCAGCTTAGGGGAACAGGTTGTTAGTCGATGGTGTTGCACGATCTTCACGATCTGGCAGCCTCCAGAGCTTCATGGTTAAGCATGAGGCTCAGCCAGAACCCGACTGCCCGGTTTGTATCTGTTTCTGCCACTTGTATGTCCACAGGCCCTTGGCTGGATTTCTCAACCTCTGTGTGCCTCAGTTTTATCATCCATACTATGGGGAGAATAATAGCTCCTACCTCATACCTTTTGTGGTGAGGCATAAATGAATTCATACATTTAAGATGCTTAGAACAGTGCCTGATGTAGACGATAAATGCCGTTTTGTTCTTTATACATTTCATGATCAAATGCATTAAACTTGTAAATTTCTTAACCAAAAGTTCCAAAAACATTTGAACATCCTTATGCAACTATTCAGTCAAAACTTGGAAATGTATCAAATTCTCTTGAACTTTGATTATACTCATTTATTATATATATATATATATATATATATATATATTCATTAATTATATACATCTTTTTAGTAAAGACTATCCTTTATTGCAATATTGGTTTATGGTAATTGCATGGAAATATTAATTTGGGGAAGAAACAGGTTTCAAGTTTCCAGCTTAAAAAACTCAGACCGGGCGCCTGGGTGGCTCAGTCGGTTAAGCATCCGACTTTGGCTCAGGTCATGATCTCGCGGTTTGTGGGTTTGAGCCCCGCGTTGGGCTCTGTGCTAACAGCTCAGAGCCTGGAGCCTGTTTCGGATTCTGTGTCTCCTCCTCTGTCTGCCCCTCCCCTGCTCATGCTCTGTCTCTCTCTGTCTCTCAATAATAAATAAACGTTAAAAAAATTTTTAATAAAAAAATTAAAATTAAGGGGCGCCTGGGTGGCGCAGTTGGTTAAGCGTCCGACTTCAGCCAGGTCACGATCTCGCGGTCCGTGAGTTCGAGCCCCGCGTCAGGCTCTGGGCTCATGGCTCAGAGCCTGGAGCCTGTTTCCGATTCTGTGTCTCCCTCTCTCTCTGCCCCTCCCCCGTTCATGCTCTGTCTCTCTCTGTCCCAAAAATAAATAAACGTTGAAAAAAAAAAATTTAAAAAAAAAATTAAAATTAAAAAAAAGTACTCAGACCTTGGGGTGCCTGGGTGGCTCAGTCGGTTAAGCATCCGACTTTGGCTCAGGTCATGATCTCGCGGTTTGTGGGTTTGAGCCCCGCGTTGGGCTCTGTGCTAACAGCTCAGAGCCTGGAGCCTGTTTCGGATTCTGTGTCTCCTCCTCTGTCTGCCCCTCCCCTGCTCATGCTCTGTCTCTCTCTGTCTCTCAATAATAAATAAACGTTAAAAAAATTTTTAATAAAAAAATTAAAATTAAAAAAAAAAGTACTCAGACCTTGGGGTGCCTGGGTGGCTCAGTCGGTTAAGCATCTGACTTTGGTTCAGGTCATGATCTCATCGCGTGTGAGTTCAAGCCCCACGTCGGGCTCTGTGCTGACAGCTCAGAGCCTGGAGCCCACTTAGGATCCTCTGTCTCCCTCTCTCTCGGCCCTTCTCCCACTCACGCTCTCTCTTGCTCTCAAAAATAAATAAAAATTTTGAAAAGCTGATTATAATAGTTCTCAAATCCTCTTAAACATCTAGTTAAAAATCACACCCCTCTTAATATTCCAGTGCTCTTAAATGCTTCAAACATCGGGGCACCTGGCTGGCTCAATCAATGGGGCATGTGGCTCTTGATCTCGGGGTTGTAAGTTCGAGCCCCACATTGGGTGTAGAGATTACTTGAAAATAAAATCTTCATTAAAAAATGCTTCAAACATCTTCAAAACAGACAAATCCGATCCGAATGATCCCTAACCTCCCTACTGCACCTGTATTTAGTCTTTAACTGAAGTTTCTTTGACGTTGATAATGTGGGTTTCTCAGTTCCTCATGATTTCCGTGCTTAGGTTCTACCTTCCCGGGTTTACAGTCATCTTGCCCGACCTAGAAGTGGGAAGACACCGCGTCAGGCAGCTGAGACTGCAGGGTCAGGATTGTGTCTGCCAAGCGACCCCTACCCAAGCCGGTGTTGACTGGCCTGGGCCCTTCTTGGAGGGAAAGTCACGGGCTGCATCAATGAGAGTTGCCCAGACCCATCTGGTGTTGCAACCCAGCGCCTCCCTCCCTCCTCGTGTCCACTGAGAAGCTTTTGGCGACAGGCTGGGCCAGGTAACTGTTGCCAGGGGGGTCCATTAGTAAGCCTGGCTTCTGGGGGCCTCCTGGTAGGTAGAGGGCGGGAAGGACTGAGCCATGGGGATTGCTGTGGGCTGGGCAGACACTGCAAAATATTGACGCCTCGGTGGGGCTTTTGTTGTTCTTTTCTTGGGTTCATTCTTTAATCTTCAAAGTGCCAATTCAAGAACCTCCCCCTTGTGGTAAGGAGGAATCCCCAGAGCAGAGGACATCTGCTGGACCTCCTGTCCCCAGGCCCTTGTCAGGGACTCTCTGTGAGGCATCCACCATAGTCCTAGAGAGGCAGGCAAGACCCTTCGTGACATCTGGAAGGCCCTGCCCCTAACTCTGCCATCTGAAAGCAGGGCGATGCCACCTAGGATTGCCCTGCCCATTCTTCACACCCACCACGTCCAAAAGCTACCTGGTACCTTCCCCATGCCTTACTTAATCTTACACTTTCTTGTGTTGGGGGTTTTGTTTGTTTGTTTCTGCATCTCACCATATGTAGATTTTTTTACAGCTTTATTGAGATCTACTTCATACACCCTGAAAGTCATCTGTTTGAAGCATACAGCGCAGTGGTTTTTAATAGCCACAGAGTTGTACGACCATTGGCAGTATCTGATTTCATGACATTTGCATCATTCCTAAAGAAATTCCATACCCATTAGCTGTCACTCCCTATTTGCCCCCAAACCCCAGCCACTAATCTTTTTGTCGCTACTGATTTGCCTATTACGGACATTTCACATAAATGGAGTCATAAAACGTCCAGTCTTTTGTGACTGGCTTCTTTCATTTGGCATGTTTTCATAGTTCATCCATGCTGTAGCATGTACCAGGCTTCGTTGCTTTTTATTGCTGAGTAATATTCATGTATAAATATATTGTCTTGTTTGCCTGCTCATCAGTTCACAGACATTTCAGCTGTACCCACTTTTTGGGCATTAAGAATAATACTGCTATAGGGACACCTGGGTGGTGGCTCAGTGGGTTTAGCGTCTGACTTCAGCTCAGGTCATGTTATCACGGTTCGTGGGTTTGAGCCCCGCATCGGGCTCTATGCTGACAGGTCAGAGCCTGGAGCCTGCTTCGGATTCTGTCTCTCTCTCTCTCTCTCTCTCTCTCTCTGCCCCTCCTCTGCTTGCACTCTGTCTCTGTCTCTCTGAAACATAAATAAAACATTAAAAAAAAAGAAGAATACTGCTATAAACATTCATGCACGAGTTTTTGCATGGACACATTTTTCATTTCTCTTGGATAAATGCCGAATAGTGGAACTATGCCTTCTAACCTTCATGTGAAATTACCTTTCCCCAAATTCTCTAGCTTCCAGAGCCCCCCTCCCCTGTACCATCCAAAAAACAGCCATGTGAGCCCTCATCCCACTCCCTCATCAGGAAGTGACTCACTGGTTTCCCTGGCTCTACTAGGGCAGGAATTCAGACTAGCTATGCCTAGGGGCGCCCGGGTGGCTCAGTCGATTAAGCGTCTGACTCCGGCTCAGGTCATGATCTCACAGTTCGTGAGTTCGAGCCCCGCGTCGGGCTCTGTGCTGACAGCCTGGAGCCTGCTTCACATTCTGTGTCTCCCTGTCTCTCTGCCCCTTCCCTGCTCATGCTCTGTCTCTCTCTGTCTCAAAAATAAATAAACATTAAAAAAAATTAAAAAAAAAAAAGACTAGCTATGCCTAGAGAAATGGGGGGAGCATCCTCTGCTGGGGGCAGACATAGGCAGATTCTCTCCTCTAACACTGAACGGGTGCGGACATCACGTCTTCCCTCCATCCACAGGGATGGCCCAGAGATGCCTTGGTACAGCCACAGATGGATGCCTGACCAATGCGTTCTCCGTTTTCTCCTCTCTACCAACCTTATTACTCTGACTTTGGCTCCTTCGGGCCCAGGGGTGGAGGTGAGAAAAGAGAAGTAAGGGGAGCAGGAAAGCTGTTACCTGACCGTACCGTCAGGAGCTGCCCTCACGCTCTCCAGGCCTGGCGGGAGTTCAAGCTGACGTCCTTTCTTGGGTCTTTACATGGGCTCTCCAAAGATCTTTAATCACAGGATTGCTCCCCTGAGTTCTCTTGGCCCAGGCAAAAGCACTCCCCTGCAAATCCCGCAGGGGAGCAGGTCTCCCGCTTCCCATCCGTATCTGGGTACCTGACGTCTATTGCTTAGGGCGTGGCCAAAACTTCCATTTCAACATCCGGTAACGCTGCTGTTGGACTAGGAATTTGAGAACCAGAATTACAGGGAAAATAGATCAACATTTCCAGAAAGAGAAAACAAGTTACCGACAAGGGAAAGAAGAACGACTTGTCATTGGACATCTCATTTACCACACTGAGTGTGAGAAAACGTTCAAGGGTCTGAGGAGAAAGGACAGTGATGCTAGGATACCCAGCAGAATATTCATATGAGAAGAAAAGAGAAAATTCCAGACCTGGGCCACCAATATATCCCTTCTGAAAAAGTGACTCAGTGTGACTCAGTCAGTTGAGCATCCAACTCTTGATTTTGGCTCGGGTCACGATCTCGCAACGGTTCATGAGATCGAGTCCTATGTCAGGCTCCACGCTAGGTGTGGAATCCGTGCTTGGGATTCTCTCTAGCCCTTCCCCTGCTGGTGCACGCGCTCTCTCAAAATATATAAACATTCTTTTCAACAGGGATTCAAAGAAGTATCTACTCAAGACAAAAACTTTTTAAAATGTGGTCTATAAGAACTTAAACCTGGTAAGCTTTTTTTTTTTTTTTTAATAGCTCAGGTACATTTTATTGGTTTTCTTTCCGAACTGTTTAGCTTATAGTTAATTCTAACCAGTGGCTGGCAATGTGGGTGTGAAATTGTGCAATCTCTTAAAAAGGATTCTTGAAATATAAGATACATACAGTGACAATTAATAATAATGCAAAATTAATCTTATATGTTTACTTAATAGTGCTTTTTAAGTGTGGGTTTAAGGAACACTATATCATTCTTAAGGGCAAATCTTGCTTGGAGATTATAGATACTTAAAGTTTTTTGACATTTTTATTAGAAATATGGGGTGCCTGGGTGGCTCAGTCGGTTGGGAGGCCGACTACAGCTCAGGTCATGATCTCACAGTCTGTGAGTTCGAGCCCCGTGTCGGGCTCTGTGCTGACAGCTCAGAGACTGGAGCCTGCTTCGGATTCTGTGTCTCCCTCTCTCTCTGCCCCTTCCCTGCTTGCTCTCTCTCTCTCTCTCTCTGTCTCTCTCAAAAATAATAAACATTAAAAAAAATTTTTTAAAGAAATATAATTTTGGGGGCACCTGGGTGACTTAGTCGGTTGAGCGTGAGACTCTTGATTTCAGCTCCCATGGTCTCAGGGTCATGGGATTGAGCCCCGCATCGGGCTCTATGCTCAGCTTAAGATTCTCTCTCCCTCTGCCTCTCTCCCCCTCAAGCTCTCAATCTCTCTCTCTCTCAAAAAAGAGAGAGAGAGAGAGAAATATAATTTTAAATACATTTAAAAAATTTTTATATTAAAGAATAGTAGGAGAAAAGCATAGAGAATGGCCCAAAAAAGGAGAGAGAAAAAGAAGAAAGATCAAGCTAATAAATGTCAATGAAACAAAGAGAAGAAACAACGCAAAAGTAAAAGTAACAGGAAACATAACGCAAGATGTCAAATGCAAGACAATTATTAACAACTGTAAAAAATTCAATAGGATTACATTCTCCTACTAAAAGACAAAGATTCTCAGGTTAAGTAAAAAAGAAAAATCCAACTCTCTTCTTGGTTCAGTTATCTCCTGATGAGTAACAAGTCACCCCAAAACTTAGTGGCTTAAAACAACTGATGAATTGTTAGTTCTCACGATTCTGTGGGTCAGGGATGCTAGCAGGGCCTTACTGAGGTCTTTGCTCCTTGGGTCATGGTCTGAGGTCACCCAGCTGCATTCTGCAGGTGGCTGGGCTGGGCTGGACGCTCCAAATATACTTCACTCACATGTATGGAACCTCATGCTTCTCTACCACGGCCTCTCTTTTTCCAGACATGCTTCATCATTTAATGTTAGAGCCTGATCCTGAAAGTATGGTGACTGTCTGCCCAAACACAAGTGGAATTTACCTGGCCTGTTCAAGGCTATATCTGGAACTGACCAATGTCACTCCCTCTGATTTCTATTGATCAAGGCCCGATACAATGCTGATTCAGTGAGATGGGGAAACGGACCCTACCTCCAGGTGAGTGGAAGGACTCGGCTTACAGGGAAGGAAAGAATTTATGGTAGCCACCTTTGGCTGTCTCTTTGGAAACTGTCTACTATTGTCCTTTATATGAGATCCATCGAAACTTGAATAATTATGAAAGATTTAAAATAGGTAAATATAGGGGTGCATGGCTGGCTCAGTCAGTGGAGCATGTGACTCTTGATCTCAGGGTCATGAGTTTGAGCCCCATGTTGGATGTAGAGCTTACTAAATAAATAAATAAATAAATAAAATCAAGAAATGTATTTTGAGAAAATTCAAATAGAATAAAGACAGTGGCAATGTTCATATTTTTAAAGGTGTAATTTAAGGGGGAAAGCATTAAATGAAACTGAAGGTTATTTCTTAACTGACGAAATTTGTCCAATCATCAAGAAAATGTAATAATGGCCATCTATTGAACACTCCCATGGATAATTCTATTTAATCTCACAACAATTCTGGGAGGTCAGTGCTATTCTTTTCCCCATTTAATTTGGGGATAAGGAAACTGAGGCTTGGAAATACTAAGTAAGCAAGCCATCCGCATGTACATATTTTATAAAAGGACAAACCAAGATTCAGATGCAGAGAACCTAACACCATAGTTCCTACTCTTAATCACTAAGCAATTGATCAATTATTAATCTGGATCAGACACATGGACAAGTATGCTGAAAATAATATAAAAAACAAAAACTGAAATATGAAGAGATTTTTACAAAACCGCAACAAGATTAGGAGATTTTAAAACATCTGTCTCAGAACTTAACTGATCAGATACTTTAAAAATCATATAGACAACCTAAATAACAAAATTAACAAGATCGTTTTAATATATCTAGATGGATCTTGAACAGGGAATACCTTTTCCCCCAAATGCTCACAGAACATAAAAACACATTGATTAAGTAATGAGTCTCAAAGCAAACCTCAATAAATTCCAGACAGTAGAAACTACAATTTCTACAAATCAATAATAAAAAGACAAATGACTAAACAGCAGCAACAACAACAACAACAAAATGGGCAAAGAATAAGAAGGAACAATTTACAAATGAGGATATATAAATGACCCAAAATATATGAAAAGATGCTCTAACCTCGCTAGCCAACAAAGAACTTGAAATCAACTCGAAAAGATATCTTTTTTCACCCAGAAGATTAGGAAAAAAATTTAAAAATTGGATATCAGTTGTTGGTATAAGGGAAGGATTTTGTATCATGCTCATGGACTGTAAATTGATATGGCCATTTCTTTTAATTTTTTTTAATTTATTTTTGAGACAGAGAGAGACAGAGCATGAATGGGGGAGGGTCAGAGAGAGAGGGAGACACAGAATCTGAAGCAGGCCCCAGGCTCTGAGCTGTCAGCACAGTGCCCGACACGGGGCTCGAACCCATGGACCGTGAGATCATGACCTGAGCTGAAGTCGGACGCTTAACCGACTGAGCCACCCAGGCGCCCCTGATATGGCCATTTTAAAGAACAATTTGGGAGTATCAGTTAGTAGTCTAAATCTATGTGACTATGTTACACAGCAACTCAATCTGCAAAATCTACACTGGGCTTCTTCTGGTGCTGGCCAAGATGAAGTGAGCCACTTTGACCGATCTTTCTCTCTGATTACGAGGAAAGGTCTGGACAAAAGGCAAATGGCAATTGCCTGAAGACACTGAAATTGGCAAGGGGGCCAAAAACTGGAAGGTTGACTCCTACGGGGTACGTTTTTAGGGTTTTGTTCCTCTTTTATCATCCAGCTTTCACCAGCCCTGCATCAGGCCCTGCAGTGGGATTCATTCCATCTCCCCCTCTCTCTCTCTTTCTGTCCCCGGTTCGTTCTCTCATGCTCTCTCTCTCAAAAATAAATAAATAAACTTTAAAAAAAAAGAGTAATCCATCATTACCGGGTTTATTCTTGGAAAGCAAGGTTAGTTTCACTCAAGAGTGGGAGTTTGGGAAGCAAACTGTCAGGTTCTGAATCTGGCTTCACCACTTACCAGGAACTGGCTGGGTGACCCAGGTAAGTGATGTGGCCTCTCTGTGATTGTTCCCCAGTTTATAAAAATGTAAATAATAGCAACTGGTTCAGAGGGATGGGAGGATTAAATTAATTTGTTTGACAAACCTAGCCAAGAATTGGTACATAGCAAGGGCTCAACAGTGGCTAAACATTAGTATTAATTTTAAAAATAATTTTAGGGGCACCTGGGTGGCTCAGCTGGTTAAGCACTCGACTTCGGCTCAGGTCATGATCTTGCAGTTCCTAAGTTCGAGCCTCACATTGGGCTCTGTGCTGACAGCTCAGAGCCTGGAGCCTGCTTTGGTTTCTGTGTCTCCCTCTCTCTCTGCCCCTCCCCAGCTCATACTCTGTCTCTTTCTTTCAAAAATAAACATTAAAAATAAAATAATAATAATAATAATAATTAAAAAAACCCTTGATGATGTAGTTGGCAATTGGCTCGAGCTCTCCATTCAGACCAACTTCTCAACCAGGGGTCCACTAAATGCCTTAATTTCTGAGTGGGAGGAATGGGGACGAAGGGGGGAACAGGGCAGGAAACGCAAGGGGCAAGAACGGCCCTCTGTTCCCAATATTCTTCCAGCCCAGCCTCCCTAAACTGGTTTTACAAAATTAGTATCAAATAAACTAGGGGATTCTTAGAATTGTTGCTCTTAGCCTAGAAGTCTCAGCCAGC
This sequence comes from Lynx rufus, assembly GCF_022079265.1. Classification (NCBI taxonomy): domain Eukaryota; kingdom Metazoa; phylum Chordata; class Mammalia; order Carnivora; family Felidae; genus Lynx; species Lynx rufus. The sequence continues at coordinate 85,571,282 of NW_025814824.1, forward strand.
CGTAGAACTCAGAATCATCCTCATGGATACTTAAGTCACAGCAGCAAACAACTCCCAGGAGGCAGTCTGCTGTCTCCTGGTAGCACAGGGACATATTGGGCGCTACAGTCAGACCCTGGGAGCCCCCAGCCTGCTGGCTGCACAGTCTCATCCTGTTTCTTCCACCATCAGGTGATCCTGTGGTTTATTTACCCAATGGTAAATATCTTGAACCACACTTAATGCATTGTGGTGGACTTTATGCAAATTTAAAACCAGAAAACCATATGACCATCTTCACAGATACCTAAAATTCATTTGATCAAATTCAACTTCTACTTCCGTATTTAAAAAGAATTTTTTTGAATGTTCACTTATTTTTTAGAGAGACGGAGAGAGACACAGAGCACGAGCAGGGGAGGGGCAGAGAGAGAGACACACACACACAGAATCTGAAGCAGACTCCAGGCTCTGAGCTGTTAGTACAGAGCCCAACACGGGGCTCGAACTCACAAACCGCGAGATCATGACCTGAGCCGAAGTTGGATGTTTAATCCACTGAGCCACACAGGCGCCCCTACACATCTTCTTCTTCTTCTTCTTTTCTGTTTTTAAGAAAATTCTGACTAAACCAGAAATTAAAGAAAGTCATCTCACCGTGATAAAACTATTGGTGCCCTTCCCCCACCCCTGCCCAGCAAACTCCTTTCCCAGAAATCACAGCAAACATTGTACTTGCTGGTGAAACCTTAGAGCAGCAGTTCTAGCACTATCCTGTTAGAACACTGTCGCAGGAGATGTTAAACAAAGCGGGACAAGAAAAGGTCGATGGTCAAATCAGTCAAAGATAATGTTACTTAGTCTTGGACATTCACAAGGCATATTAGCATCACATTTTCAGATTATCGCAGAATTAAAGAAACAGATTTGTCTCTGTTTTCCTCCACATATTCCAAAGTTATTTGGGCCCAGCACACTTCTTTTCTCAATAAAGCTACCAGCATCTTGCAGGCCAGTGTTTCTTGGATGTCAGTTTTGGAAACATCACGATAGACTCTTCCTACTCGAGGTAGCAACATTTCTGTCTGCTGTCACTCCTGTTCCTTGACTTCGTTCTGAAGGTTCCAGCCAAGACAATAAGACAACAAAAAGAAAGAAGGGGTAGACAGCTCTTCAAGGCAGAGGCAAAATTATCATTATTTGTAGATGGAGTGTTTGCCCTGAGAAGGCAAGAGGATAAGCTGGAAAACCACAGGAACTAATTAGAGCATTGAATAAAGAGGACAACAGCAGGTGATAAATACACCAGGATCGATGTCTGTCCTCTACACCAGCAATAACAAGTTGGAAAGCACCAGGGGATAAAAAGAATGCACTTAGCAAAATATGTGCAAAGATATATGTCAAAGTTGGATGAAGGACATTAAAAAAAACAAACAAACACGAATCAATGGAGAAACAGATCCCGGGCTTGGGCTGTATTGCAAAATTGTCAATCTTCCCTCACGTAATCTATAAATTTGATGTGATTTCAATAAAATCTCCACAGGACATTTTTATCTTGAGAAATTGGTCCTGTAGTTCATCTAGTAGAGTAATTGCACAGAATGGTCAAGAAATTTGGGAAGTAAAAGGCTATGATGGGGGACTTGCCTTACCAAGTTAGTTTCAGTACTATAAAAATTAACTAAAATACTGATAGGAAATTTGGCAAATATCAACAGAGCTTTAAAAAAAAAAAAAAGGCACAGCAACAAAACACCCAAGTATCTGTGGTGGTTCTGTCATGGCTTTAGGAGTTGCAAAGTTAGATTATCTGACGGAATCCAGGTCAAAGGTGAACACGCAGACCTCAGACAGGGCAGGAAGCAGGGACCTATGGACCTCCCCAGACCAGGTGCTCATCCCTGATGCCACCAGACATGGCTGGTATTCAAGAACTTACTTCCGGTTGGAGAAAGGAACAACTTTCTGACAAGAAGCATGCAGGTACCTCGATGCCCCAAAAGATGCCTCCACCCTGACCTCGCTCGTGATCTTCATAGATACACCCAACTCTAGCTTAAAAAAAAACCGGGCACAGGATCTCCCCCTCCCCCATCTCCCGCCAACCTGGTCCTTCACCAAGGGTTCTCTGGTTCTGAAAGATACCCTCATATTCCCAGGCAGACAAGTCAGAAGCCAGAGGTCCCCTGACCCCTCTGCTCTCTTCCATCCCACACGTCCAAGCTGCCATGGAGTCCAATTGATTTTATGTCCTAAATACTTCTAGAATCTATCCACTTTTGTCAATCTCTATCACTGCCACCCTAGTTTAAGGAATTGTCATCTTTCACTTCTTTGTAGTGCCACCTGCCACTATTCACCACACTGCAGCAGTGACCTTTAGCAAAGGCAAAGCTGATCAAGTCCCTTTCCAGACTCTCCCGCAAGACCAGCAAGTCTCTGTAGGGGGGGTCTATCTCATAACCATGAGATCATGACCTGAGCCCAAATCAAGAGTTGGACACTTAACCAACTGAGCCACCCAGGCGCTCCGATTTGTTGTATAATAATTTTAAGGCAGCTTTATTGAGATATAACTTGCTTATTTATGTTTATTTTGTATTAACACAAGCAGGGTAGGGGCAGAGAGAGGGGGACAGAAGACCCGGAGCAGGCTCTGCGCTGACAGGCTGACGACAGCAGCAAGCCGGATGTGGGGCTCGAACTCACTCACCTGAGATCACGATCTGAGCTGAAGTCAGACGCTCGATCGACTGAGCCACCCGGGTGCCCCATAACTTGTATATTTATAAAATTCACCCCTTCCTGGCGTATAGATCTATGAGTTTTCATAAATACACAGCTGTGGAAGCAGCACCTCAATCAGGACATAGAATTTTTCTACCACCCCAGAAAGTTCTCTCATGCCCCCTAGGGTCAATCCCCCCCCAAGTCCCTGGAACCACTGATCTGATTTCTGCAATTAGAGTTCTGCCTTTCACAGAATGCGGTATAAGCGGAACCTGTGGCATGCAGCCTATTAAGTCTGACTTCTTTCACTTAGTCATTGTATAATAATTTAATGTGTGTCTTCCCTGCCAGTGCGTAAATCTCTGAACAGTGAGGGACCATGTCTGACTCAGTAGCTACCACATCACCAAAGCCTAGCATGGTGTTTCTCAACCTTTTTTTTTTCTTTCATTATTGCTCCTCTAAGGAGGAATTTTTAATTTAATTTAAATTCTCCCTGATGAGAGAAATTAAATACTAAGGGATAAGATATTGTTGAGTAGGCTTGAGCTTTGGAGGGCCACAAAACATTGTCATAGCTAAATATTTTTCACCTACCAAGAACGGATTTTCACGCCTGGGGGGGGGGTGATACCACCCCCCCCAACCGTTGAACGTGCATGACCTAACACATAGTAGGTGCTCAACAAAGGTCTGTCAATGAATGAGAGACCATTTGCAGACATTGCCACATGGTGGTGCTTCCCAGTATAGCCAGCTCATTTCATTGGAAGATTCTGCTGGTTTCAAGCAGGGCTAGGAGTGACCGTCCACCCACATACAGACACACACCCCCCCCCCATTCCGCTCTTGAAAACACCACCAGGAACTGCAAAGTGCCATGTTAGTGGCTTCAGAAGTGAGGCCAGCATCTTTGTACTCAGAACACAATCAGATTTGTGCTTTTCCAAGTCCACTCTGGCTCCAGAGAGGGAGAGGGATTAGAGGAAGCAAGATAGAAGTGGAGAGAGCAGATAAGAAACTGATTAGTGATGGCAAGAAATGACAGTGGTTTGAACCCAACTAGTGGCAGTGGGGATAGAGACAAATGGATGTTCTTGAGAATAACATAGCAAGTAGAAACAACAGAACCTAGTGATGAGTTAGTTGTGGGAAGGGGAGAATGTGGACATCCATATTTCTAGCCTGCATATCCAGGAAAATGGTGGTGCCACCCACTGAGCTCAGACCCCTGGTTGCAGGAGGCTGAAGGTGACACATGAAGTTTAGTTACAGACTCTTGAGGTTGAAGTGGCTTTGGGTTATTCAAGTGCAATGTCCAGATGGCTATTGGATATACAGGTGAGAAGTTCAAGAGAGCTATCTGGGCTGGAAGTAAGGATTTGGGAATGGTCAATGTGGATGGTCTTCCAGGCCATGGGAGAGTGTATAGCATGGGAAGAGGCCTGACTTCCCATGGGAGTCCCTCCCATAGGAGAGCATGGGAAGATGCACCATCAAGGCCAGACCCCTGGAGAACAGCAACACCGATGGATACCCCACCGGGAGAGAGGCACAATAGTGCAATTAAACATGACTCTAGCCCTAACATTTAGGTTGTGTCTATAGTTTTTTGTCACTGTTACTGTTTGTTTTGGGTTTTTGCTCGTATAAACAATACTGTCATGAACATCTTTGTGCAGAAAGCTTTTTTTTTGCATATAGGATTGCATATAGGATTTTGCATATAGGATTATTTTCTCAGGACAGATTCTTAGAATAAGGATAACTAGATTAAAAGATAAAAACAGTTGTGACTATTGCCGCATTCTGCCACACTGCCTTGCAAAAGGTTATCAGTGTGACCTCTTGTCATCAAAGTATGAGAGCATGCTGCCATCAGTATGGGTAGTCTTTAGTCTTGTTCTTTTAATCTGTGCTAGTTTGATAGGAAAGGAAGGAAGGAAGGGAGAGAGAGAGAAGAAGAAAGTCGGGGGCAGGTGGACGGACCCCACAAGATTTGGTGACTAATGAGGCATGGAGAATGGCAGCCCCAGAGAAGCCGAGGGTGAGTCTTAGGCTGTCCACTTGGGTAGATGCTGGGATGGACAATTAGGAGGAGAAACTGGTTTGAAATAAAGGTAATGATTCAGTTTCAGCTTCTTTGAGTTTGAGGCACATGCGATGTCAGAGTGTCAATCCTGTTTACACATCTGAAGCTCAGACAGGAGACAGGTTCCAGAAGGAAATGGCGGCCATAGCACCTCCTGATCCCGTAGTGGAGTGGAATGGTGCAGTGCAGAGGGCACACTTCAGGGAATCCAGGACCCCGCTTTCCATCCTCTCGGCTCCCGTCTGGTTTCAGCTGCGGCTGCAGCGGACAGTTCCGTACAAGCTCGGGCTCCGCTGGAGCTGCCAATACAACTTCGAGTGCACTCCACACGCTTCTCCCTTCTCCAGCGCCCTGTCTGCGTGCTCGGCCTGCACTCAAGTGCCACCTGGAAATGTAGGGAATTCGTGCCCCTGTGGACACCCTCCCCCAAAGGACGCAGGAGCCAATGGACCCGTGTTCTGCCCCCATCCTTCAGGGAGATAGTTTGGGGAGGCATTGTGTACACTTCACCGGAGCCCTGGAGGAGTCGGCCCCTGCTACAGGCAGTGGCAACCTCAATAATGCATCCTTACGCTCCCTGCCCCCTCACTCCTGCCTCCTGGGATCACAGCCCAAATAAACTACTTGCACCCCGGTCCTTTTCTCAGACTGTGCTACAGGAGGCTGCAGGACCCCCTGGCCTCCACTCTCTTTCCTGCAAGGCAGACTCATCGCTGGGCTGGGCAGCTTTACCTTCTTCCTCTGGTGGGGCCAGCTTTTGGGAAGGCAGGCAAACAGCTGGGAAAACAGCTTGTTGGTGAGGAGGACTTGTCAGGACCCATTGGCACCTTGGTATCATTAAGAGTGACAGGTTCCTGTCTCTCCATCTGTACCATGTTGGACACAGAGGGGACCAGCCCTGTTTTTTTCATCAAGGATGGTGGCACCCCCAGGCAAGGGTTCAAGAAATTCATTTTACTCGTTTGCTTATCCCTATATCTATTTATTTATCCAATAATTATTTAGCAAGCACCTACTGTTTGCCAGGCTACGTTCCCAGTGAAAAGCCCTGGGATCCCTTCCCCAAACTCTGGTGATTCTTCTCTTGGCCACCCACGAAGGGAGCCGTGTTCACGCCACACAGGACTCCTCTCTGGCCAGAGGTGAATTCTGACCAAGCTGGGCAATGAGATTCTGTCTTGGGCATATGGACCTGGGACAGCAGAGCATTGGTCAGCAAGGTGATGGGGATGGAACAACAGGAAGTGTCCCTCCAGACAGGGGTGACCATTTCCCGTGTGCAGAACTGGGCAGAGAAAGACAGCGTGCAAAGGGAGAAGCAGAGGGAAGAGGAGAGGAAAGTACATGTTTCTGCCCTGGTTCCAGATTCTCCATGTGCCCAGTACCGGCTGCACACCCTGCCCTCTGATCCCATGAAAGATTCCTATATCCTTCTCAGGATGCCTCCCTCTTCCCATAAGCAAATTTGTGTCTGTTTCTGTTACCTAAGAGCAAGCAGGCACCTGGGCTTCTGTTCCTTTCTCCCTAACCCCTTACCTCTCCTACCTCCCCCCATCATGGTTGCCAAGCACTGGGCCTCACTGATCAGAAAGCATCTGAGGACCAGGTCAGCGGAATGACTTGGGGCTAAGGATAGCCCATGGCCTGCCTTGCAGTGCACTCACTCTCTGAGCCTGAGTTCCAATCCCCCCGCTCCCAGTCAAGTCTTTTGAGGAGACTACATCTGGCCTAAGGCCCCAAAGTTCACCATAAAGAAAAGAAGGTAGGGGCAGAAAGACCCTTTCTTTAGCAGGCTGATCGAGATTTACCTGCACATTACTGAAATCCTGACCCTAAACTCTCTCTACAGAGCCCAAGTCTTTATAAAACAGTGTCCTGGAAGGTGTATGGTCTCAATGCTCTCCATGGATGAGGTCAAGAAAGGAAGGCGGGTCTCCAGTCCAGGACTCTGCTCTCCTGGCGGGTGATCAATGCCCCTGCCATCTTCCCTGCTCTGTATAGCCTCGCTTGCTGGTGAGCAGGGCCTCACCCAAACCCAGAACAGCCTTTATCGTCCTCTGAAAGTCATCCCATCCCAGCCTCACCAGTGCAAACGGATCACCTGTCCTTGCCCAACTGCAACAGCGCCACCTTCAGGCCATCTTGGACAAATGTATTTTCTGAACCCCACAGGGATTACAATCCTTTGGGCAGGGAGGCGGGATGGCAGGGGCTGGGTTTACGTTGCAAATTGATGGCGTTGGGCACTTCTCTAAGCCCTGTTATAAAATGGGCATGGCAATAGCTTGAGGAGTGGCTATGAAGACAACGTAAGATGGTCACCTATCACACCCAGAATGCGCCTAGCACCCAGCCAGTGCCCAGTGACCGGTTCTCAGGTTCAATAACATGCTTGTTGCCTTGGTGTGAAAACCACCAAACAACCAACAATTTCTGGGTCTTATTAAAAATTTATAGAAGTCCTCGGCCCCCTTTTCTGTCATTCTTTGCTTTTTTGCTTTGGATCTCAGAGGCACAGAATTCTATTGCTCACGTGGTCAGTTCAGCTGGCAGTCGTTATTGGGCACACATGGGTCCTCTTGTGTATTTGCTTTGTTTTTGTCTTTTCATCTCCCTTCTCCAACTGCCTCCCTTCCCTTCCCCCTCTCCCCCCAGGCAGACATTCTTAGGTTGTCAGTGTTTGAGTGTGTATGACCATGAAAATATATATTGCGACATATATAAGTAGTATTTGCCAGACATCTTTTTTGGCATTACATTTTTACGATCTGCCTGTGTTAATACACGTCATTCTAATTCATTCCATTGAACTGTCTGCATGGTGTTCATCATTTGCATACGCCACCTGTGATTTATCTATCCCTTTATGAGTCGGCTTTTTGGTCGTTTCCATCCCTTGACTATTACCCGCAATGCTTCGAGGAACATCCTTGGGCAAGTCTCTTTGCCTACTTGTGTGAGAGATGTTTTGGAGTATGTGCTCCGAAGCGGAACTGCTGGGAGCGCCCGGGTGGCTCAGTCAGGTGAGTGTCCGACCTTGTCTCAGGTCATGATCTCATGGTTTGTCGGTTCGAGTCCCGTGTCGGGTTCTGTGCTGACAGCTGGGAGCCTGAAGCCTGCTTCTGATTCTGTGTCTCCCTCGCTCTCTGCCCCGTCCCCACTCATGCTCTGTCTCTCTCTCTCGTGCTCTCAAAAATAAATAAACATTTTAAAAAGAGTGGAATTGCTGGAGTGTGGGGTCTATGCTCTCCACAATGGCCCCACCGGCTCAAACTCCTACCAGGACGAGGGTTCTTATGTCCCCGCGTCTTTACCAGTGCATGCCCATCTGGTGGTGACAAAGTAGGGCTTATGGACAGCTCCTTTTGCTGTTCTGCAATGGCTGTCCATCCTGGATGTGCTGCAGAAGGAATTGATGAGGCCTACTCTGTTACCTTTTTTTTTTTTAAGTTTTTTAAATTTATTTTTGAGAGAGAGAGTGAGAGTGCAAGTGGGGGAGGCACAGAGAGAGAGGGAGACGCAGAGTCTGAAGCAGGCTCCAGGCTCCAAGCTATCAGCACAGAGCCCCACGCAGGGCTCGACCTTGTGAACCGTGAGATCATGACCCGAGCTCAAGTCAGACACTCAACTGACTGAGCCACCCAGGTGCCCCTACTCTGTTACCTTTTAAGACAAGTGGCTCCAGCCGCTGGATGTGCCCACACCCCATCACTTGCTATCATCCAGGCACAAGGCACCAAGTTGATCAGAGCCAGCTGAATAAGGGATGGCACCTGAGGCCAAAGACATACCAAGGTGAGTGACCAGCCCCAAGATGGACCCACAAACTCCATCCATACTGAGAGTGCCAAATCGATCCATCAAACGCAGCGTGCGTGCCCCCCACGTCTCTCTAGGAAGTAGAAATGTGGGGCAAACAACGGTGATATAGGTGCTTTTGTTTGGACTGCTGTCCTGAGTCCCCATTAGCAATTTTCTCTGTGGTCCCTGAGGCATGAGGGGCCAGCGAAGTGTGAGACAAACTAGAGTCTGGGACCGGGTGGCGGTGTCCCCTTCGAGCTCACATTTCTCTAAATATCTGAAGTGACTTTGCATATTAAGCTTTCTGAGTCATGGGCTCAGGAGTCCGAATATCATGGGTTCAAGTCCCAAATTAGCCATCTCCCGGGACTGTTCCATGCGAAGCCTCAAAAATGGTCATCTATTGTTAGTAACAATTCATAAGTCAACGTGCTCTACTTTAACAATAACACAAATGACTCCCAGAGAGGTCGAGCCACTTGCAGGAGAGCAGAATTCAAACTCGGGTGTGTCTGTCTCCGTTTGTTACCATTTTCTCAGCAGCCTGACTTCACTGACTGGTTCTCTGCCAGGACCTTGGGTTGCATCCAGCACTGCATCCCCACCACTCTCCAGGGTGGGGAACGGCCCCCAGGGCTGTCTTGGCACACGTCCCTTAGGGGGTGGGAGGCCCAGGGCAGGCCTGGGCCCAGGCCGGGCTACAGGAGGCTCCCAGGTGTGGGGGAAGAAGGCGTCCTGGCCGTTCTCCAAGCACATTCGGAGCCAACCCAAGGGAAACCCCAATTCTGTCAGTGCCTGTACGCCTGGGGCACAAGCATTGGAGACATTAAATATTAAACATATCGGCTGGCTTCCAAGCTTGGTAATTAAAACTCTTATTTCATATTTTACAGAGGATGGACGGGGAGGTCACGAGGCTGCTCTAAGAGGTTTCATAGCTCCCTTGTTCACAGACGAAGTGGCTCTTCTGAGGAAAACCTCCCTCTCACTCAGGACCCAGGCTGCCCTATTTATAAAGTGATTTCCTGAGAGGGTGGGGAATGGAGGCCTGGAGGTCTCTAAGGAGGCACCATTCAGGGCTCCCAGCAGGGTCTTTCTACTTCTCCAAAATGGGTCTGTGTGCCTAGGAACCTGCAGAGGGCTCGGCCTCAGGCTCCTCACCCCTGCTGCAATGGCAGCCTGGGAGCTGGAGATGGCTCTAGAAATGGGAAGGGAGAGGAGCTCCAAAGGGGGCGGACTGGAGGGAGGGCTAGAGGGAGGGGAGCCTTCCCTTAGCCTCTAGCGCCATCTGCTGACCAAGTGCTGAACTGCAGCTCTCCCAGAGGCCCGCTGGAGACCAAATTGTAGCTTTGCGCAAGGACTGGGAAAAGAGGGATCAAGGAAAATCAGACCTGGTGCTTCAGGGAACACTTTTAAAGCAAAATTTAGACTTGTGAGTTGTTCGTGCCATCATTCTCCGGGGTCAAGGACATGGACTTGGATGTGTGTGGACATAACAGGGTGTGTGTGGTCATTGTGGCCTGTCCTTTGAGTGTTCATTGTGCTGAGCACTGGTCTACATGATTTGCACCGGTTATCTCCCTGTGGGTGCTGTTCTCACGTTGCACGCCCATTTTACAGATGCAAACTTAGGCTGAGAGAGGACCCCAAAGCCAGATTACCCCCCTGCCCTCACCCCCAGAGTCAATCTTTATTCAAGGCCCCTCCTTTCCACCTCCAAACAAACCAAGAGCCCTCTTCTTTGTCCCATAGTCATTGCTACCTCAAGCACCTCTCAGCTTTCCTTGGGCCACTGCAAAAGCTTCCTACTGGGATCTCCCACAAGGATTTTGATGCCTCCCACCTTGCCCTCTCTAATCTATTCTTCACAGAGAGCCGTTATGATTTTAAGACGTGAGTCAGATCACACCTGTCCCTTGCTCAAAAACGTTGATAGCTTCCATTGCCTTTTAAATAAAATCTAGGGGCACCTGGGTGGCTCAGTCAGTTAAGCGTCGAACTTTGGCTCAGGCCACGATCTCACAGTTCGTGAGCTCGAGCACCGCATGGGGCTCTCTGGTGTCGGCACAGAGCCCACTTCAGATCCTCTGTTCCCCCCCCGCCCCTCCCCCACTAGCTCTCGCTCTGTCTCTCAAAAACAAATAAACGTTCAAAAAAACTAAAATAAAATCTAAGCTCCTTGCCATACTCAAAAAAGCCCAAAGAGTCTGGAGGGGTGCCTGGTTGGCTGGGTTGGTAGAGCATGTGACTCGATGTTGGGGATGTAACTTTGAACCCCATGTTGGGTATAGAGATTACTCTAAAAAATTAAATCTTAAAAAAAAAGGAAAATCTTAAAAAAAAAAAAAAGCCCTAATGGTCTGGAGGTGGTGTTCTCACCAGCCCCATTCATACCCCTCTCCCCTTCTCCCCCTCAGTGCTCCAGCCATGAGGGCCCTCAGTTCCTCAAACATGCTAAGTTCTTTCTGACCTCAGCCCTGTTGCCGAGGCTGTTCACTCTGCCCAGGGGGCTGTTCCCTTTACTGCTTCTCCCCTAATTGAAAATTCTCTATGTCATGGGCCCTCTTCACAGAGGTCTTAGAGGTGGCCTAGTTACATCTTTCCTTGCCCAGGTCACATCAGATGTAGCCTCACAGGATGCCACATCAGGATGAAGTAGAGAACCAGGAGGTTGGCTAGCCATATAAAACAAAACAAACAAACAAAACAAAAACACACAGAAATCCACTTGAATTGGCTAATGCCCCAATTCCATATTTCATAGACTGAAAATCAGAAATCCTGTCAGAGCCCAGAGGACCTGGAATCAGGAATGAGAGATCCTCTGGGAAATGAGTGGCCCCTCCTCTTCTTTCTCCCCTCCTTCCCCCCCCCCCCCATCTAAAGACTTTCAGTTACTGGAATACAGATAGACATATAGTTCAATGAAATAGAATTGAGAGTCCAAGCATAAACTTACATGTTTATGGTTAACTATTCTTCAACAATGGTGCCAGGACAATTCAATGGGGGAAAGTTTAACCTTTTCAACAAATGGTGCCGGGACAACTGGACATTCTACATGCAAAAGCATGAAGTTGTACCCCTACCTCATACCACATACAAAAATTAACTGAAAATTGATCCAAGACCTCAAAAGAAGAGCTAAAACTATAAAACTTTTTGAAGAAAATGTAGGTATAAATCTTCATGACCTTGGATTAGGCATTTGTTCCTTGATAACACCCAAAGCACAAGCAACTGAAAAAAAAAAAGCGGGGGTGGGGAATTGGACTTTGTCAAAATTAAAGCTTTTGTGCTCCAAAGGACACCATCAAGAAAGTGAAAATATTTGCAAATCACATAAATGATAAGGATATAGTATCCAGAATATTAAGAATTGTTATAAATCAACAATAAAATGGCAAATAAGCCAGTTGTAAAATGGCTAAAGGGTCTGAATAGACATTTCTCCAGAGAAGTATACAAATGCACAATAAGCCCATGAAAAGATGCTCAACATCATTAGTCACTAGAGAAATGTAAGTCAAAACCACAAATTACACCCACTAGGCTGGCTACAATAAAAAAGACAAAAAACAAATGTTGGCAAGGATGTGGAGGGATTGGAACTCTTCTATCCTGCTGGTGGGAATGTGAAATGGGGCAGCCACTGCAGAAACATTTGGCAGTTCCTCAAAAACTAAGCACAGGGGCGCCTGGGTGGCTCAGTCGGTTAAGCGTCCAACTTCGGCTCAGGTCACGATCTCATGGCTTGTGAGTTTGAGCCCTGCGTCGGGCTCTGTGCTGACAGTTCAGAACCTGGAGCCCGCTTTGGATTCTGTGTCTAGCTCTCTCTCTCTGCTCCTCCCCCACTCACGCTCTGTCTCTCTCTCTCAAAAATAAATCTTTTTAAAAATTAAAAAAAAAAATTGGGGCGCCTGGGTGGCTCAGTCGGTTAAGCATCCGACTTCAGCTCAGGTCATGATCTCGCGGTCCGTGAGTTCAAGCCCCGCGTCGGGCTCTGTGCTGACAGCTCAGAGCCTGGAGCCTGTTTCAGATTCTGTGTCTCCCTCTCTCTGACCCTCCCCCGTTCATGCTCTGTCTCTCTCTGTCTCAAAAATAAATAAACATTAAAAAAATTTAAAAAAATAAAAAGTAAAAAAAATTAAGCATAGAATTACCATATGACCCAGCAATTTCACTTCCAAGTATATACCCAAGAGATCTGGAAACATGTGATGTCCACGCAAAACTTGTACATGCCCATGCTCTGTGGCAGCGTGATTCTTAATAGGCAAAAGGCGAGCAAATGGCTTTTAACAGATGAATGGATAAACAAAATGTAGTGTGTCCATGCAATGAAATATTATTCAGTGATTCTCTTTAAAAGTACCAATAGTGCTCGCTTCAGCAGCACAAATACTAAAATTGGAACAATACAGAAAAGATCAGCATGTCCCCTGCACGTGGATGCCATGCAAATTTGTGATGCATTAAAAAAAAAAAAGTACCAATATATGTGACAACATGAATGAACCTTGAAAGCCTTATGCTAAGTGAAAGCAGTCAGATACAAAAGGCCACATATTGTATGAGTCCATTTATGTGAAATGTCTAAAACAGGCAAATTCAAAGAGACAAAAAAGTAGATTAACAGTTTCCAGAGGCTCAAGGAAGGAAAGGATGGGGAGTGATTGCTAATGACACGGGGTTTCTTTTTGGGGTGATGAAAATGTTCTGGAATGCAATAGTGGGGATGGTTGCACAACTTTATGAAGGTGCCGGAAACAGTTGAATTGTACACTTTAAAAACATGAAGCTTACGGTATGCAAATTATATCTCAATTAAAAAAACAAAACAAAACAAAAAACTCCCATGGTCCCCGTGACTTTTCAGCATCTAACCCTTGCTTACCCTTCCAGCTCTACCTCTGGCTGGTCCTTCCACTGATCCCTTTGCTCAGAGAGGCAGAAACTCTAGGAATGATTTTTTTTTTTTTTAAGAGAGAGCATGACTGGCGGGGAGAGGGGCAGAGCGAGAGGGAGAAAGATGATCTTAAGCAGACTCCATGCTCAGTGCAGAGCCCAACGCAGGGCTCGATCCCAAGACCTGGGACCATGACCTGAGCTGAAATCAAGAGTTGATGCTTAACCGACTGAGCTGCCCAGGTGCCCCTAGGAGTGATATTTTAAAGAAAGGATTTAATTTTGAGATTTGACCTTAGACTGTAGACATGAACGAGCAGATTTTCTTTATTTCTTTATTTTTTTAATTTTTAAAGGTTATTTAAACCCAAGTTAGTTAACATATAGTGTAATAGTGATTTCAGGAGAATTTAGTCACTCATCACTTATATATAACACCCAGTGCTCATCCCAACGAGTGCCCTCCTTAATGTCCCTCATCCATGTAGCCCACTCCCCCACCTCCTAGTTTTCTGGATTTAAGAGTCTCTAATGGTTTTTCTCCCTCTCTCTTTTTATCTTACTTTTCCTTCTCTTCCCCTGTGTTCATCTGTTTTGTTTCTTAAATTTCACAGATGGGTGAAATCATATGATATTTATCTTTCTCTGACTGATTTGAGCAGTTTTTCTGAGTCTGGGCCGGCGTCCACATGGGAGCCTCAACAGCGCCAGAGTAACCTGGCTGCTGCTTCATCCCCGCCCTCCTAACTTCACAGAAAGTTCTAGCAGAGCCAGCCTGTCAGAAGGGCATTCTGAGCAATGCAGCGTCAGCTTAGCTAAGCTGGCTCAGCACAGAGCCCCCCACTGCTCTTCTCACCCGCTCATCCAGACTCAACCCTTAAATCTCAACTGCCAGCACGCGGTGTCTCTGGCCCTTCCTCCAGACTTGGGCGGGTCCCTCATCTGGCCGCCATTCAGTCCTGCATATGCGTCTTTATGTGACTGTTTTCCCGTGGACGGCAGTAAAATGACTAGAGCAATGGGCATCTTCTTCTATTCTAACAAAGGTGTTCATAGGCTGTCACAGGGCTGGCTGTGCTTCCTTTTTCTCAAGGGATGGTGGTTCTTTCTGGACCTTGGGCCCCAGTTGGCAGGGACCACATTGGAACAACTCATCGTGGGGTCCCCAACATTTAAAATGAGGCCTGGCACACAGCAGGCATTCAATGTTTATAAAACAAAGGAATAGGGACATCTGGGTGGCTCAGTCGGTTAAGTGTCCAGCTCTTGATAGCGGCTCAGGTCATGATCTCACAGTTCGTGGGATCAAGCCCCACATGGGGCTATGTGCTGACAGTGTGGAGCCTGTTTAGGGTTCTCTCTCTCCCTCTCTCTCTCTCTCTGTCCCTTCCCCACTTGCACTCTCTTTCTCTCTCTTTCAAAGTAAATAAACATGAAAATTAAAAAAAAAAAAAAGGGGGGCGCCTGGGTGGCTCAGTCGGTCGAGCATCCGACTTCAGCTCAGGTCATAATCTCACTGTCCGTGAGTTCGAGCCCCACATCGGGCTCTGTGCTGACAGCTCAGAGCCCGGAGCCTGCTTCCGATTCTGTGTCTCCCTCTCTCTCTGCCCCTCCCCTGCTCATGCTCTGTCTCTCTCTGTCTCAAAAATAAATTAAAAAAAAAACATTTAAAAAATTGTTTTAAAGAGTAAATAAACATGAAAAAACCCACAAAGTTATAAATATCTAGGAGACAAAACAGGAGTAGCAGGATGATGGTGGAGCTGGGGGCCTCAGGCAGACGGAAGAGGGTGCACAGCAGGGTAGTTCAGAACACAGGTTCAAGAGCCAGGCTCCCAGCTCAGTCACTTACCAGCTGTGTGATCTCCAACAAGTTACTTCACTTCTCCGTGCCTCAACTTGCTCATCTTTAAAAAAGAGATAAGGGGGGCACCTGGGTGGCTCAGTCAGTTGGGCGTCTGACTCTTGATTTTTGGCTCAGCTGGTGATCTCACAGGTTGGAGAGTTGGCGCCCCACATCAGGCTCCATGCTGACAGTGTAGAACCTGCTTGGGATTCTCTCGCTCTCCCTTGCTCTCTGCCCCTCTCCCACTAGAGC
This sequence comes from Lynx rufus, assembly GCF_022079265.1. Taxonomy (NCBI): domain Eukaryota; kingdom Metazoa; phylum Chordata; class Mammalia; order Carnivora; family Felidae; genus Lynx; species Lynx rufus. Next base: position 85,586,896 of record NW_025814824.1, read on the forward strand.
ACACGTGCTCTCTCTCACACTCTCTCTCTCTCTCAAAATAAATAAATAAATTTAATAAAAATAAAAAGAGATAAAAATAGCACCTCCCTCAAGGGGTTAGTAGAAGAATTCATTGGGCTAATGTTAGCAAAATGCTTAGCAGTATACAAGGGTTTGTTGATAGATAGATAGATAGATAGATAGACAGGTAGATAAATGAAGGAAAGGCCAATCATTCCGTTTCTCTCTCAAAGCCAGAGTGAAAGGCAATCCCTCTAGGGAAGCTGCCGCTGGGGTTCCCCATTTGAGCAGCTGGAAGGCAATGTGGCACTTCTCTAAAAATACAGAGGTTTAAAGCACCAAGACAAACGCCCACACTGGTACGAACATCTAGACTAGAGGGTGTTGCATTAGCATACTGTTAGTTAAGGAATTATAGCTCTTAGGGTACCAGCTTCTGCACAATAAAATGATTTTTAAAACAACATTTTAAAAGGCTGATTAAAACATAATGCTCTGTTTAGTTACTGCCACAAAATGTTTCATTTGCAAATGATAGCCTAGCGGATTTAATTTACTTTCTGCTGACACCCGTATTAGATGTGATGGACCAGGCAGGCTCGGCAAAGGCTGCAGGCTGCAGGCTCCAAAGTGGGGGCGTGGGGATGTGAGCTGGTGAGCATCTTGGGAGACGGTGGCAGGACCAGGCCTCCCCCCACCCCTGGGCCCTGAGGGCCTCCCAGGGGCCTGCACACTAGTCTTCCCCATGGAGGACCTGGGGCTTGGTAGAACACCACGTGCTGAGAACACAGGCTGAAAACTTGTTTTCCCAGGACCAAGTTCAGCCAACTGATCAGTGACCTCGCTCACATCATGATTTAAAAAAAACAAAAAAAACAAAAAAAAAAACAAGCCGACATTTACAAACCCGGAGATGTCACTTAAAAGTCTGACTGTTCTGCTACTTGGGGAAAATGGGAAAAACCAGCAGCACTGCACTGGTGTCGTCATGGCAACAAGAAGCTGGCATGTGAGAGGTCACGTGCTTTCCAGTTTGTCACAGTCCCTGCCATTCCCACTGTCTCCCCAGCCGCCAAGTCCAAGTTAGGGGCCTCCTCTCTGCGACCACAGCCCTTAGCTCCCACGCTGTACCGAAACTGCCTTTTTACTTCTCTTTTCCTGCTATACTGCAGACTTCATGAAGGCAGGAATTGTGGCTGCTCTGCTCCCCGCTAGATCCCATAGCCTGGTGTGGGGGCTGGAATATTGCAGGCCCTCAAAAAACATTTACTAACTGCATCAATTTCCTATTGCTGCCACAACAAATCACTACAAATTTAGCAGCCTAAACACCACAAATTTATTATTTTAAAGCTCTGTAGAGCCATCCTGTAGAGAGAGGGTAACGGTCAAAAGTCTATCTGACATGGATCTCACCCTTCCTAGAAGTTCTAGGGGAGGATCCATTTCCTTGCTGAGGTTGTTGGCAGGATTCAATTCCTTGCAGGTTATGGGACTGACAGTTTGCTCGCTGGCTGCCAGCCAAGGACCATTTCCAGCTTCTGGAGGCCACCCACATTCCTTGGCTTGTGGCTGCCTTCCTCCATCATCAGAACTAGCAAAAGCGGGTTGAGCCCCCTCTAATGCTTCAAATCTCTCCTTTTTCTTCTTCCACCACATCACAGGCCCAGGCAAGAAAGGTTTTCCACTTTTAAGGACTCGTGATTAAATTGGGTCCACCCAGATAATTCAGGTTAATCTCCCCACTGCTGGGTCTTCAACTATCATCACACCCGCAAAGTCCTTGTTTCCACGTAAGGTAACATACTCGTGGGTTCTGAGGATTCGGACGTGGACATCTTTAGGGAGCTGTTATTCTGCCTACCACGCTAATGAATGAAAGTTATTGAAACATCAGCCGGATGGAGAAACAAGCAGGAGAGGGGTACCCGGCACAGTGTGCTACCTGCTGACAGGAAGGTGGAGGAGTGAGTTAGTGGTCCACAGGGAGGGTGGGGCCTTATGGGAGACAGGAAAGGAAGACTTTCCTCCATCAAGGTAAGGATTACAGTACAACCCTCTGGGGCCAATGAGGAAGCTGGGTCAGGAAGAATTAAAATCCCAGGCAGAACAGCAAGGATGTGGGTTTAACTTCCCTTGGACTAGAAATTTATCTTCCCAGTTATAAACCAGATTTCAGTTAGACTCCTGGCCCTTTAATGCAAATATGGTCAGGGGCACCCAGTGGGGGGTGGGGGGGCTCAGTCGGTTAAACAGTTAAATGGCTGACTTCGGCTCAGGTCAGGCTCAGGTCACGATCTCATGGTTCATGGGTTCGAACCCCACGTCGGGCTCTGTGCTGACAGCTCGGAGCCTGCTTCGGATTCTGTGTCTTCCCTCTCTCTGCCCCTCCCACACTCACGCTCTGTCTCAAAAATAAACATTAAAAAAATTTTTTTTAAAAGAAAGGCACTTATTTGTATAGGAAAACTGAGGAAATCAGAGCATGAATAACAGGAATCAAAGAACAAATAAAGGAAGAACTTATGGATAGGATGAAGTTGGTAGAAAAGAGGTCAAGCAATGGCAATCCATGTGATTTGCAAGGGAAAAAAAATGGGTACTCGACTGTAGAGCACAGTAGATTAAATGGTGCTGAAAGGGATAGTGTGAATAATGAAGTACATTTTACGAACTGCTTCCAGAGCAGGAAGAGTTACATTCTGAGATTAGAGGATGTGGACCAACGACAAAATTAAGACCAAAGAAGCAAAGAAGTTAATGGCAAAGAAACCCTCAACCTCCGAGAAGCAGAAAGAGTAGATTCTCCACGGGAGGAGGACTGGCTGGGCCTTGTCCTGACTCAGGTACCTCATGAGGCACCTGCTCCTTGGGATTCTCCTGGTCATCTCACTCTTCTCACTGGTTGCACCCCGCACCCTTCATAAAGTCAAGCCCAGATACTCCAGGCTTAGAAGATGGGCATTATCAGCAAGAGAGAAGAACCTACAAGGGCCTAACTGTGTAAAAGTGTGTGTGTGTGTGTGTGTCTTAAAGGAAGCCAGTCAGTTTTTTTGCCATTGAAACAGTTCTACAGGGGCGCCTGGGTGGCTCAGTTGGTTAAGTGCCCGACTTCAGCTCAGGTCATGTTCTCATGGTTCATGGGTTTGAGCCCCGCAACGGTCTGTGTGCTAACAGTGTGAAGCCTGCAGCCTGCTTTAGATTCTATGTCTCTCTCCCTCTCTCTCTGCCCCTCCCCTGCCTGCTCTCTCTCTCTCTCTCTCTCTCTGTCTCTCTCAAAAATAAAATAAAATCATTAAAATACAAATATGATCAGCTGAAAAGCATCACCTCTTCTCCCGTGGAGAGCTCAGGGTGCTTCTAAGGCACCTGCAAGTAGCCAGGGTGTACCTCTCACTAGTTACCCCTGGATCTAAGTGCCAGGTTATGATGAATTTGTGCTATTTCTATCCCTGTACCTCGCTGTCTCCAGAGGAACTTGACGGTTCCTTTGATGTACACACACACACACACACACACACACCACTCCTGCAGAGCCTTTGTGGGTCTAACAGAATTTATTGAAAGACTAGGATGACAGGGGTGGGGGTGGGGGGTGGGGGGGGTTGGTTAACATCACAAGCATCCAAGCAAAAAAGTCCTTAAATTCACATATTAAATGTCCTTTATCTTAAACGAAATTTCATGCTTCCTGCATCAGAGATTTCTCTGTAGCCACACCACAGAGCCATACCGTCATGCTGTCTCCTCTATCCTTTCCTTCTTGCTCTTTACCCCCCTCCCCTGGATGGGCCCCTCTGAATTCTCCCCATTCTGGGATACAGAGTAATGACGATATGTTGTGCTATTGGCCCTAATTCTAAACTCCTCCCTTATCCCTTTACCAGGTGAGTTTGCAGCTCCTGCCTCACTAGAAGTGGAGTGCACTTTCCTACCCCCTGACTGTGGGCTCAGCCACACGACTTGCTGTGGCCCGTGGGATGCGAAAGGAAATGATAGAGGTAAAAAAAAAAAAAAAAAAAAAAAAAAAACAAGAAATGTGTTTGCACGGTGCAACCAGTTGCACGTCTGTATTTCCTGAGAAGCGTTTCCCCTGGGTAGCTACTGTCCCTTCAGCCAGGCGCAGAATGAAAATACATGGGCCGACCTGAGCCCAACCTATAATGAGGAGCCAGGCCCGGATGGACCTCCAGCTTGAAGCAGAGTTGCCCAGTTGAGCCCAGCTTAAGTGAGCCACCCCAGAGCTGACCTGCAGACACATGAGTGAGGATAAATGATTGTTGTTTTAAACCCCTGAGTTTTGGGGCGAGTTGTTTTGCAATAATAGCCGACCAATACAGTCATTAGCTCTGGAAGTGGCGGGGGGGATGGGTTGCCATCACAAAAACCTCAACTCTGTGGCATTGGGTTTGGGGCCGGAAATAAGTAGCAAGGAAACACTTACAGAGGCCTGGAAAATGGTGGGGAAACTCTTGTAGGAGACAAGAAAAGGCACCCCGTGTTAAGTAGTGAGAGACAGCTCATAAAACGGTTGTACACGATGAGGCGAATAGCAGCAAATTTGCCTAAAGGACTTTTAGAGTTGGGGGAAGACATCTAGAGGCAAAAGGTGGAACATAGGGCTTTACTGCTACTAGATACATGTAAAAAGGTCCTACCACGAGAAAGAGATACACTCAACAAACTGCGGTACATCCATATAATGGAATACCACTTAGCAACAAAAAGGAATAAACTACCAATGCCACAGCAACACAGATTAATCTCAAATGCACTATGCTAAGTGAAGTTTAAAAAGGCTATATACTAAGCACTCCTGGGTAGTTCAGTCGGTTGAGCGTCTGACATCGGCTCAAGTCATGATATTGGGGTTCGTGAGTTCGAGCCCTGCATCGGGCTTGATGTTGTCAGTGCGGAGCCTGCTTTGGATTTTCTGTCCCCTTTGCTCTCTGCCCCTCCCGCACTGACGCTATCTCAAAAATAAACAATGCCCTTTTAAAAAAAAAGGCTACGTACTATATCATATACGATTCCGTTCTGGAAAAGGCAAAAGTATAGGGACAGAAAACTGTTCAGTTGTTGCCAGGGCTGAGGAGTTGGCTACCAAAGGGCATTAGGGAATTTCTCCAGTAACTGGATCTTTTCTACTTCTTGATCATGGTGGTAGTTACATTATGGTATGCGTTTGTCAAAAACCATAAGACTATACTCCAAAAGGGTAAATTTAACCGTAAATTGTACCTTCATTAAAAGATGCGAAGATCTAGGGGCTCCTGGGTGGCTCAGTCGGTTGAGCATCTGACCGGCTCAGGTTATGATCTCATGGTTCGTGAGTTTGAGCCCCATGTCAGGCTCTGTGCTGACAGCTCAGAGCCTGGACCATGCTTCTGATTCTGTGTCTCCCTCTCTCTCTCTGCCCCTCCCCTGCTCGCACTCTGCCTCTATCTCTCTCAAAAATAAATAAGCATTTAAAAATTTTTTAATTTTTTTAAAAAAGGAAAGATCTATCTGCCCTAGTCATGATAACATGATTGTGCTAAAATAGTAAATACCCAACTCCAAAGTTTTAGAAGCTTATAGCTTCCAAAACATATCTCTTCATTGCTCTCTATTTTTATCTCTGGTTACGCTCTGCTTCATGCTATCTTTACTCTAGGACCTATTTTGTTGTTGTTGTTGTTTTTAAAGACACACATTTTTTTTCTTTAATATTTTATTTATTTTTGAGAGAGAGAGAGCGTGAGAAGGGGTAGGGCAGAGAGAGAGGGAGACACAGAATCTGAAGCAGGCTCCAGGCTCTGAGCTGTCAGCACAGAGCCCAAGGTGGGACTCGAAGCTACGAATTGTGAGAACATGACCTGAGTCGAAGTCAGACACAACCAACTGAGCCACCCAGTAACCCCTTTAGGACATATTTTGATGAGGCAGTCACCTTCCAGAGCATTGCTGGTCTCCATGGCAGGGAGAAAAATAGAAGAGGGAGATCATGCCCTGGTTCTTAAGCTTCCACCTGGAAGTGACACGTGTCATTGCAATTCCTTTCTCGCTGGTGAGAGAAAGTCACATGGCCATACCTATGTTCAAGGTTTACCATACACGCAGCAGAAAGACTGCAAATATTTGATAGACAGCACTAACGAATTCCACTATCTCCACTATGATGGTGAATTTGTCAATTTCTTTTCCTACTACTATGAATTTTTACTCTGTACTATTCTTTGAAGCTCTAATATTGTATGGATACGATTTAGAATTATTATGTACTTCTGGCAAGCTGAAGCCTTTTAATTATAAAATAGCCTAATTTCATTAGTCATCTTTTGCTAAGTTAGGCTACAATATAGCAAGACAGTGCTCTTAAAGATACTGCTCTTAAACCACCCGCCTGAGAAGGGACACTTTTCATATCGCATTAGTCAAAGAAAGTTACATGACTACACCTAACTTCAACACGTCAGTGCCTTAGAACAATAAGGGTTAATTTCTCACTCATGTTATATGTCCTTTGTGGGTTATTGTAGTACTACCCATTCTTCATTCTGTGTTATCTTCATTCAAGGACCCAGGCCGCAGTATACTCTTGGGACATAATCTTGTGGCAAAGGGAAGGAACGATGGTTCTTAAAGCTCTGCTCAGGAATGCACACATAACTTCCGTTCAGGGGGCGCCTGGGTGGCTCAGTCAGTTGATGGTTGGACTCCTGATTTTGGCTCAGGTCATAATCTCAAGGTTGTGAGAACGAGCCTTGCTGCAGGCTCTATACTGACAGCACAGAGCCTGCTTGGGATTCTCTCTCTCCCTCTCTTTCTGCCCCTCCCCACTTGTGCTCTCTCTCTCTCTCTCAAAATAAATAAACATAAAAAAAAGAAAAAAACTTTCATTCCTGTTTCAGTCACAAAGCCTGAGTCCAGGGGCGCCTGGGTGGCGCAGTCGGTTAAGCGGCTGACTTCAGCTCAGGTCACGATCTCGCGGTCCGTGAGTTCGAGCCCCGCGTCGGGCTCTGGGCTGATGGCTCAGAGCCTGGAGCCTGTTTCCGATTCTGTGTCTCCCTCTCTCTCTGCCCCTCCCCCATTCATGCTCTGTCTCTCTCTGTCTCAAAAAAAAACAAAAAACAAAGCCTGAGTCCATGGGGTGGAAAATACAGGCCTCTTATGGGGACGGGCTATAAATTATTGAAAACAATAATGCAATCCACCACACTATTTTTGGCAATGCTTTTTGCCTTAAGGTCTATTTTGTCCGAAGTTAATATAGCCAACAGATCCAGCATGGAATCTCTTCTACCATTCTTTTACTTCAAATTTTCCATCTTTGTATTTTAAACAGTATATAGCTTGATTAAAAAAAAAAACTGGTGTTAGAATCTCTTTTTTTTTTTTTAATTTTTTTTTTCAACGTTTATTTATTTTTTTTGGGACAGAGAGAGACAGAGCATGAACGGGGGAGGGGCAGAGAGAGAGGGAGACACAGAATCGGAAACAGGCTCCAGGCTCTGAGCCATCAGCCCAGAGCCTGACGCGGGGCTCGAACTCACGGACCGCAAGATTGTGACCTGGCTGAAGTCGGATGCTTAACCGACTGCGCCACCCAGGCGCCCCGAATCTCTTTTAATTAGAAGGCTTAGGGTTTTTTTAATGTATTTATTGCGATTACTGATACATTGGAATTTTTTCCACTTTATTTTGTACTTTGTATGTTTTATGTTCTTTCATTTCTGCCTTTTTTACCTTCCTTCCTTTCTTGTTTGCCTTCTTTTTAAAATGTTTTTTTTTTTCGGGGTGCATGGGTGACTCAGCTGGTGAAGCATCCAACTTCAGGTCAGGATATGATGTCACAGTTTATGAGTTCGAGCTCTGAGTCAGGCTCTCTGCTCTCAGCACAGAGCCCACTTCAGAGCCTCTGTCCCCCTCTCTCACTGCCCCTTCCCCCCCTCCTTTCTCTCTCAAAAATAAACATTTTAAAAAATAATAAAATTTTTTTTCTTCTTCCGGTTTGGTCCATAACTCTATTTTTATTCTTTCAATGGTAAGCCCCCAATTTTAATGTTCATATTTAATTAAAAGTCTAATGTTAATCAGTATTTTTATGGACAGTGCACAGATTTCGATTAATTGAACCATTGACCACAATGCTTTGCTTTCCCTGTATGCAAACCCTTTGCGATGATCCTTCATACCTCCCTCCTACTATAACATTGAACTCAGTGATGTGCCTTGCTTTGGCCAATTAGATGTAAAAAGTGTTTTGAAAATGTGCTTGTGTATTTCCATTGCTCTCTTTTGTGTCCCTGCCATTGCCATGAGAACTTATCCTGTCAGCCTGGCTGGCGAGTGAGACACACAGAACAGAGTAAAGGCCCCCAGCCAAGACCATTCTAGATCAGCTGATCCCAGACATGTAAAAGCAAGTCCAACCAAGCTCAGCAGTGCTTCTTAATCCACCCCCAGCTGACACCAGATGTGTGAGCAGTAAACAAATATAGTTGTATCCCTCCCAGGTTTTGTGGCTGTTAGTTATGCAACAGACAACTAAGGCATGCTTCATAACACTCTTACACTTTATATACAATCATTCCATTATTTGTTTCGCCTTTCTGAACCCCACAAATTATAAGTTGTACTTGTTTCTTGCCCTGATACTTGTTCATGTTTACTCATGTTTGTGTCTTCTTTACTCACCAATCTTTTTTTTAAAAAATTTTTTAATGTTTATTTATTTTTGAGAGAGGGAGAGACAGAGTGCAAACTGGGGAGGGGCAGAGAGAGAGAGGGAGACACAGAATCTGAAGCAGGCTCCAGGCTCCGAGCCATCAGCACAGAGCCCGACGCAGGGCTCTAACTCACGAACCGTGAGATCATGACCTGAGCTGAAGTCGGACGCTCAACCGTCTGAGCCAGCCAGGCGCCCCATTTTGCTCACCAATCTTTATTGTTCCTCAGATTGCCTTCCTGGGATCATTTAATTTCTTCCTGAAATATATCTTCTAGAAGTTCCTTTAGTTAAGTTCTGTTGGTAGAAATGCTTAGTTTTTGGGGTGCCTGGGTGGCTCAGTCGGTTAAGCGGCTGACTTCGGCTCAGGTCATGATCTTGCGGTCTGTGAGTTCGAGCCCCGCGTCAGGCTCTGTGCTGACAGCTCAGAGCCTGGAGCCTGTTTCCGATTCTGTGTCTCCCTCTCTCTGACCCTCCCCCGTTCATGCTCTGTCTCTCTCTGCCTCAAAAATAAATAAACGTTAAAAAAAAATAAAAAAAAAAAGAAACGCTTAGTTTTTCTTGATCTGAATAGTGCTGTGCTTTCATCCCTGAGAGACTAAGTATACAATTCTAGGTAGACAATTATTTTCTCTCATCACATTAAGGCGGTTATTTCATTAATGATATTATTTCATGCTCTTCTTATCATCACTGCTCCTGTTATTGTCGTTGAACAATCAGGAGTTGGCATCACTGTCATTACATGGTAGATTATAGGACTTTCCTACTTCTAAAATCATCTCTTGTGCTGGCGTGTTCTGCAGTTTCAGCAGAATGGATCTCAGTTTTTACGTCTTTATCCTACTTGGGGATTCATTGCATTTCCTGAGGATTCTTATCTTTCAATTCTGGAACGTTCTCAATCATTATTTGACAATTGCCTTGCTCATACTCACATTATAATCACCTAACAGAAGTGACAAGCTTATGATGGACGTTCTCGCTCTTTTCCATTTCTTTATCTCTCTGGGATGCCTTTTGGGTTGTTTTCTTCAAATCTCTCTTTTAGTTCACAAACTTCTCTTCAGCTGTATCTAATTCGGTGCTTAACCCTTCCAATGAGCTATACATTTAAAACAGATCTGCCTTGGGGCGCCTGGGTGGCGCAGTCGGTTAAGCGTCCGACTTCAGCCAGGTCACGATCTCGCGGTCCGTGAGTTCGAGCCCCGCGTCGGGCTCTGGGCTGATGGCTCAGAGCCTGGAGCCTGTTTCCGATTCTGTGTCTCCCTCTCTCTCTGCCCCTCCCCCGTTCATGCTCTGTCTCTCTCTGTCCCAAAAAAAAATAAATAAACGTTGAAAAAAAAAAATTAAAAAAAAAAAAAAAAGAACTCACTTTAAAAAAAAAAAAAAATAAAACAGATCTGCCTTTGGGACGCATGGCTGGCTCAGTCAGTAGAGTATGTGAGTTTGAGCCCCATGTTGGGTGCAGGGATAACTTAAAAAAATAAAATATTAAAACAAACACCCCCCCCCCCAAACAAGATCTTCCTCTGTACTGGACTTCTCTGCTTATTTCCTTATGGGTTTTGTGGTCATTGATCATGAGTTCATATTCATTTGGAAGACTACCTGGCCTCTTTGGGTTGATAGTGAGTTCTTCCAGAGAGGTCAGGTGTTTGTTTCAGCCAAATACCATAGGTACTATCAACACAGGCCCATTTTAAACTAAAGTGTCCAGCTTGTGGGCTTTTGGACCATGCAAACATTGTGGCCATGTGATGGCCATTTGAGTAAAATGCATTACCTCTCCATCCAGAGCCAAGGCAGAGAGACAACTTTCCTTGTTGCCTATCGCAGCAGGGCAGATTTTCTTTCCTTCAGTTTATCCTTCCCTTAAAGAGATATTCCTTCTTGGGTCCCAACCTGATGTTCCAATTTGGCTCTCATCTTGCCTGGACCCATAGATGTCCCTACGGCTTGTAGCAGCATTATTGTTTACCTACCTCCAGAGACGATTTTCAAAATATTCATCAGTATAGCACACATGCTAACCCATCAGAACCGATGCAGACTATGTCTGTTCAAAGTTTCTAATATTTTTTTTAAGTTTATTTCTTTGAGAGAGAGAGAGAGCACACGTGAGCAGGGGAGGGTCAGAGAAAGAGGGAAAGAGAATCCCAAGCAGGCTCCACACTGTCAGCGCAGAGATCAACGTGGGGCTCAATCCCACCAACCATGAGATCACAACCGGAGCAGAAATCAAGAGTCAGATGCTTAAGAGACTGAGCCACCCAGGGGCCCCATCTGTACAAAACTTCTGAACATCAACTCTAACTTCCTAGGCTTGTGTTTCTGCTTCTCCCTAGCCTCAGATGATTTTCCTGACTTTTTCACAAGCTTATCTATGTTTTGAAAAGGGTGCTTTTCAATATTTCTCTTAGTTTTTTAATATAAATTGTAGCTGCTATATTTGAAGAGTCTACAACATTGCTAAAAATAAAGTCTAAGTAAGAAATGCATTAGGCTCATAAAACAGAACATCCAGAGTTAAGCTATGACTGTAGCTTAATGTCATATGAGACCTAGGCTCTTTCCATCTTTTCACTTTGCCAGCCTTAGCATTTGCTTTTTACATCATAGGCACATGATTGGACTGAACTTCCAACCTTAAGATCTGCTAAGAGACAGGAAGAAAATAAAAGTGGCAAAGCACTTAAGGGGCATACTTAACTAAAAGTCCTAGTGGATTTTCTTAAAAAAAAAAAAAAGTACTACGTGCCAGAAGCTGGTCACATGACTGTGGCTAGTTTAACCACTGGCTAATAATGAGAATGAGATTACCATTAATAGTTTGGACTGATTATGAGTCATTCCTTCTAGCAGGGGTGAAGATCTACCTCCCAGAGATCAAAAGATTTCCTCTGGTACCTGAACAAAATGAGCCTTTTTCCTGAGGGTTGGGGAGGGTACCCAGCTCAGCGCCTGCCACACAGAGGGAACTGTTCCATTCGTTGTAGATTTACTGAGCATCCACTACGTGCCAAAGGCATTGTGGAGGCAAAAAAGATTTGATACGATCTCTGCTAGGTAACATGAGAGAGATAAAGTTTGTAAAGGGTTTAGGACTTGGAATCAGCTTCCTCATTCACAGTAGTGGCCTCACTCATCGTCCGTAAAGCCGATTAACCTGCTCCCGGTTACACTGCGCAGTCGCTGGCTACAAGGGCGCCCTCTCCTGACGCCCCGCCCCAAAAGTGAGTCCCGCATGCGCACACCGCCTTCTCTCTGACGCACCCCCGGAAGCACTGGCAGTCCCGGGGGCGGAACCGGGAAGCATTTCCGGGGGCGGGAGGCGCAGGCTGAGTCGGTCGCGGCGGCGACGGCTTGAACGGGCCTGAAGCCGGTGGCGGAAAGTGTCCCGCGGGTGGGTTTTGCGAGTGCGGAGCCCTTAGCAGGTACTGCGGAGTTGAGACAGCAGGTAGCGAAGGGGAGGGGGGAGGCCAGAGAGGTTTAAGGGCTTCTCTGCAGGACCCGGCGCGCGCGCCCCCGGCCGGCAGGCCCATTCCGCCGACCAGGATGCTTTAGCCGCGCTCGGGCGGTTGGAGTCCCGGAGCCCCGGGCCGCCTCCAGCCAGTCCGGTGCGCCGACCGCGACACCGAGGCCCCCGAGGCAGCGTCTCGCCCAAGGTCACCCCGCGGTGGCGGACCTTGGCGGGCCAGAGCGCTTGGAGATCCCGCTCGGGTTCGTCCGCTGGCCTTTCGGGGGCGCCGTGTGGGTGCGGCGCGGCGGCCTCGGGTTCGAGCCAAAGCCAGGAGAAAGGTTGTGCCCAGACTTTGCTAGTATCTGTCTCTGTTTACTTCTAAGTAGTGTTTCCCCTCGCTTGCGGTCTCTGTCACCTGTTGTCACCTGCCCTTTTTGCATCTCAACTCGGCCCCTGTCAACTTTGTGTTTCTTTCCAGTTTGTCTCTCTCGAGCCCGTCTCTATCTGGACCCTGTCTTTATTTCTGCCTCCACCTTGCTTATGTGGTTTTTCACCCTGTGTTTCCCTCTCAGCCCTTCCTCTCATTCATGGCCTGCCTGTCAGCCCTGCTCTTTGGCCGTCCGTGTTGGTGCCAGTTTTGTGCCTTTCTCTCTTGTTTGTTGCCTCTCCTAACTGGGTTTGTCTGGGCGGGGCAGGGCAGGCCTGCCCGGACCTCTGAGCCATGCAAGGTGACTCATGACCCTGTGAAGCTTCTTGCCCTGGTGACATTCTCAGTGACTAGACTGCAGTCTGGCCCTCAACTCTGACAGGTGTCGCCCAACCTAAGTGTCCGGTGCAGAAGCAGGCAGACCAGAGACCATCTCAGGGCCAGCATACCTTGATAAATCCTTGCCTTTTCCTACCCATGGCATTTTAGGCCTGCACAGCTCCTGAATTCCCTTCGATCCGTCCACGTACCCCAGGATGGCCTCCACAGCTCCCAGGAGCCTCCTCTTTGAATTACAGCTGCTTAACTAGGCCTGTCTACAGGCTAAGGAAGGGTCCGTCTGAGATCTTGTGTCCCTGGGGGTTCATGGAACAGTAGCAGGATTTCTAGGAGAGCTGTATGCTTAGTGCAGAAATTGTGTCAGTATGTACAGTTAGATTATAAGAAACCTAATAATTTGGTATTCATTCTTTGCTTTACTAAGGTACTCCCTGGAGAAATAAGCCAGACCCAGAAGAACAAATACTGTATGAGTCCACTTACACTTTGTCCAAAATAGGCAAATTCATAGAGGCAGACAGAAGGTAGAATGCAGTTTACCAGGAGCTGGTAGAGGAGGGAATGGAGAGTTACTGTTTAAGGGATACAGAGGTTTAGTTTGGGATGATGAAGAGGTTCTGGAAATGGATAGTGGTGATGGTCGCACAACATCGTGAATGTGTTTAATTCTACTAATTGGACACTTTAAAATAGCAAATTTTATACTAAGTATATTTCATCACAGTACAGGGAGGAAAAAACCCTTGCTCATTGGAGAAGCTTGGTACTAGCCAGCTCTTTGAAAATGTGCTTTTAAAAATTTATTTTGTAGCTCTTAGGAACATTAAGTTGTTTGTTGATGCCTGCTCTTGTCAGAGCTAATGTCCTTAGAAAAGGACTTCGGTCAAAATAATTCAGTTAAAATCTTCCCTCAAGTTTTTTACTTGAGGCAGATTACCACTCTAGCTCTCCTCCCTCCATAATCCTCGGATTCAGTGCAGGAATCTGCTGCAAAAATAGGGAATTTCAGGAAGACTTTACTTTTCACCTGAAGAAAACCGTTAGGGTTGGAAAAACAGCCCTGTTATGATAACACAAAATTATGTGTCATTTCCTGTGTCTTTTCTGATGGGGGGGGGCTTTGTATTATGTTCTTATTTAAGCTATTTTGTCTGCTGTGGTAGTTTATGAGGCTTTCTTGTGAGATGTAGCAGCTGAATTACTACTGTATTGAATCCTAGGATACCATGGATTGAGGAGAAGACACCGCCAATTAAGCTATGGCATGTGCTTTTGTAATCACTTAGGCTTATGAAAATTCTTTTTGAAAACATTTTTAGACTTATTTAGACATTTTTACATGATACCATTCTAATGCCTAAATTTTAAAAAATAAGTGAAATAAATTGGTGAAAGTGTTAAACTTTTAACATTCATACTCTTGAATACTTGTAAGTTCAGAGATGGGTCCATACTTTCCCACAGTGTCCTTTGTGCCATCAGAAACATTGATGAGGGTCTCAGGCAGTGACAAGTATTAAAATTTCCACTTGACCATCACATCCTGATTGCAGAAATTTTGAAATATGCCTCTTAAAATCCGTTGAATGTGCTGTGTGTTATTTTCATGAACTTTTCCTTTTTATTTTATCTACATTTATGGTTGGAAAGATTTTTGTCTTATTTGCAACATGTCGAGAAGACTTTCCTTTTTTGTTTTGTTTTGTTTTGTTTTGTTTTGTTTTGTTTTGTTTTGTTGGTATGTAGCTAATCATTATCCTAAAACCCAGTGCTGTGTCTTCCTTCTGTTTTTCTCGATTTGAGCTTCTTACCCCAGTGCTAATGAATATGAGAGTGCATTTAAAACCATTTCCTTGGCTATATTGTAATGTAATGGCAGGATGACCGATAAGTGGGGTTTGTGGTTAGAACAATACCTTCTCTTTTGAATCTCAGAGAGTTTGCTACAATGGAGTATTTGCTTTTGGCTTTTTTTTTTAAGTAAAACATTCAGCTGTGTCTTAAAATTAAAGGGAGACAAGATTCAAAGTCCATAAAGTAGGTAGCTTATTTTTAAAAAATCCTAAAATAGATTTTAACTAAGTTCTTTGGCTAAAGTGTTCCAATTAGGAGAACCTATAGGGGTGCTGATTGGCAATGGTCTGAAGACTGAAAACACTTTTCCAAAGGATATTTTAATTTTGTAAAATTACATAGACACTGATCCATGTTGGTTTTCTATTTTTAACCAAAGTACCATGGTAATGTAAGACGGTTATTAAAACTGGGTGAGAGATTTAGGGGTGTACAGAACTCTCAGCATTTATGTAACTTTTCTGTAAATCTAAAATTATTTCAAAATTAAGTCCATTTTAAGTACAAGGCAGAAGCTAAGATAGTACAGACTAGAAGTTAATATAACCGAAGATACCAGTTTTCTTTCTGCTGCTCAGAAATAAATCCTACACATGTAGTATTTATTAGCAAGGCACATGTATATGCTGAATGTCACCAGCATCGTTTTTACATTTTCAACGTGATTTTTTTCTTTCAGAAGTCAGTGTGATTCTAATTTGAAGCAAAACTGAGAAATGGGTTCCTCTTCCTCATTCATCCATACTGCTTTGTGATGGCCATGGCATAAGGGGCTTTTTTCCAGGATAACACCTTTGCATTAGGTAGGTAAGCTATAAACTTACTGAAAATACAGGTTTTTAAAATTATTTACTAAAATGGTTTATTTTTCAGCAAAAATAAAGATGTATTTGTATTTAATTGTTCTAGACCATAGGTTCCCATACTTCTGAGCAGGAACTGTCGCACATTTTAAGGCCAGTCACTGCTCTACATTGTACCATTACAGCATCTCACTTCAGAGAAACTTATCAGGGACTTTTTTTTTTTTTAACTTAGAACAATATTAGATTTAAATTAAACTTAAAAAAATTTTTTTTAATGTTTGTTTATTTTTGAGGAAAAGAGAGACAGAATGCAAGCGGGGGAGGGGCAGAGAGAGAGGGAGGCACAGAATCCAAAGCAGGCTCCACTCTTTGGGCACAGAGCCCGATGCATTGCTCAAACCCACGAAATCCAAGATCATGACGCAGGCCGAAGTCTGATGCTTAACCGACTGAGCCACCCAGGCACCCCTAAATTAAACTTTAAATTTGAATTCTGACCTACCACTTTTGAGATATATAACCTTGGGCAGGTCTTTTAACCTTCCAGAGTTTAGTTTACTCGTCTTTTTTTTTTTTTAAGATTTAATTTCTTAAATTTTTTTATTTTGAGAGAGTGAACTTGTGCATGAGTCAGTTGGGGAGAGGCAGAGAGAGAGGGAGACAGAATCCCAAACAGGCTCCATGCTGTCAGCACAGAGCCCGACACAAGGCTTGCTCCCATGAACCATGAGATCATGACCTGAGCCAAAATCAAGAGCCAGATGCTTAACCTGACTGAGCCACCCAGACACTCCTGAGATTTATTTTATTTTTTCATTTTATTTATTAGAGAGAGAGAGAGAGAGCATGAGAAGGGAAGGGCCCAGAGAGAGAATCCCAAGCAGGCTCCACGCTCAGCTCAGAGCCCAGGGTGGGGCTCAATCCTGTGACCTCAGGATCACAGTCTGAGCCTGAGCCAAAATCAAGAGTTGGATGCTCAACTAACTGAGCCATCTAGGCACCCCAAGATTTGATTTTTTTTTTTAACTAATCTCTACACCCAGCACGGGGTTCAAACTCATGAACCTGAGATCAAGAATCACATGCTCTTCCAGCTGAGCCAGCCAGGTGCCCCTAGTTCATTCATCTTTAAAATACGTGTAATGATTCAGGAGTATCGCAGTTGCAAGACCCAGGTTTACATAGCTTGCCCTTTGAACTGCAAAGCATCTGGCTAATGTAAAGAAAGAACTTTGGTAGGCATGGGGTTTTGGTATTTTTGTGTATTTGTGCCAATCTTTAGATTTACTGAAGTAGTATTTACTGTGTTTAAATGTGCTCTCTACAGTAAGTATGCAAATTACCTTTATGGTCTAATTAAGAAATCTTTGGAGGGCTTTAAGACCAATGGGTCTGCTTCCCTATTGTTAGCTGTGTTTTAAGATATGTAATTGTGTTTAAATAATGCGTAAAATTTGATACGCTGTTCTTTAGTTGTATAAGAAATACATTAAACTCATCAAAATTGAAAGAGATCGTGGAGGTCATCTAGAGTTTGGTGATTTCTTCAATATTTTCCCATTGTCTTCTGCTTTTAAAAAAGCCTGGGTGGATCAGTTGGTTAAGCATCCGACTTTGGCTCAGGTCATGATCTCACAGTTCGCAAGTTCGAGCCCAGCGTCAGGCTCGGTGCTGACAGCTCGGAGCCTGGAGCCTGCTTCTGATTCTGTGTCTCCCTTGCTCTCTGCCCCTCCCCCACTTGCACTCTGTCTCCCTGTCTCTCTCAAAAATAAATGAACATTAAAAAAAAAAAAAAAAGCCAGAGAGCATCCATGAACTATGGAGGGAATGAACTGAGATAGGTGTGTATGTTTTAGAACTGTTACTATTAGTTTTAAAACAAACAAAACAAAACACTGTGTGTAAGATGACAAATAAAATTGTAGTACCTTATTAAGTCTGAGGATGGTGAATAATTTGCTCTGGGGTTTAGGAATGCATCATATGTTATAGACGATTTCAGTTGTTTATTTGTGAAAGTAGTATTCACCTTTACTTTCCACACTATCATCACAGGTTATATTAGGCCTGAGCAAGTGTTTTGAATTTAATTCCAACTTCACCACTTACTAGTTAAGCAAGTAGTTTAGCCTCTTTGTCTATATCCTATTCTTCTTTTTTTTTAATGTTTATTTTTGAGAGAGTGCATGCATATGCGAGAGGGGCAGAGAGAGAGGGGAACAGGATCTGAAGCAGGCTCTGCGCTGACAGCGGAGAGCCCGATGTGCGGCTTGAACTCACAAACTGAGGTCATGATCTGAGCCATAGTTGGATCTGAGCTTAACCTACTGAGACACCCAGGCACCCTGTGTCTATTTCCTATTCTGTACAATAAGATAAAAACTACCTATCCAGTGGATTGTTATGAGGATTGATGAGATGGAATACATACA
This sequence comes from Lynx rufus, assembly GCF_022079265.1. Taxonomy (NCBI): domain Eukaryota; kingdom Metazoa; phylum Chordata; class Mammalia; order Carnivora; family Felidae; genus Lynx; species Lynx rufus. The sequence continues at coordinate 85,604,927 of NW_025814824.1, forward strand.
GTATTCTGGTACAATGCACACATTTAATAAATAGTAGATGCTGTTATTATTCCTACTAATTACAACATTTTCCTAGTTATCCAGTTTGGAAACTTCAGAGTCGGTATAGGTAAGTAGTTTACCTTGCATTACTTTATTTCTTAAACAGCTTTACTGAAACATGATTCATGTACAATTAAAAGTTTTTTAGTAGGGGCACCTGGGTGGATCAGTCTGTTGAGCGTACGACTTCTGCTCAGGTCATGATCTTGTGGTTTGTGGGTTCGAGCCTTGCATTGGGCTTTGTGCTGTCCATGCAGAGCCTGCTTCAGATCCTCTGTCTCCCTCCCTCTCTGCCCATTCCCCACTCTCTCTCTCCCCCTCTCTCAAAAATAAATGAACGTCAAAAAAAAGTTTTTTAGTGCATTCAGTGGATTGTATAAACCCATTCTAAAATTAGATTGTGGGACAATCTAATTTTAGAATTTTCATCCTCTCTCCCCCACCTCAAAAAAAACCAAAAACAAAACAAAACACACAATTAGCAGTGATTCTCCTTTCCTTTCCCTGTAGTTTCTGGCAGCCACTGATTTACTTTTTGTCTGTAAATCTTTCTGTTGTGGACATTTCTTATAAATGGAATCATGCAAGATGTGGCCTTTTGTATCTAACTTCTTTCACCTGGTATAGTGTTTTAAGGTTCAGCCATGTTATCACATTTGTCAGTACGTCATTCTTTTTTATTGCCAAAAGAATGGCATAGTTCAATAATATGTGCATAGTACATAATAAAATGGAGTAATATTTCACTGTATGGCTATACCACCTTCTATTTATTCAGTCATCAGAGGAGGACATTTGGGTCGTTTCCATTTTTTGGCCATTATGAGTAATGCTGTTATGGACATTCGTGTATAAGTTTTTGTGGATATCGTATGTTTTCAATGCTCTTGTGTATATACCTAGTAGAATTGTTGGGTTACATGGTAACTTTATGGTTAACTTTTTGAGGACCTACCTCAAAAGTAGCCACCCCATTTTATATTCCCACCAGCAATGTATAATGATTTTAATCCTTCCATATCGACATCAACACTTGTTTTTGTGTCTTATATATCATGGCTGTCCAAATGGGTAGTATCTCATTGTAGTTTGAATTTGCATTTCCCTAGTGAATAATGATATTGAGCATTTTTTTGTGTGCTTATTTGTATATCTTCTTTGGAGAAATGTTCATTCAAATCCTTTGCCCATTTTTCAGTTGAGTTGTCTATTATTAAATTTAAGAGTTCTTTATGTATTCTGGATATGGGTCATTTAACAGTGATGTATGATTGCATATTTCTTCTCCCATGTTGGAGGTTAACTTTTCACTCTCTTGATGGTATAATTTCTGCCTTGCACTAGCTTTGAATCTTCCTGCCTACCAATTCAGTCAGTCCTACTGATTCTACCTCTCTGTTTTCCATACTCACTCTTACTTTCATTGCCTCAAACCTGGTTTCTTTGCTAAAATCTTATAATTAAACCTGTACTTCAGACTTACTCCCGCTTTTAAGTGCATCAGCAGATTGTCTTTCCAGAACACATTTCACAACATATCACTGAGAAGTTTCCAGTGCTTCCCAGGGCCCACATTTAAATAGCAGATTCCAGGGGTTCCTGGGTGGCTCAGTCGGGTAGCTCTTGATTTCGGCTCAGGTCATGATCTCATGGTTCATGGAATCGAGCCCCTAGTCAGGCTCTGCGCTGACAATGCAGAGCCTGCTTGGGATTCTCTCCCTACCCCTCCTCTACTCATGTTCTCTCTCTTAAACATTTAAAAAATAAACTGTGCTCTTAAGGGACGTCTGTCTGTCTTAGTAGAGCATGTGACTCTTCATTTCAAGGTCCTAAGTTCAAGCCCCACGTTGGGCATAGGTCTTAACTTTAATAAAAAAAGAAAAAAAAGAAGAAGAAGAAAGAAAGAAAACCTGGGTGGCTCAGTCAGTTAAGTGTCCACCTCTTGATTTTGACTCAGGTCATGATTGTGGGATTGAGCCCCACATGGGTCTCTGATGCAGAGCCTGCTTGGGATTCTCTCTGTCTCTGTCTCTCTCCTTCCCTCCCCCTCTCCCTCCCTCCCCCCCTCAAACATTAAAAAAACTGAAACAATACCCTCAAAACTGTTCTTTGTTTATCCCTTGCTATTTTCTTTTTTGTTACTGTAGAATGTGTTTACAGACCCCATGTTACTTACAGAATAAAACTAACCAGGTTTTTAATTCTTTAGAGGGAAACATTCTGTTTGGGTCTGAAAAATTTCCCTTTGTGGGTGGATTGTTTGGGGGTCTTTCCCCCCCCAAATTTTTTTTAATGTTTATTTATTTTTGAAAGAGAGAGGGCACAAGCAGGGGAGGGGTGGAGAGAGGGGGAGCACAGAATTGAAGCAGACTCCAGGCTCCAGCTGTCAGTGCAGAGCCCGATGTGGGGCTCGAACGTGCGAACCATGAGATCATGACCTGAGCTGAAGTCAGAAGTCAGATGCTTCACGGACTAAACCACCCAAGTGCCCTTTGGGGGTCTTTTACCGTAAACCTGAATGCTGTTAGAATCAACTCTTAGCTCTTTAGCTGACACCAGGGGTTAACTTGAGTTGAATGGCTGGGGCCAGAAGCTAGGTCTTACTCTTAGGACAGCTTGAGCTCTGTGTACTTTCTTCTGTGTTCGTGAAATTGTGATACCAGGGACCTACTTTAGTGTCTTTGGCCCAGCTGGCAAATGATGGGCCATGTCTTTGCCAGTTACTAACTGAACTCCACCCTCTCGTGCCAAGTTTTTAAAAACTTTCTGCTGAGGCATTATACAAACATTGGTATTCCAGTACAACCACCTCTTAATGTTGCTAATCTGCGGGACCTGTCCCATAGTCCACCCTGGGATTTGAGCCACAGCCAGACCTTCCAAGTGAACAGGCGTTAGTGTTCTTCTCTCAAGATTGCTACTATTATACCAGGATTGCCTGGGGAACTGGGTGGAGTTGCAGAGGTAATGTCTCTTTCCAGTCTGGTCCCATCTACACTATGTCCTTAATTAAAGTTTACCAGATAGCTCTGGTCCCTAGTTTCCAGGACTCAGGCCAATTTTTTTCATTTTCCTTAGATTAGTTTGGTTAGGATGTGGTAGATGAGAAGAATTATATACTGCTCTCAAGTCTTCCTCTTACCCTGGTGATACTAAAATTTATTGTGAAAGGATATGTAATTGTAGGCTATACCAGGTCCCCTCCTCTGAATTTCTCTTGGGTTTATAGTTCTCGTGTGGTGCTTCCATCATGCTTTGCCTTGAATAGCAGGGTTGTATGCATGTTTTTCATTCCCCCCTACCAGATTATAAACTCTGGATGGTGAGATTCCTTGATCATCTTAGAAACCCACCCCCCCAATAATGTGCATATAGTGTTTTATGTCGGTTTACTTATTTATGTGTTCATTTTAGTGAGTTAATTACTTCTGTGAAAGTTGTTAAAAATTGAAACAGCACCTGTACTATCAATACAGATCACAGCTACCACAACTGCCTGTGAGTGTGTAAATATGGCTTATATGGCAGGAAAATCTGAAGGAGAGTTTCAGTCTTTGCATGTTAGTAAAATCAGGGAATATATAGAAATGTCGCACCTGCCCAAAGTTAAGGGCAGAGAGTAGATACCTTTTTTTTTTTTTTTTTTTTTTTAATAATCTCTACACCCAACATGTGGCTTGAATTCACAACCTGACAGCGAGAGTCGCATGCTCCACCAACTGGGCCAGCCAGGCACCCCAGAGGTCAGATACTTTTAAATTATAAGGACCATTACCACCTTGACATAGTTGAAAGTAAAGTTACATGACATTTTCCCCAATTTTTTTTTTAATGTGTGGTAAAAAAATATATCACTAAATTTACCATTTTAACCATTTTCAAGTGTACAATTCAGTGGCATTAATTACACTCACAATGTTATACAAATGGCAACACTTTCTAATCCCCCAGTTTTTTCATCACAAAACAGAAACTCTACCTATTAAGTAATAACTCCCATTCCTAACTCCCCTGAATCCATGGTAACCTCCAATCTACTTTTGTCTCTGAATTTGCCTATTCTAGATATTTCACAGAAGTGGAGTTATACAACATGTGTCCTTTTCTGTCTGGCTTATTTGAGTTAATGTTTCTCATGATTTAACACAATGTTGCCAGGTTTATGTCGTAGGTTTATGTCCTAGCATGTATGAGAAATTCATTACTTTTTTTTTTTTTTAACCTTTATTTATTTTTGAGACAGAGAGAGAAAGAGCATGAGCGGGGGAGGGTCAGAGAGAGAGAGAGAGACACAGAATCTGAAACAGGCTCCAGGCTCTGAGCTGTGAGCACAGAGCCCGATGCGGGGCTCAAACTCATGGACCACGAGATCACAACCTGAGCTGAAGTTGGATGCTTAACCGACTGAGCCACCCAGGTGCCCCTGAGAAATTCATTATTTTTTGTGTTCTGTATTGTCTTTTAGGTATCATTGATTTGTTATAATGTTCAGGTTCTCTATTTCCTTATAGATCTTAAGTCTGGTTTTTCTATCCATTACTGAAAATGAGGAATTGGAGTCATAACCTGTTGTTGTAGATTGGTCTGTTTCTTCATTGTCCATTTTTGCTTCATATATTTTGCTCCATATAGATTTCTTAGTGAATATATGTGTATGGTTCTATCTTCTTGATAGAGTGAACCTTTTATCAATCTACTAATGTCTTTCTTTGTTCTTGTAACCTTTTTGACTTAAAATCTATTTTGTCTGGGGGCACCTGCGGGGCTCAGTTGGTTAAATGTCTGACTTCAGCTCAGGTCATGATATCACGGGTTCATGAGTTCAAGCCCCACATCGTGCTCGCTGCTGTTAGTTCATAGCTGCTTCAGATTCTGTCTCCCTCTCTCTCTCTCTCTCTCTGCCCCTCCTCTCATTCAAGCGCACGCGCGTGTGCTCGCTCGCTCTCTCTCTCAAGATGAGTAAACATAAAAAAAAAGTCTATTTTGTCTGATAATAATACAGCCACTCCATCTCTCTTGGTTACTCTTTGCATGGAATATCTTTTCTATCATTTTACTTGTGTGTTATATGTTGTCTCTCATAGAAAATATATAAATAAACCATGTTTTTTAATCCATTCTGCCAGTCTCCACCTTTTAATTGGAGAGTTTAATCCGTTTACATTTAAGTACTGGTGAGAAAGGATTTACTTCTACCATTTAGCTGTTTTCTGTATACCTTGTATGTTTTTTGTTTCTCAATTTCTCCATTACTACCTTTTAAAAACATTTATTAAAAAAATAAAGCATTTATTCTTTTTTGGCATGCCATTTTGATTCCTTTCATTCCTTTTCATGTATATTATTATTTTCTTAGTAGTTACATTGAGATTTACGATTAATCTCTTAAACTGTTCCTTACACCTCCATCCCTTTCCCTTCATTTTGTTATTGTCATGGATTACATCTTCATACATTGCCTATTTATGTTGATTTATAAGTATTGTTTTATGAATTTGCATTTTCAAGCATACAGGAAAAAAGTTATAAGTCAAAATAATAACAGCTTTTATGTTTATGTTGTTAACCTTTATCATTGGTCTTTATTCCTTCATATGCCATTGAATTACTACCTAGTATTCTTTTTTTTTTTTAATATTCATTTATTATTTTTGAGAGACAAAAAGAGACAGAGTGCAAGCAGGGGAGGAACGGAGAAAGAGGGAAACACAGAGCACTTGAAGCAGGCTCCAGGCTGTGAGGTGTCAGCACAGAGCCCAATGCAGGGCCTGAACCCACGGAGATCATGACCTGAGTGAGCTCAAGTCGGATGCTTAACCGACTGAGCCACCCAGGCGCCCTTACCTAGTATTCTTTTATCTCAGCTTGAAGGATACCTTTTTATCATTTCTTGTAGAAAAGTTCTGGTAATGAATGGGGCACCTGGGTGGCTCAGTCGGTTGAGCATCCGACTTCGGCTCAGGTCATGATCTTGCAGTTTGTGAGTTCGAGCTCCACGTCGGGCTCTGTGCTAACAGCTCGAAGCCTGGAGCCTGCTTCAGAATTCTGTGTCTTCTCCATCTCTCAGCCCCTCCCCCGCTCATGCTCTGTGTCTTTCTGTCTCTAAATAATAAATAAACGTAAAAAAAGAAAAGTTTTGGTAATGAATACCCTTACCTTTTTATCTGGGAGTGTCTTAATTTCTTCTTCATTCAAGAAAAGGTAGTTTTGCCAGATACAGAATTATCGGTTGACAGTTTTTTCTTCTAGCACTTTAAATATGCCATACTACTACTTTCTGACATGTATGGTTTTTTTTAAGGTGTGAATCTTAATTGAAGATGTCTTTCATGTGATGAGGCATTTCCTTCTTACTGCATTCAGCTCCCTTGTCTTTGACTTTCTACTTACTATTTAACTTACAATGTGTCTAATGTGGATCTCTTTCGTTTTATCCTGCTTGGAGTTTGTTGAGCTTCCTGGATGTATAGGTTTCTCTTTTATCCAATTTGGGAAGTTTTCTACCAGTATTTCTTTTAATACCTTTTCTAGTCTTTGAGACTCCCATGGGGTGCATTTGGTACATTTAATGATGTCCCACAGTTACCTGACACAGTGTTCGTTTCTCTTCATTTTTCTCACCACTCCTCTGACTCAATAATTTCAATTGCCTTGTCTTTGAGTTTGGTGACTTTTTTTTCTTCTGCCTATTTTAAATCTGCGGACTTTTTACTTCAACTTGTATTGGTTTCCTGTGTCTTTCAAACAAAACACCACAGACTAGGTGGCTTAAATAACAGGATTTTTTTTTTTTCTCACAATTCTAGAGGCTAGAAGAGCAAGATCATGGTGTCTGTAGATTTGGTTTATCCTGAGGCCTTTCTCCTCAGCTTGCAGATGGCCACCTTTTCACGTGTCTTCACATTGTGTACCCCCTAGATGCTGCTGTGTGTCCAAATTTAATTTCTTACAAGAATACTAGTCAGATTGGATTAGGGCCCACCCTAGTAACTCTATTTTAATGACCTCTTTAAAGGCCTCGTATACAAATACTGTCACATTCTAGGGTTTTGAGGGGCGGTTAGGGCTTCAACTATTCTTCTCAGCTCCAGAATTTCTGTTTGGTTCCTTTTTATAATTTCTATCTCTTTACTGACATTATTCTCCTGATTTCCTTTAGTTTTTGTCCATAGTGGGGTTTTTCGTGTGCGTGTGCGCGCACGCGTGTGTTTTAAGCAATTTGAGCATATGTAAGATAATTGATTTACTTTAGTATGACTGGTAATTCTAATGTCGAGAATCCCCCAAGTATAGTTTCTAATATTCTTTTCCTTGTGAATGCATCTCTCTTCCTTGTTCTTTTATACTTTGTAATTTTTGGTTGAGAACTAGAACATTTTAAGTATTCGAATATGGTAACTCTTGAAATTAGATCCTTCCCATCCTATGGGACTTCTTTTGTTACTTGTTGAGGGCTGCAGTTGTTGGTTTGCATGACAGTTTTTCCAAGCTATTTTTGCCAAGTCTGTATCCCTTGTTGCATGTGGTCACTGAAGTTTCTGTTGTTTTATCTGTGTGGTCAGCCTGTGACCTGACAGACTTCCTTAAATACTTTGACCCAGGCTCGGGGGGTGGGAGGGAGGGGGAGCATGTTTGTCTTTTGAAATCTTATGATCCAAAAAAAAAAAAAAAAAAAATTATGCTCAGTGCTGCTGGGGAAGCCACTGCTGCCTGAGAGGGCCAGAACAAAGCTGCATGGATCCACCATACTGGCCAGAATGTAAATGCCCCAGTTTTTGGAGGACATATTCCTTGTTGTCCTCCCTGCCACGAGCCAGCCACTCTAGGAGTGGGTCGGGGGTGGGAGTGGGGGTTATAGCTGGTTTGTGCGGGCAGCACTGCTAGTGAGGTTCAGCAGGCTCTCTCTTCAGCAAGCATTGCCTTGGTTGCTACAAGTGTCTGATCAGATTCCAGAGTTCTCAAATAGTTGATTCTGATCCTTCAACAGCTTACTGGTTGTTTTGATGGTGGGACTGATCCCGAGAGCTTCCTACTCCACCATTTTCTCTGTTATCACTTATGACATTTATTTTTATAGAGTTGTTTTTGAAAGTGTTGTTCTCAGTCATTTAACATTCCACAACATTATTTGAAATCTTGATGAGAAGATTAATATTCAATAATAGTGTTGGAAAATAGGCTAGACATTTTGGAGGGAAAAGGGCTGGATTCCAACCTTACTCCTTATGCCAAAACAAACTCTTTGTGTATTAAACATTTAAAAGCTTTAAAAAAAAAAAAAATTGCTACCAGGGAGGGGCACCTGGCTGGGTAGCTCAGTCAAGTGTCCAATTCTTGATTTTGGTTCGGGTCATGATCTCATATTTTGTGAGTGAAGCCCCGCATCAGGCCTGCTTGGGATTCTCTGTCTCTCTCCTTCTCTCTGTCTGCCCCTCCCCTGCTCTTGCTCCCTCAAAATAAATTAATTACTTAAAAAAAAAAAAAGTGGTACCAGGGAAAAAAACTAAATCTTTTTATTTATTTAAAATAGTCTTGGAGTTGGGGATGCCTTTCTATGTCTAACACAAAACCCTAGAGCCATAAAAGCAAAGACTGGGTAATTTATATAAATTTCAAAGTTAATTTCTTACGTTTATAAAAAACTAAAAATCAATAAGATGAATTGCCCAATTTATTTGAACAAAGAATATAACTGATAATTTATAGGAAAAACACATGACCAGTAAACATGAATAAAGAATATCGTTCTCATTCATAATTAAATAAATGTTGATCTAAATAATAATGAATCATGGATTATTTACTTAGGAGGCTTGCAAACTTTTTTTTTCTTGTTTGATAATGTCCAGAATTGTTAAGGGTGTGGAGTGTTATTTACTGTTGATAGGAGTGTGACTTGTTGCAACCTTTCTGGAAAGTAGCTTTGTAATATACATCAAAATGTCAAATGCACAGTCCTTTGACCCAGCAATTCCGCTGATAGAATTTACCCTATAGATATTTCCAAAGATACGCCAAGATGGTTATGCACAGTATAATTACATTGTGTATTTATAATAGCATTCCTCATAATTTCAAAAGCCTAGATAATTGAAATTCTATAAGAGAGCTGCTTAAATTATGGTAAGTCCAGGGGCGCCTGGGTGGCGCAGTCGGTTAAGCGTCCGACTTCAGCCAGGTCACGATCTCGCGGTCCGTGAGTTCGAGCCCCGCGTCGGGCTCTGGGCTGATGGCTCAGAGCCTGGAGCCTGTTTCCGATTCTGTGTCTCCCTCTCTCTCTGCCCCTCCCCCGTTCATGCTCTGTCTCTCTCTGTCCCAAAAATAAATAAACGTTGAAATTATGGTAAGTCCATATAATAGGAACTATATAGTCATTAAACAGCATTGAGTTAGTTCTTTTTGTGCTAATGAGAAAGTGAGAGAGAGAGCACAAGCTGCAGATGGCAGGGAGACAAGGACAGAGGATCCTAAGCAGGCTCTGCACTGACAGCGAGCTGGATGTAGGGCTCAAACTCATGAACCGCAAGATCATGACCTGAGCCAAAGTCGGACACTCAACTGACAGAGCCACCCAGGTGCCCCTATTTTTGTTTTAAATTACTATGAAATGTTTTAAGAGGTATAAACCATAAATTAATACTTATTTCTAAAAACACCATCTTACCTCTTAAAATTATTGACTTATCTGGTATTTTGTTATCTTCCTAGAAGAGGGAGAATGATGTTATAGGAAAAATAGGATAGGCTTTGAAGTGATGAAGACCTAGAATCACAGCCCAATCTCATAAAAATTAGCTCTGGGGTGCCTGGGTGGCTCAGTCGGTTAAGCGTCAGACTTCGGCTCAGGTCATGCATGATCTCACGGTCCATGAGTTTGAGCCCCGCGTCCAGCTCTGTGCTGACAGCTCAGAGCCTGGAGCCTGCTTCAGATTCTGTGTCTCCCTCTCTCTGACGTTCCCCTGTTCGTGCTCTGTCTCTCTCTGTCTCAAAAATAAATAAACAGTAATAAAAATTAGCTCTTATTTTAACCTTGGTAAAGTTACTTGAACCTGAGTTACTGAACCTGAGAATATCGATCTCTATATTTGCAGTCATTATAAAGTGGAAAAAAGGAATACAGTCCCTGCTATACAGTACCTACTCAAGAAACATTAGTTTCTTTTCTTGGTCTTTCTCCCTATCTCTCAAAGATGACTTTCAATCTTTGGGTTTTTGGGGTTTTTTTAATGTTTTTTATTTATTTTTGAGAGAAGACAAGTGGGGGAGGGGCAAAGAGAGGGGGGCAGAGGATCTGAAGCATGGTCTGCGCTGACATCAGTGAGCCCCGTGTGGGGCTTGAACTCACAAACTGTGAGATCATGACCTTAGTCGAAGTGGGACACCCAGTGCCCCTGGGTTTTGGTTTTGGTTTGGTTTTAATCTCATACTTAGAAAACCTGGCATTTAGCAATGTTTGGATATAGTTTTAGAGCCAGATGATGGATAGTGCCAATAAATCTCTTGGGTTACTGGTTTATTTTAATTTACTGTGGAATTATGGGGCATGAGCAGGTGTCTAACAGAGTTTATCTTGTGGATTGCTGCTGTTAGAAAGCTTCTCTAATGCTTGACTACCCCACTAAATATATTTACAGTAACCACACAGGCAATCCTTTATTCTTTGTTATAACTTTATCTTCGGATTGAGGTCATTCAGTAACAGGGACAATATTTAGTATGCTCTTTGGTCTGTAAACAGTTTGGAAACCATCAGATAGAAGGAATACCTTGCCTTACTTACCGCTTCATTCTGCTTCACGTCAGAAGCTCCTAAAAGGGCTAAAATTCTGCTGGCAACTGAAGAAAGTCACATTGTTTGGGACTTCAGTGAGTTTGCACCTATGGTGCTGAAGGACCAAAGGCAAGATTGTTCTGACCACTTCAGCCCCCTTTCCCCTCACTCCTGCACTGGATTTTAGGCTAATGGTCTCCTTTCAGTTCCTTGCAGTGGCTGAGTTCATTCTAGTCTCAGAAACTTTACATAAGTCTTTCCTTCTTCCAACAATTCCATCCTCACTTCCTCACCCCACCTTGGCAAATGTGGATTAAATCTGAGGTCTCTTAAAAATTCTACTGCTTGGACAGGTATCATGCTTGTCTTGACTAGAAATATGTACTTTGTTTTATTTAGGAGATTTGTACAGCTTACAAAGCACATCTCTGAATTCTATTCTCATTCATAGACATAGGCAAAATGAAGAGTTAATACCAGGAAGAGTAGCGGGTCGTTCCTGGCACCCCCGCATCTGCAAGCTTTGCTCTGGGGGATGAATGCTCCACCCACTAATGCCCACAAGCAAGGGGACTCTATGGAACTGTGGAACTTGTCTTAGTTTCCTTAGTGATCAATAAGTGTCTCTTTGGGCTGGAATTAGCACTCGTTTTTCTTTCTTTTGTAGCACTGAACGAGATTTGTGATGAAATGGAGCCTGGAACAAACTCTTTTCGAGTGGAATTTCCTGATTTTTCCAGCACCATTCTGCAGAAACTGAACCAGCAGCGCCAGCAAGGACAATTATGTGATGTCTCCATTGTTGTCCAAGGCCACATTTTCCGGGCACACAAAGCTGTTCTTGCTGCCAGTTCACCCTACTTTTGTGACCAGGTACTCCTGAAAAATAGCAGGAGGATTGTTTTACCTGATGTGATGAACCCAAGAGTGTTTGAGAACATTCTCCTATCTAGTTATACGGGACGTCTAGTAATGCCTGCTCCAGAAATTGTTAGTTACTTAACAGCAGCAAGCTTCCTCCAGATGTGGCATGTGGTAGACAAATGCACTGAGGTTTTAGAGGGAAACCCTACAGTTCTTTGTCAGAAGCTAAATCATGGCAGTGACCACCAGTCTCCTAGCAGCAGTAATTATAATGGCCTGGTCGAGAGCTTTGAGCTGGGCTCTGGGGGCCATACTGATTTCCCCAAAGCCCAAGAACTGAGGGACGGAGAGAATGAAGAGGAGAGCACCAAAGACGAGCTGTCATCTCAACTCACTGAGCACGAATACCTTCCCAGCAACTCGTCCACAGAGCATGACCGGCTGAGCACGGAAATGGCGAGCCAGGACGGGGAGGAGGGGGCCAGCGACAGCGCCGAGTTCCACTACACCCGGCCCATGTATAGCAAGCCCAGCATAATGGCGCACAAGCGCTGGATCCACGTGAAGCCCGAGCGCTTTGACCAGGCATGTGAGGGCATGGATGTGCACGCGCCCTACGATGAGCACCAGGTCACTGAGTCTATCAACACCATGCAGACGGAGCACTCAGTCCAGCCTTCGGGAGTGGAGGAAGACTTTCACATCGGGGAAAAAAAAGTAGAAGCAGAGTTTGACGAACAGGCTGATGAAAGCAATTATGATGAGCAGGTGGATTTCTACGGCTCTTCCATGGAAGAGTTTTCTGGAGAGAGGTCAGACGGTAATCTCATTGGGCACAGACAGGAGGCTGCCCTGGCATCGGGCTACAGTGAGAATATTGAAATGGTAACAGGGATTAAAGAAGAAGCTTCTCATTTAGGATTCTCAGCCACCGACAAGCTGTATCCTTGTCAGTGTGGGAAAAGTTTCACTCACAAGAGTCAGAGAGATCGACACATGAGCATGCACCTCGGTCTTCGGCCTTATGGCTGTGGTGTCTGTGGTAAGAAATTCAAAATGAAGCATCATCTCGTGGGGCACATGAAAATTCATACGGGCATAAAGCCCTATGAGTGTAATATCTGTGCAAAGAGATTTATGTGGAGGGACAGTTTCCACAGGCATGTGACTTCTTGTACCAAGTCCTACGAAGCTGCAAAGGCTGAGCAGAATACGACTGAGGCTAACTAAAAATAGGATCTGGCCCTTGAGTGGCAGGCACAAAAATAAACTATGGTAATTATGCAAATCTGGGCACAGATGATGCGTGCTACTTGCTATTATGAGAGAAGCTTAAAAAAAATGGAAGATATTTCTGAAAGACCAGCTCTAAGTAGGCCAATTTAAAAATCTAATTCCTCAAATTTGTATGTTCCTGTCCAGGCCTGGAGTGGGTAATGGGGATAAGTTAACCCACTTCCCAGCTGGCAAGGTAAACCTTCAGGCCCGTTGTGATTGAGGCAGGTGGACTTGGTGATACAGACATCTGCACTTGGAACTGGACTCCAGCCTACCAGTTCTGTTTCAGGTGGCAGCAAATTTTGATCGCTCATTACAAGGTCACGTTGGCATTTTATTTAGCTCTCACTATAGATACTTAGGTAATGTGGGTTTGTTTTAGTAGCTGCTTCACTGAATGAAAGGCTACTTCTGTAAAAGCTAACAGATAATGTGATTCCTAGGATGCGAAATTGATTAACAGAGCTCTCTTGTCTGGTTTTATTCTTTCTAGAGGGTATTTTAATGAAAAACTATGGAGACGCTAAAAGGGTGACATTCTAAGTAAGAAACAAATAACTTATGGTACAAGCTTCAGTTTCTGTAAGACGCCACTGTCACGATGTGTTTCAGACTCTTGATAAGGCAAAAAAGTTTTGTATTTTAGTACTAACATTTAGTTTGGACAATTGTATCTAATTGTAATTCTCTAGGGTGCCAGAGATAGGTATTTCTAATTGGTTTGCTGTCCCAAATCCTGTGTAATTATAGCATCCACACAGTGGGATCTGCTCTGTGGCTAGTAGGCGTCTAGCCTGCTTTGACCCTGACCACGGTACCATATTGGCTGCTCCAGCCATTTCTCTCTTAGGTTATGATGCTTCCTGAAGAGTTCAGTCCATGACCACAGTTGGTGGGAGGGAGCCAAGAGTCACTGCTGAGAGTTACCTGTGAGCGTAGGGAGTTTATGGAGTGCTCCGGTGAAACTCCCCAGCTGTCAGCGCGAGTTGCTAAGTATCAGAATGTTGAGTGGCAGGAAAAACAACTGCCCAAGAAAAGAGGAGTCTTGAAGATACACTGGTAGGGGAGGTAGTCCCAGAGGGGCACATAGAGCTAATGCTGCCAGTTCTTTAGGAGTGCTGGAATGTGTTTTAAAAGGGGGAAAGAGGGAGTCCTAATTTTAGAAAGTAGTCTACAGATTCATGCTCCCAGATTCTAGATAAAGCTGCATAAATTTCCAAGTCCACACAGCTGTATGTACCAAAAAACATCGAGAAAAGCAGCTATTCTTGAGACCTTTTCTGCAGCTCAGTCAGATGTTTTAGGTTAAAAAGGAAGCATATATTCAGGATGCTTTTAAGCTGTGTAATATACCTGAAGTTCTCACCAGGGTAGGACAGGGTGCTACTATTATGTCAACTTTTCCATAAATTACTGGTCTTTTACTTCCAAGTGGAAACTTTTTTTTCCTTAAAATAAAAATAACTTTTCCTGGATTTGAGGTGAAATTTTTTTTCAGAAGTTTGGCTTTGCTCTAATGCGATAGACATTGCTGGCAATGGCCTCTGGTCCTTAAGCTCCAACCACGAAGGAAGGCATTTACTTGTTGAACAGTATCTGGAAAGGGGAAAGAAAGTACTTATTTACCAGTTAATTCTTGTAATCGACATTACAAAACAGGGATCTATTCATTAACACTGTATCATTCTCGATATATAAAAAGCACTTTGTATTTAAAACTTTATTATAAATATATATATATATTGATTTTTTTAATCTAGAAACTAGATATTACCTCTTGGTTGTTTGCCACATTAATATTCTCTTGGTGTTGAAGCTTCACCGGTAAACAGTCCTTTCTCTGCATACATGACAGATGTGTATAGAGGAGACTGTACAATCAAAGTTCAATTGCTCCTTCTCATTTTTTCATGTTAGAAGCCAATGGATTTTAGGTATGATCCTGGCCATTGTGTGTGAGGAGAAATTGTTTTATTATTCCTACTAATTTCAGTGCTATGGCGTTGAAGCCGTTTAGTTCTGCCAAAAGCCCATCACCCTCTCCCGTGGTATCAGCCAATCATTTTCTGCCTGTTCGGAAGGTTTGATGTGCTGTTTCCCATTAAAGATTGTATTCAGATGAGCATTGGGACGTTTTGGGAGAAGAGTCTGAGAGATAGAATAAAAACGTTCTAGAAAAGTCATGGTTCTTCAGTTATGCTGAAATTAGCACGGCACCTTTGTTATGAGTAATGATGAAGAATTCTTGTTTAGCCCGGAGTGGTGGGCAGCCCTTGGGTGGTAGTTTTGCAAGTAGTCAGTTGTGCCGGGACTTATTTAATGTGTTGTGAAGAAAGGTGTCCTTTATTGAAATCCTTATATGTACATCAACTAAGTATAGAATTTAAAGTGTAAGTTCCTCACACCTGCTGTTTTAAGTTTTTTATGGTAGTTGGGGTTTCCTTTAAAATTAGGGTTGCTAATCGGGTCAGCCAGACCCTGTGAGATGGTTGGGCATCTGAAATGCTGGCCATGTTCAGAGAGGCGGGGAAAAGAGATTGCCTTAGTTTGGATAGTGAAAGTGAATTTTTATAAACTTTGCTTTTTAGGATTAGGAGATCATACTGTATTACTACCTTTTTTCTCCTGCCCACTCTGGGTTGGATAGTCTCTCTCCTTAGCCTCAGTACAGCTTTAGAAAATCTTTATCCTTCCAAATGAGTTTGGATAGTTGTGGGTAACATTTTCCAAACAGTCTTTCAGGGATCGTGTTAATGGCCTACAACCAAGGTATTTGTCCCCTACTTTGAGTCTTAACTGTGGTTCTTCTCCAGTCCCAGCGGGAAAGGGCTTCAAGGCACCACCAGTGGTATCTAATATTAGTATTTATACCATGCCTTTAATTTTAGGTGTACACATGACAACAATCCACTTGGTAAAGTAGGGATCACCGTCTAAGGAAGGACTGCGGTAGCCTTCCCTCAAGTGTTGAGGGTTACCCCCAGGCCCTCCTGGGCTCCGGCCTGTTGATTCTCACTCCTAGATCTCACCTTCCTCTAATCCCTTCTTTATACCACTGCTTTCAAAGAGTCTGTCCAAAAGGGTCTTCTCCATTCTCATGGTCATCTGCTGAACGAAACTGACCCTATGTTGACTTCTAGCTGTTTAGGAAAGCTGCTTGGTCTCAATGGCCCCTTCCTGCAGAGGCACGCACATCCCCAAGCTGCTGGGGAAGTGATGTGGGGGGCAGAGCAAAAGCAGCCCAGTCGTGTTTGCCCTGGAGGGGGGTGGGGGGAGGATTGGCCACAGCCCTCTGGGTGGGTGGCGAGGACTCCGTCACACCAAATCCAGGGGTCTGTGTTTGTAAAGGTCTCTGATAATTTAGGAATGCTGGAAAACAAGCAACATACTTACCCCCTTCCCCAGCCCCCATCTGTGCCACACTAATTTTGTGATTTAATTGCTTTCATGGGTGACTAACTTTGTTCAGTAAAACCAGGGTTTGTTTGTTTGGGTTTTTTCTTTGCTACTTACATATTTAAAGGTACATGTTTCTTGTTTCTTATTTCAAATCTCTACTGATAGTGCCCAATGGGAAGATGCTGGAACACATTTTGCAAATGTGACATTTTTTTTTGTTTGTTTGTTTTTGTTTTAGTGTTGCTTGAAGCCTGTGTCATAATGTCAGTTGCTGCTGCCTTCTTTCCTTTTATGAGGTTCCCAATGTTTCTTCCAGAAAATTACTTTATTTATGCAAGTCAGGTGACTCTTAGACCACAAAACCATTTGATGATAAACAGATTATCATTAGGTGCATATCTTATTGATATTTTGTGAAATGTTATGCCTGTGTTGCAAAAGTTGAATAGTTTTGTCTTTATATATTGCTGTCTTCAGTGTACAGCATGGTTTTACTTAATTGAATGTTACTGTTTAATATTTTCTTCTTATAGAAGAGACCATGCCCTTTTGTATGACATGTTTTAATAAATGTTATCCGTCAACTTTGTAAAAGTTTTGTTTTTCACTCTGGTTATATGACCACATGTCTTTGTTTTCATCCTGGCTTTTGCCACCTGAGAATAAAAGTTATTTTGTGGCCTTTTGATAAGTAAATGCCAAATGCACAATCTGATCAAATGGGTAGTGAGTGAGCATTTGCTGTGCCAGGCATTTATGATGCTGATCTCATTTTAACGCCCCCCCCCCAGCTCTGTCAGGAATTTAGATGTGCTAGATATTCTGTTGGCTTCTCCAGATCCCCTCCCTACTGTGTGCCTCGCTCTGGAGGCTGGCCTCTGCAGACCCGTCCTGTCTTCTGGTCAGGGTACGCCAGAGCTACTCTGGGAGGAGGCTGGTGGATTAGAGAGAGAAGTCTGGGAATTCCCTCCCCTGGCTCCTTCCTGCCAGGTGTGGGTTGACAGTGGCTGGGCTCCTCTGCCTAGGGCCATAGCTCCAGTCTAGCAGCTTCAGGGTTTGGTAACCACATCCTCTCCTTGTCCCTTGCAAGCCGAGGACTGGTCCTGACTCCCTGTTTGCCAGCCCTCGGGAGCTTCACTGTCCTCATACGAGTTCCTTAACCTGCCCACGCCCTTTGTAAATAGTCCCCTTATGAAACTCAGGCACCCCAGCCAAGTGTGCCCGCTGTTTCACACCAGGCCTCTGGCTGATGATGCCTTAGACACACTCATTTCATTATGAGCCTGTTGTGATTGAGAGAAGGTAGATTTGTTACCAAATGTGGAACAGTGACTGCAGAGTGGAGCTCGGATTCAAATGGAGGACTTCACGGCTGCAACACTCGGAGATGCTTCTTTCCACTGCTCTGAGATGTCCCCATGCTCTTCAGTTGGGTCCCTCCCTCACCTCACCGGGCCTTTCCCCCCCTATCCCCCCTCCCTAAGAAAAGCCTCAAGAAACAGCAACAGTGCTCTTTAAAAGTGCTGCAGGCACCGAGGGCCCCACGTATTTCCTAACAACAGCTCATTACCAGAGACACTGCTTGTTTTAGACCAAACTTAACCGTCTTCCCACACAAACCTTCTGTTACCACTGTTTGTTGTGAGGGATTTTTTTTCCCCTCCCCATTGCTGATTTTAAAGCCAACTACAGATTGCCTCAGCTAGCTTAGCCATTCTCTGTGTGGGAAGAAGTCCAGAAGAACCATCGCTAGCCCTTTTTGAGGTGGGCCCTGTCCGTGCTGACCAAGGGCAAACGGTCGGGCCCGGGGGGCCTGGTGACCCCTCTGACCCCCGCAGGCCGGCCCACCTGGGAAGCAGGCTTCCCCACACCAGCTGCCACAGGGGCGGAGGCCTCTGGGGTGTGAAGATGAGAAGCACTGCGCGCCTTGTCAGGAGAAAGGAAAAGATGGAAGTGGCTCGTTTGTATTTGGGAACAGAAGGGGGGTGGGGTGTGAGGGTGTAACCCAGATGGAGCATATCACACCTGTGCAGTTTATTTAGATTTCCTCACAGCCAATTCAGAGACTGCTTCCCACCAAACCACCGGCGCATTCCTGGAGACGGTCTCCATGCCCAGGCATCTTGGAGGGTACGCCGCTCTAGAATTTGCCCGCAGTCAATGGACCAGCCAGCAGGTCGGCCGCAGGAAATGAGGTAAGCTCGAGCTTGACGTAACAGTCATCTATGACTTGGCGAATGATTTTAGAGATGTCCTCGGTGCAGAAAGTGAAAGATGGGAACTCTGTGCCCTTCCAACTCTGTCTTGTGTTCATAAGAAAACTCGGTCAGTGTTCTGTTTAGAGTTCAGTGAAGGAAGATGGGCGCAGACGGCATTTTTTTTTTTTCCCCTTAACGAGAAACCAGAAGGGCACTGAGAGTGAGGAAGGAAGTTTGTCTTCTGAGCTGGTCTGACTAGTTTGAGTCAAAACCAAGTAATGGGATTTTATAAGCTACCACTTTCTTGTGGGCTGCTGCAATGACAGGAGAGTCCCCATCGCCTCTGAGGGAGTATGTGGGCTCTATAAAAACAAGGTAATTCATAAGCAGTATTGTAGGTAAATCTACATTCTAAAAAATAGTGGCATTATCCTTAGACTCTAATGATTTTGAGTTCTATTTTTTTCTTCTTCATATTCCAAAATAAGAAACCAGTACTGAAGCCGTTAAATGTATTTATAACTTAATAAGATACTAGTTACTCCCCAGAGTATACTGGTCTGCCTAATGTAACAGCTAACCTTTATTAACGGAGGCCAAAGAGTGCTTCTAGAACTGCCCCTGTCTTGTTAATTTGGGGGGCCAGTAATGCTGTGATAAAATCTCACTTGTTAGGTTTCTCTGAAAAGATCCCCAACTGCACGACACTTCACTCAATGATGGATGGATGCCAAATCAGCAAACGCTGCTAGAATTCCTGCAGGATCTGGCTGAGTAGAAATTGTAAGGCTTTAAAATGACAGCAGTGACCTTGAACCAAACTAGAAAGGATTAATTTTTACATAATTTATATAGTGTGTCCTAATGTGTGAAGTATCTTTTGTCTACTGAAAATGTGAACATACAGAGAATTTTCTTGGAGAGAATTTTTTTTTATTGCAGTTCTGTAGATTTATTAGGTTCTGAACACACACTCAACCCGCTGAACACCATACCTACTTTAATAGGTATAAGAAGAATTGGGATTACAGCCTAAAAATAACAGCTCTAAGTGAAGGTTCATTGCATGCTTAATATGTGCTAAGTACTTCACTTGCATGAACTCATTTATTCCTCCTAACAGTCCCATTGAGGTCAAATTTTATTCCAGGCCACTCCACGTAGCAGAAAAGGATGACAGCTTCCTATTCCGTTGGACAGATGGGTATTTTTCCCCCTTAGGGAAACCTCTCTTTCTAAACCTTTACTCCTGGGACAGCAGGCTGCCTGTGTCTGAAGGTGAGATTCAGAGAATCTCTGAGAGTTGTCCCTCTCTACCTGCAGGACACTGAGCACGGCTTCTGATGCTGGGGAGCTTGCACCTGGGCTGGATTATCCTTCCATTGCCTTTAGGTGGTGGGTGACTCACCGAGTACCCCTCAGTTTTTTTGCACTTTGCTGTCTTTGGAGAAATAGAGACCCTACTCAGAGACTGTGCCAGGTCTGGTGGTGGCAGCTAACCCTACTTGAACTCCCTAGGTTCAGGAATTACAGGTAGAAATTAAATCCAGGAATAGAGAGAGTCCAATAATTTTCAAGCTGGTAGAAAAGTTCTATCAGGCCTTCCTCCAAGGAATGGACAGAGAAAGGGAGCACCCTTCTGACCAGAGCAACTTTCATTTCACGTGGTGCGATCGACCAACTGCTCATTCCATAGAGCATTCGTTTGCCCAGAGCCCACTGTGTTCCACACTATTCTAAGCACTTCCCATGGATTAGCTTTTCACTCTGACACTAACCCTGCAAGGTAGATGTTATCGCCATCCCCATCTAGCAGGATGCTGACAGCAGAGCCAGGATTCCAACCCAGGCAGCCTGAGTCCTGGGCTCCGCTGGGCTTACTTGTGCTCTGTTGCTGTCCGGTGACTGCCCAAGAGGAAACCCCACTCTACCGGCTGGTGCCCCACGTGTTTAATTCTGAACGAAAATAACCTAGAGAGGGGTTCCAAAGGTCAAGGGCTCATCTGGGCCCCCTGACCACCGCTCTGGTGTTAATCTCCAGGAGATTTTGGGTTTCAGCACAAGTAGCACCTGCTTATCTCTGGGTCTCTGGGCCCCAGGTTGGCCCACCCTGTTCCCATCAGCCTCTGGGACAGCCACTCCCTCACAATGATCTCCACTCCTGACATATTCTCCTCCCATTTGACTGCCCCAAGGCTTCTTCCTCCCTAAGCCGACCTAATCCTGTCACCCTCCATGATCCATCTGATGGGGATCTTAGCTTGACATCCAAGGCTCCAGTCTGACAGTGGCCTACTTGTCCATTCTTACCTGCCAATCCCCACTTGGGCTCTGTCTGCTCTCCTTAGGCTTGTCTTTGTCCTTGCCTTCCCTTTGTCCTTGAGTACTCATCTTCTCTTTGTCATCCACAACTCGCTAACCTTTGTCCTGGAAAACTCCTTTTGCTTGTTCAAGGCTCTGCAAAAATAATCTCTGTGGTATCTTCCCCGAGCACCCTGGAAATTATTCATTCACACCACTCAGTGATTCCATGTCATTTTGAACTTAGTCCTGCTGAAGCATTGTCCCTGTATTGTAATCTCGTATGTACCATCCATTCTTTACACACACTCACGTCCCCTGCTAGACAATGGGCTCCTCAGAAAAAGGAACTATGTTTTAATTATCTCTGAGTGGATGTTTCTGGCACCATCCTGTTCCTGGCACAGTCAAGAAATACTGCTGAATTTAAAAAATAATAATAGATGCAGATTCGCTGCTCAGTCTTTATCCACGTTACAGCCATGGACTTTTTGCTTTGTCAGAGACCTCTCTTAAGAAGTATAGGCACCCAACAGTCCTGAAGTGACCTCTTCCAACAGAATGTCACCCAAATGTCACAGAAATTGCCTGTTGGCTGAGAATTCTGAGATAAGTATAGGTCCTCTTGCTTAACCCAAAGGAAAGATTTTTTATCGGGGAAGGCACTTAGCTATGGTGCTGGACGCTGGTTTATGTAAGCCAGGTCAGGCAGAAGAGGGTGTTGAGATTTATCAAACAAGGATTTCTGGTGGAGAAAAGTCAGTGTCCGGCTCAAACCAAATGGTTAGTAGAGTAACTTACAGTTGACAACTTGCTTTGGAAGCAGAATAAGCTGAATTGTCCCACTCCCTGTGAAATACATCAGCCCTATGGTGAAGGAAAGGGACTAATTTTTGTTGTTGTTGTTAATTTCTGCAGAGAAGTGTATTTTAGAAGAGGGCATATTTTCAATGAGATTTTGACATAGTTAAAACACATGTTACATGTTATTTCGTGCTTCATCTAATAGTAAAATTTATGGCAATTGATTAAGGACCAAAATTGCTTTTAGGGGCACCCTAAAAGGGTGGCTTAGACAGTTAAGCGTCCAACTCTTCATCTCAACTCAGGTCTTGATCTCAGCCACATATCGGGATCCATGCTGGGTGTGGAGCCTCCTTAAAAAAAAAAAAAAGTTCCTTTTGGACAACAGTCAAATTGTGATTGTGCCGACCTGAGCTTTAAGTAACAGTAGAATGTTGTAATCAGGAAACACAATCTGGGCTAGACAACTGGGGGGAGTATATGCAATAAAGACTATTTGTTTTGTGTGACTGGCTCTGAGAGAGCATGGCAGGAGACTCTTTTGGCCATCTGAAAGTAGAAAGGGCAGCAGTGAGCTTGTGACTCTCACAAGGAGCTCTCCCGAGAAGGTGTCAAACAGTTCTTTTGGAAGTGGTTTCAAAAGCATCTTAGGCCAAATGCCTCTAATCTTTTCTTTTTCTTTTCTTTTCTTCTTCTTTTTTTTTAATGTTTAAATGTTTATTTTTGAGAGAGAGACAGACATACAGAGCATGAGCTGGGCAGGGGCAGAGACAGGGAGACACAGAATCTGAAGCAAGCTCCAGGCTCTGAGCTGTCAGCACTGAGCCTGACATGGGGTTTGAACTCACAAACGACGAGATTATGACCTGAGCCAAAGTCAAACGCTTAACCGCCTGAGCCACCCAGGCACCCCTAATCTTTTCAAGTAGAAGAGTCATTTCTGAATATCAGAAAATTTTGCAGAAACCTCCCCCCCGCCCCTCCCCACACAAATAGTTGATGAAGAAAAATTCAAAATCTCAGAACACTAGTATGACTTCCATAACGCTTCAATCCATCTGTATTTATTCTTTAAAAAGCATAGTTGAAAGGTACCAGTGCAAATGTGGAAGACCACAAAAGGAGCTTTGTATCCTTCCAATCTATTCTTTGGTTCATTCATTCACTCATTTGGTATTTATTTACCAAATATTTATGGACCATCTGTGTTGGCCCTAGGCTGGGCCTTCAGAAGCTGATTCTCTGGTCTTCAGAGGTTGTGAAAAGCACTCCAGGAGACAAAGAAATGGACATTTCAGGATAGGTCCTTTGCTGTCTGTGTCACATAATTGACTCAACCTTATGAATCCACCTGGAAATAATATGAATCATCAACTTCAAGACAACATTTCTCAAACAAACCTGATGGTGGTAACCGGGTCACTCTTGGGTGTGGTGTAAGCCACCGAACTTAATTCATCTACAGGCCCAAACCCAAGTGACAGCCATTTCCTGTGATAGCTGTATAGCTTCCCTCAGTCTCACCTGCTTTTCTGGGTTTTGAGTTAACTCATCACAGTCATCTCAAGGGTGAAATGGAGAAAAACTTCCCCATCACTGACTCATTTCTGCCTCCCAGCATTTTTTAATTCCCCTTTCTTGAGCAGAATCCTTTGATCATAATTTTTCCACCATAGTTCATCCCATTGAATTCACAAGGGCAATATAGAAGCTAGAGAATAAATCAGTAACAGGTCCTGAAAGAGTGCACTATCTAGTAGACAAGAATCATGCTTTCAAAAAAAAGTTAAGAGGCTACTATTATGTGCTATTCTATCTGCTGGGGATACAGCAATAAATAAAACAAAATTTCTCCTGGAGTTCCCATTCTGGAGGCAGGTAAGACTGGTACCTCTCTAAGGCTAAGAAGTTGCCTTAGAGAAGTAGCACGTGGGGTGCTTGGGTGGCTCTCAGTTGGTTAAGTATCCAAGTTTGGCTCAGGTCATGATCTCACAGTTCATGAGCCTGAGCCCTACCTTGGGCTCTGTGCTGCCAGTGATTCTCTCTCTCTCTGTCTCTCTCTCTCTGTCCCTCCCCTGCTCACAGGCTCTCTCTCTCTCTCTCTCTCTCTCTCTCTCTCTCTCTCTGTCTAAAAAATAAACATTAAAAAAAAAAAAAGAGAAGAAGCCCAGACTCACACAGGGACAGAATGACTAGGGGTACACAGGAAGCCTTCCTCATGCTGGCAGCCTCTGAGCAGAGATGGGTGGAATTCTGACCAACCAAACTGTGGTTTGGAGTGAAGAGGAGGCCAACTTCTCCCTCCCCCTCTTCCCCCACAGAGAGAAAAGTATGAAGAAGAGCACAGAGATGAGGAAGTATGAAAGGAACCGTGGAAATACAGTGGGAAAGGTAGCTTGGGCAGCCAAGTTCTTACTATGGTAATACTACTCATTTACTGTATGCCAGGCTCTGTGCTACAGTCTTCACATATGATATCTCTTTAGATCTTTACTGTAACCCAGATTGCAAGGTAAGGGAAAACCGAGGCTCAGAGTGGTTAAGTAAGCAGCCCAGCCAGAATTCTAGACGAGGTCACCTGACTCTGGAGCCCAAGATCGTAGCGATTACACCATGTTGGTGCCCAAGGTCATGGAGGGCCTCTGATCCCAGGCTAAGGAGTGTGGATTTGATTTCGTAGGCAATGATCAGAGCTGTCACAGAGATTAACCCAATGGAATGAGAAATGACCTAGGACGTGTTGTTTGTGCTGCGTTCCCTACGTGGGCTGAGTGACAGATGATAGGCCTGGAGGGAGGAACCATCACATGCTCAGGTAAGCCAAGTTCAGTGTCAGTAATGGAATGGGGCAAGCTGTACTAGTAGCCTAATGGAGGACTATTGTTAACCTAGATAGGGCCATCAGAACAAGAACTGTGGAGGCTCCTTCTACACTTGGTTTTCTTCCACGGGGTTTTGGCTACTGGCACTGGTCATGTACTCTCCAGGCCTGCCTGCCAGCCAAATTCCTTTAATGTAATTGAGAAATCTCTTCAAAAATGGGTAGCACTCACCCTCTTCTCTACACGAAGGTCATGAGAGGAATCTCAAGAACCCTACCCCACACACAGTCAATGAAATCCAATTCTTTGATGATTAAAAGGAAGCTGTCACCACCCCTGTCCTCATTATCTCTCACCTACGTTATTGCACCAGTCTAGTCTCCCTGCTCTGCATCCTACCCACACCTGTCAGCCTCACTCTTTTGTTGTGTCCCCAAGCTGTTCCCAAGGCCCTAAATCCCACCAAAGTAGGCCCCCACTCTCCGAACTGTAGGCTTAGACTTCCTTTCTGGTTTGTTTCCACTGTTTCTCCATCCTACCTATTCTTTCCAGCCAAACCCCATTTTCTTTGAGCTTGCCCTCAAATTCCCTGCAACCAAGGGCATCACTAATGCTCCCTCTCCTGCCCAGAATAAGGGCCATTTCCAACACCACCTCCTCTAATTAGCTTTCACTGTCCTGCCCAGTTCAGTTTCCTCTGTCCTTCCTTAGGGCCCCATAAAGCTTAGGTTGTGTCCCTCACGCAGGCATCATTTGCACGCACCTTGCTAAGCTTTGTGAGGACCAGCAGGTGTCAACACCTTGTGCCTGCATCCATTCCATTTCTGTGTCCCTTCCAGCACGGGGCCTGGTGCCCAACATGTTTGTTCGGTTGAAGTCAGAACCGTCCCCTGTGTCTGTAGGAAGGCTTGAGTAGGACAATAGCAAGATGGGGAGACCAAATACTCGCTAAGATAAAAAGACCTCAAATTCTTGTTTTGCTGAGAGCTGGAAATGTATGACACTGTACCATTATTGGCTGTGTTCCCTCTTGTATACCCAATCAGCCAGCAAATGCAGATGTTTTTATAACCAGCCACCCCAAGGCCAAGAACTGTTTCAGAAATGACTGGGTATTGAAGGTCAGCCATGTCACATTCAAGTTACTCCATTCTTCAAGACTGAATTGTACTGACTCACAATGTACAGTCATTCCTACACCTCCACCAGCCCCTAAGCAGCTGTCACTGCCTGGTGCCTGGGATCAGGGACCGAATGCTGGTCTCAAACCAGGTCACGTACAACAGTCACACCCACAGCCAAGCTGCTTCTGCACCTCCCGATCTCTCCAACCTCTGCAAATGGAGGCTGATGATAACTCAGCTGCATTTTCTTTTTGAACTTAGAAAAATGCCTAGCTTGGCTAACTTTAAAAACACAGTGTCTTCCTTGTTCTTTGAGTAATCTTATCACAGTCACAAACCACTGCTTTCAGAAAGCCGACCCCAAAGAAACACCCCCCACCACCCGCTGCCTTGAGTAGGATCAAAGTCAACTTGCTATTCGATAGAATGCCTGGGAGGCAGCTTGTCCTGTGATCAGAGGGTATTTGGGGGAGATTCTGTGCTGTGCACGGGCAGCCTCAGGATCTCTGCTTGGGAGCCTCTCCCCAGATACGACCCTGTCAGCTCCAGGCGAAACTGTTAAATGTTTTCTCCAGACAAGAGCTGCACTTTCTAGCAGCTACTGACCCCTGGCCCCCATTAGGGGTCATGATATAGAACTTGTGCAGACAGTGATCAAGGAAGAGACTCTGGACAAGTTCCTCTCCTGCGCTAGCAAAAGAACATCTTCCCTTAGTAGATTTTAATGATCCCTATGGACATAAGCGAACTAGGCTGGGCATGCTAGTCTTTTCATGGTTCTGTGAATGTGTTTAAACATACAGAAACTTACACAAATATTTGCATTATCATTGTGTGATTCAGTCCTGGACCTCAGGATTTCCTGCAGGCCACATGCACTTTTTTTGTGTAACTGAAGTATGATCAAGCATAAAAGAGCACAAATCATAATGCACAGCTCAATGAATTTTCACAAAATGAATGTATCCGTGTTGCCTGTACCCGGATCAAAACACCCGGGGCTCAAAATTCCCCTCATTCTTCTTTCCAGGAGTAACCTATCCTGACTAGTAGTGGCACCATTAGTTTTGCCTGTCTTTGAACTTTATACAAATGGGATCATACAGGGGCGCCTGGGTAGCTCAATCAGTTAAGCTTCTGACTTCGGCTCCAGTCACGATCTCACTGTTCATGGGTTCGAGCCCCATGTTGGCACTGTGCTGACAGCTCAGAGCCTGGAACCTACTTTGGATTCTGTGTCTCCCTCTCTCTCTCTGCCCCCCCTCCCCACTTGTGCGCGTGCTCTCTTTCTCTCTCTTTCAAAAATAAACAAACATTTAAAAAATGAAATAAAAAAACAGGGGCGACTGGGTGGCTCAGTCGGTTCAGCGTCCAACTTCAGCTGGGGTCATGATCTCACAGCTCCTGAGTTCGAGCCCCGCTTCCGGCTCTCTGCTGACAGCTCGGAGCCTGGAGCCTGCTTCGGATTCTGTGTCTCCCTCGCTCTCTGTCCCTCCGCTGCTCAGATTCTGGATCTCTCTCTCTCAAAAATAGACATTAAAAAAAAAAGGTCAGCTCAGACTGCATCAGACTACTCTGCAGCAGACCATTTCAGTTTTGAGTGAGATTGTCAGACATAACTCTCATCTGCTAGAAACAGCATTCCCAACTACAGGAATGTGATGCAGACAAGGGAAATGAGGGTATTTGGAGAGATTCCTGGGTCAACAATATGGCTTGAACCCTGCTGAGCTTTCAAAAAAGGGCCCTGCTTACACTTTTACCTCCAACTCTTTCTCCTGAGTTTCTAAGTCTCTCAACATAAAGGGCCACGGTCAGTCTTTTTGGGGTGTGTCTGAGAATTCAAAAGGGCCTTTCTGCCAAGGAAGTTTAACCAGGAGAGGCACCTAGAAGCTGAAGCAGCAGTACAACTTAAAGAAGAGCTTCACACAATTGATTGAAACGAATGGCTGTCCCATGAGTACGTTTCTAGAACACATCATTGGTACAAGATCATTGATGTGTTGATGGAAGAGAGATTGTTTTAGGAGACCATGGACTCTCCCATTGGGAGAGGGAACAACAATCAGGTACATGCTACTCTTGGCACCTGGGGTATTGCTTGCTGTTGCTCACTTGTTAAAGTGCCTGTTTTTCAGTTCTGTGGAAAGGCAGGGTGAGCAGCAGTTCCAAGAGAAGGTTGGAATGAGGACTCAGGAGGGCTGGCGTGGCAGGGGGCAGTCTGCCTCCAGCAGGGCGGCTAGACTGCTGCCCTCTCAGGAGGGCTCTGTGAATCTGTATTTCCTGGTTCAGAGCCATCTCATCCTAGTGGGAGCCAGCTGGAGCCCGACCTCTTTTTGTCCTTCTTTTGTTCCTGGCTTTAAAACATTTATTGAGCCCTTGCCTTGTGCCCAGCTTGGTGCTGGGCACAGGAACCACAGTGAGAAACGAGACATCGTCCCTGCTCTCAAGTCACAGGAAGCCCCTGACAACAGGAAATGCTGGTAACTTCTAAGAATTGCAAGAGAGCAGGACAGCTGCTTAGGCCTGACACACAAGGTAGCAGATGCCCGGGAGCCCAGTGTGATAGCTCCCAGGTCGTTGGACATACTAGAGAAGCCTCAGCAGGAAAAGAAGATTCATCCTAACAAACCCCAATATGGACATATGAGCTACTGGTTTTTGTGTGTTTATCATATACACATGAGGCACTTTGCAAGAGTGTTACAACTGCGGTCTCATTATACCACTACTGACAAGCATCTGGAGTCAGAACACTTGTTAGCTCCATTTTACCGATGAGGAGACAAGCTCAGAGGGGTTACGGATCTTCACTTTGCTCAGTGAGTTTTAACCATAGTCCTTAATTTATTGCATGACCAGAAGCTGAACCACCCCTCATAAGACTTCAGGCTTAAAAGGCCTGCCTAATAATCCAAAGTAGATGAGCACGTCCAACTTCGTTGAAACTTCAAGGAGCTCAAGGAGAAAGAAATAAGAAGAAGCTTAAGTGAAGAGGAGAATGGGTAGAAGGTTACTCACTTATCTGAATGTCTTGTGAGTTCCCGGGGGCACACTTAAAAAATAAGAAGTGTTGGGACACTTGGGTGGCTCAGTCGTTGAAGCCTCCGACTCTTGATTTTGGCTCAGGTCGTGATCTCACAGTTCGTGAGTTTGAGCCCGACGTCAGGCTCTGCACTGACAGTGTAGAGCCTGCTTGGGATTCTCTCTCTCTCTCGCTCTCTCCATCTCAAAATAAACAAACTTAAAAGAACAGGAAGTGTTGCGGTGTAGATTGTCAGCTAAGCCTGGCTTCTATGTTGGGAAATAGCAAAGGTGCCTTGGTTCTGACCAGGAGAAGGAACCAATGCAGAGATGTTGAGATTCTCTCTGAGCAAAGGATTATCCTGGACAAATTGAACCCACTGATTAGTTTGGCAATGAATGCCAAGGTTGCTGAAAGACTACTTATTTTCAGAGAGGAGAGAAATCATGTCTTACAAACCAGGTCTTTAGGAATGAAGAAAAGGCCAAGATACCACCATCTTCTTGAGTCTTGACTGACAGGGAAGGCATCAAGGCCTTTGAACAGAGACTGTTCTTTGGGGGGCTGGGGGATGAGAGTAGGAGGGAGGGAGGGAGCAGATGAGTTGAAGAGTTTTTCTCTTTAAGTGGCCAGAGGCAAAGATTCCAGGAGCTAAGCTCCAATGATGAAAGGGGATCATTTCAATGATGAAAGGAGAATGACAGTGTCCAGTGGAGGGGAGGGGAGGGGACATTTGGAAGAGGGGTGGGGGAGAAGAAGCTAGGGTGCACCTCCATACTGTGTTGCCCCTTGCATTGCTGCCATTGGTTCAGTCCCTCATATGTTAACAGCTCCTACTGATTCAGCACCCACCAAGCACAAGGCTCTAAAAACCATTTTGCCTCTCCTATCTCATGGGATTCTCATAACAACCATCTGGAGCAGTTACTATTACCATCCCCATTTTATAGATGAGAAAACTGAGGTTCAGAAGTCTGATTAACTTGCCCAGGGTCTCATGTTTTTTGTTTTTTTTTTTTTTGTTTTAGTTTTGTTTTCTACCATGGGACCAATCTTGGAAATACAATGAAAGAAGCACTGAATCTGAAAACAAAGTCAACCCAGTTCAGGGCCAGGGATGGACAGAGCCTGAGACCAGGGGACAGAAAGGACATAGGAGCTAGTGAGGAGCAGATCCTGGAGGAGCCCAGATGAAGAGGACTGAACAGAGCAGGGTAGGTACACAGGGTTGAGGCAAACCCCAGGTCAACATCAGCAGGGAGGAAGGAGATTAAGGTCAGGAAGGCAGGGAATGGTGCCATGGGCCCCTGTTCACACTGTAGTTGGGACCATCCTCTTGTTTGACATAGAGGGTGAGAATTTCAAACTAGTATCAGACTCTCTCACTGGGTGACGTAGTGTCTTTTCCCCCTTTTCCTTCCCTGTTCACTTTTTCCACAGCCCTTCTCCCCGTCTAACAGGCTATATGTTTTGCCTCTCTTTCCCTGACCATTCCTGAAAGGTGGAGATTCCCCCACCCCGCACCCCATCCACTACGATATCCCCAGGATGTAGAGCAATGTTTGGCACTCAGCTAGCCCTCAATAATTATTTGTTGGATGAATAAATATAGGACGATAATATCACGCCAGGGTTTCTTAGGCCTCAGTTGCCTCCACTGCCCAGCTGATCTGCTTTGAGCACGGTGATCTCACCTCTCCTGTTGGGACTCCCTCAGCCACTGATTTCTGCAGCTTGCATGAGCACGGTGAGGATGCGCGTGGGCTCTAGGAGGCAGCACCTTGCTCCTGCTCAGCAAGAGCTAAAAAAGCAAAGGTCGGGGTGGCAGTTGACAAATGTCTACATTGGCCAAAACTCATTAGACCTCACTAAAGCTGATTAAGAGAAAAAGAAAGATGGACTCTCCTCCCTCCACAATGCCTGGGACCATCCCACAGACCCACAGAATAGGGACTCTATTCCCAAAGGGCTCCCCTTTATTCTGATTCTGTTGTAAGGAGGAAAGGACTAAAGGACTAGCAAGAAGGAAAAAAGAGAGAGATAAAAAGAAACACCCCCTTGTCAGATCCTCATATTTGAAATCGTTAGTGAGGCCTTCAAACGATCAGATGTCATGACTTTTATTTTTAAATAGCTCTCAACTCAGAAAAGCACTGAAGTCATGTCTAAGGTCAGTGGAACTATTTGCTCTAGGGAAATTTACTTAGGGAGGAAAGGATCCGCCTCCCCAGGTATCTTTTTAAAGAGTCTTGGTCATCAAAGTCCTCCTGCAAAGCCCTCTGACTTCTGAGCGACAGCAAGCAAAGTTTCTAGTCTAGCGTTTGATGGACAGGATGTTGGCTTGACATTAAACACATGTGGTGGCGTGAATGCTCTTCACGTGCGGTTTGCTCAGTTCATTGAAATCCAAGGCGTGCCCAGCGGGTTTATGCCTGGTTTATAACACTTAGAGCACAAAGTCACCTTTTAAACCAGGCTAGATCTTTGCAGATGTCTCCACTGTACCGACTTAAGTCAGACATATGCCTTTGAGAAAAAGCGATGTGAGTTACAACAGTCCCCCTTGACATAGCTTTTAAGAATGCTATTGATTCTGAGATATACTCTGGATTTATTGATCTGCATTTGGGACAAAAACAAAAACACAACCAGATTAAATATATTCATTGATTGTAAGGTGTCTTCTGATTTCAAGAATGTTTCAGTGCGTCAAAAGAGGAAATTTGTAAGTCTAGTGACTTACTAACGCAACTCTAAAGACTCCCCCATTCTTGGGGTGCCTGGCTGACTCAGTTGGTAGAGCATGGGACTCTTGATCTCACTCAGATTGTGGGTTCAAACCCCATGTTGGGTATAGAGCTTACTTAAAATAAAAATAAAAAAGATATCCCCATTTTCTTTTTTTTCTTTCTTTCTTTTTTTTTTTTTAATGTTTATTTATTTTTGAGAGACAGACAGACAGAGCTCAAGCCAGGGAGGGCACAGAGAGAGAGAGAGAGAGAGAGAGAGACCCAGAATCCGAAGCAAGCTCCCAGCACTGAGCTGTCAACACAGAGCCCAATGCAGGGCTGGAACCCACGAACTGCAAGATTACAACTTGAGCCTAAGTCAGATGTTCAACCAACTGAGCCACCCACGCACCCCCCACTCCCCCATTTTCTTAACCAGAATCCAACACTGCCCTACCACAGTATGTATGAGTGTAAGTATGAAACTTTGCAGTTAATAGCTTTGATGAAAACTAGGAGGCAAAGGCACTGGGCCAAAAGGTGGTCCTGTATGTATTTGTGTACCCTCTTTTGAAGAGCAGCTAGTAGCCTTTTTGCCCAGGTAGCTGTGTCCTACGCAGGAAGTAGGGCAGAGAGGAGCCAAACTACAAAACAGGGGCTGGTCAGGACCAAAGACTATTTACACAGATGGGGAGACTCAGTTGTGAGGTGTGATACAGGTAAAAGAAGAGAAGAAATAGGGGTTCATTCTCTTCATTCATTCACTCATTCATCCACTCATTCATTCTTTGTCTCACTCAGCAAATATTTATTACTGATCATTTAGCACCAGGTTCTCTGCAGGGTGCAGAGGAAATGGATCAGTTAAACAACCCCTGACCTCAAGGAACAAAGACCTAGATGCAAAAACAGGTAACCAACCATTATCTATTAAAGCAATGGATATTTATTGAGTGCCAAGCACTGGAGATACAGCAGGAAAGAAGTCAGAAAAGGTCTCATCCTCATGGAGTTTATAGGCTAGTGGTGGGGGACATATATTAAACTCATAATTGTACAGGTAATTAATTAATTACCACTGTGGTTACTACAAAGGAGAAGTACAGAATGCCAGCAAAATCAATTAAAGGGGCGGTCCTGGAGAATCAGCCGGAAGCCAAGAGAGACCAGACCAAGAAAAAAAAAAAGACAGTGAGGCAAGACTCTAGAGGTGGCACCTGTGCCCGGTGGGTGTCAGCAGAGCTCAGGTCTAAGGGAAGCCAAGCCCACTCAGCAGCTGGATAGGTGAGCTAGGGGAAGAGGAGACAGCAAGCCATCTCTTCAGGAAGTGAGAAAAGCCTTCATAGAAATGGGTGGGGGCTCTTGAAGCCAGCCTTTCTCCCTTGCTTTCTTGTTGACCAAAATAATTATTGAGTGTGCCATGCTGGAAGCATTATATCATTCTCTTTCTCTTTTTTTTTTTAAACTTTTTATATTTATTTTTGAGAGGGGAGGAGGGGCAGAGCGAGAGGGAGACACAGAATCTGAAGCAGGCTCCAGGCTCCGAGCTGTCAGCACAGACCCCGATGCGGGGCTCAAACTCACAAACTGTGAGATCATGATCTGAGCTGAAATCAAGAGTTGGACTCTTAACCTACTGAGCCGTGTGGGTACCCCATGTCATTATCTTTTCTGTGTGTGTGTGTGTGTGTGTGTGTGTGTGTGTGTGTTTAATTTTAGAGAGAGCGAGCAAGCTCAATCAGGGGAGAGGGGTAGAAGGAGAGAGAATCTTAAGCAGGCTTCATGCTCAGCATGGAGCCCAACGCAGGGCTCGATCCCATAGCCCTGGGATCATGACCTGAGCCGAAATCAAGAGTCAGACACTCAACTGACTGAGCCATCCAGGCGCCCCGCATTATTTCATTATCTTATTTACCCACAGAAGACGTAGGTCCCAAAATCCTGTACACAGACATAGAGGCCAGTGCTGAGCAGGATGAATGTCTTCCCCTGGATCGGATAGGTCATGGAGCTCTGTGGCTGAGAGGGACCTGAGACCTGGATCTGTCTCACTGCTTAGTGACGGCATTCTTCTGCCCAGTCTTGGCTGTGGGAAGGGAGTATGAATCATAGCCCACGGGCCAATCACCACTGAATAGATGAAGAAGAGAGATTCAGAGGGGTGAACCAACTACCTGGCCCCTATCACCCAGGCAGGGAAGATGAGAGGAGTCTCTAAGGAAGAGTGCTCTTCCCGGACTGGGTGGAATACTGACACTACTCTGCAGAGGTGGCCAGGTGGAAGGAACCCTGATCCTCTGAGATGTTCTAAGAAGTCAGTGGACATCTCGGGACTATTTGGAGAGACAGATGCCCCCTGCTGGCCCAAAACGACTTAGGTAGTGAGGCAGTTGGAAGGGACGTACCAATGGGTCCTGGTGAGGGGAGCAAGAATGAGGTAACTCCAAATAATTCATACAGTTTTTTTGTTTTATTTATTTTTAATATATTTTTAAAAGTTTATTTATTTTGAGAGTGAGAGAGAGGGAAGGGGGAGAGATAATCCTAAGGAGGCTCTGCACCCTTAGTCTGTGAAGCCTGATGCTGGGCTCCAAATCACACTGTGAGATCAAGACTTGAACTGAAGTAGGATGCTTAACTGACTAAACCACCCAGGCTCCCCCTTTTTTAAATTTGAGAGAGAGAGAGGGAGAATATCTTAAGCAGTTTCCACACTCAACATGGAGCCTGATTCAGGGCTCAGTGCCACAATCCTGGGATCATGACCTAAGCCGAAATCAAGAGTTGGACGCTCAACTGACTGAGCCACCCAGGGACCCTGGAGGTTTTATTTTATTTTAAGATTTTATTTTTAGGTAATCTCTATACCCAGCATGGGGCTTGAACTCACACCCCCAAGATCAAGAGTCACATGTTCCACCAATGGAGCCAGCCAGGTGCCCCCAAACTCTGGGGATTTTGAAGTGGGCCAGAGCCACGTAGCATAGCCTGATTTCTGACAGAAAGGGTCTCCTTGTAGGAAACAGAAGAGGGAGAGGCTGGGATCTGATAACTTGGCTATCTTGACTCATCAAGTGCTCAGGAATCTGGAATAGGTGAGAAGTGGAGGTCCAGGAGCATCTGTCCTAGGAAGGGAGAAGAGGAAAGAAGGGGAAGGGACTTCACTTACAAGTTACTTCACACACCATTTCTACTGACATGTGACATGGAGGGGGAGGCTGGGAGATGCGTTTCAGCCATGTGCCTCAGAAGAGGGGAAGGCAGAACACAGATATTAGCAAACACCAGCTGTCACTGTCACAAATGCTGACCCCCATGATGGCAGAACCACTCTTTGACCGGATGGAAGGTTAACCCCAGACTTTGATGAGATGTGAATTTGATCGCTGCATAAACACTGCCGGCAAAACTGGGAAACTGTGGAGTGCTTTGATGTACTTCATTTTAATATGAAGCCCATACATAACCCTCTAGACTCTTTTTATTTCAAATGGGCTGAAAAATCATTTTTAAAATGCCACCAAGATTATGTGAAAGTCGAAACGCATACACTCCAATTGTGGAGGAGTGACAATTTCCTAACTAAAATAAATTAGTAAGGGTTATGACACATAATCAGCCAAATGACAAAAATAAAAGCAGGACACTGGAAAAATATATGAGTTTAGTGGCCCAAGTAGGTGGGGGCATAAAAATAAATCTGTGAGGGGAATACCCAGTGTCCACTGGACAGATGGCCAGTAACTTTGAGACACATGGCAAAAAGGTTAAACACTTAGGAACATTTTAGTCTTTATGGTCCTTAATGGCGTGCAAATACTGTATTATAGCCAAGAAGATGACCCCAACTCTTACCAATAAAGTGAGCAAAAATCAGTTAAAATGATGAGGCCTACAGCTGGTGTGACGGGAAACAGGAACTCACTCATGTGGGCTTTGTGAGTCAGCCCAGTGGTCCTGAGGAAACCTGGCCCTGACAAGATGATGCATTCCTGTGCCCTGGCGTTCACTGATCTCACTCTTGGGGACAGATCTCAAGGAAATAGCTCAAGAGGAATAGTAATTAGAGAGCATGACTGTCTGCCCAGGTGCCTGCAGTTAGGAACTGGTTACCGAAGATTCTGTGTTTGGAATATTCTGTTGCCATAAGAAGTTCCTGTCTGGAGTCAGAGAGAGAGGGGAGCCCATCCCAAATCTGCCACTTAGCTGTGTGACTTTAGATATGTCACTTAACCTCTCTGAGCCTCCGTTCCCTCCTGGATAACATGGGGATAAAAACAGATTGCTACCCCTTGGGGTTGTGTATTAAAGGAGATAGTGTCTATAAAGTGTCAACACAGTGCCCTGCACAGACCGCTTAACAAAGGGCAGCTGTTGTTATTGGAAGGTGACTACTTGGTAGATCTCAGAGAAAGAGGTCCTGTTTGCAAGGGATGAAGTGGCATCGGGAAGTCTCAGCTTTGTATCTTTAAGAAGAGCTGGTATCTGGACTTCTGGTTTGTTTGTTTTTTCACGAAGTCAGAAAAGGGAAAATAAACCTCTGCCACTACTACTCAGGAGTCCACCAAAATGCAAAGGGGGTAAACCTCTTCACACGGGGGTAAAGTCGCCTGAAGCAGAGAGGAAAATGCCGGCCAGGCTCGCACTTGCAGCAGAGTGGGGTCAACCCTGGGGTGTCTCCAAGGATTTGGAAATGCACATTTTTTGAGGCCTGCTCTGCGACACGGGTTTTATAAACCCAAGTTCGAAATTTTTATCTCCTGCTTTGGTGGGGGGGGGGGGGGCGTAGGTAATCTGCCCAAGGTCACACGTTAAGTGACCCGGTATGACTGGTCCCCAGGCTGGTGCTGGTAACCACTGCACCTTACTGCCTTCAGCTGTCCTGCCGGGCGCGGCTCGGGGGACGGGAAGGCACCCGAAGGGCTGCGGGATCGAGGGTCTCGGAAGGGGAGAGCTGAGCTGAGGGTGGTCGCAGGCTCCCTGTGGTGGCAGGTCCAGGGTCATGGCCTATACCGTTCCTCTCCGGGAGCCCCGGGGCGCGCCCCACTGCAGAGTCCTCCTCCCACCAGCAGGGGGCGCCGAGGAGAATGCGGGCGGGAGGTCGTGGGGCGCAGAACCGCCGCCGCTCCCTTTCGGAGTTGACATCAAGACCGCCGCTCGCCCGCGCGCCCGCGGCGAGGCTCCGGGACGCGGCCGAGACGGGATCCGGGCCCCGGAGCTCCCCGGCAGAGGCCAGTCCCACCGCGCCACCACCCCCGTCCAAGCCTGCCCGGAAGCGCTGGCGCCGAGGGGGCGGGGCCGGGAAGCGCTTCCGGGGGCGGGGGGCGCGGGCTGGGGCGGCAGCCGGAGCGGCGGGGACGGGCCTGGCGCCGGCGGCGGCGGAGGGGGCGCCGCGGGCGGGCGATGTGAGCGCGGCGCTCTCGGCAGGTGAGGCGCGGCGGGTGGCGGGCGGCGGCCGAGGCGCGGGCGGAGCCGGCGGGGTGGGGGGCAGCCCTCGGCCGCTGTCCGGCTCCCTCTGGGCGCGGCGGGGCGGGAGCGTCCGCGCCTGGTCAGTCCGGCGGGTGGGCGGGTGGCGCGGGCTGGAGCCGAGGCCGGGCGGGGTCGGGAGGCCCGGGCACCTGCTCCGGCCAGGCGCGCGCCCCGGAGGGGCCAGTCGTGCTCGGCCCTGGAGTCCGGGCGCCGCCGGCGGGGCCGAGGGTCGCGCTCGGCCAGCTGACCCGGGCTCCCCAGCCTCCGCCCCGGGTGTCTCGGGATCCCCTGCTTCCGGGCCCCTCGCTCTCAGGGGCGCTCCCCTTTTGTACCGGGAGGCCGGATGGTTGAGTGCCCTGAAGGGCCTGGCCGGGCCGCGGGGTCGGCCCTGCTGGCGGCAGTAGCGGAGCCCCTGCCCCACGCCACCGCCTTTCTTCAGGTAAACAGGCGGCGGCGCGTCCTGCTTGGCCCTAGACGTCTCCATGGTCACTCTCGCCCTCAGTCGGTCTTCACATTAAGGAGGGCCGGGCTGGGGTTGGCCTCGGGCTGTAAACACTGCCCTTCTCGGTTGGGCGGCTGTGCTTTAGGCGGCACTAGTCTGGGAGTTGTCTTGAGGCTTTCAGCAAGCCATTTCCGCTCTGGGCCTCAGTTTCCCCATCTGATCAGTGAGGGTTTTAGATTAGCTCTCTAAAGACCCCTGTAGCTTTACCGTTCTGTCCGTGTCTGAAATTGGAAGGGTTGTCCCTGGTTCAAGATACTGGGCAGTTTCACTGAAGACTTTTTGCAAATGTGGACTTTTTAGCCACTTAATGCACTTGGTTTCAGACAGGCTTTAAAATGATTCCAAGACGCGTTTGGAAACCTTACCTTAATATTTCATCCCTTGCTTTTGTCCCTAGTAGTAGTCAGTCACATCCCACTGAGTTTTTGCATGCAAAATTTTTTTTTGTTGTTTATATTTGCCCATTTTCTCTTTGTTCCTTAGTCCAGGCCCTCTTTGCTTCACATCTGGATTATTGCAACAGCTTCTTAGTTGGTCTGTGACTTCAGAAGTCCCCCGCCTCCCCCCTCCTTCCTTTATGCTAATGCCAAACTTAATATAGGAAGTCAGAAAGAGAGTTGAGTGCTTGCTTGATTATTAAATGTCAAGATGCTGTTCCATATGGTGGGGGAAAATAGTGGAAGACCCACAGCCTCCAAGCAGCTTTACCCTAGGTGCTGACACTTTACCTGTGAAAAGGTAATTGATGAGACAGGGCTGTATGCCCTAGAATTAAGAGGAAGGAGAGATGGAGGTCACTAGAGGCTGAGTGGTCAGGGAAGGCTTAGTGAGGAGGCAGGATTTGAGCTGGCTGTTAAAGGATGAGTAGGATTCAGCTAGGAAAAGAGGAATTGGGCCCAGTGATCTGATGGAGTTAGTGAATAGACCAGTCTCCTTGTAGATAAGTGTTCATCTAGGAAGGCAATAGGAGGAAAGATTGGTTGAGGCTTGTTCCTGAAAGAACTTGAACACTAGGCCCACATTGAAGCTATTTGAAAGGCAGTGGTGAGCAGCAGGAGACTCGGGTGGTTTGTGATGATTTGCAGGAGGGGAAAGGAGACGCTAGGGGCCAGAACAGCTAAGGGGCCACGGCATTGAGTAGTGTCCCCTGTCTGCCGCATTGTGTCCAGCCCTTGCCCACCCTGTCTTTTCAGGACTCTCCTTGGTTTGGCTCCCCCTCACCTCCCGGCACCTTATGGCACCTTATTCCCTGCTTCTCCGTCTGCGCTCTGCAGAACCAAGTTTATGACTGCCTCTAGGGCTTTGCTCCTGTTGTTTCCCCCTTCTGAAGTGCTGGCCTCCTTTTTCTTCTCTGTGTAAATTCTCCATTTCACTTCCTTCAAGCCCTGCTGAAGATCTACTTCCTCCAGAGGGTGTTCCTGACTGCCCTACCCCCATGCCTTTGTGGCACTCAGAATCTAAATCGCAGGATTCTGCATTTGTTCCTTGGTTTTTGAACTTGTGCTTGTACCAGCTGGAGTGGGAGTTCTTGTGAGGGCATTGTGTCTTCATACTTGTCGCAGAGCCCTGGTGGTATCTAATGCTGTGGCCAGACTTTTATAATAGGTGCTCAAACATTTCCTGATTCTTGTTGGTAAACGACTCTTTAAAAACATTGTGATTCCCCTCCTTTTTAAAGGGGAATCTGTTATTAGTTATTAGCTTTCTCTGTTGTATATTAACTTATGTGTAATGCTGCCATTCGGATATTTTTGGCTTTCGTTCTTTTTTTTTTTTTTTAAGTGTATTTATGTATTTAGAGAGAGAGCTCGAGGGAGCGGGGAGGGGCAGAGAGAGAGGGAGAGAGAGAATCCCAAGCAAACTCCAAGCCTCCAGCGCAGAGCCTCACACAGCGAAACCATAAAATCATGACCTGAGCCGAAACCAGGAGTCTGACGCTTAACCGACTGAGCCACTCAGGTGACCCGGGTTTTCATTCTGAGAGTGCAGATAGCGTGAAACGAATCTTTGAAAGATTAAAAAGTTTACTCTTGATTATAGGAAAGAAAAAAGCCATGTAATTCTTCTGTTGGAGACTGTTGGGAAAGAACGTAAGCTTTGAAACAAGATAGGCCTGGATTTGAATCCCAACAAGGCTACTTACCATCTCTGTGAACTTGGGTAATTTGTATAATGTCTCTGAGCCTCTCTGTCTTCTCATCTCTAGTGTGGGGATAATAAAATCCATCTGATAGAGTTGCTCTGAGTTTTAAAATGGAAAAAATAAAAATGAAGGAGGTAGAGTTTGTGGCTCCTATTAACTGTTTAATACATTTTCATTACCACCACCATCACTGTCATCATCATTACGTGTAAATCTATCAAGGTGGAGAAATGATAGGCTGCTGAACCTCAGCTTCTCTGAGCTGTGAATTTTTGCATGTTTCTGGACCCTCTCCATCGAAGCACTTGTTGATGTCAGTATCCTGAATCTAGAATGCTATCATTATGTTTTATTCCCATTAGTTTCCATGTTACTTTGGTTTAAATCCTGCTTCGTGTTTTTCAGACTTCTTAATTGTACCCATTTAATGTTTTATAGCTGACTGCTGAATTTAGCTTAGTGAAGGCCATCAACTGAATGCAGTTTAATTTCTAATGGTTATTTTCTGGTTGATATTGATGGCATGGAAAACCTCACGGAAGAAAGCGATTCAAGGTGAGCTTTTCTAACACTTCTGTCCTCAGAGGCGGGTCTTCCTGTGTTTCCTAGGTCCAGTGTCCTGGGAAATGCCAGCAGTAAGCAGATAAGATGCCACTTTTGAGCTCTTGGCCTTAAGAAAGCTTACTCATTGCTATACATGAAACACGTCTTTCTCATTTGTGATGAATTAACGAAACATCTATTTGCCTACTTCATAGAAGTAGAAAGATGTTGTTGGATATAGTGGACATGACGCAGAGAAATGGCTGCAGACTACTCAAAGTGCAACGTTGTAAACCCTTAATTATCCTTATGCCAGTGTAACGATACATCTTTAAATGAGAATTCCCGTTCCACTCAAAGTTGATCAGTAAGGGTCCAGTACAGCTACAAACCCTGTATCTCACCAGCGTGCCTGGATTAAAGCCTTACTCTTACAGGAGATAAGAATTCCCCCTCGGGAGACTGAGGAATTCAGGTTCAAATCCTGGCTCAGCAGTCCTTAGTGACCTTGGGAAAGGTTCTTTGTCCCTCTGAGTTTGTTCCCTTCCCTGGAGGATGGGGTGGGCCGCACTATCTCTCAGAAAGGTGTCAGGAATGTTCAGTGAGGAGGTACGGGGCTTACGAAGCCTTCCGCACAGTAGGAGTATGACTGTTCATCCTTGACATTCATTGCAGGTGAGGTTAAAGAGGCCATCCCTCCCCTGCTCGGACAGCTCAGAAGAAGCTTCTGATGTTTTGCCTTGACTGCAAGACAAACCCCACTGTCAAACCAAGCCGTACTCTCAGAATTAGTGTAACTGAGCAGACTTGGAGAATGTTAACGCCTTGGTAGGAAATCTAACAGTTTGGATAAAAATGTTCTTTCAGGCTCACATGAATTAATGCAGTAAGAACTCTAGACTTGTTTTCTTTTAAATTAGGATGAGTGCTTCATGAATATCCATCACGGAATGCCATTTTATTTATTTTTTTCGTGCATTGGGTTTCAGCAGCACCAGAATGTTTTATGCAGCCCTGGTGTTATTCGGCTGGTGCTTTCTAAAGGATTAGATTGTAATTCATGACAGCTCAAGTTTAGTTTTGATCTAGACCCAGGCAGAAATACCTAGAAAAGTTATTTTTATATAGTTGTTACTGCTGTTACCATGCCTGCTGTCCCTAGTGCTTCCATCTGTGGTCTTTTTCGTGACTTTTTGTATGGAATGGAAATTAGGGATCTTAGGTCTTCAGTGCCTGGTAGAGGAAGCCTAGATTGGTTTGTGGCTCTGATTCCAGCAAGTGACTGAATCCCGCAGGTGCAGATCTGGGTTTGGAATTGTGAGCATCTCGATTGAGAATAATGGTATCTCCTGGTGCCTTAAATAACTTCCAGATTTGTAACCTTGCCTTCTTTCCTTAGCAGCGCCACTGGGTATTTTTAAATGAGAGAGTTTATGGGTTAGATGGGAATGAGCCACCTTGGTAGATTTCACCTGTACCTCTTGGGTCTTCAGCAGGAAGAGTTGAGGGCCGGGGGTGTAGTGATGGCGGCAGCCGGGGATTTTGCGCCACCAGTTTGGTTCAGGTTGAGTCAGCTGACATGTGCCGAGAGCCTCTCTCTGCCAGACACTGTGCTGGGCTCACGTAGTCCCTGCCCTCTGGTCACCGCTGCGAATGTGAGCTCAGTAGCACATTCCCAGTTGCTCAGATTTTACACTTGCGCTTTTGTTCCAGTTGCCATTATGGGGAAACACTTCGAGAGCTTTACCCAAGAATGTCATAGAGGAGATTGGGAGGCCCATGTGGGTGTTTTGCCCAGATGGCATCTAAGCATCCTGTCTCCTCTCTAGGCTCTCTTCTGAACGGGTTAGCCGTGCGGGAAGATGACAGTAGGCTAGGTCCCGGTTTTCATTGTGCAGTTTCCTCACAGCTTGACAAAAGGCATGATGCAGAATTTCATTAATGAAATGATGTGCTGAGGAGAGGGCTGAGTGTGTGGGGTACCTCGTTCTCCAGACCATGTTACAGCACCTCTTTCTTTTTTTTTTTTTTTTAACTTTTATTTATTTTTGAGACAGAGAGAGACAGAGCATGAATGGGGGAGGGTCAGAGAGAGGGAGACACAGAATCCGAAACAGGCTCCAGGCTCTGAGCTGTCAGCACAGAGCCCGACGCGGGGCTCGAACTCACAGACCGTGAGATCATGACCTGAGCCGAAGTCGGCCGCCTAACCGACTGAGCCACCCAGGCGCCCCACAGCACCTCTTTCATAGGAGCAAACAGCAAAACGTTTCTGCTCTCAGCTAAACTTTTTTCTGTTTTCTCTCCCTCAGTAATCTCCTCTTACCACGTCAGGCCTCGGTACAATTTTTGGTTCCTTCCAGATCGGTATCTGATGTTTCTGTACAGCTGCACACCCCTACTTCCCACTACCTGTCAGACAGCTCTATGCAGATGCCCAGAGGGCAGCCCAAACTCCTTGTTTGGGGTTGGACCCACTTGCCTCCTAGGACAGTTGGCGTCCATCAGTCTCCAAGTCCTGTTGAGTCCTTCTTTGGACTCATGTTCAAGTTGGCTGCTGCCAGAATTCAGTTTGGGTTCTCTAGTGTTCAGGCCCTTCACCTTCCAACAGTGGTTCTTGTCTGTGCTGTGTCACCCCTCAAACCCGGGTCCTGGCCACTACCCCAGACACCCCACATTTCACTCCTATGTTCCCTGCTCCTGCCATCCCTTCTGTTTGAAGTGTTCTTTCTGTTTCTATTTGAAATACAAAGCCCTGTTCACATATTACAAATACCAGGAAGCTTTCCTTTGTTCCGTTTTGATTTTTTGTAAAGTCTTTTTGGTCAGAAGTAATCAGCTTGTCATTATTCCTCATAGCTCTCGGGTTCTGCCTCTATAATTGTCTTCTTGATACACTAATTATCCACTTGCAGCCTATCTTTCTCTTTCTCTAGATTCTTTGGTTTACAAAATTATATATTTTTAGGTAGAATCTTACACATGTCTTAAAAAAAACTTTTAGTGAGAATAATACAGCTATGTGATAAAACATTCGAGAAGTGTAAACTGAAGCCTGTTTCCCTTCCCTTTCCCCGCTCCTTAGTCCTCATTCCCAAAGTCACCGACGCTAAGTTTCATGTGATTTCCTTCCAGAGCAGATACAGCAGTGTATATTTATTCTTTTAAGAAAAGTACACGAAGGGGCGCCTGGGTGACTCAGTTGGTTAAGCGGCTGACTCTTGATTTTGGTTCAGGTCATGACCTCATGGTTCCTGAGTTCGAGCCCCACATTGGGTTCTGTGCTGACAGTGCAGAACCTGCTTGGGATTCTCTCTCTCTCCTTCTCTCTGCCCCTCCTCCCCTTGTGCTCTCTTTCTCTCTCTTGAAAAGTAAATAAAAACTGTAAAAACAAGTACGTGAAAAGAATTGCATGTATGCATACATACTGTTCCATAGCATGCTGGTTTGGGGTAAATAATAAAGCTCTTTTTATATCAAAGCATATAGGTTACCCTTTTTAATAGTTGTGTAGTGTTTCATTGTTGATTTTTTTTTTTTTAACCAGTCTCCTCTTGATGGATTTTGAAGTTGTTTCCTTTCTCTTTCTTTTTTCTTTCTTGCTTTTTTTTTTTTTTTTTTTTTTGCTACAGCAAATAAAAATGCTTAGTGCCCATCCTTGTTAACATATATCGTAACATACTTTTGTATGACTTTTGTAGGCTCAATTCATAGCAGTTAATGGTGGACCAAATGGTGAATTCCTTTTACATTCTTCTGGATCTTCCCAGGTTCTCTCTCAGGATTACACTTGCCAGTTCTTAAATGTGTGCAGGTCTGATGGGTTACAACTGGTTTCTCATTTTTCCTAGTTTAGTCATGAATAAAGCTAAACATTTCTTCATGTGTTCTTTGGTCATTTGTCTTTTCTTTTTCTGTGCAATGTTAATTCCTTTGCCCCTTCTTCCGTAGGATTTTCTGTGTCGTCCCAATCTGACTGACTGACAATATAAATTAGGGAATTTGGAAAGTAGCCCTTTGTCAAATGTGCATGTATTTTTCCTCAGTATGTCATTTACTTTTGGTTTTTGCAGAGGGTATTTTTTTGTCATATGTTGGCAGATGTATTCATCTTTGCCTTTGTGGCTTCTGGGATTTCTGTCATGCTTGGAAAGGCCTTTAAGTCGTTA
The DNA here is from genome assembly GCF_022079265.1 of Lynx rufus. Classification (NCBI taxonomy): domain Eukaryota; kingdom Metazoa; phylum Chordata; class Mammalia; order Carnivora; family Felidae; genus Lynx; species Lynx rufus. The sequence continues at coordinate 85,649,110 of NW_025814824.1, forward strand.
TTATAAATAAATTCGTCCATGCTTTTCTCAGTTAATTTTTTGGTGATAATCAAGCCTTATAAAAATATTGCCATAGAACATAAGAATTAATTCCATTAAATGGAAAATAATGGGACCCTTTTTCCATTCCCTGGTGCTTTATAGGATCGGTAAACATGCAACACCTTTGAAAACTCACGCTGCCTCCCTTAGCCATGTTTCCGTCCACGTGAGCTTCTAGTGTTGCCGTATCTGAGGACTGTCACTGCCTTTTCCCCCTTTTGCTCAAAGTCGGTGGGAGGAGCGGGGTGAGAGAAGAACAGAGTATCGATTATCCCCAGTATCGTTCACTCCTGTCAGGATCAGTCCTGTCTGCTAGACTGTGGCTTTGCTGTCTTTGCAAAGTGGCTTTTTTATTCTAAAGCTCCTTCAGGTAAAATGTGTTAGTTCTTAGTGACCTTTGGAACCAGGATTAGGGATAAGATTCCCTCATCTGTTGGATTTCGGAACAGTGCCTTGTCCTGACGCATGGGTGTGGCAAGACTAGACGGTTCTGTAGCTTTTTGGGGTGGGATCTTTAGGGATTTCCAGCAGCGTCACTAACTAAGCCTTGTTGTCTGTGGTCTTGCATCAGATCTTAGTTTTCTTTTCAGACCATGCGTGCATGTCTATCTGTAGGACCCCTCTCCTTTGCTTTTTCCCTCCAGTCTGTGGGAGGGGCTTCCCAGGCTGACTTTGTACGGTGCACAGTGTGGGTGTCCCCCGTGGCTTGTGCCCACAGTGCCTTGCTGTGTAAATGTCCTCCCTTCTCTGGTTGCGCAGTCTGCCTTCACTCCCTGGCGTGGGTCCCTTTTCCCGAACCTGCTCCTTCTCTGCTCCTCATGGTTCTGGCCTGCCCCTGGCCTCGCTGGCCTCACTGCTGTCCTCGGTGCTTGGTCATCCCTGGATAGCCCCTCACGCCGGTTGCTCTGGCTTTTTGAACACCAGTCCCAGTGCTGCTTAGGATGCTATTGAACTTGGGCTGAACCTGTGTCTCGGCAGTGTCTGCTCTGTGACTTTCACCTGTAAACACCAAAAGGACCAGTTACTTGAGCCTCAGACCAGTGGTTTCTAATTAATTCAGGCCTTAGCATGAAGATAAGTGTTTATTTAACGGGTAAGGGGCTCTGACCAGGAAAAGCTATGAAGATGGAAAGCATAATATACTTTAGCCGCCGGGATGCCTGGGACTCCCCCCCCCCCCTTTCCCCCAAAGCCCTTAATCTCTAATCTCTATTGGAGATTCTGCTCTAGGAGGAGGGTGCTGTAGTAAATTGCTAGAGCTGAAATTGGTCACAGGGGACGTGCATTTGTAACTTTGGTGGATATTAATAAAATTTCCCTACTTGGCCGCCTCCATTCCCTTCCTCACAGAAGGAGTAGCAGCCCTTGGCAACAAGAGGGGGATGCTTACCACTAGTCCCTGTCCCTTTCCCTGGCTGGCCACCATGCCGGGGGCAGGAATGTAACTTGACGCAAGCTTTCTTCTTCGCCTGCCTTTTCCTCAGCTCTTCCTGACTTCTGCTGGTCCTGCTGTTCCCCTCCAGCAAATGAAACACGGATTAGGAATTACTGTGTAGGAAGTCTAGATGGGCAGACTTTGGACCGTCCTGGGACAGTTAGCCTCTTGGAGTCTCAGTTTCCTCATCTCTAAAACAGAGGCGGGGTGCCTGGGTGCTCGGTGGACTGAGCGTCCGACTCTTGATTTCAGCTCAGGTCACGATCCCAGGGTAGTGAGATCGAGTCTGTGTCGGGCTCCGCTGGAGCCTGCTTGGGGTTCTCTCTCTCCCTGTCTCTCTGCCCCTTCTCTGCTGTTTCTCTCAAAATAAATAAACTTAAAATAAAATGAAATAAAATAGGGGTAATAGTACTGTCCTCTGTGGGGAGGGCAAGAGGATTCTAGGAAATCATGCAGAGAAGTCCTTTGTGACATGCCTCGTCTTTATCAAGCATTCAATGTTAGTTATCGATGATGATGATGGGCTCTCCCAAGGAAGGAAGAAGGCTAAGGGTGTGGGAGGTGGCCAGTGACCCCCTTTTACAGTGGCTGAGGTTAGCGTGGGGGTGGGTGTCAGGACCATCCCCCTCAGGTAGTCCTTCCCAGACGCTGTTGAGACCAGTGGCAGTGGCGAAATGTCACCGACTGACCATGACAGAGGCTGTGTAGGAGGTGAAAGCTGCTTCCAGGGGTGTGAATGTATTGTCTCATTAAAGAAATTGGCCGAGCCTGAGGTGTGTGTGTCTACTGGTTGAATGAGCAGAAGAGGACTGAACAGGTTGAGAAGCTGACAACTTGAACTTCCCAGCGGCCCGCTTCAACTAAGTCCTCATCACGTGTGGTTTTTAAAAGAGGTGTTTCACGTTCTTATCCATTACAAACAAGTGAACAAAACTATTGTTAAAATAAATACTAAAGGTGTCGGCTGTGAGCAGCTGTGTGGTGGGAGGAGCTGTTACGGGAGCCGGAGCTGCTGATGAAGCTGATGAAGCTGATCGAGGTGACGACCTCCCAAAAGCACAGGGACCTGTGGCAGCGCCCATGGGGGAAAAGCCAGTGGGGAGCCTGGACGGGATTGGTGAAGTCTTGGGCAAGAAGCTGGAGGAACGGGGCTTTGACAAGGCCTATGTGGTCCTTGGCCAGTTCCTGGTGCTAAAGAAAGATGAAGCTCTCTTCCGGAACGGCCGAAGGACATATGTGGGGCCAATGCCAAGAGAGGTGCAACGCCTTCTTATGAGGCTCTCTGGGGAGCCCCCAGCCCCTGGCCCCAGCGTGGAGTCTCCAGAGTTTGCAGCCGCGTGGGGACTCCTCCCCTGTCCTCTACAAAGGAAGAGATTGCTGTTGTACTCCACCTGCAATGTACTCCAAGGTCTTTTGGGGGTTCTCTTCCCTCACCATTTCAACTTTTTTGAAATTCTCGCTCTTGCATGCATCTCCCTTCTCCTTCCCTGCCAGTTTCATGTCAAGCGTCATGTCAGATGCTTCTCTGAGTGGATTCCCAGCCCTGACCCCACTCCCACCCCCACCTCTGGCCGGTTTTATGCTGTTTGGCTCTTTTTTTGGCGGAATAGTCACTGTTGTAAAGGTTTTTAAATCAATAAAATCAGTGGCCTTCAAAAAAAAAAAAAAAAGGTATTGATGAAAATGTCCAGCCAGGGGTGCCTGTGTGGCTCAGTCGGTTAAGCATCTGACTTCGGCTCAGGTCGTGATCTCACGGCTCGTGAGTTCAAGCCTCACCTCGGGCTCTGTGCTGACAGCTCAGAACCTGGAGCCTGCTTCGGATTCTGTGTCTCACTCTCTCTCTGCCCCTCCCCCACTCACACTCTCTCTTCTCTCAAAAATAAAATAAAAACATTCAAAAACTAAAAAAAAAATGTCCAGCTGATATATGCTTGTGTTTTTTTTAATTTAAAATAGCAATGCAAATGTCTAGTTTGGGGATGGCTTTTTGCTTAATATAATACGACAGATCTGTGATTAATCTTCTGAATTAAAGAATACTGATTCTGATGTATTTAGTGAGAGGAATAATCAAATTCATTATTGTCTTCTGAAGCAGCTGCAAACTTAGTCCATGAAAAACTAATATATAAATCACATCTCTGCATTATCAGAAATGAATTTCATTCCCACATCTCTCTGAGTTGGGAGGAATCCGTGTTAAGCCTGTTTCCAATTGCAAGACTGGGAGTCTTATTCGTCTTTGAATTCCCTTTGGTTTTGTGTGTGCGGAAGATCGAGAGTGAATGAATATTTCCTATAAATGTAGAAAAGTAATTTAAATTCCCAGTCAGTATGCGATTTAGTGATTGCAATTAAATGTAATACTTGTAGCACATAAGACAAAAGGCTAATTTCCTTAATTTACAAAGAGCTCTGACAATTCAGTAAAAAATGCAAATACAGGGGCGCCTGGGTGGCGCAGTCGGTTAAGCGTCCGACTTCAGCCAGGTCACGATCTCGCGGTCCGTGAGTTCGAGCCCCGCGTCAGGCTCTGGGCTGATGGCTTGGAGCCTGGAGCCTGTTTCCGATGCTGTGTCTCCCTCTCTCTCTGCCCCTCCCCCCTTCATGCTCTGTCTCTCTCTGTCCCAAAAATAAATAAACGTTGAAAAAAAAAAATTAAAAAAATGCAAATACAGGCAACGGATATGAACAGGCAGTTGGAAGACAAACTTAGACAAATTGCCATTAAACGTGAAAATAGGTGATCAACCTTATTTATAATTAAATAAAGGTACTTCAGAAGCATGAGATGCCATCTTAAACTCATCAGTCTGGCAAAAGTGAAAAAGTTGAATGCTCATTATTGGTAGCTGGTGGGGGGCGGGGGGAACAGGCAGTTCGTGTGCCATTGGTGAGCGAAGCTGCTGCGGCCTTTGGGACATAATTTGGCGTGATCAGTTGAAATGAAACCACGATCCTAGCAAAGTCCTCTGCTTGGAGGAAATATCGTGGCTATGTCAATTTTTTCCTGTTTAGGATATCATTTGAGGCCTGGCTGAGTGCATTGTGACACAGCC